>NW_020194004.1:1617500-2217500 GCF_002251995.1 Wickerhamiella sorbophila
GTGTCTGGACCTGGTGAGTTTCCCCGTGTTGAGTCAAATTAAGCCGCAGGCTCCACTCCTGGTGGTGCCCTTCCGTCAATTCCTTTAAGTTTCAGCCTTGCGACCATACTCCCCCCAGAACCTAAAAACTTTGATTTCTCACGAGGTGCCGAACGAGCTAAAATAACTACCCGTCCGATCCCTAGTCGGCATAGTTTACGGTTAAGACTACGACGGTATCTAATCGTCTTCGATCCCCTAACTTTCGTTCTTGATTAATGAAAACATCCTTGGCAAATGCTTTCGCAATAGTTAGTCTTCAATAAATCCAAGAATTTCACCTCTGACTATTGAATACTGATGCCCCCGACTGTCCCTATTAATCATTACGACGGTCCTAGAAACCAACAAAATAGAACCATACGTCCTATTCTATTATTCCATGCTAATATATTCGAGCGAAACGCCTGCTTTGAACACTCTAATTTTCTCACAGTAAATGGCCTGACCTTTCTGCCACGCGGTTAAACGCAACAGACGTCCAGGCAAAAAGAATCAAAAGTTCCAGTACGCACCGTGAGGTGGACCAGACTCCCAATCCCAAGTTTCAACTACGAGCTTTTTAACTGCAACAACTTTAATATACGCTATTGGAGCTGGAATTACCGCGGCTGCTGGCACCAGACTTGCCCTCCAATTGTTCCTCGATAAGTGGTTTAAATTGTTCTCATTCCAATTACAAGACCAAAGGCCCTGTATCGTTATTTATTGTCACTACCTCCCCGTGTCAGGATTGGGTAATTTGCGCGCCTGCTGCCTTCCTTGGATGTGGTAGCCGTTTCTCAGGCTCCCTCTCCGGAATCGAACCCTAATTCCCCGTTACCCGTTGATACCATGGTAGGCCTCTATCCTACCATCGACAGTTGATAGGGCAGAAATTTGAATGAACCAGCGCCAGCACAAAGGCAATGCGCTTCGAGAAGTTATCATGAATCACCAAAAAGTCCGAAGACATTGGTTTTTTATCTAATAAATACATCCCAAACGGGATTTTACGCATGTATTAGCTCTAGAATTACCACGGTTATCCATGTAGTAATGCACTATCAAATAAACGATAACTGATTTAATGAGCCATTCGCAGTTTCACTGTATAGATTGCTTATACTTAGACATGCATGGCTTAATCTTTGAGACAAGCATATGACTACTGGCAGGATCAACCAGATAACTATCTTCAACAGTCGAGAGACTGCCTAGTTTCCGAAGAAACATAGTTTTTCAAAGTTCGTGTTTCCACCCAGTCTCTGCATTGTCAGTTGTTACACTGTCAACACATCAACTGCATCCAATTGCCTTTTTGAGTTCCTCAGTTACAGTCCGCTAAGCAGAGCGTAGCATCAATAACTTGAGAGGAGGTTTCTGTCTACAAATCACGACTAAAGTCGGCTATCTGCAGCAGCATGCCCCCGAGTGTTTTCCTGTAAATTCTTGCCATCGGCTAGTAATCCACAGAACCCATCAGTGCTTTACATAGCGCAGTGCTTGTAAAGACCGTTTAGGTAAACACCTTTGTAAGGTTGTGCTTGAGATATCGTCGTTAAACGAATCAACTCTTTTCACAACCAAACTCGGCTGCGTTTGAAAAGAAACCAGACTAACCGTTTCCGATTTCATCTTTTGCTTTCTCAAGCTTTTATTTTCTTTTCATGAAGGTCATTTTGGCTTTATTGAAGTCAGACTTTTGTAATCGGTATTTATAGCGCTAAATAATTTGTACCGAGTCTTGCATGTATTTTTCATGCTGTGGCCGGGTCAGTTGCTTAGCAGAGGTGGTCTCCCACTGGCTCACACGGCCAGGACCGGAAAATGGTCCCCTTCGTGTGAACCTGCTTGGTAGAGGTGGTCGTCCCACTAGCTCACGGCGACAGCATGCTTTGGCCAGAGGTGCTGAAATGGAGTTCTCGAACAACTTTTTAAAGTAATAAAACTGCTATATCTTGACCAATTGGTTTCGGGCTAAAAGCATCCTCTCGCCATGTGAGGCAGTGAGCAAAGGTGGTCTCCCACTAACTCACACGGCCAGGACCGAAAGCATGCTCTCGCCGTGTGAATGCTCAGTAAAGATGATCTTCCACTAATTCACACGGCCATGACATCAGTTCGCTACTTCACTGTGACCTCCATTAAAAATAAAATAAAATGGAAATAAAAAAGAGAAAAAAATTGGAAAAGTAAACTGCAGCACCTTCTGTTCTCACATGGTCTCCCACTGTAATACTTGGTAAGGCTCTCAGATGGTTCAATAGGACTGATCGGACGGGAAGTCTTGCTTTCATCTGGATATGGCCGCAGCCGAAAGTATGTTCCATGTTTTATATATGAAGTTAGTAATTGATTCCTTTGTCTAAGCTCAGTACGATTTTGCTTGAAGATGAAGTTACGACAACACATCGTGCATTTATCAATGTCTAGCTACAATGGTGACTATGGGCTGTCTTGACGAATTGTGCAAGTCCAGACTGCTCATACCAATCGGACACCAAAGATAAAAAACCCTAAAAGTTAAGTTTTCTGCAAAAGAAAGGTTGTCAAATCCGAAATATACTAGATCTATTTAGTGGACTTGCCTGCAACCGCTACAGCAACAGCCTGGATGTCATTATGAGAAATGCTCACCTGAATAGAACGCCCCTTTGCAGCGCGTTCCGCATCACCAACTAACCGAACAGTGGGTCCAGATTTTGTTCTGATGATCTCAATTTCCTTCAATGGAGCTCCAGCACCTTTACCCTCGGTTCTTAAGCATTTGAAGACAGCCTCTTTGGCCGACCAGGTACCAGCGAAAGATGCCTTGACATCTGGCGCAGCCCTACAGTACTTCTGCTCCTCTTCAGTGAAGTTCCGATTCAAGAAGGTCTCATTCTCGATGTTAACGGCTGAAATCAGCTCAACATCCACACCAACTGTCTCGTCTGTGACAGACTTGAGCATTTTGGATGTCGTCGACTCCACAGACAATGAGCTGTACTTGAACTCATCATCAACGCGAGCCTCGGGGTTGAGATAGACGATTTGCTCCTGCTCGGCAGTATATGGTGACTTATCTTTGGCCCGGAACATGGTGTTGTTGCTCATAGCATCATGCAAATAGCGATAGGTCTTGTCATGACGAGCTGCAACCTTTGCCGAATACTCTTGGTAGTCATGAGGTTCGAGAACGGAGAACAGATAGTCGGGGTGAATAACGAGGGCAATAGCTCCCTTTTGGCCAAAGCCGAACGAGGTAACAGTACCAGCCTTAATTCCATAAGTCTCAAGTGTAACTGAGGGGAAAACAATATGGTCGAACTCCTCCAGGACAGAATCCACATTATCTGCATTTCTGTTTCCAGGTACCAAGCCACTGTTAAGAGCTTGCATGACACCATTCAGCATCCAAGCACCAGCAGCACCCTTAGGGTGTCCCGTCAAGTACTTCTGGAAAATACCCAAAACGGGGTTACCTTTAGTCCGACCAAGATGTGATAGCATGTTATGAATGGCCGCACTCTCGTTTTTATCGTTGGCTTTCGTAGACGTACCGTGGAATGACGCAATACCGATATCATCAATTGTCATACCCCAAACAGCGAGCGCGCCTCTCAATGGAGCGATACGAGGATCACGGTTGTAAAAGTCGGTACCCCAAGTATGCTGAGCCTCTTTGAGTTGGCGAAGCGAGTCTTGTGAAACCTGTTCGAGCCGAGTAGCATATTCAGCAGCCGAAAGTTCCATACTGTCAATAATTGACTTCTCCTCTTCAGCCCAGGCGGCAATTTGCCTTCTACGGGCATCGAGTTGACGAATACGGTAATTGATATCAAGCAAGGGAGATTGCACACTACCAACAGCCTCACGAGCAACTGTCATGATACCTTTTCCAGGTGCGGGAACGGAGCGACCAATCTTATCCGTGGCGGTAGCAGTTAGAGCCACGATACCATAAATTGGTACTCCCATATCAACAGCCAGTTGACCACTCATAAGGATTTGGATACCAGAACCATGTGCCTCCATAAATCCTGAACGGGTGGTCGTAGTAGGCCGGGACATTTCACGAGGAGTACGACCGTGCTCTAACTCAGTCAAGGAGTTAGAAGTGGCATTCATATTTCCGAACTCCTGAATGCCCTCCTCTCGCAAGTCGTCATAGCCACCTACGATAACCACACGAGCCGCTCCACTGCGGATGAGCTCAACGCCAGTATCCAAACTTTCAACAGCAGTTGCACAAGCACCCACTGGTGTTTTGATTGGACCTGAAGACGAGATCAAGAGCATGTTAATCCAAGCAGACATTGTGTTGATGAAAGATTCTTGAAGGATGTCGTTTTGAACACTCTTGTCCATGAAGCGGTCTTTGAACATCTTACGAAGAGCAGTCATACCACCCATACCAGAGCCAGATGCGTTACCGATTTCGGAAACATGCACATACTTATAGAACTCGTAAGGGTCGGTGATACCTGCAGCCAAAAGAGCTTCAACGGTCGATACCAGTGCGTAAAGCGAAATGGGATCAACCTGTTCGATGATATCGTCGGGGATGCCATAGCGTCTCGCATCCCAACCGGTGGGAATCTGTCCCGCAACAAGACGGTTGAACTGTAAGGCCTTTGGAACCCAAATTCTAGCGCCTTTCAAGAAACGAACAGTATACTGATCGCTTTCAAGAACAGGGAAAACTTCGACGTTATCGCCTTGCTCAAGCTGGAATTGCTCGGCCAACTCTTTCGATGCCTCAAATGGCTCCAAATCGTGAGCAACAATAACCTCTTGCAAGAATTGCTTCTTGTTAGGGTCGAAATCGAGCAGATCAGGTTCGATCAAACGGATGCCTGAGTGTTCAAGAATGTAAGGCTCATATTTGGCTTTGATATCCATCTCCTCGACGGGCTCTCCAGTTTTGGCATCCACCCAGCCAGTGTAAGACTTTCCTTTGATGGGTCCATTGTGGTACTTGATGAGGCCCATAATCCATGCCATCTCGATAGCGCCTTCGATACTGAACTCACCATGTGCTTCCATCTCCCAACGGGTGCGCGAATTACCCCAAGGGCCGACCTCAGCAAAACCAGTGACAACTGCAACCTTATCGAGATCAATAAGACCCTTGAGCTTGGGGTTTGGCAACTGATCAACAGGTTTCAAAGAGGGGAACTCGAACTTGAGATTTGATCGAGGCTTGACGAACTCTTTCTGGAACGGAGAATCAGCCTTAGGACCGTTTACTACCTTGTGCTCCAAACTAGTTTCAATTGCCACGGCTCTGCGCAACTCAGCAGTGTCGATAAGTTCCTTTCTCAAAGTAGCCATGTAAGACTTGAGTTCAGGGATGAACTGCATACCACCGTTGAGATCGGCAAACACTGGGGATTTCTGGCATAGATTAACAATTGTAGGTGTCAAAAGACCGAGAATATTGAATGCCATTTCTTGCTGAGAGAAGGTTCTGACACCAAGCTTTTCGATACCCTCAGCAACTATATTGTTCTGAGACATCAAACCGGTTCCACGCGTCCAACCGATAACAGCACCACAAATAGTGAGGTAGCTTCCCCAAGATTCCGAGGACCAACGGTTAAACAAAGTCTCTAGAGCAAGCTTAGACTCGGAATAGAGACCATCTCCACCAAATGTTCCGTGATTAGGTGACAATGGCAGAATAACCTGTGCTGGGCGAGTAACAGCATTGTTAGCTTCTTTATGCAACTTCACCTGACCAAGAAGACGGAGGAGGTTAGTGAGCATCAAACGGTGTGCTAACTCGCTCTTGCTCTCAATACCATCGATTTCCATGCCTCCTTCAGGAATAGCAGCGAAGGGGATAATAGCATCAAGATCCCATCCGAGACCTGAGGGTGAGTAAATGTAGTCAATAAGGGCCTTGACATCGGTTTGCGAAGCCTGATTGAAAGGAACAACAACCAAAGACGAGCCCGCAGAGCCAGTACGGGCATAAATGTCTTGGTAATAATCAGTTGTCTCCTTCGAGAAGCGCGAAGTTGTAACAGCGACCTTTGCACCACCAGCCAGTAGACCTTCGAGAATTTTAACGCCAATCGATCCGCGGCCAGCACCTGTGATCAAGACCATTTTGTTGGCAAATGTAACACCTTCACGAGCGGATTTCTCAAGAGTGTTGAGGTAGTCGGTAGTGAGGCTACGAGAGTACTTCCACCCTTCGCCAACTCTCTCTTTCAAATGCAAGAAAGGGATGATGTCGGGGCGCATACCTTTAGCCAGGGGTTCGTTGGAGGCAATTCGTGATTTGAGGAGCTCAAAAGCAGCTTTTACGTCGGCAGATTGGCCAATTTGGGCGTAAATCTGCTCAAGCTGGGCTTGAGGACCCTCTGTATCACGAGTGAGTTCGTCACCTGCGGCCATCTGGAGAACGTATTGTTCAAGCTTCCGGCAAGCAGGACGAGGAACCTCCTGATATTCGATTCCACCCTTCTCGTTCACCGTGGTCTTGGGTCCAGTTGGGTACTGGACATCCTTGAAGACAGGGTCGGTACCAAGGACCTCCTTACAGTTCTCCATGAGCTGTTGGGCAAGATCCTTGGCGAGTTCGAATGTAGGACCGCGTTCAGTAGGAACATTCTCGATGTAGTAAACCATGTAGTCGATGAGAGTCGGGTTTGCACGGTTCATGATTGAAATGCAGCGGGCAACGATCTCTCTGTCCACGGTGTCTAAACGGCCCCAAACAATGTCGAACAACATTCTGAAGCACTCCTGACGAGCCCAATTCCAGTATGAGTCGTAAATACGAGACTTGAGAGGAGAGAAAATGGGTTGAATACCTTCAGCATAAAACTCGCCGTGTTCAGTGAGCCATAGGTCGAGTTCCTTCTGAAGCAAAGCCGTTGCTTCCTTCTGGGCAGTGAACTGCTTCTGACCGTCGCGCAAATCAGTTTGAAGATACCTAGCATAAATCTCGAGCTGCTGGCGAGCCAGATACTTCTGATCTTTGGTGATCTCTTCAATAGCAGCTGCTGAGACGGCGGGATCAACACCTCCGGTTGCTTGCCCAGCGCCAGCGGCGGCACCAGAAGACAGGCTGATACCTTCAGCGGTCGCATAGGCTTGAGCGGCAGCATCCAAGAATTCCTTGGCATCGGCCTCTGAGGAAAGACGATTTGAGGGTTCCTTGGTGAGTGCAATCAATAGCACGGCGTCCTGTCGGCCGCTACCAAGACCCCATTGGGTCTGCAAGTACTTACGAACGCTGGTGATTGCAAAGCCACCGGGCATTTTCGAAGCAATGAATTTCGAGATCAAAGAAGTGGTATGCTTTCCAAGTTTGCCGCTAAAGTTATCGCCCAATTGCTCAGCCAACTCAGCCAAGGGGACTTCTTCAGCTTTCTCCGGGCTTGCAGAGAATTCCTTGGCCAAATCACCCAAAATCTCATTCTGAACGGTTGATTTACCACCAACCATATCTTTGATTGCCTTTGAAGTGGGAACCTGATCCAAAGGCTTGCGGATCTTATGGGCGACAAGTGCGTGGAGCACCTGAATAGCCTTCAACGGGACATCATCGACTGCAGCGGCGGGAGCAGCAGATGCAGCGGCCGCAGTGGGAGCAGCTGTTGCAACTGGGGCAGCAGCGACTGGGGCAGGCGCAGCAGCGGGCTCAGGCGCGGCCGATTCAGGCTCGGGCTCGTACTCGTAGTAGATCTCTTTACCATCTTTGGCGTAACAGAGAACCTGACGTTCCAATGACAGAGCAGCATCAAACCCCTGGTAGTTGGCTTTGAGCGTGCGCTCAGCCATACCGGCCAGGGTAGCTGAAGGACCAACTTCAACCAGTCTTTCGGCTTTGAAGTCACCCAAAAGAACATCTTGGGTTTCAATCCAGCGAACTGGAGAAGCAAACTGGTAGGCCAAAAGTTCCGTTAAAAGAACGTGGGCCAATTCTTGCTCGACTTGAGGTTTCATTTGTCGTAATCAGAGTATTTCGTTGGCTTTACCTATATAAAGGGATATGCTAATCACATGCAAGTTCCTTGCAGGTTGAGCGTTGGGCAAAGTTGGTTGAGCTGGCGAGTGAGCTGCGGGTTGGGGTTTTGTGGATTTCTGAGCCTGGCCGTGGTGGATTTTTTGGGGCATGTAGAGTGCGGTTTATTCGCTATATAATGAGAAAAAAATATAGCGGTCAACGTTGTACCTGGCGTAACCACTCGGCTGAAACGCGTGCACTGTGAAGCTTCTGTTGGGTAAGGGTTCTCGCTTGTGTGTAGCATTCTAATTGAGCAGGTAAACGGGGTTGAAATAAAGAACAAAAGCAACCTTGCATTTCTTTAATTTGCCTTTTCAATATGTTCGTTGTTTGGGCACTCACACAGGGTCAATTTTGCAGCCTAGGCCTCGGCGCCTCTTGACTAATTTTTTTCCGCGGCTATAGCTTACCAAGGCGATGAAAAGTTTTTTTTTCTCATGACATCCCTTCGGGGTTGTTACATTAGTGCAACCAAAGCTTTGTTTTAAGAGAGTAGCGGTTTGGCACCGATGACAGAGCAAAGTCTAACTCCACCCTTGGCATACTCTTGTGCACGAGGACTAAATCACTAGGCAACATTTTATTAAGTACTTTTTTTATATTTTATTGTTTATTGCTGATCAAGGTATGCACCGACTTGTTCAAATATCAAGAAACTAGTGCTCAATGCAGTTTCAATAGAAAATAACACAATATGTCGGGCTCGCGGTGTTTTGAATTTCCAGATTTGTTGATTTCTCACTACTAATCGGAGGGTTCATGCCTAGAATGCAGTGCCTAAGTAGGCGACATAAGAACTGTGCAGTTCGGTGTAGTTCTGATGAACACGCATTGAGGATCGGCGGAACTAGGACACTATAGAATATGCTACTTTAGAGTTGGATCAAAATTTCACATTTTTAAAAACGCTCTTGAACGGATAGCGCCGAAAAGGTTTGACATGACAGAGTTACCCTATTTTTATGTCGGTCTCTGAGACAATAGCTTAGTAATTTGGCGCCCCCGCTAGTTTCTTCCCCTGGTCGCTCCTTTGAAGAGATTAGTCTAGTTGGAAATCACAAGAATCCCTATTCGGTACTATAATGAGCTACGGATACGACAGGAACCCGTCTTACGGGAACAACCAGTACGAGATGTCGGAGGTGAATAGCTCTCAGGACACGAGCGACACTCTTGCCTTCTTCAAGGAGGTCGAGGATATCAAGCGCAACTTGGTACAATATGACGATAATATTGAGCGTATTGAGGGTCTGCACAAGCGTTCTCTTGCTGAGACCGATGCTGAGAATGACGAGTTCGTTCAGAAGCAGATTGACAGCCTGGCCGGCGAGACCAAACAACTGGCCGAGACCCTGAAATACCGTATCAAGACGCTGGAGTCGAAATCCATGCGTAACCCCACCAAAAAGACCCAGGCCGAAGATCTCAAACGCCAGTTCATGAGACTTATCCAAAAGTATTCTGCTACCGAAGCCACTTTCAAGAACCGCTATCGTGATGCCGCGGCGCGACAGTACCGTATTGTTCGTCCCGAGGCCACTGAGGCTGAGGTTGCTCAAGCTTTGGACTCTGGCGAGACCCAGGTTTTCCAACAGGCACTGTTGCAGTCTGATCGCCGCGGTCAGGCCCGCACTGCTTTGAGCGAGGTTCAGGCACGTCATCGCGAAATTCAGCAGATTGAGCGCACCATGGCCGAGCTGGCGCAGCTCTTCCACGATATGGAGGTTCTTGTTGCCGAACAGGACGAGCAAGTCACTACCATTGACCAACAGGCTGGCCAGGCCCAGCACGATATCGAGGCCGGTGTCGCTCATCAAAATCAAGCTATTATCAAGGCTAAGAAGTGGCGCAAGAAGAAGTGGTGGTGCTTTATCATTATTTTCATTATTTGTGCTATTCTGGCCATTGTTTTGGGCTCTTACTTCGGCACCAGATAAGTGCCGCTTCTGTTCTTTTCTCTTGGGCAGTGGACTAATGAATTCTCACTGCTCAGCCTCTATTTTTCACTAAGCAACGTGTTATGCACCAAACACTTCTGAACGACTACTGGAACCTCTAAGTGACTTTAACAATGCCTGTATTTTTTGCCTGACTATTTAGCCAGCTAATAGTTCTATAATTCCTTTTATTGAAAAACGTCCCCAAGCGGACTTGCGTCAATCTTAACATACCACCCCCACAAAACCAAATCAGGCGGTTTCGCATCATAAATACCGAACAAAACAGGTTTGTTTGAACTTTTTGAGGGGTACGGGTTTGCTCGGTATTAAACGATTCACGTGATTCTCTCTTGATAATCTGACAAAAGGCCGCTTCCTGAGTAGTCCAACTTGCATAATGAATTCCACATTAGGGGATTCCATTCCTACCGGGTCTGATGCCAAGGACAGTGTGGTGCTTGGTCTCATTGACGCCGTTAAGGGTCTTGGGTTTTGGCCCGTTTTCCTAGGTTTCATTGTTTTCGGCCTCCTCTATGACCAGTTTTCGTACATCACCAAAAAGGGCAGTATCGCGGGCCCCAAATTCAAGATGTGGCCTATCATTGGTCCCTTTCTGGAGAGTATGGACCCCAAGTTCGAGGAATACGAGGCGAAATGGTACTCGGGCCCATTGTCGTGCGTTTCAGTGTTCCACAAGTTTGTGGTTATCGCGTCTACTCGTGATCTTGCCAGAAAGGTTTTCAATTCGCCTGCGTACGTCAAGCCATGCGTTGTTGATGTTGCCATCAAGCTCTTGAGACCGACGAACTGGGTTTTCAAAGACGGCAAGGAGCATTTGGAGTATCGCAAGTCCTTAAATCCGCTGTTTACTCGCCAGGCCATTTCGGTGTACCTGCCCGCTATGGAGCAGATCTACGACAAGTACTTGGACTCGTTCGTGGAGTCGTCCCAAAACGGTCCCAAGCCATATATGGCCGAGTTCCGCGAGATCAACTGCGCAAATTCCCTGCGGGTTTTCTGTGGCCGCTACATCAGCGACGCTCAGATCAAGGAAATTAGCGACAACTACTACAAGATTACTGCCGCTCTTGAGCTTGTGAATTTCCCCATTATTATTCCTTTCACAAAGACTTGGTACGGCAAAAAGATCACTGACTACACCATGGCTATTTTTGCTGATTGTGCCCAAAAGTCCAAGGTGTATATTGCTGCTGGTGGTGCGGTGGAGTGTGTTATGGACGCTTGGATCAAGCTGATGGTTGATTCCAAAAACGCGGATTCCCAGATGGACGAGGAGCTACGCAAGTCTATGGTGCGTGATTTCACCAACAAGGAAATCTCCGAGACAATCTTCACTTTCCTGTTTGCATCGCAGGATGCAACCTCTTCTGCCACCACATGGCTCTTCCAGATCATTGGTGACCGTCCCGATGTTATGCAGAAAATCCGCGAGGAACAGCTGGAGGTCCGGGGCGGTGACCCTAATTTGCCTCTGACAGTTGATTTGGTCGATCGCATGACCTACACCAACATGGTTGTCAAAGAGGCTCTCCGCTACCGTCCTCCTGTCTCTATGGTTCCTTATCTCGTCAAGAAGGCGTTCCCAGTCACGCCCGACTACACAGTTCCTAAAGGAGCCATGGTTATTCCTACTCTTCACCCTGCGTTGCACGACCCGGAGGTGTACGAAGACCCTGAGAGCTTTATCCCCGAGCGCTGGGAAGAAGGTGCCCCCGCCAACAAAGCGCTATCTAATTGGCTAGTGTTTGGCTCGGGTCCTCATATTTGCCTGGGTAAGATGTATGTCATGTTGCATCTCACGGCCATGATGGGCAAGGCCGCTCTGCACTACGACTGGAAACACACCGTGACGCCCAAGTCCGAGGTTATCCGCGTGTTTGCGACCATCTTCCCTGACGACGACTGTATCCTTGAGTTTAAGAAGCGCGAGGTCATCGCGTAATTTTAGTTTCGTAAGGACCATCTAAATATCCAAACCCCAGCAGTCTCCCCAGTAGCCGTTTTGTCATCCGTCCTCCGTCGATGGCTACACCAAATCGCACCCCCATGCCGGTTCCCACGCCGGGCATGACGCCTTCTGTAACGCCTGGGCATGTGAACACGCCGGCTGTCCAGCCAGACGAAGAGATCGATTGGGACAAAGTGGACACGGCGGTCGACTACTTTGCGTCGTTGGACATTGTCGAAATGGCCAGCCTGGTGGTAAACAAGGCGCTCACAAAAGGCCCCAAGGATATCTACAACGAAGCAGGCACCGTCCGGTTCCAATTGTCCAAGGCAAAGCAAATGTACCGTGATTTGGCCCAGACTATTTGCGCAGAGAGCCTGCTGGTCAAGCAGGAGCAAATCGACAAACTCGAGCGGGTCAATACCAAAAAACGATGGGTTTCTACTGCTAAATAACCATAGTCCTCTATATATTTATTTCCCCGCGTCACCCCCGTCCTTCCCCTCCCCGCCAGTCTGACCCACGCACCGGCTTTTGGCTTCCTGTTGCTGACAGACCAAAACCTGGTTACTAAGTCTGTCTGAAAATTTCATCGTACTCCATGTCTGTGCCCACGCTGAACGAGATTGCGCAGATTCCCGAACTTCCGCCGTCTGCACCCGCCATTTGGGCGAACCCGGTTCTGACCTATGTCAACAGCATGTACCAGTCTGTTTCGCAGCGCCGCAGCGCTCTGGGCCTGCCCTCTCCCGGCACGATTGAGAACATCAACAAAGAGGTGTCGAAGGACGTTTTCTTGACCCCTTACTTTTTTACTGGGTTGCGTGCTGATGTGTCCAAGTCGTTCAGCATGAACCCTGCCTTCCAGGTATCGCACTCTCTGTCCATGGGCTCTCCTGTGCTGCCCAGCTATGCGTTTGCCGCCTTTTACGCTACCGACAACGCATTCCTCCACGGCAACTTTGAGGGCGACAAATCGTTGTCTGGCCGTGCCCAGTTCGGCTGGAACCCCGCAAACACTTCCAAGGCCAACTTCCAGATTGCTCCCGGCCAACCGGCCATGCTTCAGCTCGAGCATGACTTTTTGGGCTCCGACTTCAGCCTCAACTTCAAGGCACTTAATCCCTCGTTGCTTTCGGGCAGTTTCACGGGCGTGCTCGTTGGTTCTCTTTTCCAGTCTCTTACTTCGCACCTCAGTCTGGGTCTCGAGGCCATGTACTCTTCGCAAAGCAGCCTGTACCCTCCCGATGCCGCGGTGAGCTATTACGCTCGCTATGCCACTCCCAACTGGATTGCCAGCGCGCAGGTTCAGGCCACCGGCTCTATCACTGCATCGTTCTGGCGCAAGGTTGCCGACAAGGTTGAGGCTGGTATTGAGTCCACCGTTGGTGTCAATGCCCAGCAGGCCATGATGATGGGTACTCCTCCTACTCTTGAGGGTGTCACCACCATTGGTGCCAAGTACGAGTTCCGCCAGAGCATGTTCCGTGGCCAGGTCGACTCCAACGGCAAGGTTTCCTGCTTGGTCGAGCGTCGCGTTCTGCCCGTCGTTTCTCTCACGTTTGCCGGTGAGCTTGATCAGTTCAAGAACCAGGCCCGTGTTGGTTTGGGTTTGCAGCTCGAGGCCGGTGGTGAAGAGGTCTTTGAGCAGCAGCAGATGATGGAGCAGCAGCAGCAGATGCTCTAAATGGCGCCGCTCTTTTTGTATATAAAACAATTGCGAGCTAGTATCCAAAAATTATGAAAAAAAACAGACAAAAGACGTCATTAAATATATAGTGTTACCTTCGAGGAGGTAGAATGCGGTTCATCAAGTGCCAGCCTATGAACCCACTAACTGTTGTGACATCGTGGTGGACGTTTTGGGGCAGGTTTGGTCTAGGAGAACGCATTCGATATGATACAGCATTGGCAGGGGTTGGGATTAGTGGGTGACTGAATCTGACGTTCTCACGCCGATCGAGAGCGGGGAAGGTGCTCGGCGGAGCGAATTGAACTAGGTTACGTTGAGTTAGTTCAGACACAGTGGGTCCGTCCAGCGGAGGTAATTTGGTGTCCAGATCTTTGAAATCAGGTGTGAACAGTTCAAGAATCTCGTCCAACGTTGATGAGGACGAAATAGAGTGCCTGGTGGATGGTCCCGTTGTAGGCGAGAAGATATGCTCACTGACAAGAGTTGATTCGGGTGTTTTCAAACTGCTATTCGGCGATTCACGCTGTGGAGAGTCCAACGGTGTTGCAGGATCAAAGGCGCCCGGTTTCACAGGCTTGTGCCGTTCTGGCGAAAGTATAAAGGCTCGAGCCTGCAGCTCTTCGTGCATTTCAATGGGATCGCCCAGAACGAAATCGTCGCCGTCCAACAAAGATTCCAGTTTCGGAGACTGCTGCAACGGTGTCAATGGCTGAGAGTCCAGGTCCCCCGCCACACTTTCGAAATAATCGAAGCGAGAAATCACAGCTTTGGTTGGTGATCCAGGACCGTCGACAATATCCAGGACCCTAGAGGTCTCTGGAGTTATTAAATCGCCCTCTGGAGCAGTGAATGGGCGAATCTCCAGCAGCTCTTGTTCAGCGGATTCGTCGGCCAGGGCACCCTGAGGAGCTGATCCGGCCCGACCAGACGGTTTTCGTGAAGAAGAAAAGGGAAGGTAGTTCGACAATATGCGTTGTGGTGGCAATTTTTTATCATTTATCTCGCGACTGGCTTGAGAAACCGGTACAGAACGCAATTTGATAGCATTGATCGCGTCGAGAACGAGCGGACTTGGCGAGATTTCGTTCTCTCCGCCACCGTACAAATCGTCTTCAGAACCCACCAGCTCTGGCTGCTCTACGGTGCTAAGCGAGTGAAAGTTGCAAAGCTCGCTTAGAATGGCGTCCAAGCGAGCGTGAGCGGCTGGAGGAGCGTCCACATCTAATTGCCAGTAGCGGCAGGGAACCGGCTGCGGAAAAATAAGCTGAGTAGGTGAGCTACGCCATACGCGCCTACGGGGCAAGAGCGGTTGGCGGAATTCGCCTACTTCCAAGTATCCGATTTCGCGACCCAGCGGCGCGCTAATCCTAACCGTGCCAGCAGCCACAATAACACCCGGTTTACGCGTCTCCACAGGCGGCACTCCGTCAAATATAGCATTGCCAACTGTAGCAAACGAGGTCAGCGTGCCTTCCACGCCGCCAAACAACACATGCCCCAAGTCGCTCATGTTGTTTACTGTAGAGGTTGAGGTAAGGTCCCAATGGTGACTTCCCCGCCGCCAAAGCTAGATGTCGGGGAAAGGTAACTGTAAAAGAGATTTAATATTTAGAGAGCAGGTTAGGCTACTTTAATTTTTTGCTGAGCTTCAAAATTTTGGATCAACGAGGCCAGCGGGGCCATTTCGGTCCGGTCAATGAGATTATAGGTTTTTCCAAAGGAAATAAAGTGACAAAAGAACGAGTTCCAGTGCGGTTCTAGTGACAGGTGCACAATTTTATCAAAGTGCGTGTGATAAATATGGGCAAAAATGCGAAACAGCTGGACGTAGATGCCCTTAACCACCGAGGTAAAGTTTGGCGGAAAGGGCACGCCCTGGCGGGTGGGAAACAGCGTTTGGTCGTCAAACTTTGAAGAGATCCAGGAAAGAGTGTACTCAATATACGTGCTGGCCGGCAGGCGGATGGGCTGCCGGTTATTGTCGATCCATAAATAGTCGTAGCCTGGGCCGGCGTTCATTGTCGGGCAGGTCTCCGGGGTAATAAACTCACTCAGAGTCGAGCAGAACTGCGTCAGGTACGAGTTGAACTCGAATATATTCAGTGCCAGCCATTCGTTCAGGTCCACGTACTTGGGCAGCTCAACGATCGTCTGGAAACTGCCCTTGACCAGCGCCGCTCGCACGTACGCACTATTCAGAAACAGTGGCTGGTAGTTTATTTGCGGGGACCGCTTCGACACGCTCGATGTCGACTGCTGCGGGGCAGAAATGCCGCCGGCCGCGCTTCCGAGCGTCGACGATCGACGGGACGGAAGGCTAGTCGAGCTCGAATTTTGACTCCCCGACTGGTAGATACCCGTAGAATTGGCCACGTTCTTGCGTTTGGACGACCGGAACCGGAAGTTGTTGAAAAATGACATCTGGTGGGCAGTGCAAAATCGCCTAGCTCAGAAACACCCTGTCTTTCTAAGCGGCGAAAACAAACAAATCGTGAGACGAGTCTGTGTAATCAGAGGCCTTGACATAAATTTCTAACGTAAAATGTCGGTGGCTTTGGCCCGAAACGCACGGCTCCGACACGTGCGTTTACTGCGAAAAGTCCAGCAGATTTACCCCGAGTCTCTCAAGAAGGCCGGGTCAGCTCTAGGGACCCAACTACAGGAACTTCCCTCAAGTCTGCTTTGGGAGCTGGTCTGCCCCGGGCTCCAAGCCCTGCACCCGTCGTATTTCCAAAACCTGCAGCTCCTTGGTAGCCAGGTGATTGACCTGCATAGCAATGAAGACCTGGGCACCCAGGGAGTGAAGGTGGTCGACAGAGTTTTGGACCAGTTTGTGGCAAACCGGAATATCGGCGCTTTGCTGGTGAATCACTGGCCCGATCCTCTGGCCGCTCGCAACCTCTTGACATCATCGGTGGGGGCAGTGCATCTCCACTTGGGGCCGCCCAAGTCAAAAGAAATGATTTATTCCCATCTTCTCAATGGACACCAGGGGCTATCTTGGCTCTATCTCCAGACTCTTGGCCATTCTTAATCGTTTATAGCCTTATTTATTTCCTTCCTCTCCCTTCATCGTCTTCCTTAGTCATATGGAGGGCCAAGCAGCGCTTGACAAGTCACTGGAGTTCATTCGGGGCCAGGCGGCGCTGATGCGCAAGTCTCTGGACGCAGACGGGCGGTTGTTGGTTGCAACAAAGTATGCTTCGACTATGCTCAGCGAATTGCGTACCCAGCAGTACTCCCCAAAGCAGTACTATGAGCTTTACATTGCTTGTTTTGACGCCCTGAGCCAGCTCGGCAGCTATTTACGGGAAGACCACAAAAACCACCATCTTGCCGACATTTACGAAATTGTGCAGTATACTGGTCACGTTGTGCCCCGTTTGTATCTTATGATCACGGTTGGTACAGCGTACATGTCCATCCCAAACGCACCTGTCAAGGACATTCTCACAGATTTACTTGAGATGTGTCGGGGTGTACAGCATCCGCTGAGAGGACTGTTTATACGCTATTACCTTGGTCAACGGACCCGCGAGCATTTGCCGTCGGTTGAGAACGCTCCTTCTGGAAAGGGAACGTTAAGTGACTCAATCAAGTTTGTTATTACGAATTTTATTGAAATGAATAAACTGTGGGTTCGTTATCAGCACCAGGGTCATTCGAGAGAGTGGCAGAAACGCTTGAATGAGCGCAAAGAGCTTCAAATCATTGTTGGCTCAAACCTAGTTCGTTTGGCTCAATTGGATGGCATTACCTCTACAGTGTTTGCAGAACGTATTTTGCCCCAAATTTTGGAACAAGTCGTTCAATGCCGCGACGTCTTGGCTCAAGAGTACTTGCTAGATGTATTGGTCATGGCGTTCCCCGCAGAGTACCATTTGGAGACTTTGGAGCAGTATTTGGCCGCGTCAGAACGACTAAATCCTCAAACTGCGCTTTACAAGATTTTGAAATTGTCAATTGATCGGCTGATTCGGCATTTGAAGGACTCTAATTTGGCAGAGCAGTTCTCACAACTGTCTTTGATGGAGAACTCCAACGATCTAGAGAACGCCGAAGGAAAGTCTAAAACTCAGACACCTAATGCTAAAAGCACGAGTGGGTCTGCATCAGAAACCCACGAGTCCAAGGCAGGAGGTAAGGTTGAGCCAGATCAACTTGAGGGGCCAGATCGGGCTGAGGCACCGGATCAAACTGAAGAGCCGGATCAAACCGAGGAGCCGGATCATACTGAGGAGCCAGATCAAACAGAGGAGCTCGATCAAACAGAGGAGCTCGATCAAACAGAGGAGCTCGATCAAACAGAGAAGCCAGATCAACCCGCTAAAGCCGAGTCGACCAAAAACTCGTCAGATGCGGTAGACAAACTCCAAGAAGCAAAAGTGGACGATGAAAAGACCGATGAACCTAATGGAGAGTTGAGCGAGCAGACCCTTACAGAAATTCAAGAGCTCGAAAAGCTCCAAACAGTCTGGGGATCAGTATACGCCACTTACTGGAAGTTCATCGCTCAACTCAAATCTCGGCTGTCTTTGCACGGTAGGGCCAATATTGCTCAATCGCTAATAAAATTGGTGCTACTTGTTCGACCCAACGAGACGCAGTTCGTCAATGATCTTTTGTTATTTGTGATTGGCGAAAACGAGGTCAAATCAGAACAAGCAACACCCGAGCCCAAGCCTAAAGAGGAGTCAAACAGCCCATCATTTGCTGCGCCTTATAAAACAGAGCAGGAGCCGGTACAAGAAGCTATTGTCTCGTTATTGAATACTCTCCTTGACACACTACCAGTGTTTATAGTTTTGAGCTACCCCCATTTCCACACTCTGCTCAAATCGCAAGACAGCTCAATGCAGCAGACAATTGCCAATCACGTTCTAAAAGTCGTGCTTTCTCAGGGAGCAACCGTGACTGATATGGCAGCTGCAAATAAGCTTTTCGAGTTGTTTGGCCTGGTTATCAAAGCTGGTGATACTGAACAGCTTGACCTCGCAGAGTTGGTTCATTTGCTTCGCGGGTCGACGGCTGAATCGAATGTGCAATTACTGAAACTTGCTCTTCAGTCGTTCAAACAGGGAGGCGTCAAGGTCATCCAAAGAACCTATCCGTCACTCGTCTTCTCCGCATTGACCGTTTTGCGTCAGTATCCCGACTCAAACCGGAGTGAGCTCCTCAAGTTCATTAATAAAGCCATCTATGACCTTGGTGCTATAGGAGGTCTTGCTGAGACAGCTTTCCGACTATATGTGCTTTCTGGTAGTATTTCAGACCAGCTCGGTGCCCAAGAAGCAAGCTACGAGTTCTTTGTTGAGGCGTTCACCTTGTATGAAGAGCAAATCAGTGACTCTCGGGCACAGTACCAGGCACTGTGTGTTTTGATTTCTTATTTACGATCGACGACTGGATTCTCTTTTGAAAACTATGATACCCTCGCCAGCAGATGCACTTTATATGGACAAAAGCTTTTGAAAAAACCGGATCAGTGCCGAGCGGCCTATCTGTCGGCGAACTTATGGTGGGTCCCTGAGCTAGAATCAAAACGCAACGACACGAAACTGCTGGATGCGTTACAGCGCGCGTTTAGTGTTGCAGATGCTTATATGGATACTCCAGTTAGCATCGGGCTATTTGTTGAGCTTTTAGATCGCTATCTTTACTTTTACGATCGCGGAAGCAAGCTTGTCACAGCAGAGCATATTAACCGGCTCATTGAACACATCAACAAGGAGCTAGAAAACAACAACGAGGAATCGGAAATCAATGAGCCCAAATCGCATTTTGAACGCACTTTAGACTACATTAGATCGCAAGTCGACAGCGAGCCCAGGTTTAGCGAAATTCATACATAGGGAATAGAAGATCTCCTGGCAACTGAAGCCTCATAAGCAAATAGCAATGCCTTTAGATGAGCCACGGCGCCAAAAAGAACCATTATATGGAACAGTTGGTGCGAATGGCCCCAAATGTCGAACTTACCGGGGAAGAACCGCTCCGGGAACAGAGTTCCGTATAGAGCAGCACCAAAAATATAGAAAAAGGCCTCCCATAACATGTACTTCAAGCCTGACCTGGCCCAGGTCTCTTCGTATCCAAAGAAATAGAAGGATGTTAAGATCGGTAGTAGCCCGGTCAAGCCGTAGCTCACAAACATGCGAGCCCGGAACTTTCTCCAGGGCGGGGTACGGAACTTGTCAATCAAAGAGACACAGGCACAGCCAATTCCAAAAGCCAAGGTCAGCAAAGTGAACAACATTCGCAACTGTTGATGGTCGTCCAAGCAGAAGTGCAAGATGGCAACCATAGAGCCGCCAATCAAGACACAGATGCCCAAGTAGTCCAGTTTGTTGCCGAAGGCGAAAATACGCCTACTGTGGCTCTTACACAGGTGGAACGTCGCACTGAGTCCCAGGCACGTCACACAACTCAGCGCGAACACGAAAAAGGCGTAGTGGTCTGCATCGACTGTTTTCGGATAAACAGGGAAATACATATCGTAGAGGAACAACGAAAACAGTGCACTCAATACTGAGGGCCACAGGTGGGTATAAATGTTCACCGACTCATTGTGTAGATAAAACAGCGAGCGTGCTACCGACTTGAAGCTGTTGGACGAACGGACATACCCCGTGTGAATGTGGTGGTTGTCCTTCTGCCAATCTTCGAGCTCGTGGAACGAAACTAGGCGACTGAGCTGCTCAATTACTGCCTCAGGCTCAGTCTGTGGTGTCAGTGGCGCTCGTTTATTGTTTCTCGACCGCATAGTGAAATCAACCGCCGGCCTCGGAGCTTTTGTCAGAAACCTGCTTTTCCCCAGGCTGCGCAGTGCGCCGGGCTGCCAGGGTACGGGCTAAAAAAGATCAGGCGGTCGATGCGAAAAGGGTTAAACGAGAGGAGGTTTAAGCTCCAAAATGCCATGGATTGATTGGACATACTGCACTAACGTCATCTACAAACTTTAAACTCCACCGCATTATCAGCTTGAAGCGCCATGCATATCTCGCATAAAGCTGGGGTAAAATCACCTAGACCGTATAACCATCTGTCGCGTGAGACGGTTTGTCATCTTATCCATAAAATGCTCTCCAGCTATGTGTGCAGCGACCCCAATACGTCGAGAGTATGCGTTGTTATGGTAGGACTGCCCGCGCGAGGCAAGTCATTGATGTCTCAAAAAATCGTGCGCTACTTAAAATGGAGATCGATTTCCGCCAAGGCGTTTAATATTGGAAATTACCGGCGTAAGGCAAACGCTCACCCCAGCGCCGATTTCTTTGCTCTCAGCAACGATGAGGGGGCTAGCTTGCGCCGTTTAGCCGCCCAAGAGGCGCTGAACGACCTTGTTTCCTGGATGGACAAAGAAGGGGGCCGGGTGGCTATTTATGACGGAACCAACTCAACGAAACGGCGCCGAGCCTGGATCGCCGAGCAACTTTCGCAACACAATATACACCCGCTGTTTATTGAAAGTGCTTGTGAAAATGATGAAATTATCTTGAACAACATCATGGACGTCAAAACAACTTCTCCAGACTACAAGGGCGTAGACCCGCAAACCGCGGCAAAAGACTTTATCAACCGAATCGAAGTATACCGGAAGGACTATGAATCCATAAGCAGCTCGGAGATGATCAGCTATTTGAAAATTATCGACGCTGGTGCGCAGGTTGTCGTCAACAAAGTCAAATCGTATCTTGAGTCTCATATCGTTTACTATCTCATGAATTTGCATATCAAGCCTCGCCGACTGTGGCTCTCTCGGCATGGTGAGTCTGAGTACAATGTCCTCGGATTGCTTGGTGGCAACAGTAATCTGTCGGAGCGTGGAATGATGTACGCTGAGAAGCTCCCTGAGCTGGTCGCCAATGCCGTGGGGGATCAGCCACTGACGGTGTGGACTTCGACATTGAAACGCACACAGCAGACGGCGAGCAAGTTGCCGTACCAGCAAATCCAGTGGAAGGCTCTGGATGAGCTTGATGCTGGTGTTTGCGATGGGTTGACGTACGAGGAGATCCAACAGAAATACCCTGAAGATTTTGCGGCTCGCGATGAAAACAAGTTCGAGTACCGGTACAAAGGAGGCGAGTCTTATCGCGATGTTGTGACGCGGCTGGACCCCATCATCATGGAATTAGAACGCCAAGAGAATATTCTCATCGTCACCCACCAGGCTGTTCTTCGCTGCATTTACGCCTATTACATGGACGTCCCCCAAGAACAAAGCCCTTGGATGAACGTCCCTCTGCACACCCTCATATGCCTTGAACCCAGAGCTTATGGTACCATTGAAACCCGTATTTCTGCCAATATACCGGCTGTGAGTACGTTCAGGGCCAAAGGAGAGCTCCCTCAGCACCAAGAGCCAGACGGACAGAATGCATAGAGCGAACTACCACCTGGAGGTTTATAAGTTGAACTTATTTATATTTGGGTCGTATTAATGCGATTTGTTTTTCTCATTAAATAAATTAACACTGTACAATTCGGTATATCCCGCCCTAAGAGAAAAAGTAAGGTGACCGCAGAACCTGTCGAACATCAAACTCTCCTCTTGGTGGGGTTTCAGGGATTCTCAATGGAACGAGAACACTGAGTACTTTACCTTTTTTACCACTGGAGACAGCAACTTCATCGTCAGTTGCCTCGGGGTCTTCAAAACGATCAAGACCACTTCCCACGTGCTCAGTGCTTCGTGGTGCAGCGGCGACGTATTTCTTCTTCATACTGTTAGCCTGGGTAACAAACTCTTCGAGCTCGCGTTCAGGCAGAGTCTGTAAAATACTCACGGGGGTTTCGTCTGCTTCTTTGCCGTTTTCGATGGCCTCACGACGGGCCCGCTCAATCTGGATTTGTTCGCTAACCGACAAGCTCGATTTAACACCCATGGCGACAGCATGCTTGGTGCGACAGTCCAGGATACGCTGAGCAATCTCACAATCAGCAGGGATATCGACCAGCTGCAACAGATCACCATAACGCTGATTGAACTCGGTGCGGAGCTCACCAATGAGGTCAACACTGTGGAGTTCAACAAAACACTCGCGCAGGTTGGTGTTCATAGCATCGACACTAGAGGCATGGGTCCAATAAGAGTCGTGAACGGCAGCAAAGTCAATACTTGATTTGGCACATGCAACTGCACTCATCAACATGTGAGTAGCATCCAACGAGTGGATATAGTTGGGTGGGAATGCTGTACGCTGCTTGCGCGAATTTACCGCTTGAGCAGAGTAAGGATCAGTAATATATACTGTTTGCAGCTCTGTAGAGACTTGACGCCTCTTCTCTTGACGGTAAGGTTGAACAATAGGAAGGCCGAGAGGAGTCGTCCAGATGACACTGGACATAAACTCAGGACGAGATTTGTCTTTGTTTTTAGTTTCCACTGCGTTGCGATCAACCACAAGAGACCTGGTGATTCGCAACGCATTCTCTCCAAGCCAGTCCTGAATAAGATGTGCACTCTCGAATAGTTGACGAACGGCACCCAAAACCTTACTGGCCATATAAGAAGAAGCAGTGTAAACCTGGTCCTGAGGGAACTCATCGATTTCGCGCAAGCGATTGGAGATCTGCTCTCTCGCACCGATAAATGTCACACCATAAACATGGGTCATGACAGTCTGTTTAACAACCTTACGAGTCAAAACAGGATGCAAAAGAGCAGCAAGCTGGTTACCATTTTCGGCGTCCTTCGCAACGTTGTCTTTAACAATTTCCAACACACGCGAATAAACATCCTGAGGACGATCCGCAATAGATAAGTTGACTTCGCACGCACCTTCGTAGTCTCCACCTAGAGCGGCGTAATGCTGCAAACCATTGCAACTACCATCCATGTGGACGGTTAAGTGAGACACATAATCTGCAGGGTTCTCCATTTGAGAGGCCTTAGCGATGTCAATACAAGCAGCCAAAGCTTGGAAAGGTGAATCTGCCTCCTTCCACCAGCATTTACCGTCCAGTGGGTTATTCGCGGCATCAAAGACGAGCCCAATATTCTCATTGACGAAATCGACCCGCTCATCAAAAGAGGCCTTGGATTTGCCAAACAAGTTGGCAAGATGGATCTTGAGCCATCTCATTCCGTTCTCACCAAGCTTCTTGCCATTCCAGAACATGAGCAAACTACGGCTCACATCATTTCCCAAATGGTTCAAATGCGGTGACAGAGGATAGGCACGACCACGGAAGTCCAGGTTGTGAGGCATATAGAACCGTTCACCCAAAAATGCACGGGCAATGTCCAACTTGTAATTCAAGTCACACCGCTGAGAGTACTTGGCAGAGTTATCCAAAGTGATGGCACGCATTTCACGCAAATAATCACGTCGGATTTGGGGGTCGGCATCGCGAGGAGGGGCCATTGGCAACAGCTCAGGGTCAGGCTGAGGGCCTACATTAGGAGGGATATCCAAAAACTCCTTCTGAGTGTTCCAGATTTTGGAGATGATTTTAAACATATCTTTGTTGATTGTCCAAGGGGTCTGGCCCAGAACATTCAGACCATCATACACACGCTGGAGCTGGCCACGCTTAGAAGCAGCAGAGAGATATGCGACTTGCTCGGGGGACTCCTTGGTACGGATCATGCGGGATTCAGAAAACAGGTACCCACCATCGTTCCAAGCCGTCCAAGGTCGGGGTTGAACCAGCATAGGGAGCTGCTGGGGAGAAATGACAGCTGCTGTATGCTCGCCTGTCAAGTATCGCGAAACTTCTTTATGAGCTCGGATCATACCCACTTTGTTTCCACCTTGGTACTGATACGCATGATAGAACGCAGGAGCACGACCAACGACCTGACGTCCAGTAACTGGGTCTTTACCATAAACATTGACTTTTGCTACTTTTAGCAATAGCGAAATGAGCATGGATCCGATTTTGGCCTGGACATTGATTGGCCATGAACTCTGCGAAGAGTCACCGGCCAACTTGCGAATTTGCCGCTTTACACCCACCAAAGCCCGATGGCGGGGACGGCCGGAGACACCTTTCAAAGCCTCAAGCTCACGTTCTTTGTACATTTGCAGTCGGCAATCCAACTCGACATTGCGACCAACTGCAAGGACCGCTTTGACAGCCTTGATTCCATCGCCAGTTTGAGAGCTGTTCAAACGGAGCAATTCCATCATCGTCATGGCTGGTAGGTTCTCAGGTTTGGCCATCAGTAAGTAAGGACCATACTCGAATCTGTCGGCAAACCCGCTGCTCTTTTTGCGCAGCTTGGCCGGAACTTCTCCCAAAGAGTTATATTTGAGCGCCTCACGCACTTGCTCGAACTCTTCTTTGATCAAAGGTAATACTGCCTGGTTCCATTGCCAAAGCAGCATTTCAAGTCCCTTGAGTTGAACCTTGGTCTCGCCACTGCGGTCTTGTTCAACCATACGATCGAACATATCCTTCCATTTCATACGAGCGGCCTCGACACCACGAGTCTCAATGGCTTGCTGGCGCTTTTCGTTGATTTGATCCAGATAAATTTCAAATGCTTCTCGGTCCTCGTTCGAGATTTGTTTCGAGAGCTCGAAGAAATCGTAGTCATTCTTTTCTTCGCTTTTCTCTTGCATAAGCGGAATAGATTTGAGAGCGTTCGAATCCAGTTGCAAGCCGGTTAGCATGTGTCTAATTGTTTTCAAGCCAACCGATTGAGTGGGCTCTAGAACGTCGTAGCCCTTCTTCTTGACCGGATCAGCGAGTTTTCTGGACATGACTTCATCTAAATCCGGTTTTTCGGCCGTGCTGGAAGATGTGGCCTCAATGAGAGCTTTCGTGTGTTTGTCTAAAGACATTTGGGAAATGTCCAATCCGGAATTCACAACGATATCTCGGCAGGTTTGAGCGCCTAAAACCTCGATGTGACTTAAAACACTGCTAAGCTTGTCTTTGCGGTCCGTTACGTATTTCCGCCAATGGCTCGTATCACCCGACAGGTATGCGTTCTTGAGCATCATAGCTTCCGTGACTCCGTTTGGTTTGAACCTAGGAATCAGATAAATAGTTTTTCTGAGCCAAGTCTCTGCTATCAAGGGGTGTCCAGCGTTTGTCTCGATGACTTTTAGCAGGTAGCTGTTGACTGCAAGAGTAATATCGTTCTGGTCTGTGGCAAGATCGACCAGACCGACCAAAACCGCCTCTGCTCTTTCGAGATTACCGCTCTCCAAACACGCCTCGAGCAACGACCAAGCCTGTGAGTAGTCGCTGGTGAACGCATTTTGCGGAACACTGTCTCTATTCGAAGACCAAGACATTGTCTCACCAGGCGGAGGCACATTGGTGCTCGTTGGAGTTGTTGTAGTTGTGGTGGCACCGGCCAAAGGTACCTTCGCTCCAGCAGAGTTACGGAAGGAGCGAACTGCCACGAATGACGACGCACGCGGGCATCTGCGGACAATTTTCCACATTTTATGGCTGAGATTCTTTAGCTTAGTCCAACGTAAAGAAAAGTGGAATTTTTCCTGCAGTACCTGTATGGACAAAAAAACTCCCTTTTGGTCCTAAACCTGAACTTTTAAATTTTTTTTTCCCACGCTCGTCTGAGCCAGCCGTCAACCCCAACCCTGATTCAATCCGTCTCGAAGCCATGTCCTCAATTAGCTGCTGACAGTGAAGGAATCCGTTACGCGCGCGGGGATTTTACATGAACCGTGCGGTTATCGACCAGTTTGTGCTGGCCCAAGAGTATCCAGAAAAGCATACTGCCACACTACAGAGCAATGCGTCCGCAATAAAATTCAGTGCTACTGGGGACTATTTGGCCAACGGGACTTTGGATGGGGATGTAGTGGTCTATGATTGTGATACTTGGGAGCCGTTACAGATTTTAAAAGGGCACGGAGGAGTGATACAAACTCTATCATGGTCTTCATGTTCTAGATATTTATTGAGTGCATCGCGGGATTGGCAATGCATATTGTGGGACTTTAAAGATATCGAAAATGGGCCTGCCGCTACGGTCGATTTGGGGTGTCCTGTTTGGATGGCCAGTTTACATCCCCACAATCATAATGTATTTGTAGCGGCTTTGTTGAACGCCAACCCTGTTTTGGTTACTATCAATGAGGATACGTCTACCAGCAAATTGACGTTACCTGACGGTGGTAATGGTAAAGTTCAAGTGGCCCTCTTTTCCCCCACAGGAGACCACGTTATTTTGGGATCGAGCAAAGGAGCTATAATGATAGTGACACTTGAGGGCGAGCTCGTTTACTCCACCAAAATATCTTCAAGTGCTATTATCGATATGTGCTATACCCCAGGTACGGACTTTTTGGTTTGCACATCAACTGACAGAGCCATCCGAAAAGTTCAGCTCCCCAATTTCACAACCTCACCTGATTCATGGAACCTGGAAATATCACAAAAGTTCATTGACCTAGTAGAGAAGCATCAATGGGTCGCTTCGGCCACCTCGCCAAGTGGAGAACTGATTTTGGGCACTGGACGAGGAACTAACGACGTTTATATGTGGGAGGGTAACTTGGGATCACTGGTAAAGATTTTCGAGGGCCCCAAAGAGAATTTGGCATGTATTGACTTCCAGCCAAACCGCCAATGCTTTGCAACCACTGGCATCGATAGCGGAGACATTCATATTTTTACCGCCGAGCAGCCCCAAAATTGGAGCGCCCTAGCAACAGATTTCGTTGAATTGCATGCTAATGAAATATACACTGAGCGTGAGGAAGAGTTTGATATCGTGGACGAAGATGAGAACTCAAAAAACCTTGATCTACACAAGGTAGACGTCTGGACCATTGAAAAGCCCATCAAACACTTTGTGATTCCAGTAAATCTTGAATAATTAAATAGGGTGCGCAATGACACGACCATCGTCGCCCCCCGTCAAAACTTTATCTCCGAACCAGCAGACGGTATTAATTTCGTATACACCATGAGCGTTTTGAACGATCTTTGAAACTGTCCACTTATTATTTTCAAAGGTATAAATAGCCAAACGCCCGTCTGCCCCGACGCTAGCAATTCCGTGCTGGCTCCAATCAACAGCGTAGATTGTGTCAGTGTGCACAGTTGGCAGAACACATTCTTGCTCCCATTCCTCGGCTAGGATGTCCCAGCGGGCAACCGAAGGCAATTGACCCGGTTGAGTGCCACCCGTTCGGCCCTTGCGAGTCCATACTCTGACCGTCATATCATCAGAACAGCTTGCAAGACGGGCGTGCGGAACCTCACCAGTGTCCTGCTCTGGCTGCGGAGGTGCGGGCTCAAAAGCTGCACCCCAGACAGTAGACTCATGGCCCTTGAGGTCCGAGACGCAGATCCACTCGTCATCATCTAACTTCCAGAGTCGTATTTCATTGTCATAAGAAGTCGACGCCAACAGCAGTTCACTGGGATGCCATACAACATGTTTAACGTCCTGTGTGTGGTCTTGCAGTACAGCAACACAATCAAAATCCTCATTAGATTCATCAACTTCCCAAATCCATACAGATTTATCTCGCGAACAAGTTGCAAGAAATGCGCCGTCGTGGGACCAGGCTACCCCCTTTACTTCGTTTTCGTGACCCTCGAGCATAGCCATAAATTCCCAAGTGGGGGGTTCATTTGTCCAAATACTCACCTGAGCATCAAATGAGCCCGCGGCAAGCGTGGGCGCTCCGATAGCCTTCCAAGACACCGATCGAACACTCCGGGTGTGAGCCTCGGTTAAATCTTTGACCAATTCGAGGTCAGGGCCCCGATATACGTTCACCGTTTTGTCTCCAGAGCAGCTTGCTACTAATGGAAGTCTTGGATGTACGGCTACTTGCCATACTCTGTCTTTATGCTGCGGTTTTGACGCCATTGAAATATCTGGGGAAGCCTCTTTGGATTTGTCACTATTTTTCAGTCCCGCGAGGTCATGTCTATTGCACTGAGAACTGGGCCTATAAGAAAGATACCGGTCCGGAACTTTTCTAGTTGTTTACTTTTGCATCAGAAAAAAAAGAATGTTCCCGCGAAAAAGAGCTGGTTCGCTGACGAGTCTCAAATCCAGCAAAAACGGGGACCTACGACGCCTATCCAGAGGGTGACGTACGAGTACCCCCCTCCGCCCAAAGCGAAGCCACAGCCACCTCCTGAATCAAGCGCCTGGCGAAAACATATTCCCATGTTAGTAGGTGTTGCTGGTGTTTTATGGGCTGGCTATGCTCTGAACTATATCTTTAACATCCAAGAAGGAGAACAGACTACCTTGACACTAAACAAGTTTACGGCCTATAAAATCACGTATCGTGAGCAGGTCGGTCCCAATTTAATTGCTATTGAGCTGTCACCCAAGTATTCAGCCCACATGGATATTTTGACGAATGGAGGAACCCTTTGGAATGGTAAAAAGCTTTGGAGTGTGCAGGTCAAGCATCCAGAGATTCAGATTGCCAGAAAATACACACCGCTTCCTTTATACTATATGCAATCTCGAGAAAATGGTGAAGAGAAGGCACTACTCCGTATTCTCGGCTCTGCACCAGACGAGGGCCGTCTTGTTCTTGTTGTGAAGAAATATGACGACGGCGAGATGTCAAGATACCTTCACAGTCTTCCTGTTGGAAGTGAGGTGGAACTTAGAGGACCGTATGTTGAGCACAAGTTCCCTTACACGCATGCAGACATGAGCCCTGTTAGAGAGCCTATGCTGGATCTTCCGACTCGCATGAAAGCGGAAAAACCAATTGATCCTGCAGCTATTCCGGACAACATTGCTTTCTTTACTGCTGGAACAGGCATTGCCCCCGCTCTCCAGACTTTACTGTCTAGAAATCCGCCTAAAGGGTTTACACATGTCTACCACAGTGTAAGATCGAGACAAGATATTCCGTTCACTCGCTTTATGCTGTTCCTCGAGAAAGTTGGCCGAGCAAAGTTCCATTTCTATGTCGATGACGAAAACAAGTTTCTAACGCTACAAGATATCCCGAAGCCGGTTCCCAAGCAGCCCCGGGCGCTAGATACCCCCGAGGAGGTGGAGCCTACAGACGTACAACCAGCGTCAACCTGGCCCAATGCAGTCGCACAGTTTGCCGACAAATCCTATAAACCAAACTATTTGAAAGGCCCGTCTCTTGCTGTGGTCTGTGGTCCTCCTGGGTACATCGCCTATGTTGCTGGAAACCCCGGCTTCAATAATGATGCCCCCGTCGCGGGCTTACTGGGAGAGTCAAACTGGACCTCTGAAAATGTCACTCGTATGAGCGAGTTTTAGTGTATATACATATAGAAGAACCCCACGTGTTTCCCTCAACCCAACTGACTCAGACTATGAGCACTATACTAGGGGTGAAATCCGTTCTCCCAGGCAAGGCTATATTCAGCGGTATTCAGCCCACGGGCGTGTTCCACCTGGGGAATTTCCTGGGAGCCATCAAATCGTGGGTGGATCTATCCCGCAGCGCTCCAGAAAATTCTCCTATACTGTTTATGATTGCAGATTTGCATGCCATTACCGTAGCCCGATCTCCGGAAAAGCTAAGAAAGCAACGCTGGGAGGCTCTGGCTAGTATAATTGCGAGTGGAATTGACCCCAAACGGTGTACTGTTTATTTTCAGAGCGATGTTCCTGCTCATGCTCAGCTGCACTGGATTCTATCCTCTATCTCGAGCATGGGTTATTTGAACCGGATGGTGCAATGGAAATCAAAAGCAAATCTTGACGAATCGGCCAGCCTTACCAACAGCGATTTGACAAACCTAAATTTGGCGTTGTTTTCCTACCCAACTTTGCAAGCGGCTGATGTTCTGATCCACCAGGCCGGTTATGTGCCCGTGGGTGAAGATCAATCGCAGCACTTGGAATTGACCAGACATTTGGCTCAAGCCTTTAATTTCCGATTTGGTGAGACATTCACAATTCCAGCGACTGTTCTGAGCCCTCACAAAAAGATCCTGAGTCTACGTGATTCAACCAAAAAGATGTCAAAAAGCGACCCGGATCAGACATCTTGTGTGTATGTTACGGATACCGCAGAAGAGATCAAAACAAAGCTCAAAAGGGCCCTGACCGATTCAGTGCAGGGAGAAATTACCTGGGACCCTGAGCAGCGGCCGGCTGTTGCAAACCTGTTGTCGATTGCAGCTGGATTGCAAGACATGGAAGCCCCCGACTTTCTAGCCAAGCATCCTATGAAAAACCACAAGGAACTTAAGGATACGGTTGCTGACTGCCTAATCGAGTCTCTTTCGCCCATCAGGGAAGAATACAACCGTCTGGTCTCTGACCAAGCTTACTTGGAGTCGCTTGCGAACCATGGTCGTGACATTGCCCATGAACGGACCTCTGGCACCCTTGAAAAGGCCTATCGCGCAGTGGGCTATTTGTAAATATGCGTAAAACTAGGTAAAGTACTTAAAACATGGCCATTCGGCCCATGCTCCGACCTAAGCTCCCTGTCTCCTGAATGGAATCATTGTATGATCGATTGTCGTTGATGCGGGGAGGGATGAGGCTTGCGTTGGCGCTAAGTTTATCGGAGCGGTACTTTTCGTAAATGACATCATGAGTCAAGTCTCTTAGTTCCTGCAAATGGGAACCAAAGATAACAGTTCTGAGATAGGAGAAGTCGCTGAACTCTGGATCTTCAGTACTCACAAACCCCCAAGGATAGCTTCTGCCTCGCACGAATTGACTGTCGACCTCGTAGATATCATCGCTTCCTACAACAGCAAAGGGAAGTAGCGCTCGAAGAGCTACGCACTCATCAATAACCTCTTGGTCGGTTTCGTCTTCGGCATAATTGAACGAGAAAATAGGAATTTTGTAGTGCTCAATGTCGGCGAGAATTTTGGTTTTGTTGATAATCAGTTCCTCATCGGTAAAAGTATCGGCCTTTGCAATGACCGGAATAATATTAACTCGACGGGACAGAGTGCTCATAAGGTCAATGTCGAGCTCGCGAAGACCATGGCCTGTAGCGGCGATAAAGTATAAGCAAACCTGAACACGTTTATCATCAAAGCGAGGATTCCGATGCACTCGGCTTTCTTCAGCTAAAACTTCGTCAAACTGAGTTTCCAAATAGTTCAGAATGGTGCCGCAGCATTTCGAATTATCGATGTTGTCACCGAACCCAGGCGTGTCGACCACGGTTAACGCGATCACAGTCCCGTCTTCTTCGCAAAGGTCAACTTTATGAGTACGAATTTGCATATCACGTGTGATACCGTCCTCATGAACTGCAACCTGGCGCTCGCTATCACTAAATATCTTGCCGTCGCACAGCGTATTCACAAAGGTGGACTTCCCGGTACCGGTGCGGCCACAGACCATCAAACAGAGCTGAAACCCTTTCTTTACAATTTTGCGCCTGCGCATGTGGTCTGGAGATTCAGCTGGGTAGACGGAGGATAGCATAGACATTTTGAAATGATACAGGATTGGAAATTAATGCTCTAAATGTTTATATAGAAGTCACTTTGTGGTAACCTCACAGCCACTACAACAGTTAATATATGGCAGCTAAAACATACCGAAAATGTCATAGCCAGCGCTACCCAATATGTAAATTCCCCTTATGAGAAGAAAACCCCAGCTCGAGTGAAATATAGCTTCGTCTTGAGTTAGGTAATCTTGACAATGGAAGAACGACTGGGGTCGGTGCCCAGCACGCCAAGGAAAAAGCGGACAAGAGACCGCTTTATACCCAATCGCTCTGCCATGGACCTTTCAGGGGCATTCAGTCTTGCCGGTGAAGCTCGTTCTCCGTCTGTTACCAACTCCGAAGTGGCTGATCAGGCGTACTCTGAAGTTTTGAAAGCTGAGCTGTTTGGCACGGAATTACCCTCATCAGCGGCGAGCACATCGTCGTGGTCCTCGCCACAATCATCTATTGGGTCTAGTCCCGATAGGAAGAATCGTGGAGGACGAAGAGAAACCCAATCGCTGCCGACGACGCCAAGAAAAAACCGAAACCTGTTTTCTTACTCGCCTTCGAAAAGAGCTACCAGGGCCACGGAGAACGAGGTTTTTTCTTCTTCTCCAATGAGACTAGACTCGCAGCTGTTTCTATTATCGCCCAAGAAACGGCCACGGGAAATTGAACGCACTCCTTATAAAGCGCTGGACGCTCCTATGCATGCAGATGATTTTTACCTCAACCTCTTGGAATGGGGCCCCCAAAACTATTTAGCTGTCGGATTGGGCTCTTCTGTGTATATATGGAATCGCGAAACCGAGGAAGTACATGAATTGTGCCAACTTGATACCGATAAGGTGTGCTCAGTCTCCTGGATCAATACGGGGACTCACTTGGCGGTAGGCACTCAAGACGGGTTGGTACAGATTTGGGACGTTGAGAATTCAAGGTGTATTCGCCAAATGCGCGGCCACACTCGAAGAGTTATGTCTCTTTCATGGAATAGCCATGTGCTGTCGTCAGGCTCGGAGGATACGACGATTCTCCACCATGATGTACGAAGCCATGTGCAGTACACTCATCAGCTGAAGGCACATCGAGGTCAGGTGTGCGGTCTTCGTTGGAACACTGAGCTCAACCAGCTTGCCTCGGGCGCTAACGATGACAAGGTATTTATTTGGGATGGCATGAGCCAAGAACCGCTATATGAGTTTTCAGAGCACCGTGGTGCGGTCAAGGCTCTTGCGTGGTCCCCCCATAACCGAGGTCTACTGGCTACTGGTGGTGGCACGTACGACCGGCGACTCATCTTCTGGAATACGCTGACCGGTCAGCGGCTCTCTGAGTTCGATACCGGCTCCCAGGTCTGCAATGTGCTATGGAGTGCCAAGACTCGAGAAATCGTGTCTTCGCATGGATTCTCAAACTATCAAATTGCTATATGGCAGTATCCCAGCATGCAGCAGGTGGTGTCGCTAACCGGCCATCAGAGCCGGGTGCTCTCGCTGTCACAGAGTCACGACGGAGAAATGCTAGCGTCGGGTGCCGGCGATGAAACCGTGCGTCTGTGGAATATTTATCAAGGTGACAAGACGAAAGATGGCGACTCCCGTTTGAGCATCTACAGTCAGTTGAGATAAGGTTGGTGCTCGCGTTCTGCGCGGCCATGCAACATGACGATTCCTGCTTGAAGGATAATCAGTTGCACCGAATCACAACTACATCCCCGGCTGCATATTGGATCTTATTGGGTGGTTTTGCTTTGATGCCTTTATCTATAAATTATTATCAGTAAAATTTTACACCATTCGTGTTACATGCTTTTACATGGCATTTCGTTTATTCAACACAGCGGCCATGCAGGCTGTCACCGATACCCCAACCCAAACACCATCCCCCAGGTTTATCTAAGCTGAAAATATATAAACTCTGACTCAAATCCCCCAGGTGTCGTTCCCCACAGAAAATGCCTGATTTGTCTCATTTCCTATCTGAAGAAGCGAAACGGCGCAAGCCCTCGCCTCTCAAGGAGGCTTTTGTGCACTTTACCAACCCCAAAATCTGCTCTCTGGGTGGTGGCTTGCCCCTTCCCGACCTGTTCCCGTACGACAAGGTCAGTGCCAAGGCTCTGGCAGCTCCTTTCAACGAGGGAATTGACAAGGACATTCTTGAGGCCAAGGATACTATTGACATTGAGGTGTACAAGAAGGATGTTGAGGAGTTTGATGATATCAACCTCTCTATTTCTTTGCAGTACGGCCAGTCTCACGGTAACGTGCTGCTCCGGGAGTACATCAAGGAGCACACACGCCGTGTCCACCACGTTGGCTACGACGACTGGGATGTTGTCTTGACTATTGGCAACACCTACGGTTTGGACGCTACAGTGCGCACTTTTGTCAACCCCGGCGAGCCTGTTCTGGTTGAGGAGTTCTCGTTTTCCTCTGCGCTGGAGTGCATGCGTGCTAACGGGGCTATTCCTGTTGGCGTCAAGATGGATCTGGATGGTATTATCCCTGAGGTTCTTGAGACTCAACTTGCCAACTGGGTTGGTCCCAAGCCCAAGTACTTGTACACGATCCCTACCGGCCAGAACCCCACTGGGTCCACGCTTTCTCCTGAGCGTCGTCAGGCTATTTACAAAATTGCTCAAAAGTACGACTTCCTAATTGTTGAGGACGAGCCCTACTACTACTTGCAGATGCCCGTTTACGAAAAAGGAGCTAAGCATGAACAGCACCTTGATCGGGACGGCCTGATCAAGTCCCTGGCTCCGTCTTTCCTTGACTACGATGTCGATGGTCGCGTTGTTCGTCTGGACAGTTTCTCCAAGGTGCTGGCTCCTGGAACCCGCATTGGCTGGATTGTTGCTAACAAGATGTTCTTGGAGCGCTACTTGCGCCTCTTGGAAAGCACTTGCCAGGTTCCTTCTGGTTTCTCCCAGAGTTTGGTTTATGGTTTACTCACTCGTTGGGGCCAGGACGGTTATCTCGACTGGCTGATCAAGCTGCGTGAATTTTACACCAAGAAGCGTGACGTCACTTGCGACGCCATCTACCGGGAGCTGCCCGCCGGCAAGTACGAGCTGGTTCCGCCTACCTCGGGTATGTTCTTCTGGCTGAAGATCGATGCCCGTCGCTTCAAGGACTACGAGAAGTACAACGCCGACGCCAAAGCTATTGAGATGAAGCTGTATGAGCTCGGTGTTGAGAACGGTGTCTTCCTGGTTCCCGGCCACTGGTTCTTTGCCCCGGACAATACCGACCCTCCCCAGCCTCGCGCAGTCGAGGAGTCAGAAGATGATAAAAACGCCATGTTCTTCCGCGGCACTTTCGCCTCGGTCCCCGACGACAAACTTGTCCTGGCCATCCAACGTTGGGCCAAGACCATGAACGAGTACCTCAAGTAGACTGCATACCAATAATAAATAGGATAAACCTACGGCTTATAAGTGAAGACTATGAGGTTGGCTTGTCTGCGATACGTTTTTCTAGCTCGTCGCGTTGCTTTTGTTGCCAACGGCAGTGCTCAGCATGGTCATGGATTTTGAAGCCGAAAATTTTGAGACAAAACTGCTCCTCGCTGTGCCTTGGAAGCAGTTTCGGATAAACTTGGAAAAACATGCCGGGGAAAGACGTTCCAAAGTAAGCACCGTCGATGTTAGCGTGCCTACTGGACTTGGGGTTGTAGATATCCTCACATTTTGGGCAGTAGAGCTTTACGCTTGAGATATTAGGGACGTCCTGCAGACCGATAGGGAGGAGAATATGTGAGCGACACAGAGCACGGGGACAGCGGCCGAAGTCGCCCTCTTGGTATTTGAGCATCATTTTGTACAATCCACGAGTCGTGAGAATAAACCTGGCGTGAACAAGGCAGTAGAGATGGCGAGCGCTCGCATCGAGCTGCTGCTCCTCTTCTGCGTTCAAACCGTCCATATTGACATCAGACGAGCCGGTAACCACATCGATGGCGTCGTGGATGTTGGGGACGTCGGCGTTCAACCCTGTCAGGTTGAACCTGTCTAAAATGAACTCTGGATCAACCTCACAGAAATACTCGTTCCCCTTGGTACCCAAGAAATTCGCAATCCATGTATCCTCCAAATCCGTTTCCATTTCCATTTGATCCTCACAGAAACTGGCTGGGACAATGACGGTGGTTTTTTTGCCTTGTCTGGGTTTTCTTCCCTGCCTAAGCAGCAGGGTGTAAGAAGGACGTGGTTACACCCCTCATTATAAATACACTTTGATCGAAAGGGCGCGTTTCAGTTCCGTGGAAATATGCGCCTAGTGAAACCCGCTTGGTTAGAGCATCGGGACGAACATCGCCAATTCGAGATATACTCCGTTGCGGTTTCCCCAGATGGCTCTCGTTTGGCGACAGGCGGTCTGGATGGCAAGGTGAGGCTGTGGTCGACAAAGGCGATTGCTGGAGGTCCCGACTATAAAGGACCCAAGCAATTGTGTTCCATGTCTACCCATACCGGTGCCGTGACGGTGGTGAGGTTCTCTCCCAATGGCCGGTACCTGGCCTCGGGAAGTGATGATCGGATTGCTCTGATTTGGGAACTCGACGCGACGCGGGCGCCCCGCCAGGAGTTTGGCCAACAAGGCGAGAAAGATACCGAGGCATGGACTGCACGCAAACGTCTTATTGGCCATGACAACGATATTCAAGATCTTGCCTGGTCTCCTGACTCGTCACTGCTGGTAACGGTTGGTTTAGACTCTGCAATTATCGTTTGGAGCGGTACAACTTTTGAGAAATTGAAACGCATTGATTCTCACCAAAGCCATGTCAAGGGCATTTCTTTCGATCCTGCAAACAAATATTTTGTTACCTGCGGAGATGACCGTACGGCTCGTATTATTCGCTACGCCAGAACTTCACCCACAGAGCTCACTTTTAGCGTTGAATATGTTGTGGAAGCGCCCTTCAAAAATTCCCCGATTAGCACGTACTTCAGAAGGTGTAGCTGGTCTCCGAATGGTGAGCATATCGCATGCTCTAATGCTACCAATGGGCCAGTATCTACAGTGTCGATCATCAATCGCGGCGATTGGGATTCTGATATTTCTTTGGTCGGACATGAAGGTGCAACCGAAGTTGCTCAATTCAGCCCTAAGCTATATGTTGCAAATCAAGGCGATGATGTCAAGGATGCAATGTCGGTTGTTGCATCCTCTGGTCAAGACCGCACTCTAGCTATTTGGAACACCGCCAACCCGCGGCCCCTACTTGTCGCTCATAACGTTAGCTTGAAAGCGATTAGTGACCTTGCTTGGGCACCTGATGGGCTGACACTCTATGTTGCCTCTCTGGATGGGTCGATCCTGGCCGCTATTTTCGACGGTGGTGACTTTGGCTGGCCGGTATCAGCCGAAGTGGTACAGCAGCAGCTATCAAGATATGGTGGTCAAACCTCCGATATGGATATGATTGAAAGTGTTGAACAACTTGAAGTTGCGGAGAAGCTTGCTCAAGATGAAAATGGCACATCTCAGCCGAAGCCCGAAGAAAAAACACCGGTGCCGGTCGAAATATCTGCTCCCGTATCCGCGACCCCACCACCAGCGCCTGAGATCAGCCATCCACCAGTCGTTGCTACTAAATCTGCTGAAAAGCCCGTCAATGTTCTTCCTGTGCGGAAACAAAAAGTAACTGTCACCAAAGATGGGAAAAAACGTGTGGCCCCTATGCTAGTGACCGAAGAACCAACCGTTGGCCATGTTGCCACGGCCCCTGCGGCTCCGGCACCCCAACTAGCACCCGAATTTAGTCGACCGACCCAGGCCCTTCCTAGAGGAGGAGTGTCTTCTTTAGTGATTGGTACTAAACGCAAGTCTGAGGAAGACGGGGCGGCGCCGCCGGCTAAAAAGCCCAAAGAAGATGCTTCATTCATAAGGCCAGCTGTTATTTCGCCGGCTGCTACAGTCTCTAATGTACGGCTGGCTACACCAAAGGTGTATACTCATTTGAACTTTGGCGGTCAGTCTGTTTTCGAAGCTCGCAATGGCGATGTTCACGACCCAGCCCGTTTGACAGTAACCCATAATGGTCGTGTTATTTTTGTGGACTATATTCCTGGCCATGCACATTTACTTACCGGCTCGGCAGATACATTCTGGGCTGCTTCGACAGACGATGGTATTATTCATATTTTATCCCCGGTTGGAACTCGCATCATTCCTCCTATCGCTTTGGGAAGCTCATTAACTATTTTGGAGGCGAACAAATCGTTCTTGGTCGCAATAACGTCGACTGGAATGGTTCACTCCTGGGATATTTCCAAACAAAGGGCTCTTTTCCCGCCTGTTTCAGTGGCACCGGTGCTGGACACCGCGTCCAAGTATGCTGAAAACGGTCTTCTGAAGGCCCCCTCAATCACTCAATGTTTAATTACCGACCAGGGTCATATTGTTATCGCATTGTCGTCAGGTGCCTGTTACAGTTACTCTAGCGACCTGATGGCATGGTGCCGTATCTCCGAGCCGTTCTGGGCTTATGGATCGCAATATTGGGACTCTACAGGCTTTGCCACGTTGTTTGATCATACAGCAACTGGTCCGATCTCGTTGGCTGAACGAAGAACCAACGACGAGGCACTGGTTAGGGCCGGAGCCCGAGGCAAGCAGCTACAGCGCATGGCCAAAAACCGTATGTTACAAGACGGATACCAAGGATTCGAGGACGTTGTATCTATTGCCCATCTTGAGAGCCGCATTGTGTCTGCGGCGATGATTGAGTCCACCTCCGAACTCAAACGCTTTGTCGACATGTACGTTCGGCGGCTAGCTGAAGATGGCATTCGTGATAAGCTGAACTTTCTGTTTAAATTTCTCAACTCTGAGGGCAACTGGGGCGGTGCAGACAAAAAGGAGCTTTTATCTACCGCTCTGAAAACCGCAACAGCGCATAGAAGTGTTCAAAATCTCGTCCTAGAGTATACAGAGTCCGTTTAGTAGTACTACTAACTAATTCTTAGGCTTGACATAACGCAAGTAAGGGGTCTTGACATCGACATCACCGTACTTCTTCTTGCCCTCCTCAACGGAGACCGAGAGCGGCAAAATAACGTCCTTGCCAGGAGTCCAGTCAACAGGGGTGGCAATGTTCTCCTTATCGGCAAGCTGCAGAGCGTCCAGGACACGCAAAACCTCAGCAGTGTTACGGCCAACACTGGCAGGGTACACGAAGAAGATACGGATCATCTTGGAAGGATCAATGATGAAGACATTGCGAATGGTCATAGCGCTCTTGGACAAATTCTTGAATCCTTCCTCGTCGACCATGTCGTATAAAAAGGCAACATTGCGGTCAACATCAGCGATGATAGGGAAGTCGAATTTCTTACCGTGACTGGTGAACTTTTCGATATCGCGCACCCACTCGTCGTGCGACTTGATCTCATCGGCGCTCAGACCAATGAGCTGGGCATTGCGCTTGGTGAACTCGTCCTGAAGAGCAGCAAAAGCTCCCAGCTCAGTAGTGCAGACAGGAGTGAAATCAGCAGGGTGTGAGAACAGAATAGTCCACTTGTCGCCGATGAAATTGTGGAAATCAATCTCACCAGAAGTAGTCAGGGCCTTGAAATTAGGTGCTTCACTGCCAATTCGCAAGCGAGGCTGGTCCTCTTGCTTGAACGAGATGAACCGAGCAAAAGCAGCGGGGCGGGCAATAGCAGGGCGAGCAGTCTGGGCAAAGCGAGCAAAGTTCAATCGCAACATCTTGCTGTAAGTATAACGGCAACCGGAGCTGTAGGGTATGATTGGTCATAGATGACGCAATGGGCACAAGGTCGCCTCGACGACGGGCATCTGGAGAAACCTGAATATGGTTTGATTTAACTATGCAGTCATACTTTACTCTCAAAAGGTGTCTCAGGTTGAGCATCGAACGGTCCGTTGTCTGAGGACGGAATGGGCTGGGCGGGGGCCTCAAACTCTCCAGCATCCATATCGTCCTCGTCGTCCATAAGATCGAGCTCCTCGTCAATAATCTGGTCCACAGCAACCGCACGCTCACGATCGAACTCTACGCCAAGCAGATCGCCAACCTTATCACGGAGCTGTCGCGGTGTCATGGTATCCAAGTCGGTAGCAGCAAGTACTTGTTTGACAGTAGACCGGATCTGGGCTTCGGTGCCTGCATCAAACACTTTCTCGGTGAAATTGTTTGTGAGGGTGCGTGAGTAAACAGACATAGGTCTAATGCTCTTTTCAGGCTCAATGACAGACGCCGTGTCGAAGATATTGACACTCTGCAAGATACGGCCCTGCTTGGGGTCAAAGATGATGGGGCGGTGCTCGCCTTCCAAGCCATTGATATGAGCATACTCGTTCCAGCTTTCATATGTCACGCTGCGGTGATCAAAGACGTCGTCATCATCCTGTAAAATAACCCGCTTGCCATCGGACTCCTTTTGAACCATACGAGTGTTACCCCAGGTAAAGTTATCCATGTTCCAGAATGCATAAATGGGCAACAAGAAGGAGTGGAAGGGGTAGGCCGCTAAATAAACCACCATCCAGAAGATGTGCTGCCAACGACGATGAATAATGTATACAAGTGTCTGCAAACCATACACAACACCAATCAGAACAATGGAAATGATGGGCAAAGGAGACGTATGACTAGCAATGACGTAGATCAAATAAACAAGATATACGACCACACTGGGAAGCATCATAGTACCAATCAAATCAACAAACACGACACCTCTCATATTGAACAAAAAGAAGCCACACATCGTATCCAAGCGCAGCAGCTCGACAAGATTGTGGACAGTGGAGTTAATCCAACGACGGCGCTGAGAAAGAAGAACCCTCATGTCGCTGGGCACTTGGGTCTGGCATCTAGCATCTGCAACAAACTTCAGTTTCATGCGCGGGAAGTGTTTGGACATCAAAGTCGTCAAGTAACGATCCTCACCAAGAGAGAACAAGTTCTTCTTGTGCAAGGTATCGACATGTCGAAGCGAATATTCCTGGATGATCTCGTCGCTAATAAGCAACGGCTTGAACCTTTTAGCAGTGCGTAAACGATACAGAGAGAAACAACCAGGTAAACAGGTGACGGACCCAAATAACGACTCGAAAGCCTTGGTCAGATGGTGGGAAATAAAGTACTCGTAAACCTGGATCATGGTACTCAGACTCTCTTGTTCATTCTCGATACTGGTCTCACCACAGACGGCGGCTATGCCATTGTCATTTGTACAAGCTGCGACCAATCTGGTCAACGAATCGGGACGCACACGTGTATCGGCATCAACGGTAAACAGATAATCGTAGCGCTCAGGTTCAACACCAATGATGTTGTTCATATGGTGGAAGATCTCGAGGTCTAAAGGACACATGGGTTTCTGATAATGGACACGATTCAAGAAATTCATCAAAATAATCTGAGAGTCACGCTTACCACGATTACCAGGGTTTCTTCCATTTTCTTGTTCTTGAGGTGAGCCGACCTTGACAATCACGAGATAAGGAACAGTGTTTCCCTCGTTCTCGTAGATACCAGAGTAAACTTTGCCGTAATTCAGCTCTTTCGCACCTTCTGCAATCGCATGGTATGCCTTTGGCAGAGCAGAGCTACGGTCTTGGTGGCCAAAGATATCCAATACAATTTCAGGAGTGGGCAAATCGTTGCCCGCACCAACAACGAGACCATCACAGATAACAACCAACAGCTTGCGTTGGTGATCATAATCTAGGTTTGTTAGGGAATCAATGGCAAGACGCAATTCATTCTCACTCTCGGTATAAGCAGGGATCTGGCAAATAACAAACCGATCTTGCTGGGAAGGAATTGGCTTGGCACTGAATCGAATAGATGCCAAGAACTTGATCAATGTGATGGAGGTCAAAATACCGGCGATAACCAGCAAAATAACATTAGAAGCCTGGCATTTCACCGAGTCACGGAAGTCCTTTTCAGCATAGTAGAAAACGTTGTCCAAACACTCAAGAGACCGTTTCCTGGTTGATTCATCAAACTTGTTCCATTGCTCAGTAGCATCCAGACCCTGATAATTGCGGAACATAGATTCAACTGCTGAGGGGAAGAAAGAGTACTTCTGATAAAGAACAGACTGAGTCACGGGGAACTTCTGAATGGTCAACATATAGTCAGTCACATCATAGATGTTGTTGTTGATCATGAAAACGTATCGGTTCTGGTCGTTTGCAATTTTCTCAATCTGCTTAGGCGTTTCGACAAGACGACCCTTGTGGTACTCTGCAATCTTGGGCTTGAAAATGTCATCATACCAGGTATCGTTGTGAAGAGCAGTTGTGGTTTGAGGAACAAGGTAGGTTCCGCTAGCGTGGTTAGCAATGGCCATGTAAGGTGCATTAGTATCATTGTAGGTTAGTGAAACGGACTGGTCTGTAACAAGACTAGGGCAAGCAAGGTAGATGGGGGGCATAAAGTAGTCTGTAATATCCTGACCGGCAAACTCCAGCATCCGCTCTGGGGTGGTATCAATACCATTGTCAGAGTGCTGGATTTTGTAAAATTTAGTGATGTCGTATACTTGACCACGGATTCCCACATAGAAATCATTGGTACCCTGATGCGTGTGCAGCTGCTTGTGATTCCAGACCTTATCGTAATCAGGGCAGATGAATCGGCCCAAGAAAATCATGTAGAAAATGATACCAGCATTGAGCAAAAAGATAATGAAGAAAATCACCACTTTTTCACGCCATGCCATACGTACATCTCGTCGTTTCATGCGCCCGATCCATGTCAGGAAAGGTGAGGGGATCCACCAAGTCAACAGCCATACTAATGTAACCCAAGCACGTCGCTCTCTAGTCATACGATAGACTTCAATATGCCGGCCATCTTTTTCGTTGTAATCACCTTGGAGATAAGCACGCTCATCTTCGAAGATCTCATCATCATCATAGAAGCCTTCACCCAGAGGCTCTTCCACTTGACGAACATTACCATCTTCGTCATATATTTGCTGCTGAATACTTTGCGGACGGGGACCTCTGAAATCACGAGAAGACATATTCCCCGGACTCTTGGTACTACGCAAATGGCTTTCCCTAGCGGTTGGGATGGTCGGCACAAGGGAGCGGCGATCGTTTCCGAAGCTGTAGACCGATGATCCGCCGCCGAAAGGATTCATGGGGGTTATGTTTGCTGGTGCATTCATGGGTTGGAACGCTGCCGGGAAGTTTGAGAAAGCTGGGACGCCGCCTTGTGCATTCAAAAGTTCGTTTTCCAGCTCCTGGTAGACCATTTCGGACAAATAAATACGGCTGCGACCATAGAAAAAGTCACGAGCGCCCCAGCCCCTTAGTTGTGCCCAACTTTCGAGCTGCAGACCTCCTGGACCTGACGGTAGAATGAGCCGGTACCATTCCACAAATTCGCCCAGGCCAAAATCGGCAGTGTAATCTACAGGACCGCGCTTGCCAGCCCATTCGGTGACGAAGAATTCTCGAATTTGTTCAGATACCAGAGAAGTGTCCCATTGTAGAGATGCAGCTCCTCTGGCATCTGATATGGTTGCCATCGCAAGCTGAATCCAAACCCTATTGTAAGCCTTTTCATCATCGAGACGGAAAACGTTTGGGTTGTCCAGAATATCCTCTGACTCTTTTGGAAGTGAGGAGGCAGCAATAGAAGGCCATGTTACTGATGAATGTACCAAAGACTCGAAGTTGTCGATAGTAGTTAGCATAGGCGGAGGGTTGCCAGTGTTTAAGCGCTTGATTGCTTTAGAAATCGACGAAGGGGTTTTTGGTAGACTGATACCATCTCGGACCATCTCGCCATTGATGCCGGTGCCATTATCAAAAACGTACTGGAGCACATCAAAGCGGTTCTCAGGTGTACCCTCGATAATTTTGACGACGGCAGCGATTGCATTCAAATTGTCGTTTGCAGGGGATTCGTAGCGTTCTTGTAAATCAAGAGCAGCTAGGTAGTCGTTAATTTTTGCAACAACAGCTTGAATTAAATTGACATAAGAAGCAGCAACGAGCTCATGGGACGGATAGTTTGATCCCGCTTTAGCGTCCAAGCCAATAAGCATTGCGCCATCAGCTTGATCGTTTTTGTCTTCGTTACCAAGCAAAAGAATACCAGACAAAGCAGTCATAACCGATCTACGAAAATCCTTGGGGAAGCACTCTAACATAGCATCGTACCAGTCTTTGGCAAGAGCATGATCATCGGCGTCTTGCACCCAGTTAGGCAGAGTGAATGTATTTGACCCTTTGAGTAGATCATACTGATAGGGATGAGCTTTCAAACTCAGGACATCGGCACGGTCTTTTTGGGAATATAAGAGATGGTAGAATACATCGAACGAACGATAGCCCGGTTTGGGAGGCAGGCTCACCAACGGTGCCAGCGAGCCAAGCGGCTGTTCAGCCAAAGATACACGCGTAGAAACAATGGCTCCCTGGCTATTCAGACTGAAAGAAACCCGCAAACCGTTATGAAAAGGCATTCGCAGATTCGCGGGGGTCTGAGCATGAACAAACGATTCGACAAGGGACAGAGCCTTGATAACTTTGGGGTCTACACCAGGCATCGATGAAACTGCAGAAATAAACGGCGACAAAGCAGCTGAATGGGTGGGAATAATGAAAATCATCTCGTCTTCGCTTCGACGATAGGCGTGTTGCCAAGCGAGCTCGATCATTTCTGCTGAAGCCAGGCCGTCAAGAATGAGCACAGACTGGCTATCGATCGCTAGCGAACGGGGCCCGCCATCAGTTCGCGCATAGGATGCGTGAAGCATGCCTAGTAAGGCTGATGTGTTTGGTGGATTCGGAAGTTGCGACAGGGGAACTTCCATGTTGCGGGTCGAGCTCTAGATCACAGAAAAAATAGCAGTGCGAAGAAGATCGCTGAGAAACTACCAACAAACCACTCTGATTATACAACAAGAGCGAATGTCCTCGAAAGCTTGCCCAAATACGCAATCCAGTCGTGTTGGTTGTTAATTAGCGTTTTTGTTTTTGTTTGGGAACCTGGCCAGGGTAGTTGGGTTAGGGTGTATATGTGTGTCTAATTAAAGTGGGTGCCTGGCGAGCGGTCCCTAGGTATAGGGCGTGAGGGGTCCCGAACCACATAGTGGACAAGAAACAACGGACGCGATCCAGACACGTGGGTGCGGTTGAGGGATTCAAGTGTACAATTAAGTAGTTTCGATAGCTTGCTCGATGCTTTTGGAGCCGTCACATGCTGCTAATGCTTCTTTTACTATATCGGGCTATAGTTAGAGTCCACCTTCCAGAATGTTTAAGCGAAACGCACAGATTCCCAGTACTGCATCAAACCGCACTCTAATAATAGCGCCACTAGCGATTGGGAGTTTAGGACCTCCGGGTGTTTGTTTATTATCTAACCGGTCATAGTGTTACGTTTAGGTGGAAAAAAAACACTAGTGGGAATTTCCATTTATTGCTATTAAATGACCGATATTTCTGGACTACCTCCGGATGCTCTTGATGGGCGAGGAATCACATCCCACATTGCCTCCCAGTACCATCAAGGCATTCCTTTCTCCACTGTGTCAACCAGAGCTCTTGTGGCAGTAAACACGTTTACTCCGCTTGATGTGAACCAGGATCAAGTTTTCCGTCAGTTTGCTGCTCAGATTTGCAACCGTATGGAGTTGCGTGGCGAGTCCCAGGTGGTATGTTTCTTGGGTGAGCACGGAACAGGCAAAAGTGAGTTTGCTAGTGCAATCACAAGACACATCCTCACGTTAGCGGGGAACCCTCTGAGCAGCCGTATTCGTAAGGTGCAGCCGATTTTAGAGGCCTTTTCGACGGTCAAAAACTCCAGCTCCACTTTTGCGTCGAAAATGGGCCTCAATCAAGAATTGCAGTATGACAAGGACTCGAACCTCATTGGGTGTACTTTGATGGATTTCCGTCTAGAGCGGAGTCGGGTCACTAAAATTCCTACAAATGAGCGCAACTACCACGTCTTTTACTATATGGTCAATGGACTTACTGACGAAGAACGTTACCACCTTCAACTGACCGATGTCGCAAACAACCGCTTTAGGTATCTTGGCCACCCGTCTCAACTACGGCAGGCGGGCATCGACGACCGGATTAAACTCAAGCAGCTCAAAAGCAGTCTTTATTCGTTAGGATTTTCTCGGTCTGATGTTGCAAATATCTTTCAGATTCTCGCGGCCATCCTGCACTTGGGCCAGGTCCAATTCAGAATGGCCAATATGGACTATTCCGTTGCTCAGGGCACTGCAGTAGAAGTTGGCAACCCAGATATTGTCGAAGTGGTAGCAACTTTCTTGGGCGTAGACCCCGATGTATTGACTCAGTGTCTTGTTACCAAGACGGTGACAATCAATAAAGACCGAGTCACAATTGTCCTCGACCAACGAGGTGCCCGTGAAAACTGTGACGAAATTGCGAGAACATTGTACACTTTGCTTGTTTCGTGGATCTTTGAGCATATCAATAGAGAGCTTTCGCGCAATGCTCCTGGGGCAAGTGCTGCAGATTACGATCCCATCATTCAAAGTACCATTTCGATTGTTGACTTCCCTGGATTTAACACTGCTTCTACTCCGGCCCTGGACTGTTTACTCCATAACACTGCCAATGAAATGTTGTACCATTATATGATGTATAACTATTTCACAAAGTCGGACGATGTTCTGGGGCGTGAGGATGTTGAGGTATCGTCGACTGAGTATTTCGATAACACTGAAACTGTTCGTACTCTTGTGCGCCCTAGCTTGGGCTTACTTTCGGTCATCAATGACTATGCTCAGCGGGACAAGGAAGACGTTCAACTCATGGACAGTATCTCAAAGAGATTTAAAGATTCTCGTACTGTTATGCCTTATGCAGACACAAATTCATTTGTTGTGAATCACTTTGATGGCGAGGTCGAGTATTCTGTTAAAGGACTCCTTGACGACGCAAAGGAGGCTATTTCTGCTGCTATTATAAATCTGATCAACTCCAGCACCTCTTCTGGTTTCCTCAAAGATGTTTTCGAGCAAACTGCAGTTATCACAGACACATTTGGTGAGTCCCACGAAGTTGTTGGTGCCACGCTGTCCTCTGAACCTCGTCGTCAACCATCTCTTATCAATCGCGATGGCATTGGCCGCCAAAGAAGTCAAAGGTATTCTGCTGCTGAAGAACAGCGCAGACAAGCAACATTTAAAGGTACCCGCAACGCACGCATTGACGCTAAGAAACAAAAGGGATCTGCAGCCCAGTTTGTGTTGGCCCTTGATAATATGCTCGAGACATTCGAGGACCACAACGCTTACTTTGTCCTTTGCATAAAGCCGAACGACCATAGATTGTCCAACTCGTTTGATGCTCGAGCAGTTCGTCAGCAGGTAACTGGCCTTGGCATTCCAGACATTGCCAAGCGTACCAAATTTACGGATCTTTCTCTCTTCAGCCCCTTTCATGAGTATCTTGAGCTTGCTAGGATGAACAATCTAACTGCATTCGATACCCCACAAGTTGGTGAGTCAGAGCGTGTTCAAGCTATTAAACTAATACAGAGATCAGGTTGGAGTGAAAGAGATATCCAGGCCGGTACCACAGGTGTTTTCCTTAGTGAAGGTGCATGGCTTGCCCTTGTGGACCCCACAAACTCATTTGCTGAGCGTGCTGCCAAAAAGTTCGCCAACGATCCAGAAGATCAATTCAAAGAAGCATACATGTATGATGATCTCGAAACTCGTTCTATGGCTGGTGGCTTTTCCAACATGTTCAAGTTCGCAGGCAGTAGCGCTCTTCTTGAGGACAATGGTGAGGCACTTGATGAGGCCGAAGATTTCACCGCTCCACAAACGACATCTCCGTCTCGCCGCCTTTGGATGACGATTGTTTGGCTTTACACTTTTTGGGTCCCCGAGTTTTTCATCAAGCTTCTGGGAGGTATGAAGTTCAAGAGTGTCCGTATCGCATGGCGCGAGAAGTTCACTATCAATTTGATCATTTGGGGAATGTGTGCAGGCTGTGTGCTTTTCTTGATTGGATTCCCGTTCTTGATTTGCCCGCTGCAGAATGTTATGAGCGCTGGAGAATTAGCGGGCTATTCTTATCAGAGTAACACCAAGCATGTTTATACTGCCATTCGCGGTACTATTTACGATATCACGCACTTTGCTTCCGCGCACTATCCTTCAATTGTTCCCACTGGTGACATTCTTAATTATGGTGGCAAGATCTCTAGTGATCTTTTCCCGATGCAAATTTCGGCTGTTTGTGGCGGTGTCAATGGCACCATGTCAGAATTCATTGTCATGGGTGATCCAAACAATTACACTGATGTGAATGCGCAATACCATGACTTCCGATCGTTTACGAATGATTCACGGCCTGACTGGTATCTTGAGAAGATGGAGTTTTTCAACAAGAATTTGTTGAAGAGCTACATTGGCTATACGCCTGAGGATGTCAAGAAGATGGCAGAAAATCAGAAGAAGTCTGTTGCTAGTCTGAATGGCTTTGTGTATGATTTCACCGACTACATTAGCGGTAATGTTTACACAAAGGCTCCGGCTGGGTATGTGCCACCGCCCAATATTAACAAAGATTTCATGCAAGAGGACCTCGTCAATCTGTTTCTAAATTTTGCTGGTCAAGATGTGTCTGGCAAGTACCGCGACCTTGATATCGACGACCAAGTTCGCGACAATATGAATCGCTGCATGCACAACGTGTTCATGATTGGCAAACTTGATACTCGTGGCTCGGCAAAATGTATGTTTGCCCGATACTTTTTGCTCGCAATTACTTGTTTCGTCGTAGCAATCATCTTGATCAAATTCTTGGCAGCTTTGCAATTTGGAAGCTACGAGTATCCGGATGACCTTGACAGATTCATCATTTGCCAGGTTCCCGTTTATACAGAAGATGAGAAGTCTCTTCGCCGTGCAATTGACTCGCTTGCCCGAACGAAGTATGATGATAAGCGAAAGATTCTGGTGATTGTCTGTGATGGTAACATTCGTGGTGCCGGCAATGACAAGACTACACCCGAACTCGTCCTGGATATTCTCGGTGGCTCTGAAGGTCAGGACCCGCCTGCTCTTTCTTTGGAGGGCCTAGGTGATGGTGATCAACAGTACAACATGGGTAAGATTTACTATGGTGTTTACGAAGTCGGTGGCCATCTTGTTCCCTATCTTGTCCTCGTCAAAGTTGGCAAGCCTAATGAGCTGCGACCTGGCAATCGTGGTAAGCGTGACTCTCAGATGATTCTGATGCGCTTCCTCAATCGTGTCCACCACAACACTCCTATGAGTCCTTTCGAATTGGAGCTTTATCGCCACTTTGAGTACACTGTTGGTGTGAACCCGGCATACTATGAATATATTATGCAAGTCGATGCCGATACCATTGTTTCACCAGAGTCGCTTTCTCAACTTGTTGGCAAAATGGTGAGAGATAACCGCATTCAGGCCGTTTGTGGTGAGACCGCGTTGAGCAATGCTCGTCACTCGCTGGTGACGATGATTCAAGTTTACGAATACTACATTTCGCACAATCTTGCCAAAGCTTTCGAGTCTCTCTTTGGATCAGTTACGTGTCTACCCGGTTGTTTTTCCTTGTATCGCATTTATGAGCAGCGTACTTCAAAGCCCATTTTTGTGAGCAACCCTATTGTCGACAACTACGCGGAAAACAACGTCCGCACCCTGCATACCAAAAATCTGCTGCATCTTGGTGAGGATCGTTACTTGACTACACTTTTGCTCAAGTACAATCCGCAGTACAGCACCAAATTCTTGCGACATGCTCAAGCCTGGACCATTGCGCCGGATACATGGTCAGTTTTCTTGTCTCAGCGACGTCGTTGGATCAACTCAACTGTACATAACCTGGTTGAGCTGGTTCCGATGTCTCAGCTTTGTGGTTTCTGTTTCTTCTCGATGCGGTTTATTGTCTTGATCGATCTATTCAGTACTTTGATTCAGCCTGTCACATGTGCATACCTCGCGTACCTCATCTACTTGTGCAGCTCACGCTCTGATGATGTTCCGTGGACCTCTATTGCCATGCTGTGCGGTATCTATGGTCTACAAGCCATCATTTTTGTGCTTCGCCGTAAATGGGAGATGGTGGGTTGGATGTTCGTATACCTTCTTGCGATTCCAATCTTCTCTCTTGCCTTGCCTCTTTATGCCTTCTGGTACATGGACGACTTCTCGTGGGGTTCCACTCGTGTTGTTGTTGATGAAAAGGGCCAAATGGCTGTTATTTCTGAAGAGGGTGCTGAAGCGTCTGAGCATGTTCCTCTCAGGCTGTGGGCAGACTACAAGTCTGAGCTCGAGCGTCGTGAAATGGATGAGAAGGTTGTCGACTCTGATGCAGTCAGCTACTATCCAGCCACTCTCAATCGGTCAGCCTCTGGTGTATCGCTCGATTCATACCGTACTCGCGCAAGTATGCTTGCCACTGAGGACTATGATCAAACCAACTTTGCCAATCAACCAACTGATGCAGATCTCACTGCAGCCATTAGAGATATTCTGGCCACTGCAGATCTTACCAAGGTTACCAAGCGTACTGTGAGAGCCCAACTTGAACGACAGTTCAACTGCAAGCTGAACATGCGCAAAGAGTACATTTCACGGGCCACGGAGGCGCTGTTGTCTGGTGAGCTATGATAGACGTATACTATTTATGAAAAAAAATAACCATTTATACCCTTCCATTACATCCCTTCTATTACACTATTTTTAATCGAGGCAGCCAGGTATTAGTCTAATTCGCCTCGAAATCAGGGTTCTTTTTAAGAATCACAATGCCTTCCAGAGTCGAGGTGAGCGGTAAGTACTCATCGTCTTCGAGCTCAGCACGTTCGCCAATGGCGAGCAGGACAGGTGTGGTGTGAGTGACCCAACCAGTGATGGTCTTGCGGTTACCCACTTGGCCAACTACGTCAACTGCCTGGCCAACTCTTACATTCACCTTGATGGGCTCAAGATTCTCGTCGACAGTGACCAGCATGCGAGGCTGAATGGCCAACGTCATAAAGTACAGCATCTGAGGACTCTGAGAAAGAATGAACGACTTTGGAGTGAGCAAAGCTACTGCAACGGTCAGAAGGCCACCTAGGGCAACCCGACTGAGATTCAAACGCTCATTGTTAAGTGGGTTCAATGTCAACGTTCCCTTACCGAGGTGCAACAATCCCTGAGCGATGCGAACCATAAACAACGAGTCAGGATCACGCGAGTAGTAGACAGCGAGCTGCCTGAGGAGCTGTGCAATTCTAGCGTTGTTAGTACCAGAACCTACCAGACCCATAGCAAACACTGCATTGGATGCGACCTCGAGGTCGGCGTCATGGGAATAGCGGGACAAGGTCTCGTACACCTTCATTTCAGGGTTGGATGCAGAAACCAAACCCATTGCCAGCGGAACAGCACGACGAATAGGAGCGTCACCATAGTGCATCAAGTGGCCGAAATGACGCATGACCATCTCGGATCCAATTTCCTCACCCATAGCGATAAGCGCCACACCGAGCACACAGAAAGCCTTGACATTTGCCGCTTCTTGTCTATCCTCAGCCTTGTTGAAGTGCTTATCACCCGAACTGGTTTCGGTTTCGATCTCAGTATTAACAGACTCGTTTGCTTCAGAAGCGTCTTGCATCTCAGTATCGTTAGCGTCCTCGGCTCCAGACTCACTCTCATCGCTACCGATGGCAGGCGCACCGGGGGCAATGCCTGCTTCATGAGGAGCGATATCCACCTCTTCGTCCTCGTCTTCGTCGTCCTCATCCTCATCCTCGTAGGGGCGGGTGGAGCATTCACGCAGAAGCTTCTGAATCTGCAAGACGTTACCTGACCCACAGTAAGAACAGATCGTAACAAGAACCTCCAGCATGAGTGCAATGGGGTGCTCGATAACTTTGATAGTCTCGATGATCTCCTCAATCTCGTCTGCCTTGCCCACGTAAAGCAGGCCAAGGCCAAGCACCATGAAACGAGCCCACTTGTCACTGAGCTCTGCAGAAGACCGCTCCAGCAGAGCTTGCATGATTGAAGTAGTAATATCACCATTGGCTGTGCCGACGAAGATCAACCCCAAAGACAGAGCGGCCAAAGACGAAATTTCCATGGACAAATCGGAGTCGACTACCAGAGGAAGCAGTAAATCCGAAAGCTCAGCACGGGGAGAACCAGCATACGCCAAACCCAATCCAATAATTGCAGAGGTCCTAAGAGGATTGCTTTGATTTTCCAAGTATTCACCCAGCAGGGCCAAAGCGGGATCAGTTTCGTCGTGGACACCAGCACTCACGACACCGACACCGAGCAAGGCGCCAGCTTTAATACATTCTTCTGGAGAATATAGATAGTTGTCAAGAACTCCAAGACCTTCAACAACATCCCACATGTGCAATAGTCCCAAAGATGCCACGGAACAGGTCATGCCGGCGTTTTTGGTGTGATAAATCCGAGACTTGTTTTCGGGGTCAGTTTCAATGATCTCATCTTTGCCGTATGCGCAGTTAACAAACCCGTTGACAAAAACAGAAGCAAGGTTCTGTTTCATAGGATCTGGTGTGGACGCAGCTCCAAGTAGCGAATTCTCCAAATAGCTCTTGTAGATATCCTGGGGGTGCTTGGGTTCCTCCAAATTGAGCTCCTTGGCGAGATACGAGAAATACTCGTTGAGCTTGGTGTTCGAAACAACCTCTTGGATCTCACTGTCCTCAGAAGAGAACCATTGACGCTGGCGACCGACGAGCAGTCCCAGCTGTTTGCGTACGAGCTGGTCATCTGTAGCATCGAAAACAGCACGAACCATACGTTCATCGTCGAGTCTAATAGCGAGAGCCAGAGCATCAGGAAGCTTGTTATTCTGCAAATAGATATTGTAGGCAGTCGACAAGCAAACCTCATCATCAGGTGGCGAAAGCAATGGAGCACAGCTCACCAAGTATCGGCCCACACGGGCAAAAGTATTCTCATCCACATACTCAACGATTTTGTCGATGTTTTCAACCTCAAGTAAGAGATCACAAGCATCAGCCTCGGCATTATGCTTCAGGAAAAACGGAACAATCTCAAGGCTCAGATCCAGCAGATCCTTGGTATTCTTGTTTTCGTCAATACGAGAATGGAATTCTTCACCGATTTCAAGAGCCAAATGGCGCATGTATTCGTGTCCCCACTGGCCAAAATCGTCATCACGTCCGGCCAGCAAACGGTACTTTAGCGTGTCATTTGCGCCATCAACGGCCATGCCCAGCACGGATAAAATTGCGGCCAGGTTCACCTTGTTGGCACCTTTGGGCCATTTATCATAAATTGACATGATACGGTCGTAGTGGGGGCGTAAAAACTTGAGTGGTTTAGGCACTGCAGTCATACTAGACGTTGAGGTCCTGATGGCGTTCTTGAGGCGCTCCAGGGCATCAGGGTACAATTTCTCGTTGGACTCGCCCAGAATGTCAACCAGAAGCTCTAGTTCCTCTTTCAACTTTTGATCTTCTTCGCTGAGCTCCTCAACTTCATTCTTGGTTTTCTTGGTTTTCTTGGTAGCATCTTTGCTATCCTTCGGCACCACCGGTTTGGTTGTCGTCTCGTTGGTGGTGGTCATCTGACTAAGTCTCACAGACCAGCGCGTTTCCATGGAATACTGAGGGGTGGTGGCTAAAAGTCCCAATACCCCGATGTGAATCGTAGCTAGCCTTTTCCATTCCGTTCGTCAAAATGAAATGATTGGATTCCGGAAAAGGCCCAGGCAGCTTTTGGGCACCCCCAAGCAGTTTAAACAGATCGGGTTCCACTATGTCAAAACCACGCCATCAGTCTCCATCCTGCAGGATTATTCAATCATGCTTCCCCCGATCAATCTTCAAGCTTGGTTGAAAGAGAACAGACACCTTCTGCAACCTCCAGTAAATAACTACTGTTTGCACCGTGGCAATGGAGCGACGACCATGATTGTGGGCGGGCCCAATGAGCGAACGGACTACCACATCAATGGCACACCTGAATGGTTTTACCAATTGGAGGGTGCAATGACATTGAAGGTTGTCGAGGACGGTGAGTTCAAAGACATTATCATCAGAGAAGGTGAGGTCTTCATGCTCTCACCGAATGTGCCTCATAGCCCTTGTCGCTACGCCAACACTGTCGGTATTGTCGTTGAGCAAGATCGGCCCAAGGGTATGCTGGATTCTCTTCGTTGGTATTGTGAAAAATGTAAAGAGATTGTCTACGAGGTCAGCTTTTATATGGAGGACCTTGGAACCCAAGTGAAAGCAGGTATTGAAGCTTTTGAGAGCGATATGGACGCTCGCACTTGCAAAAACTGTGGAACTGTCGCTCAGATCCGCCCCGAAAAGCCTTCTGCGGCCCCTGTATAAATCTGGTTTCAACCTTCTCGTAGTCCTAGTTTCTTTAAAACAACTTGAGGGTTTCTCCCAGATATAATTTTGTTGTGCCCCGAGGATTTTGCTTTTGCCATTCGACAAGCGAATCAACTCCAATTGCGCGCAATTACACTACATCACTATTCACCTTAACTATAAAATTCCACGCTATGACCGGTCAAGGCTGCTATTTAATTTACGAACGTTTGGGATCTGGATCATTTGGAGAGGTTTACAGAGCTCGCGCCCCATCTGGAGAAGACATAGCCATCAAAACTATCGAGCTAGACTACGAGGATGATGTTGATGTTATTCTGTCAGAGCTCCAGTTTTTAAAAGATATGCGCTCACCCTTTATCACAAATGTGTATAGCGCTTGTATTCAAGACACAGCCCTGTGGATCATGATGGAATACTGTGCTGCTGGATCAGTACACTCTTTTCTAGCTCACTTTGGTGTTTTCAAAGAGGACTGTGCGATGTTTGTTTTGCGGGAAACACTCAAGGGCCTGGATTATATCCATTCTCAAAACAAGGTGCACCGTGATCTCAAAGCCGCAAACATCCTTGTAACTGCTCAAGCAGATATCAAGATCGGAGACTTTGGTGTGGCTGCACAACTTTCTCAAACGCTACCTCAGCGTGCCAGTCTGATGGGCACTCCGTACTGGATGGCCCCTGAAGTTATCAAAGGTCAACCCTATACGAGACCCGTAGACATCTGGTCTTTGGGTATTTTAGCATGGGAGCTAGTTATGGGTACGCCACCGCATTATAATCTTCCGCAACAAAGTGCATTTATTCAAATCGCTAACGGAGATGCGCCACGTCTCCCCCACAGAAGCCCGCGTCGCCCGCATAATGACGGTCCCGCGTTCTCAAGAGTTTATTGCAATCTTGTTCACATGTGCCTTCAAAAGAATCCTAAGGATCGCCCGACCGCAAGCCAGTTCTTGATGGACAAAGTATTTCATCGTGTCACTAAACCGGAGTCGTTTGTTCAGCTGGTGTCCCGTCAAGTGGCCAGACGCAACCGTCATGCAGCCAGAACTCAGCCAAGAATCTTTGACCCTAATGTTCCAACACTTCCACAAGAGGATGTCAATGAGTGGGACTTTAGTGCACCAACTGTAACTGATGAACTGCAGAGAACCCTTGATCGTGTATGGGCGAAACTCCATTTGAGAGCACCGCCAACTCCCATCTCACCTGATGCCGAGAGTGAAAAGCAAGTTTATGGATCGGATGATAACAGCGGAAAAATGGCAATTTCACCTGAAGCCTCACCTGCACTGTCAGTCCCCTCTCCTGGGGCTGTTCCACCGTCGGGATCTGTTGCAGTTACACCAGGAGATGCTCCATCTAAACAAGCCAAAGCAGAACCAAATCAAAATAACAAACCTACAAGTCCACCCTTGTACTCACCTCAAAAGAATCGACCACGCTATGGCAAGTCTAGCAACGAGTATAAACGGGTGTTCGAACCGGCTTTTCGCTCACTACAGCACCGAGCCCGCAAACCCGATGTCTATAACGTTATGGGCAATTTGATATGGTACTGGTTCCAGTTGGATTCTAGTATGCCTGGCTTCTCCCAAGCCGTTCTTCAGGAGCTTTTGCGAGTACTAAACCTCACAAATCCATTGAACAAGTAATAAGTATACAAAATCTATATCAAACATACGAGTATGCTGGAAAATCAAAAATCAAAGTCTGGATTAGAAGCGTGGAAATGTTGTTGCCAAAGCCATTGATCTAAACGGTGATAGACCATCGGGTTCGCGTTATGGAATGAAATGGCGTGGTTGCTGTCTGGATAAAAGTGAAGGTCGTAATTTCCAATCGACTTCTCGTCTAATTGATCAACGAGGCTTAAAGTATTTTGTAGATGGACATTATCATCGCCGGTGCCGTGCATGATCAGGAACCGGGTACATTTGCCCAGAGATGAAACATCTGAAACTGCGGTTGCATTATATCCACGAGGATTCGTTTGAGGAGTATGCATGTACCGTTCCGTATAAATAGAGTCGTAAAACCGGAAATCAGTTACGGGTGCAACGGCAGCACCAAATTTGAAGGTCTCGCCGCCATCCTGTTCCAAGGTCTTGAGGGTCAAATAGCCACCATACGACCAACCCCAAATCGACATAGTTTCCTGAGCAATGTAACGCCTTGCTGAATAGTCCTTGGCCACCGCAATAACGTCATGAGACTCGTAGTGACCAAGCTTGTCACGAACAACCGATCTGAAGTCTACGCCTTTGAAACCTGTTCCTCGTGGGTCAACCGTAACAACCACAGCATTGTGTGTTTCGGCAAAGACGCGCTGGAAATCGAGCGTGAATGTTTTGACCACTTGTTGAGATCCAGGGCCGCCATAGTTGAAGAAAAGCACAGGATGTCTCGTGTATTTTGAAAACGAGGAAGGTCTTATTTCACGAACGTTAACAAACACACCCGGCTCAACTTCAAGCTCGGTATAGATGACCTCGCCCAAATGAAGTTTCTCGACCAGTTCACGCAGCTCGTTGTTTTCTTCAATGAACGGAGCATCAACAATGGTGTTGGCCTCCCATTTGACTACTTTTTGATAAGGAATCGAAGGGCCGTTGTAAGAAATCAATGCATGAGAGCCATCGGAAGTAAAAGACGCAGAAAACACAGCCTCGACATCAGGAGTGACTTGCTCAATTCCGCTCTCAGCGACCAACGAAACCTTGTAAATATGTCGTTCGGTAGATGATCGTTTGGTTGCAACAAAATAAACCTCATTCGTAGCGACGTTAACCTGATAAGATCCTTCTCCCAGCTCCCACTTACCACTAGTGAGAATACGGGTGGGCTCACTAGCATTTGCCGGAGAAAAGTAGGCCAAGTGATTGAATCCATCTACAACAACAGTGTCGATGTACCCATCATACTCACGGCCCCTAGAAGCATCTGCTGGTACGTGAAGCGTATTTTGTGAAATCTCAAACCAGCTACCTTTGCTTTGCAAAGTCCGAACAACGTTGGAGGACGAAGCCTTTGCATCAACAACAGAGATTTCCAAAGTGTCACTGACTCTGTCTGAGCTCTTGACAAGAAGATTTGAATCACCAAGCCAAAGAACCTCGGTGATCAAGCGGTCGTTGAAAGAGGAAACAGAAACTTCGGATGCGTTGTTGGACACTGCATCGTAAAGCCACAAGCTGATCTTTGGATTTATCGTACCGGCTTTGGGGTACTTTATTTCTGAGATCTGGGGATAAAGAAGGGCAGGCGAGCCTGGTGCTTTGTTCATAAACATCTCCAAAGGATAGGTGTGAACGTCGGTTTCGTCCGTCCGTAGATAAGCCAAAAACTGGCCATTTGGCGACCACCACATGACAGAATCTCCACTATAAACCTCTTCTTCGTAGACCCAGTCAGGAATTCCATTGAAAATATTTGCTCCGCCATCAGTAGTTACCTGTATGGTCTCGCCGCTGTCGATGTCTTTGACGTAGATGTTTCTCTCGTGCACAAATGCCACTTTGTTCTCTTTGGGGGAGAACTGTGCAATTGAAAGCATATAGGCATTCTCACCCGGTGCTTTTAAAGGCTCAATTTTGCCTGTGTCAATCTCAATCGACCAGTAGCGGCCAAACACAGACCAGCGCCAATTCGACTGGCGGTTGGTTGATACCAAAGCGTGAGTACGTTGCTTGTTAAGAGTAACATGCTCCACAGTTCTAGCCACCCCATCAATTGTTATAGTAGTGTTGACAATGTGTCGCGCTTCTCTAGCTGGCCATTTAGCAAGGAACCACTCGTCATCGTTGGTCTCCAAGTACTCACCATCAATTCCGTCGGGCAGCCAAGAAATAGCTTTGTGACGCGCTCTATAATCTCCTTTTAATAAAGCGTCTAATGAGACCGAATTTGCAGACGACAAGTCGTCGTGCCAACCACAGTTATTTAGCAGTAAAAATGCTGTCACGCTACAGGACACGAGAAGAACCAGTAGGCTGAGCTGGATTCGCCGGTTGCGGCGCCGTTTCACCAAACCTCGGTCTATTGAAACATTTCCTGCTTCCTGGTCCAGAGCGCTGTAAGTACCAGACATGCCCGCACGAAAAAAGCTAGAATGGAAACCCAAAAAAAACCAGTGCTCACCTGCAGGTGACGTATGTGTAATGGTTCACGAGGCTTAAGTGGGGAAACTATGAGTCCAAAGAAGTCTAATGCAGCTTTTTAAGTACGGAAAATAAAAAACCCAAGGTGGCTAAGAAAGGAAAGAGGCCGAACGTATGTAAAGAACGGGGTATAATAAATGAATGTTTAGAAATTGGTGGATGGTCGGGAGGATGATAATAAATGGCTGGTCAGCGCCATAGTGCATTGAGCGACCAGTTCCAGTTTTGTTTTGTCAAATTTGAGTGAGATATTTTTCGAATTTGAATGTTTTTTTTAGCACATCTCGTCTTACCACGGCTTCGATGTCACTGTAGGCGTCGCATCTACATCGTAATTGTTGAAAGCTGCGGCATCCACTGGCAAGAGAGGTGCGGGAACAAGCTCCGGTGGGGGCTGTTTGATCGGTTGTTGTCGAACGAGGGCCCGGAAGTTCTGCACTTCATCCAGGAGCATCTGTCTCATTTCGTCGATGTCATCGACCTGCTCGAAAGAGAAATCGAAAGGAGCAGCGCATATCGGTTCGTCTTCAGGATCATGCCAAACCCTGAGATAAGGATGCTCGAGCGCCTCGTCGACGCCAATTCGCTCGATAGGATCAAAAGCCAATAAACGTGCCAGCACGTCTAAGGCTTCGGGGTTCGCATCAGGGAAAATAGTCGCAAACGGAATAGGTGGTGCGTAAGGAAGACCTCGCAGATATTCTTGTGCTCTATGGGATCCAATTCGTTGTAACGTATCGTCGTTAGGTGTACCGAGCACCCGCAAGATTCGATTCAATTGGTCAAAAGGCGATTCACCTTTGAAAAACGGCTTTCCTCCCAGCAGTTCTGCCAATATACAGCCTACCGACCATATGTCGATCGCCTTTGTGTAGCTTTGGAAACTCAGCATGATTTCTGGTGCTCTGTACCAGCGAGTTGCAACATATTCTGTGAGAGCGTTGTTTTCTGGAATAAGGTCGATTCCTCTAGCCAGCCCAAAGTCACAAATTTTAACCTCGCAATCTGCATTCACCAATAGGTTGCCCGGCTTCAAGTCCCGATGCAGAACATTCGCCGAGTGGATGTATTTGAGGCCAACCAAGATCTGATAGATGAAACTCTGGTAGTGCTGGTCCGTGAGTGGCTGTTTGGACCGAATTATTTGGTGCAAGTCGCATTCCATCAGCTCCTCGTACAGATACACCTCATTAAAGCTCGCTGGGGTCACAATATCCAGGTCGTATAGGCAAGTGATATTTTTGTGGTTTCTAAAATGAATCAGAAGCTTTATCTCGCGCAATGCTCGCTTGCAGAGAATCTTCTTTGAAAAAATGTTGGTAACCTTCTTGATGGCCACTCCGGGCGAATCAGGACAACTGGCCGAGCAGACAATACCGTATGCGCCACGTCCTAGTTCCCTCGTTAGCTGGAGATGCCTATCAATTGTAAAGTCCTGGTGAAACACCGTGTAAGTGTGTCGTGTGTTGTCCATGGTGATAGGTCGCCGGCTAATGTTGGATTTGAAAGGTGTTTGTCGGCACTATGGGCTGGTCTGAAAATACTGACCTGAAATGGGACAATTAGTGCACCGAGTGTCGTACGCCAAGATCCTTCGTGCAAGGCCAAATAACAGAACCTTTGGGGAAAAAATGTCCCAGTCTTATAGTAGGGCTGACGAGTGTGGCTTAAGTAACGGCTCAGTTCCTGGGAACGGATATTATGCTAGGGTAAATTTTAAGCACGAGCAGGGCGACGGGGCGCGCCAGAAACAGAGTGGGGGATGGAAGATGAGCACTAGTTATAGTTTCTGAGTTTTTTTGTATTGAAACACGACTCTAAGGGCCCCACACGACGGTTTTAGATCTCTATGTACACCTATGGCGGGGTTCTCAAAACGATGAGTTGAAATGCTCGTACAATCGATGCGTGCTGGGTTATTTTTAGCTCTGGGGACGTAAGAACTAGGTTTCGAATTCTGTTGACAGTGCTTTGCTTGGATTTTGGATATCTCCATATAATGGAGTGTTTTAGTGGCGAGTCCCGAGTTTAAGACGTGAAATATCTCTTTTGAAAAAAAGACATGCGGGCAGTACTCCGTCCAAATACGGGGATGCATGAGCCTTGCATGGCTACAGTTATCACATGTCTAATTGTGCCCTTTCAAAACGGGTTCCAGTGCTTGCTTTTCCACAAAAGAATCCGACGGGAGTCTTGTATAGTCCTACTACCTTCACTATTTCCAGTTCGCCAGCGAACAAGGAGGGATATACAACCCCGCGCGATTTGACGATCTCCACAAGCACAGTAAGGTCTCCGTTCGCCGCATTCTTTTACATCGTAGGACCAAAAAACAAGTGATTTTGCGCAAACAAATACATAAGTAATGTGTGCATATAGTCCCTTAGATGTAGTTACCACGATTTTTCCAGTAAAGCTTGTTATCCGTTATAGATGTATCGCTTCAGCTCAGGTAAGATGACGCAGAACTGCAGTAACTACTCGAGGGCTGCGCATGATACTGATTGCATCAGGTCAATGCATACAGAAACGCCTTCAGGCAAACACCAACCAAGTTCGTCTATCGGGATGCGTTGTCTCGGGTAAACCAACGTGATTAGCGTCGGTATCCCAACACCCTTACGAGCACCCCTCTAGGCAAATCTTGGGTTAGTAATCCAGGCTAAAGTAGTTTAGATAATTTTTTTCGATTTTTTTCCAACATGCCTGCACCGACTGCTAAAAAGTCGGTTGAAACATCGCTGTCGAGCGAGCCAGTGGTTGAGATTGGAAATGAAGAACCAGAGGAGGTCGACATGAGCGATGTTATTATCAATGTCTCCACAACCGTGCCTATTGATGTTGATTCGCACGACCGAAAGGACGAGATGGTGGTCGATGCAGAAGGCAAACCAAAGTTTTCCTCAGAGGCTAATAATACAGAAACAATCGACAAGCAGCGTCGGACTATTGCTGTGCCCCCTCACCGGTTTACTCCTCTTAAACAATCGTGGAACAAGGTCTATTTCCCCCTCGTTGATCATCTCAAGCTCCAAGTCAAGATGGACCCTCGCAGGAAGCGGATCCTTATCAGAACGTCTAAAGATACCAAGGATCGTGGTGCGATCCAGAAAGGCTACGACTTTTTGCGGGCCTTCATGCTCGGTTTTGACGTCGATGATGCCACTGCGCTTCTCCGCCTCGACGACTTGTACATTGAAACGTTTGAAATCAAAGATGTCAAGACTTTACAAGGTGACCACTTGAGCCGTGCTATCGGTCGTATTGCTGGTAAAGACGGCAAAACCAAGTTCGCCATTGAAAACGCATCGCGCACCCGTGTTGTTCTTGCCGATTCAAAAATCCATATTCTCGGTGGATTCCACAACATCCGGGTTGCTCGTGAGAGCATCGTCAGCCTTATCCTAGGTGTTCCTCCCGGAAAGATCTACGGCAATCTGCGTATTGTCTCTTCGCGTATGAAAGAACGCTTCTGATTATTTAAATTGCATAATTCAACGTTCAGTAATTATTGTTTGGTTTTTTATCTAGCTACTTTGCTAGCGCTTAACTGGCCATCCCCGAGCAATCATATTAGCCTCTAACCGATCCCAAATACGCTCCACGAGCTCTCGGTCCCGGAAACGGTGGACTCTATCCAGGGTCTCTACTTTTACATTCCACTCTTTCAACTGTTGGGGCATTTGGTCACCTTTATACACCAGAGCAAATCCCAGCACATGGTGGAATAATGTGTTTGGATCAGACCATTTATAGGAGTTGAACTGCCAAGCCTGTCCAGTTGCAAACACCGCGACAACCCGGTTCCAATACTCTGGCTTGAATTTTTCCGTAGAATCCACAACAATAAACCTGAGATTGCCAAGAACAGGCGACTTGCGAGAAATCCGCAGCAAATTGGGCGACCCGGCCTGGCGAAGAACGGGGTCGAATACACCATTTTCCAAAAACTCCTTTACGTTGGCCATATTGATCATACTGGACGGACTTGGGGACAGAAGAATAATAGGGTCTTGGTTTTTACCGGGCTGCAAAGCCGCCTGGGTAGCTCCTGCTGTGCGGGCTTCAGCGGCCGGCCGCTTGGACGAGCTTTTGAAAGGATGGATGATCTCACGATGGCTTTGAGCAGAAACGCCCGAGAAATTAATCTTTTTAGACCCATGGAGAACTGTGTTGTGGTTTGCTAGTTGCTTTTCCTTTTCGTAAATCGCCTTCATGTCTTCAGACATGGGCCGTTTTTCAACCCGTCCGGAGGGAGCAGGGACAGCTGTGGCTTGTGTAGCACCTGCTGCCTCCGATATCGCTGCGCCGCTTGCTGCAACTGCATCGCCTTTGATAAATTCGCTTTCAGCAGAAGAGCCGTCAAGCCACGAGATAAGATCGGTGCGCTCCAAGAATCGCAGATGGCCAATGCCCTGCTCTTCCGCGGCAGAAATGTAGTCAGTGATACCGGCATTTTTATGGACCCATGCAAACCAGGCTGTTTTGACGTCTAAAACACCCCCTTCAACTGTTTCGGACTCAAACCGGGTCGCCTGTTCAAACGGCAGAAAAACCTCACCATCTGGGAGAAGAGCCCTGAGGCCCTGACCAGTTGCAAAGTCTACAACTTCTCCACTGGGACCAGATACTATTTCAACCTTGTGGTTTCCCGCCAAAGCGGTCCGCAGAACCACTAATGGGTCAGACATGGCGATCTCAGAGAATGGGAAGCCAGGAAGGTCGCTACGCTGGTGATGTAATCAACCTCGAGTTCCTACCACCGCCAACCAGCGGCCTGGGCCCCAGAGGAGGAACCGTAGATATAGGGTATTAATGCATTATAAATAAGAGTTATGAAAGCAAAAGACACAACCCGGGGTCACAGAATTAGAGATCGATCCCATTGGCGCCCTAGTCGATCGGATCGACGTCCCAGTTCAGTCCAAGCCGGCGATACAGAGTGGCTTGCACTTTCTGGAAGACCCCCGCTCGCTCTTCCTGAGAGATTCGAATGCTACTTCCCGGGGATAAATAAAATTTGTTGCGTTTCAACTGCCGGAGAGCGCGTTTATAATCGAGACGAACCTGAACCTCGCAGGCCAGATTGAGCAAGTAGTTTTCGATCATGTGTCTCCATTGGGTGAGACTAAGAGTGGTTGTGTTGGCTTCGGCATACGCTGCATCGACTGAAGACCGGGCGATCTGAAGCTTCACGTCGCGGTCGATATTACTTTCAATGTACAGGTTTGAATCAGCCAATATGGTGGCTGCCTGGGCCTTCCCCGCATTAGTGGGCAGGAGGTATGCTTGGTATTCTTTTTGGATAATGCGGGGAAGACAGGGCCATCCCTCCGGCAACTGGTGGAAAATTAGAAGAGACCGGTTGTCGTTGAGCTCCCAGTCTACCAGGTTGCGATCGGTAAACTCTGGGCGGCCTCTTTCCGTGAGATACGAGCCAGTCTCAAAGTGGGCCTTGTCGTAGTAGGGCCGGAAGTCTGTTGGCACGGCTTCGTCGAAGGCAAGGGTGAATTGTGAGTCCCCGAGTTCAGGTTCATCGACGTTCTCAACATGATATACAGTGGTTTTTTCAAAGTCCAGCATAGGAGTGGGTGAAGTTCTAATTGATCCCATCGCAAGCTGTGGTATAACGTTGGAGTTGATTTAGAGCGTAACAATTAGTGCCCTTAGTTAAAAAAAAATGACCTAGAAGCTCAACAAGTTTTTTTCTTCTGGAGTGCAACTTATTTCCTTTAGTTGCGAAAGAGTCTCTTTGGGAAACTGCAAGGGCCCTGTAAGAAAATGTTTTCTTTATATGACTGTGTGCAATGCATGTTCTCCCAGCTCTACGCGGGGTGGGGTAGGGGCCGCCCTGCCAGTTCCAATCGACGATCTACCGATTCTCGGCGAGTAATTCCGCCAAGGTTCTCGGCTGATTTTTTAACAATGCAAGACACACACAGAAAGTTCGACGGAAAACGCTCCATTTAAATCCGTTTCCCGAGTAAAAGCATGCATTTTCACCTACGTCGCCACCCTTCACTATGCGATCGTCATCAGCCAGCCAGAGGTTGCGGGAGGTCCAACAGGAAGCCTGCATGTTATGCATTCAGACCTGGCCGAAGCTTCCCGCGGTCCAATAACGATCTTCGTTGGTGCATAAGCCTTGGCTTCGGCTATTTGGCAATGACAGCCTTATGTTTTGGTGATTTGAGCCCTTTGAGTAGGTACAATGTTAGCAGCACGTGATCGAGAAGCCAATCGCTTCTATGAGTGGCGGAGCGCGGTGGTCTAAAAAACCTTAACCTGCCCGCGGAGACATGATCAAATAATTGTACGTTTAACCTAGTTTGCGGGGACTTGTTGCTCCGTAAATTGGCAGAACCTCTGTGCCCGCACCCTGCTCCTAGTCTGTCAAAAACAAAACTTCAATTCCCAACGTCGTTAGTCGTTCCGAGCGACCTCGGCCCTCGGCGCATGGCTACCTGCTGGACGTCCCAAACTTGGAACAGGTGCATGGTTTGGAGATTCAGAACTGTTGTCTTAACACCCTGATTTTAGTCCAATACCCCTTGGGCCAAGCAAGACCAAGAGTCCCCCGTCGCCAGGTGCGATTTGTCATCACCAACCCAATGGCTCTCAAGGAAATGCCCCCCCTGCTCTCTGAGGCAGAGATGAAGGAACACAAAGTTCCTTTGCAATGGAGAGATCGCTGTGCAGCCTTACTCGTGCCTCTGAACAAGTGCCGTCGTGAGACTGCCTACCTGCCCTGGAAGTGTGAGCAGCTCCGACATGACTACGAGGAGTGCCAGTACATGGACTTCCAGCGCCGAGCCAAGGAGTTCCGCGAGAAGAAAGCGGATGCTTGAGGAATAGCGTGACCCAAAAAATTCCAAAATGCATTTTCTACAAGCGGCGCAGACGATTAGCAGTCTCAAATGCCATTTCCTAGTGCTTTGATCCTTTTCTGCATCCCTAGTAATCACAGGCCGCTCATTTGTCAGTACCTGCTAGACGAGGACGACAATTTCACCAAGTGTCTTATTCACTTCTCGTGGACGCAGCCTCATATAAGGACGGAGAATATATATATATATAGCTGAGATAGGACTAGTACTTTCCAGTTAATCTGTTTAGCCTTTTTTTCTTCTGGCGACATTTATCGCGCGGGTGCAACGATAGTCTTTGCTACCAAACAGGCCGCTTTCGTTGAGAGGCCCTTTCTTTGAGAAGCTCAGTAGCCTCTGCGCTCCCCCATTTTTTAGCAAGCTTAGCATGATAGAGTCCACAAGCATTACATAGGGTGCGCGCACCATCGGGCCCTCTTCTCCACTCAGGAGTCTCTGTGGTGCCACATTCGTGACATTTAGTAGTCTTCCGCTGCTTACGACGACGCTTGTACGCGGATGAACTGCTCAAGATGCTGTTTCCGCTCGTGTATTTTGGATCATCCGATCTGTCGGTTTTGGGCGCAGCGTCAGGGCTGAGCTGCATGGCAGGAAGAGGATGCTGGCCTGGCCCTTGCTGTGGAGGAGCATTATAGCCGTAATACATCGGCGGGGGATAAACCTGGGGCTGAATCATAGAGTGAATCGGTGTTAAAGGCGCAGCACCATGGTTGTACGGGGTGCTGGGTGTAACGGGTGGTGCAGGACCTGCGCTAGAAGAAGATGGCATATAGTTCGTACCATGGGGCGGAAGCCCAAGAATGGGCTTCTGCAACGGCGTTTTGGTAGCTGTGAAGTCCTGGCGCTGCCATTTGAAGTGGTCAAGGCTATTCTGATTGTTACGCGCTGGGATATTCGCACTTAGCGGACGTAAGGGCCCTTCAGGGTGGGCTTTGGGTGTTTTGGGGCTTACCGACGCAGATTCGGAAGCCAATACGCCTATCGCAGACTGTAAAATCTGAAGAAACTTGCGTTTACGGTGATCGTCACCACGAACAGCTACATGGGCATTCTCGAGGTTCTTTTGTATTCGATCGAGAATTTCATCAGCTCCCAAATCATTGCGGACGGAGTTTGTGGGTCCATGCTTGATACTCAATGTGAGTAGTGCTGCTGCTGCATCCACAGATGAAGGAGAAACTGAGCGCTCAATAGAGTGTGTCACGAACGGTTTAGCAGGAGGAGATATAGGAGGCGAATTGAACGCTGCCCGTGCGTTGGGGGGCCCGGAGAAGCGTTTCAGCTCACGACTGTTGGGAGGCTGGTGCGGGCTCGACTCGTCGAACGACTCTGGGCTGGTAAGATTGAGGTCAGGGGACAAACACTTGGGCGCGCGCTCGTCATCTACAGTATCGTAGGCACCAGTTCCACTAGCCTTGCCATGCGCCGAGATACCGCTGATTCTACAGGAAACAGTGTGACTTGCCTGTTTTCCGGGGTCCTGGCTAGATGCGCTTAGAGAAGGATCTGGCATTGAAATCTTTAGAGGCATTGCACTGTATTTATTCGCTTTCAATCTGGTTTATAGATCAGCAGAGTTGTGGTAAAGTCAAACTAGGGATATAGCAAGATGTCACGCTTGAAGGATAACTACAAAATGCTGCATGATGCATTTTTGATGCAGCAGTCTGCCTGTCTTCGACCGTTACGGGGTACCCAAAAAGATCGGAGGAATCCTAATGGATGAATAAAAGTCGCTTAACATCTATTCTCTGAAATAAGACGTTTTCAGCTGTACAATTGATGCTATTCTAGCTCCACAAGAAATCCTCCTGCAGCCGTCATAGATAGACGTCAGGAGGTCTGGCAACGTAAGAGCGGACCAGATAAAGGGTGGCAGCAACTTTGAGCTAATCCACCATCGTATCCTTAAGATCACCTTAGTTAAAGTTTGAGCTGATGGGAAGCGCCTATACCTTGGTAGGTTATTCCTCCGAGCCGTTCTCGCACCCTCCGGCCATCTCCCAACCCTTCCGGAGCGCTCAAGACAGGGTGCTTATCCAATCCGGCATCTCAGCGCCAAAACCAAATGTCGAAAGTGGTCACCTTGCTAGGTGCCACGGCGCTAACTGCCAGTGTTGTTGGCGGGTACATGCTATTCACAGGCCAAGGCGAACAGTTTAATGTTGGTCACTTTCTCATGACGCAGTCTCCGTATATGTGGGCCCTTTTGGGAATCGCCCTGTGTGCTGGTCTCTCGATTGCGGGCGCTGCTTGGGGCATTTTCATTTCGGGCACCAGTATTTTGGGTGCCGGTGTCAAGGTACCGCGAATTACTACCAAAAATCTTATTTCCATTATTTTCTGCGAGGTTGTTGCCATCTACGGCTTGATTATGGCGATCGTTTTCTCATCTAAGCTCACCGTCGCGGAGCCGGCGAACCTGTACTCGAAAGAAAATCTCTACACAGGCTATGCACTATTCTGGGCCGGCACCACAGTTGGCTTGGCCAATCTCATCTGTGGCGTGTCTGTTGGTGTCACGGGTGCGACGGTGGCCATTTCCGATGCAGCGGACCCCAGCCTGTTTGTCAAGATCCTGGTTATCGAGATTTTCGGATCGATTTTAGGACTGTTTGGGCTAATTGTCGGCTTGTTAATGTCCGGCAGTGCGGCTGAGTTCTCGTAGACTATAACTATATTATTGGCTTCCTAGCCGCTGAAAAAGCCCGTCAGGAAGTTTTAGGGTCCCATCCACTAGCGACGGATCAGCAAATAAATATGCTCCTGCTTCAAAGAAGAAAGATGGCGGTGGCTGCCTTCAAGGCACATCAACAACCCGCCGAACGAAACATACATGGCGAGCTTGTCGCCGCCTGCCTCGGTGAACTTGTAAACTGTGCCATACATAACATACTGGTACTCGTCGGCGAGACTGGATTCGTTTGCCCGGGGCGGCCGCCAGCTTTTGGAGGCAGGGGCCTCGCCGTCCAGCGACAAGGAGCTAGCTAGAGCCACGGTCAGTGTCTCGCCAACCTGAACTGGAAACAGTTCAGTGTTGATATCCAAAGTAAGAGCAATGTCTGCGGTAGTGGTACACTGCGCCTGGATACGGGCGACACGGTCGTAACGGGCGCTGTCGAGCTGTTCAACCCGGAACAGATCGCTGAACAGAGTCGACATTATACGAAAAAAATCTTAATCATCGGCCGTCTGTATACTGGATTTCTCCCAACACTCGGCTAACACCCCCCTTCGCTGAAAAGTTTCGGGCCTCCTCCGCATTTTGCCGGCACCCGTCCCAAGATAGCGTTTCGGATAAAGTCGGGCTTGGTTAGCTTCTTACCCGTCAATTTTCGGCAACCTAACTCAAACCCTGGCGTGTTTGCCAACCCATGTGATGCCTTCAAGCCCCTTCATTCTTTACTAAGGAAATTTGGGCAAGCAGCTTGCTCTATAAACTCACAGGCAGATCGTAGGTGAAATTTCCATCCAAACTCGATGCCACGTCTCACGTTTCAATCCCGAAGAATTTGGCGCGGGATTTTCACGGTTTCATTTATACTCCGCGCATATCTCACGTTCCAAAACTCTTATCTCCATCCTGATGAGCACGTTCAAGGTCCTGAAGTGATTGCCAATGGCTACTTTGGTTGGGCGGCGCAGTTCCCCTGGGAATTCACCTCAGATAATCCAATTCGAAGCATGGTGCCGCTGTGGATGGTTTACGGTATTCCTATGTCATTCTTTTCGGGTAGCACGTCCCCGCTGCATGTGCTGTACGCCATCCGGATTATTTTAACGTTGCTAACTTGGGTGCTCACGGACATGGCCGTGGACCGTCTGTCAAAATTCGATACCGACAAACTGCGGAGCCTCATTTTTGTTTCGACTTCGTACGTCACAATGACCTACCAAGCGCACACGCTGTCCAATGGTCTGGAGACCATCTTGCTACTTTGGTGTTTGGTAATTATCCACGAGTTCAAAGTAACAAACACAAACACGCTTGATAGGCAGTACGATTCTCTTTTGTTGGGCTTTTTGTTGGCTCTTGGTGTGTTTAATCGCCCCACGTTCTTGGGATTCCTCGTGCTCCCCAGCATACAGCTTTTCAACTTCTTCATCCGTCACCCCGGTAGTCTGCTCACCTGCGTTTTTGCTGGTGTGGCTTCCAGTATGTTGTTTATCTATATTGACACCCTGCTCTATGCTCATGACGACTGGGTCATCGCCCCATTGAACAATGTTAGATACAACTTGCTGTCAACTAATTTGTCTATGCACGGTCTGCACCCTCGCTATTTCCATTTGCTTGTGAATTTACCTGCACTAATTGGGCCTGGTATATTGCTGATTGAGCCCGGTACATCATTGTCTATGCTGTCGGCGGTCTCAGGCCTCGTCTCGTTATCTTTATTCCCTCACCAAGAGGCTCGCTTCTTGATCCCTTTAATTCCTCTGCTCTGTATGAACATGGATTTCCGTCGGTTCTCTGCCCGCTTCCAGAAAATTTTGCTTGTTTTGTGGCTAGCATTCAACCTAGTGATGAGTTTTATTCTCGGAGTTTATCACCAGGGCGGCGTGATTCCGGCCCAAACAGAGTTACGGAAATACCCGCTGCCGAGCACCGTTATCTGGTGGAAAACCTACGTTCCGCCTTTGTGGCTCACCGGATTACAGCATGATGAAGTCAAATACGTCAGTGTTGAAAAGTCCGGTGTTGAATCGGTTTCCACAGCCCTAGAACCAGCAAACAAGTCAATGGTTGTTATCGACGTGCAAGGGCTCAGTCAGGACGTATTTGACGATGTTTTGTCTCGCACTTCCGGTACCACTTATGTCGTTGCACCTCTAGGATCAAAAGTTGAAAAAGGTGAGCTGATTTGGAAACACAACCAGCACATCTCGTTCGACAACGGTGGCTTGTTCTCAAGCATGCGAGGTCTCGGTATTTGGGAAGTCAAAAAGTCTATTTTATCACGTATCTTATGAGTTTTCTAATGCCCGCAGATACATCCTGTATATATATTTTCAGTCTATTCTGAAAGGGCCTCTTCGAGGACTTGAATAACTGTATCGTTTTCATCTTTGGTTCCAATCGAAATACGCAAGCACCCCACGCAGTTCAGCTCATTGCCGCGGTAGCGGACAACCACTTGCTTTGTCTCTGCGAGAAGCTTGTATATTTTGAGGGCGTGCTCGTTCGAAGGCACACCGCCGGCTTTGTCGAGCACTTGCACCATGACGAAATTAGCGTCCAAGCCACCAACGATTTTACCGAGACCGTCAATCTTAGGGAGCTCGGCAACCATACGGGCGCGTTCGGCAACAATCTGAGCAACACCATCACGCATAATCTTGATACTTGCCGGCGACAAAGCTCGACGAGCCAGCTCAGCCGTGATAGAGGAGATGTTGTAGGGTGCTTTCATAGAATTGAGCGCAATTGCAAGATTTTCATGAGCAAAAGTGACTCCGCAACGCAGTCCAGCTAATCCAAACGATTTTGACAGAGTTTGCAACACAGCCAAGCGTTCATTTTCTGTAACCAAGGTTGCACAGGATGGACCGCTAAAATCAACATAGGCTTCGTCAACAACTACAACACCACCGGTCCATGCCCGGGTAATTTTCAGAATATCATCCATTTTGAGCAGCTTGCCAGTCGGATTGCCCGGGGAGCACGCAAGAGCCATTTTGATTGTCGGATCAGCTTGGAGTTTCTCGATGATCTTGTCCGTTTGCAGGTCAAAATTCTCGTCAAGTGGCACAGATACAACGCTTAGATCGTTGATATCAGCACTCACCTTGTACATACCATAGGTTGGCGGACAAATAAGGATTTTATCGGTGCCCGGCCGACACAGAGCTCGCTGCAATGCATCAATTGATTCATCACTCCCTACGCCGAGACAAATATTCTGAGGAGCCAAGCTGGCAGGCAGTCCAGATTTTGCAGCCTCTGCATTGCGCAAGTTGCACAAAAGCTGTTTGACATCAACCAAATGGGGGTCCGGATATCGGTTTAGATCCAGGCGCTTTTCAGCCTCTGAAAGGTCGCTAACCGCCGTCACGCTTGTATTCTCGTTGGCATCCAAAAGAATACCGACCTTGTAGTCATCTCTCGCACATCTGTACGGCACAAGTTTCCGAATATTCGGTCTTAGCAGATCTGTAACTGACATGTTTCTAACTATCTCTGACTCACATCCGCTTGATAGCTGCAGTAACTGCATGACCCGGGTAACGGCTGTTTTGATTAAAGCGGACACAAATCAACAAATTAGAATCAAATAACCGATATGTAAAAATGGTATCAGGGTGATTGTAGCGTTCGATTGCTAGAATCAATGACCTGGACAAAAAAGTCTAATCAGTTTGTCGGGCCTATCTGGAAACCTGCAAATAAACCCCCATGAACCACCTTGCAATAATACGTCTATTCTACTACACTCAAGGTTTCGAAGCTAATTCCTGCCAGTTACAGACACTCGAAATATCTCGAGTCCCCAGTGTTGCTGACATCAACATGGAAGAGAAAGAGACGGACGATTGGGCATTTCGAAAGCTTGGACCAGAGGCTGGAGTGCCGGTTGTAGAAAGATACGACGAGGTACCTCAGGAACGTGTGAACTTGTTTGATATTTCCAACGGGGACAGCGAAACAGCTCTATTTGCCGCGGCTGGCTCCAAAGCGGTTGTGGTAGGCAAGGCTGAGGCACTGTACCAAAAGCTGGCGATCAATTCGGAGCTTGAGACAAGATCTATTCCTGTAAGCAACCCCCTTTTTGTTCAAATTCTTGCGAATGCTTCACAGATTGCTGTATACGATCAGCAAAACGAATTAACCCTTTTTGGCGCTGACGGAACAAAACAATGGTCCTCCACAATTGAGGGTATCACACAGCTTGAAAAACACCCTAGCCAAGCGAGTCTAGCTTATATTTGCAATGGCAACGCGTTTTTACTTACCGATTCGGTCACCCAGAAGCTCGGTGAAGCCAAGAGGCTTTGTTTTGATAGCGAAGGCAATGCTGTTCTGGGCACTGATTCATCGATCATGTTCGGATCTTCAACGGTAAACTTGCCGAAAGAAGGCGTTTTGGTTTATTTACAGTCCGCTGGATCTAGTATCTTGGCAGTAATCTCGGAAGATGATGAGTATACAGCCTTTCTTTATACAAGCGGATCGTGGGTAGATATTCCAGATGCTTGTCCCCCATTTGGTGATGATAGTAGATATTTGACATGGTACAGTGGAGCCGTTGCTAAGTGGATTGGAAATGATCTCTCAGTTCTTGTTGCCAGCGCCTCCCAGTCTTCGGATATGCTTTTAGCTACCTCATCAGAGATTTTGAGTCCCTCAGAAGACGCAGATAAGGCTTCTATGCCATTTACAGAGGATGAGACGTCTCCCGTTGGTGCTGCAACTTATACTGGAAGCTCTCTGGCTCCACCCAAAGGTTTTGCTGGCGTTGAAGAGTTGGCGCCGATGCCGATTTGGATGGTGCTAACTAACGAGGGCTTTGTTACTGGCTGGGCTATTTTATCACGTGAAGCTATCAAATCAGGAGCCACGCTATCGACTAATTTCTCAATCACTGCCACGTTGAATCCCCAAGCTAAACTGTCCATTGAGAATACTGCTTCAGAGCTGGCCTCTGAAGAAGTTGTTGACCCCGACTTGTTAAGTGGGTTGTCAGTGTCCACAGGCGCATCTAAGGCGCAACCAACTGTTGAACAAAAAGAGTCGGCCGCAAAGGAGGCTGCAGCTGAAAGTTCTGAAGCAGATAAAAAGGAGCCAGAGATCGCAGCGACGTCCTCCGTAAATCAGAGCTCGCTATTTGGTGCTGTTCCTTCGTCTTTCGGCTCTTCTTGGGGTTCTTCTAGTGCGTTTGGCAGCAAGCAGCCAAGCTCTGCTCCTAAAATGCAGTTCAATTTCTCCTCTTCAAGTCAGCCTGTTGCACCTAGCCCGTCGTTTTCGTTCGGTAAACCTGACACCAAGGAATCTCCGTTTGGTGCACTTGCTGGTAAGAGTGTTTTTACTTCGGATACAAGCTCTCCATTTGCTTCTTTACAAAGTAACAGGCCGAATGCTTTGGATACCAACACAGAGTCTCCGTTTGCCTCGGTAACAAATAATGAGTCCGCTAAACCAAAGTCGATTTTCAATCTTGACAGCAGTCAGAAGAAGGAAAACGAGAATCCTTTTGGCAAGTTGAAAACTCCAGAGACTAGCATATTTGGCCAATCTGCCGGAGGAGATCAAAAGAGTGTTTTTGGCCAGCCCCAGGGAGAAGGACTGAAGAGTATTTCTTGTAAACCTGAAGAGCAAAAGAGTATTTTCGGTAAACCTGAAGAGCAAAAGAGCATTTTTGGTAAGCCTACGGAAGAGCAGAAGAGCCTCTTTGGCAAGCCTCAGGCAGAAGAACAGAAAAGCGTTTTTGGCAAACCTGCAGAAGAGCAAAGGAGCTTTTTCGATCAGCCTACGGGAGAAAAAAAGAGTATTTTCGGTAAACCTGAAGAGCAAAAGAGCTTTTTCGGTAAACCTGAAGGACAAAAGAGTCTTTTTGGTAAACCGGAAGAACAAAAGAGCATTGTTGGGAAACCTGCGAGAGAGCAAAAGAGCCTTTTCGGTCAGCCTACGGGGGAACAAAGGAGTCTTTTTGGCAACCCTGCGGAGGAGCAAAAGAGTCTTTTTGGTAAACCTGAGGAGCAAAAGAGTCTCTTTGGTGAACCTGCGGACGAGCCGAAGAGTCTTTTCGGAAAGCAACCTGGCGAAGAACCAAAGAGTCTGTTCGGCGGGCCATCATATGAGCAGCCCAAGAGCCTTTTCGGGAAAGCAGCCGGAGACCCGCCAAAAAGTTTGTTTGGCCAGCCCTCTGGAGAACAGCAAGAGACTGTCCTTGGCAAGCCCGCTGGAGAAACCAAAAGCCTCTTCGGGAAACCCGAGATTGATGCTAAGGGCCTGTTCAGTGAGCCAGTTTCGTCAGATAAAACGCAAGCCAGCCTCGATTTAGGTGGTCTTGGAGAGGCACTAAATGACATGCCTTTTCCAAAACTCACTATTAATGATAGTCCGCTTCCTAAGGCAGAGGCGACAAATGCCGATCATGAAACTCAAACTCGGCCGTCCGGTATCGAGCCAGTTGCAGCACCAGATCTCGACGAGGACTCAGAAGCGACAGAATCTGAGAGCGAAGTTGAAGATGGCGAAATTGACTACAGCTTGGAAGAGAGCTTTGCTGACGAGGACGGTAGCGATCTCACTGGGAGCGAGTCTGTGGTTTCTCTCAGCGTTTCTGAATCGGTACCTGCGTCTGAACCTGAAGCGATTCAGACCAGTGCAATTGAAGAACCTTTAGTCAGTGTTGATGCAGAGGGATTCTCGGAATATGAAGAAGTTTTGGATCCTAATGAGATAACTTACGCAGAGTTTCCACCCGAGGATGAAGAATTGCTCGAATTTTCGGTCCCCGAGCCTGTGGCACCTCTTTCAGATTTGGACAGTGCTTATGCTGAAACAAATCAGCTTTTCCAAGTTCTCGACTACAATCTACAAGTGCTTGAAAATCTCACTGCTAGAGTCAAAAACCAAAACCAGCTCTCAGGTACGCCTGACCTTTTAGACTTTGAAAAGTGGACGTTGGAAAGCATTCCGAAACTTGCGTCGGTTGTCACCTCGTTGTCCGAAACCGTCAAGAACGAACAAGTGAGCGATGAACAACTTCAGTCGGCCGGTAAGCTTCGTCAAGGACTTGAGGAGAGCTTTGTGGATATCAATGAGGTTGCAGAGTCCCTAGTATTTATGCGGCGAGATCTGGGCTCCCAGGCCCAACGTAGGCGGCCTCTGCCATTCACTGCTGCCAAGCTGCAACGCCACATGCGGGATCAGTTGGAGACGGTTCATACGAAACTCAAGCAGTGCGAGGCGTCTATCTTAAATTTGAAGGCCAAGCAAAACCCGCCCCGCGTTGCCGATATCAATGTTGCTATGGATGTTGTCGAAGCCCAAGTGAACAAGCTGTCTAATGTAGTTGGCAGCCTCGGTTCCCGTCAGAAGCAGTCTTTGGGCGCGGCAGATATCAGTGCGTACTCAGCATCTATTTTAGGGCTCTCCGAAATGAAAGAGTACGACGAGGTGTTTGTGGACCAGCAAAGGCAACGTAAATTCATCGAAAAGGTCGGCGCCTCACTACGAAATAGAACTCTATAGGCATCTCGGGTTTAAATGTTAAATTTCACAGCCCTCCACATTAATCATCCTCCAAAATGTCATCTGCTGATCTGCGAGCAATTTCTCAACTGGACGAAGCCTCGCGAAAGGATATCGCTCAGTGGGTGGAGAACGAAATGGCCCAAGCCAAGCTCCGCTCGACGATCCACAATTTCACCGAGATCTGCTTCCGCAAGTGCGTGACTTCGATCGGTACTCAGACATTGGCCAAAACAGAAGAGCTGTGCTTGCAAAACTGCCTCAACCGGTTCTTGGACACTAACTCAGCTATTGTCAAGCTGATTCAAGAGCAAAATAAGTAAATGTTTGGTTTCGACTTTCTGTATAGATTTATTAACTTTCCATGACTGATCACTCTTACCCACCACTCTTCCTGACCGGAGACTGACGCAAAATGGATCTCAAGCAGTATGAAGAAAAGCTTGTGAGTAGTTTGGGCAGTTTCGATGATTTGCAGAGTGTCGTGGACGAAATGCCCAGTACATATAGTGCATTGGCCAAGGCGCTGTACTATATTTTCCAAACCGAGTTCCTGCCCAAATTGAAAGTGAGTGCGGAGAACGAAACGGCAATCGTAGCTGAAATCAAACAAAAGTTCCCAAAAAATGCCAAAGTAACGGCTGCCGGTCATGCAATGATCAGCGCTAGCGACAACGGCGAATTGACATTTGGAGGGCAAGAAAAGACAGCGCTACCAACATGGCTTTTGAGGGGCCTTGTCGATTACAGCTCGGCTGAGTCCTGGCCCGTGTTTATTCCTGCGACACTTACGCTACTTGACTCACCTGAGATCGCCTTGAGAGCTCAAGGTTGTCTGGCTGCCAAGTCAATAGCTGAAAAGTACAAAGCCAAACTCGAGACGTCTGGATTGCGTCCTCTATTCCAAGAAGCAATCAAATCTTGTTTGCATTATCTCCCGCCCTCCTCCAAGGCTGAAGAAACTATGCTGATTGAGCGACCGGCGGTTGTGAGTCTTCTTGCCCTGGCGACAAACAACCAGGAACTAGATGCAGTTATGAGAGAAGGCCCACTAAGAGCATTCAGATACACACAACAAAACGTGAAGCTCATTATTTATTTACTCGACCTCGTGCGCACAGTAGCCGATCGGTTGGGGCCTCGAACGATTATCCACTTGAAGGAATTAATACATATTTTTATGGCGATTCTGGCAGACCCGTATATTGATACCAGTCCGGAGCTTGTGGAGGCCGCTTGCTCGACCATGAGCAGCGTGCTATTGAGACACTGTGCCCCGCGGATGCCCAACTATCGCTACGACGTGCTCTATGCACTGGCCAAGGCCAAGGTTTTGCAGAGCCCATACTTTGACGAGTTTGTCGCCAGCTGCGGCATTACGGCGGACCAAGTGGCTGAAACACGAGCGGTTGTGGATAGTCTAAAGTAGACCCAGGTAGTCTTCCTTGATACTTCCGATAGCGAACATCTTGCCGACGTCTGCACGCACACCCACGATTTTGACTCTAATTTTCGAGCCCTTTTCGATGCTCTGCTCGTCAGACACAAACGCAGGTGGGTTCGCCGTCGGGTTGTAAGTCATATCGCTAGGAATAAGATGGGCGGAGACAAAGATCGACATGGGCCCAACATCGCAGAAAACACCCATTTTATTAACGTTTGTAACAATAGCATCCACGGCCTCGCCCTTGAAGGGCCTCCATACGATAGCCCGATATTTTACATCAAACACGGCCGAGCCGAGTCCGGATGGGACCATGCCCTTGCCTACGTCGATCTTCATACCGTCCATGACGCAGACAATATAACCATACTGACCAGTGATTGTCCCCTCTACTTCCTGAAGGAGCTTTGCTCGTAAATACTGGTGCATATGTGCGCCAAAATACGACGGGTGCAGCGTCAACTGCAACGACAAGTCCTTGAGGAAGAACATCCTGACTAACCAGCGGGCCGCGGCGATCTTTTGTGTCTGGGGTTGATCTGGCATTCAAGAGTGAATTGAATACTTTTTGAGGGTATTTGTCCATCAGCAGTACTTGAAATGCTTCACCACGTATCTTTTGTGACTCGCCGTCGACTTTGCCGCGGGTTCCACGTGAAACTCAGTGAGACGGTCCAAGCGGCCATTGCGCAAAAGCTTCCAATTGTTGCCTTGGAAAGCACTATTATCACCCATGGTCTGCCGTACCCCGATAATCTCCGTTTGGCTCGAGAGGTCGAGAGCGTGATTGTGGCGGAGGGGTGTGTGCCGGCCACTACAGCGTTTATTGACGGTAAGCCGCTCGTTGGTCTTGATGCAGAGCATTTGGAGCTTATGGCCACGGCTAAAAACCTTGTCAAGGTTTCTCGGCGTGACATCCCTCATGTTATGGCTAGCAAGCTTAGTGGTGGAACGACCATTGCTGGAACAATGATTCTCGCCCACCGTGCAGGCATAAAGATATTTGCGACTGGTGGTTTGGGCGGCGTCCATCGTGGAGTGGCTAATACTTGGGATATTTCCGCCGATTTGGAGGAGCTCGGGCAGACCCCTGTGGCAGTTGTGTGTGCAGGTCCCAAGAGCATTCTGGATGTGCCTAAAACTATAGAGTTTTTGGAAACAAAGGGTGTTCCTGTCTCTACTTTAGGTCCACCTGGCACTAATGTACCTGGATTTTTTACCCGTGATTCTGGGGTCAAGTCTCCTTTCACATTTTCGACCCCTAAAGAAGCGGCTGAAATTGTACGCAACGGTACCGAGTTTGGGCTCGAAAACGGCTATGTCTTTTGCGTACCTTGCCCAGAGCATCTAGCCATGGACCCAGTTATCATAAACAGTGCAATCAATATGGCCCTGGTAGAGGCTGATAAGGCCGGAATCACCGGTAAAGAAGCGACCCCGTTCCTCTTGAAGAAGGTTTGGGAGGCTACAAAGGGCGACACAGTTACTACCAACATTGAGTTTGTTAAAAACAATGCTCGCGTGGCCGCTCAAATGGCACGCGAACTTGCTCTGAGTGAAGGAAGCGTTTCAGTGATGATGCCGTTAAAAGTCCCTTCTGTACAGAAACCTCCACCCCAAAAACTAGACTCCAGCCGGAAAAGAGAAACTCCTGATGTTTGTGTCGTTGGATCGTTGGCCCAAGATCTTACTTGCACCCTAAAGACCACAAATATCTCTCCTTCGTCATTTCCTGGCCAAGTCACGACTACGCTAGGTGGTGTTGGCCACAACGTAGCGTTGGCATCGGCATATTCTGGGGCAAAAACACGTTTGATTTCTGTTGTGGGCGAAAAAGAAGAACCTGCAGTCAAGAAGTCGCTGAGTCCTGCTATTGATGCGGCTGGCATCCAGATCATTTCCGGGCGCACTGCTCGCTATATTGCTATGAACGACGCCGAAGGCGAGCTAATTGTGGCCTGTGCAGATATGGAATCTGTTGAAAAAATGGACCCCAAACACATCGAGCAGGAGTTGCGGTTTGCTGATGCCAAGGTTGTGGTTTTTGACGGTAACCTTGGCGTTGAGCAGACCCAGAGCGTTTTGGCCGCACAGGGGTTCAAAATTTTTGAGCCCACCAGCGTACCGAAATCCGCACGAATTGCCGACCACAATTTAAAGGTGTTTCCTAACCCGTCAATCAATATGGCTACACCCAACACTATGGAACTAATGAGTATGTTTGAGGAGTTCTCGTTCAAGGATAGGTTTGATCTTGACCATTGGTTCCCGATCATTGATGCTATTCCCATGTCTGACCCGGTGACTCAATTCAAAATTGACCGTTTCTTGAACACGAATCCTCATCTTGAATCAATAGTGGAGAGTGGGCTGCTTCAGGCCGCTGTTCATATTCTGCCTTATATTCCGAATCTGTTTGTCAAACTCGGGAAAGACGGGGTGCTCACATTTCAACTGATTGAGTATCTCAAGGATCGCACTGGCGATACTGCCGATGGCCGAGGGCTCTATATTCTGTCCAAGAAAAAGCCGTTCGGCCTTCTCATGCAGTACTACCCTGTGCCTGAGGTAGTGCCTGCATCGTCGGTCCAAAGCGTGAATGGCATTGGCGATACTTTCTGCGGAGTTCTTGCCGCTCAGTTGTCCCAGACACAAATGTGGCTTCGCGACGATGGCCCCAGCAAGGCCAATGCCATCACCAAAGCCCAGCGTGCGGCAGCACTTTCTCTGCAGACATTTGCTCCGGTGAGCACGGAAGTGTCTCAACTGTGATTGCACAAAAATAACACGAAACTAAATAAAATCCCTTAACAAAGAGTGTGTTTTACAAAGAGACCAGGCCATCATGTGAGCTTTTGCTTGCCGTGGGACTGTTGGGGTTCTTGCCGCTGAGGTATTGCAAGAATAACAAGCGGCCAACACCCGGGTGAGCGACTAAACCAAGCTCCTCAGGCTCGGACTGAGATGCCTTCAAGGCATACTCACAATACAGTTTTCCATCATCGACTTGAGCAATAGTAATCACGTCACCCTTGGGGATAGACCGCTTTCTGCTGAATGCTTGCTTGAGCTCATTGAGGCCCTGGCCGACATCTTCGCTGTTTCCAAGAGCCTTGAACGCTGGATTGCCCGTCACACTGCGAACGAGGCCATCTCGAATGTGCAAAAAGTCGGTGTTGCGTACAGGAACAATTCTTACCGCAAATCGAACCCCGTTGTCGAGCAAGTGTCCAATGACATCGGGCGAGCTTTCGGGATCGGCCAGGGCACCCGACAAATCAGCAATGGAGTCCAGAATCTTGCGTGCTTTGGAAACATCCTTCTCGGCGATGTAAATTCCCAGGGCGTAGACGTGGAAGCTCATAAAAGTCACCGCTCGGTACCCAACGCCGATTACCGAGTACTTTTCTCCTCGAACGTCAATTTTGCGAGGAAAAGGGTCACACTTTGTTGGTGGCTGGATTTTGTCGTCCTGCTCCAGCTCCAAGCCATGGCGGTCGACGTAGGCCCAGCCTACACCAATAGCCAGGCCAATGATCATGCCCCAGCGGAAGGGGTGAGACTTCTTGGGCTTGACCGCGGGATATGTGGCATACGAACGGGAAGCCGCACGCATTGCACCGCCAAGCACAGCCGGTTGTGCTAAACTGCGGGTCACTGGCGCACGAAATGAAATCAGCGCCCTGCGAAACATCTTTTACAAATGGGCAACTCGGATGACAATGGTTTCCCCAGTTATACCCCAGAGCCTTCGACGGTGTAGGGCAGGGGTTTGGGCTGCGGTTCTGCGACGGGGCAAAGGGCTTTGCAGTTGGTTTTGGGATTATCTACCCCAATACATGCGAATATTTGTTTAGCAATGCAAAACAAGATGTGTTTGTCTGCGGGATCGATTGGTCAGTTGTTAACCGCAACCCGATCTACCCCACGTTTCCGTGCAAGTGTGCAGCGCACAGTGGCGCACCTTCGCTCGAGAAAATGCAATTTATATCTACTTCAAACTTATTCGCTAAATTCTTCTGTAGCCGCTCTTTCCGTCCGCTTTCGTCGTCCCTTGCGGCGAGGCGTTTCATCGACCTCCTCGTCGCTTTCAACTGCTTCCTTTCGGGACTTGCGTTTGAGGGCGCTGGGACCGTCTACCTCTCGCGTGATAATCAGCAGCAGCGTGCTGCAGCGGCGGCTGATTTCAACAGCGGACCGCGACATAAAGAACCAGTCATAGTCAAATAGTCCACTAGTCCTGATTCGAGTCCGGATTTCTTCAAACAAGTTTGGAGTGTCTAGACCCAGTTCGTACATTGCTACCAGCAAAAACCGGTCCTCATCTTCGTTGTAGGATCGACGCACATTACTCAAAGGGTAGGTAATCTGCATTTCACTAAGAGGTGCCCGACAGCCAGTGACTTTATTTTTAAGAATCTCAAACTGGTGGTTTTGTTTGCGGGATCGACTCTCGCCGGCCTCAATTTGAGCCATGTAGCGTTCATAATCGTTCAATTCCTTGAACCGCTCAAAGAAGACTTTGTGGTACCGGCGCACAGTGGCCTCGTCCTTTTCGGACCACTCTCCCACGATTGCATCAATACCGTCGCGTCCATGCTTGGCTGCAAGATGCAAAAAGTGATGAAAGTCGCGCTTTGTAAACATAGGGAACCCTTCGTTGACAAGCTCTTCTTTACGAGCTTGTTCTTCCTCAGTTAGAGGCTCGGCAGCTTCGATTTCACGGTTCATCTGTTCGCAAGCTTCTTCGTCCTCGTCACTGAAATCTTCGGTGGACACTCGCACACCCACCTGCTTGCGATAATAAGTCATCTCTTTTTCCTGCAGCTGCTCTAGTTCGGGAGGGAAAAACTGATAGTCCACAATAGGCACCTGTCGCGGAGGTCTCGACAATCTCACCTTCTCCAGTCCATCTGCAGAGTATACCAATTCCTTGCGCTCACGGCGGTGACGAACATGTTCAGTGTCGCTCCCTTCAGCACTAGCCTGATGGCGACTGACAATTGCTTGAGTCGGATGGTCGAAAGTGAACTTTTGGAGCTCATCTAGACCAAGGGCTGAATACTTGACATTGAGCTCTTTGGTTCTGGACTCACCATTTCGAATGATATCATCGATGCTTTCGTCCACAAACGTACCCTTGTTTTGGTCAAACACGTTTTGAGCTCCATGTCTGATCATGTCCACAAGCTCTTCCTTACTGGCTGCCTGTTTGGCCTTATCTTGCTGGCTGCTGCGACCCTGTTGAATGACCAGTTGATCTAATCGCAATTTTTGAGCTGCCCGCTCTAGAACCTTTTCTTCAATGGCGTTTTCAGTAACAAATCGATAAACAACGACCTGTTTGGTCTGGCCAATGCGATGAGCACGGTCCATGGCCTGTAAATCAGCCTGAGGATTCCAGTCTGAATCGTACAATACAACTTGATCGGCGGTGGTCAAATTAATTCCAAGACCACCGGCACGAGTTGTCAAAAGGAAAATCATTTTTTTACTGCCAGGCTTGTTGAACTCGTCGATTGCCTCCACGCGGTCCTCATGCTCTGTACTACCGTCGATGCGACAGTACTCGTAATCTCTGAAACTGCAGTAATCTTCAAGAATATCAAGCATGCGGCTCATTTGGGAAAAGATCAAAACACGAGAACCCTGCTCTTTCAAACGAGCAAGAAGCTTATCTAAAACCACCATTTTGGCACTGTTGGTGATAATGTGCTCATCGGTTGTGAAAGGAGGACCCGGCTCGGCTCCTTCGAATAAATAAGGATGGTTGCAGCATTTTCTGAGTTGCATAACGACGTTCAACAGTCGCATCTTAGACTCACCTGACCGCTTATCATTGCCATTGATCGCATCAAGATCTTTCTCAAGAAGCTTTTGGTACCACTGAATTTGCATATCGGTCATACCGACATACAGGTTGATCTCCTTTTTGGGTAGCAGACTACGCTCGACGTCGTTCTTGACTCGCCGCAACAAAAACGGGCGTAACAAACGATGGAGTTGCTCAACAACACGTTCTTGGTCCTCATTCTCCGATTGAAACCACTCATCAAACACCTCAGAGTCAGCAAAGACATCAGGCAGTAGAAAGTTAAGAAGAGCCCATAGCTCATGCAAATTGTTTTGCAGTGGGGTTCCGGTAATCAGAAGACGGTTGCGGGAAAACAACAACCGAACAATACGGCTTAGAATACTCTCCTCATTTTTGATACGATGGGCTTCGTCGACCACCAGATACTGCCAAGCGAAACGTTTCAGGGCGGCTTTCTCGCGGATAACCAGCTCAAAAGAGGTGATACAGACGTCGAAATCGCAAGGCTTGAGGCGTTTGCGCACCAACTCCGCACGTGACTGTTTATCGCCCGATAAAACGAGCACGTTGAACTTTGGAGACCACTTGGCGAATTCCCGAGCCCAGTTGTCAATAGTACTTTTGGGCACGATAATAAGATAAGGACCAACGATTTTGCGAACCTCTCTAAGGTAAGTCAAGAAGGAGATGGTTTGTAGAGTCTTTCCAAGTCCCATTTCGTCGGCTAGAATGCCTGACAATGAATTCTGATACAGAGAAATCATCCAGTTAAGACCGTCAATTTGGTAGTCACGTAATTTACCCTTGATAAAAGCAGGACTTTCGGTGAACACGGTAAGCTCGTCGTCAGAATCATCGTCGAGCATGTTGCCCTCGTTATCTTCCTCAGCGGCCTGACGGTGAAACTGCCGATTTTTAAGCCCGCTGGTGCTGGACCGGTGTTTTCGATTTGCTTTTTCTGCATCATCCAAGATACTTTGGAATTCGGTGTCACGCTGAGCCCGGAGATCCACAAAGTGCCTGAACAGGTCACTCAATCCGAGCAGGTGCTTGAACCGGTTGACCGCCTGGCTCCTCAACCCCTTGGACGAGCTCTCGTCGATCAAATAGTTTCCTCGCGCTTTAAATGGCGTGTTGCCACGCGACTCTAATGACTCCTCATCACTGCTGTCGCTTGCAGGTGTGTACCGTTCTGATCGGCGGGGAGGCATTATCGAGACAGCGCTGGTCGTCGGGTTTTGTAATCAGTTCAAACCAAAGAGCCAGTTCAACCTGAAAAGAGCACACGACGAACTCTTAGACTTAGAACATCAAAGTTGTTTTGAAATGTTGGCACTGGGTCTGATTGGTACAGCACTTCTGCTGCACAGCGTCTACTCCTCGTGGGAGCTGTCGGAGCTGGCAAAGATAGCGGGAGTGCAGCATGTTTTGCCCAAGGACGTCGCCATCGAAGCGATTAGCGGCTTGGTTATTCTCATTGTGTCCGCTGTTTGGACAGCCTCGCGGTCACTGAAACCCACTAGCCTTGCCGAGGAGTACAGTCTGTTGAATAGCCAGGGCGAGAACCCATACGGCCAGCTGGAGACTCGGCCGATGTTCCAGGACATTCTAGCCAGACGCGAGGTCTACCACGAATGGAAAGCCAAGTCGGATCCTCGAGTGCATCCCGAACGAGATCCGGCTTTAGAGGAGTACAAAGCAAAGAAAGGTGACGAACCGCCTGCCGCGATCAAAAGACGAAACAAGAATAAGAAGTAGATGTGCTACTCATGTCTATAATCATTTATGCCCGAGAAAGAACTAGCTACTATGTAGATTCAGCGGAGCACATCTCAATCCGCCCTAACCTTGGGAAATATATTCACCCTTCAGCTAATTTACTTCCTCCTGACAAATGCTTGTAAAAAGAGCTAGTGCTCAGAGTGTGAACCACAAAGTGTTTGTGCGTTCCACTAAGGCTGGAAATGCCGTGAAGGTTTACCGAGAGCAGTACCTGCGTGACGATATTCCTTGCGGGTCGCAGCTCTGCACTCTGTGCGCAGAGATCAGTGTCCCAGATGCCAAGGGCGACTTTCCGGTGCCTGTGTTGAGTTCAGCACCCAATTCCACTACCAAGCGAGGCCCGCATTATGTTGTCATTGACACAAATGTGGCTCTGAAGGCTATTGATTTGCTGGAACACCCGGGCTGTTTGTACGATGTGATTGTACCTCAAATCGTTCTGGAAGAAGTTCGAAATAGAAGTTTGCCTATTTACGCCCGCCTGAGAGCACTCACTGCTGGTCATGATAAGCGCTTTTATGTCTTTCATAACGAGTTTCGCTCAGAGACTCATGTTGAGCGTACTCCTGGTGAGTCTATCAACGACAGAAATGACAGGGCCATCCGCCGAGTGGCAAAGTGGTATTCTGAGCATTTGGCTAAAGTCAAAAAGGCTCCCCAGGTGCTACTGCTAACAAACGATAAGAAAAACTTGGAGCTGGCTCACAAGGACGGAATCAACGCATCAACCTTGCATAGCTATATTGCGGAGTATAAAGACTCTGGTGATCTGTTGGACATCATCCCCGCTGAGGAAAGTTTCACCAAGGAATCACAGACCCAGATCTATCCCAACTATTACTCCAGCTCGCAGATTCTTGCTGGCATCAAAAATGGCTTTTTGCATCAAGGAAAGCTGCAGATCTCTCGCTACAATTATTTGGAGGCCTCCGTGCACACCGAAGCATACCCCAAGCCGCTTTTGGTTATTGGTCGTGAGTCGATGAATCGTGCCTTCGATGGTGATAAAGTTGTGCTAGAGATCCTTCCCAAATCTAAATGGCGCTCTCCACTAAACAATATTGCCGATGAAGAAAACGTTGATGCGAATATTGCTGCCGAAAACGACGATGGACAAGCTATTGTAACTGATGAAGAACGCTCCATTCTAGCAAAAGATGCTCTAAATGCCCAGCATCACGAAAAGGTGCAACCCACAGCTCGTGTGGTAGGTATTATGAAACGCAATTGGCGCTTCTACGTTGGCCAGGTTGCGCCTGAGAGTGTGAATGACAAGATTGATAGTGGCGCTTTGCGCAGTGTCTTTTTTGTACCGCTTGACAAGCGAATTCCGCGAATCCGGATTCGCAGTCGCAAACCACAGGCCCTTGTCGATCAGCGTATCGTTGTGGCGATTGACGACTGGCCAGTTTATTCCCGGAGCCCTCAGGGTCATTTCGTCAGAGCTCTCGGTGAGATTGAGAGTAAGAGTGCGGAAACAGAAGCAATTCTACTTGAGCATGACATCGAGTACCGCCCGTTCCCCAAGGCTGCTTTGGATTGTTTACCTCAGGAAGGTCACGATTGGAAGCCTGGTATGAACGATCCGCTGTTCGAGAAGCGTCGTGACTTGAGAGATCTGCTGATTTGCTCGATTGATCCTCCCCGGTGTCAAGATATTGACGATGCTCTCCACGCGAGAGAACTGCCCAACGGCAATTACCAAGTTGGTGTCCATATCGCTGATGTCACTCACTTTGTCAAAGCTTCCACACCATTAGATGCGGAAGGTGCGTTACGAGGTACTTCAACCTATTTGGTAGACAAGCGTATTGATATGTTACCGACCCTTTTGGGTACTGATTTGTGCTCCTTGCGCCCTGACGTTGAGCGCTATGCCTTCTCAGTTCTGTGGGAGCTTGATCAAAATGCTAACATTGTAAGTGTGGAGTTCACAAAGAGTCTGATCCGTTCGCGTTATGCGTTCGAGTACGAAGAGGCCCAGGCGCGTATCGATGATGCTTCGCAACAAGACGACCTTACAAAGGGGATGCGAGCGCTTCTAAAGCTTTCAAAGAAGCTCAAACAAAAGCGTCTTGACGCCGGTGCTTTGAACCTGTCTTCCCCCGAAGTCAAGGTCATGACCGATAGTGAAACATCCGATCCCAGCAGTGTCGAACTGAAGAATGTTGTGGATACAATGTCGTTGGTCGAAGAGTTCATGTTGCTCGCGAATATTACTGTTGCTCGCAAAATCTATGATGCATACCCCCAAACTGCCATGCTTCGTCGTCATGCTGCCCCACCTGCGACTAATTTTGATATTCTGAACGACCAACTTCGTCTGAGAGGCCAACCTCAGATCGACTTGGAATCCTCAAAAACTTTGGCCGACAGCTTGGACAGAATTCAGGATCCCAACGATCCTTACTTTAATACCCTTGTGCGCATCATGGCAACAAGGTGTATGATGGCTGCCGAATACTTTGCCGCTGGTAACTTTGCTCAACCTGAATTCCGTCATTATGGTCTCGCATCTGAAATTTATACTCATTTCACGTCCCCCATTCGACGCTATGCTGATATTGTTGCCCATAGACAGCTTGCTGGAGCAATTGGCTATGAAAGTTTGCATGCCTCTCACTATATGAAAAATAAGCTGGATGGTATTTGTGATAACATCAACATGCGGCATCGTAACGCACAGCTGGCTGGCAGAGCATCTATTGAATACTATGTTGGTCAGATGCTCAAAGACAACGAGTCGTTGCAAGAAGGATATGTGATTCGCGTTTTCTCCAACGGCTTCGGTGTTCTAGTCCCGCGCTTCGGTCTCGAGAGCGTAGTCTATCTCCAAGACATCTGCAACCCTGACGAAGCAGAACTGGATGAAGATACTTACACCTTGAAAATTATGCAGGATGGCAAGTCTCGCTCCATCACCGTATTTGACACTATCAAGGTGTTTGTAAAATCCGTCAAGGACAATAAAGGTAAACGCCAAGTCAAGATGCTGCTTGGTTAAATGTACTATCTATATATTAAACAGCCACTTAATGCTTAGCTACAACACCTGCGCCGCTTGCCTTGCTGAGAATGTGCTTTTTGTAATCTTCAATGCTTCCATGGCTGGGTGCGACATGGCCATCTTCGGAAATCCAGATCTCTTTGCAGACGCGTTTGATAGTAGTCACATCGTGTGATACCATGAGAATGCCACCCTTGAAGTTTTTGAGAGCATCTGCCAACGCATCTAAACCAGCGATATCCAAATGATTTGAAGGCTCGTCAAGAATAAGAATATGAGGGTTGGACAAACTGAGGCAGGCGAAGGCCACACGAGACTTTTGACCTCCTGACATGAGAGCCAGCTTTTGCAAACCCAAAGTTCCGGTGATGCCGAATGCACCAAGGAGACGACGGTACTCTTCATCGCTCTTGCCTGGCTTGACCTTGGCCATCCATTCAATGGCACTCATGGACAAATCCATACCATCGACATGGTGCTGGGCAAAGTAGCCGATGCGAAGACGAGGGTGTCTTGAAACGTTACCTTCTTGAGGGCTAAGCTGTCCCATCAACAATTTGAGAAGCGTTGTTTTACCACAACCGTTACCACCAACCAGAGCGATACGTGAGTCCAATCCTACAGACAAGTCGACCTTTTCCAGCAGCTTTCGAGACTCGCTGTATCCAAAAGAAACATCCTGAAGTTGTAGGATGGGAGGCGAGATCGGATCGGGATCGGGGAACTTGAAACTGGTCGCCGTCTCCTCTTCAGGCTCTTCAAGAACAGGCAGCTTTTCCAATTTCTTGATTCGTGATTGTGCTTCAGCGGCCCTAGCAGCATTGTATCTGAACTTGTCGATAAAGGTTTGCAAATGCTTGCGATAAGCCATCTGGTTCTCATATTCACGCTTGGCATTCTTGAAACGCTCTTCTTTGGTAGCATAGAACGAATCAAAGTCAGCACCACGGTAGTAATCGAGACGTTCGTTATGCTGATGGATGATGTCAGTAGCAACATCATTAAGGAAGGTACGATCGTGCGAAACGACGAGAACAGTAGAAGGATATGACAGCAAATAGTTGGACAAGAAGGTGATTGAAGGAAGATCCAACATATTAGAGGGCTCATCAAGCATAAGCAGGTCTGGTTTACAGAAAAGTGCTCGAGCAAGCGCCAGACGCATACGCCAACCACCAGAGAATGTTTTACTGGCCTGATGTTGGGCCTCAGTAGAGAATCCTAGACCACTAAGAATTTCAGACGCACGAGACTCGGCCTTGTCACTTTCAATTTCTGAGAGCTTGTCGAAAATATCGTTGAGGTTTGTTTCAAGGTCGTCAGCTTCTTCATCCAGCTGTTTCTGCAGCGGGTCGGTCTCAGAAAGCTCCTCTTTCTCCTCACCAATTTTAGCCAAGCGGTCCTGGATACGCTGCTGGTCTTTGAGAAGGTACTTGCGCCAAACATCGGCGTCCAGGACCGTCTGGAGAGCAGTGGTGTCGTCACCGGTCACTTCCTGCTCCACGTAGAGAATAGTGATATGCTTCGGAACCGCGAGTTCACGGCGGGACAGTGCTTTCAAAAGAGTACTCTTACCAATACCGTTGGCACCCACAAGACCGTAACGATGACCATAAGACAGCGTAAGGTTTGTGTCTGACAAAATACGCTTACCTTGGCCAACCCAGAGATCAATGTTCTCAATCTTGATATCCTTAGTCTTACCAGGAGACGGTCCAAGCTCAAGAGGATTGACGGTGAGGAAGAACTCATCATACGATTTTTCGTCATTCTGAGACAGGAGTTTGGACTGCTCATATTCCAATTCTTTCATGAAACCCTTTTCGCGTTTGGCAATCTTGGCAGCAATCTTCTTTTCGGCCTTTTCAAGCTTCTTACGGTCCACACGCGACTCCACTTTACGATTACTGCTCAACAAGTCCAGATCAAGAGGGTTATCCATCAGATTCATGTTCATGGTATTATTCTTCTGGGCGCTCAAAAGAGTGTCTCTATCGAGTTTTCTTGCGGAAGAATTGCCATAGGTACGGTTAACGTTGTTTTCATAGATGGGCAACAGGTAGTCGCGCATTTCGTCCGCCAGTTTGGCGATAGCCTGGTTGTCTCCACCGGCAGACACCAACAGCTGGCTTAGAAAGCGGAGCTCCTCGTTGAGATCAAGATTCTGAGCTAGAGACGGGTCGCTTGCACTTTTCTCAACATACTTGGCGTATCCAACCGCGTAATCCGAGACCACTCCGTCCACAACGGGAGCAGCTCTGTGGATTTCACGAGAAAACTGCATAGTAAGCTGGGAAAAAAACTGAAGAGGCCGGCTAGAAACGAGCGGAAGCTAGACTTTAGGGGTTATACACTTGCCGTTGCTGTCGACGACCAAGTCACCGTTTTCCTTGCGGAATTCGCCCTTTTGTGGGTTGGGCAGAATTTCGAGGACGCGTTCGGCTGGGCGGCACAAGACTGCGCCTTTCGAAGTCACAACTACTGGCCGCTCAATGAGGATTGGGTGCTCAACCATATAGTCAATTAGCTGGTTGTCGGTGAATTTATCCTCCCTCAATCCCAGTGAAACGTAGGGGTCAGCCTTAGTGCGCAGGAGCCCCCGGGGGCTTATCTGCATCTTAGCCAGTAGCTCCTGGAGCTGGGCTTTGGTTGGCGGTGCTTCTAAATAAAGGATGATAGCCGGTTCCTCTCCGGTATTTCTGATCATGGCCAGCGTGTTGCGGGACGTGCTGCATTTTGGGTTGTGATAAATTGTAGTCATGATGATGTGAGATTCCCGCTCAGACCCGATCACACATCTATATAGGATTGTTGGCTCAATTGCAGGCCTGCTTTGCTCACATCTATTTATTATATACTTTTTCTGTTCAGAGCACAAATTACCTGTTCAACCCTCCGCCTTTCGAGCCGCCGGATTCATGTGGGGTGCTTGAACCCCGATTAGGTCATCTGCTCTTGACTATCTAAACTCCCCATCAGCAATGGCCATGGAAATGGCGTATCCAAACTGGACGGCGGATGTGCCTGATATGTACCAGGTTTACGGAAACAGCGGGAATACCAGCGAGATGCCAGTGATCAACGTGTGGAGCTGGAACCTGGGTCAGCAAATGGCTGTGCTGCGACAGCTGGTGAATCAGTACCGATACATATCGGTCGACTGCAAGTTCCCAGGCCTGATCTCCCGTCCCGTGGGCACTTTTCATTCCACAAGTGAGTACCACTTTCAAACGCTGCGCACGAACGTCGATATGGTAGACGTTATCCAGATTGGACTTACTCTTACCGATGCCGTAGGCAATGTTGCTCCTGGAAGCCCGGGCACATGGCAGTTCAACTTTAAATTTAATGCTCAGCAGGACATGTGTTCTGCTGAAAGCCTCGAAGTGCTGGGTCAGAGCGGATTCGAGTTCCAAAAACATGAACAGGAAGGTATTGATGTGTTTGCTTTCGCGGAGCTCTTACTGGACTCTGGGCTGGTTCTCAACGACCAAATCACCTGGATTTCGTTCCATGCTGGCTACGATCTGGGCTACATTGTGTCTGCAATGCTCAACAAGAACATCCCCGTCGAACGCTCGTTGTATCTGTCGCTAGTGGGTCTCTACTTTCCCAACGTGTTTGACGTGAAAACGCTGATCAAAAAATACAAGCTCAGCGACAAAAACGGGTTGCACGACGTAATCCAAGAGTTTGGTATTTATCGCGGGTCGTCTTACTGCCTCGCCGGGGCAGACTCACGTCTCGTTGCCTTGTGTTATTTCGAAGTGGTTCGACTGATTGGAGAAAACAACGCCCGTGCCGTCAAAAACTGTATCTTTGGTCTTCAAGATGACAAAAAAGATGAAGACGACATATATAATCGCTATTTCCATCGATGAGTCTCCGGGATGCGTTCGTTGCCGGCAATGAACCAACCTCGGATACGTAGACCTTAACTTCTCTGCCGTTATTTAAGTACCTCGTTCAAGCTTTCATTTGGGCTAAACACTGTATTAATGCATCTGCTTCCCCGTCGTTTCTCCCCGCCTGCGGGCAGGATCTTTCCATGCAGCCTCACCGGGCCAGCAGCCCAACTAGGCGGCACAGATAGCGAGCTGCTGCAGCCCCGGCCGTGCGATTCGAGCCAAAATGGGCCCGATGTAGGCATAGTCACCGGCCTACTCCCGCACGAGCTGCTTTTCCAGCAGCGTTTGTTCATAAATTTAGTCTACACATGTTTGCGTCTACCGCAATTGCACTGCAAATCGCGCCGCAAGCGCGAAATTAAGGCGCTCTTTGTCCTGCCCAAAAGGGTTTGGCTTGCGTAAGCGGCCACTGAACTTTGTAAATTACCATCGACCAGCCTGGCCCCACCGGAGCCTTTGATTCTGTGATCCAATTCAAAGCGCCTCGATTCTGAAACCAACGCTCGGTGCATACTCTTTTTGTGGCTTCGTTCGTGGCTCGCCAGTGCCCAGCCAGCTTTCATTTTCTTCGAACGTCCGCTCTTAAGCCCCAACCAAACCGCCGTCTGGCCGCACCTGAATCCTTAGCGCATCCCCAAAGCAATGTCGCTGCCGGTATCTGCCCCGCCTTTCTGTGCCAGTCAAGCGGAGGACTCCCAATTTACATCCCCAGACCGGGACCGTGCTGATTTAAATGGCAGCGTAAAGGGGCCGATGTTTGCGCCTTCTAGGCGCACGAGCTCGTTGCATTCTAGATCACTTTCTCAGCCCACCGATGCATTAGGTATACAACGTCTGGATCAGCGGAGAGATTCTGAAACAAGTCATTGTCGGACTTCTTCGAGCCCTTCCTGTCAAACGTTTGCCCATGATTCTTCGCCCAAAATCCCCGAGCTCTCTCCAAAACGCCTGTCTAGGCAATTCAATGCATCCTTGTATTCGGAAAGCGTCGATAGTCCTCGTCTCAGCATGGACTTCAATCGCCCCACGCCTCCTCTTCAAAGTCCCAGCCGAGCTAGCGCCAGACACTCTAGAACATTGTCGAGCAGCTCTAGTACCAGTGTTTCTCGCATTCTGAATGGAAGCGAGCTCAGCACAAGTAGAAGTCATTCACGTCAGTTGTCTTCAGTTTCACTACATTCGAATTCGTCTGATCTCCGCCGCCCTTCCCAAGAGCTGTTCGCACGCTCGTTGCAACCACGGCAGTACAACTTCCCTGAGAATTATGAATCACCTCCTCTGTCTGAGTCCTTCCACAAAGAATCCACTCCTGAGGAGCAAAATACCTACCATGCAGATGTGCGAAAACCACCCCCTATGGTTTCCAAGAGACAATATAGACACAGCCAAGCATTACCGAAGCAAAATGTACCAGGAAGTCCTCTCCGTGAGCAAGCCCCGCAGATGACCAGCGTATGGCTTGATGACGATTTTTCAAAATTAAATCGCAGTAAATCAAGCGCTACGAAACCACGCTCTGCGCCGCCCCAAGTTCACCGGAAACACGCATCTGTCAGTGAAAGCCCTCGAACTCCAATGAGTCCCAGCACATCAAGAAGTCAAAGCAAAGTATTTGCTCCGTCAGACGCTGCAACTCGGTTAGCAGCTGCGACCTCCATCAACGCCCCCTCGCCAGTGGAGCAGTCGCCGAAATCCCGTACACCAAGGTCTTTGCGGCGTCTTATCGGCAGTTTATCTCCGCTCCGTTTCAGTCCAAGGAAATCTGCATCCCCACAGTCTCAAGCACCGCCTCAAGCAGCACCGCCTCAGCCTGAAAAAACCAAAAGAAAACCCAACAAAGCACCTACGCCTCCGGTCGCCTCACCTGAGGCCGCACGGTCGCCAAAGAGTTTACAGTCTGCGATCGACTTCAACGGAGCTCACAAGAACCTTTCGCGGCCTCGTCCGAGTTCGATGGTATTCCCACCGACCAGGCCTGGTTTAGCTAGTCCAGCTGGCCCGAATAGGCCTGCCAGGCCGTCCCCCAACGAGCTGCTTGATGCTACCGACATGCGTCGTCTATCAACGGATTTCAATCGTCGATCCATTGTGTACTCGCCTGTGATACCCCAATCTCCCACATTCATGACCTCTCCTCAAATCGGATCCACATCGTCTCCCAAAATGGCTGGGGTTGATCGACGATGCATGTCGGCAGTGTCAACGTTGAGCAATGGCTCAGACCCGTCTACCCATTCAGGATCCCGGACATCGCTTCTTGTAGATGGAAACTTAGCATCAAGGTCGCCGAGAATTGCTCACCCTACTGACCAGGATGGACTACGCATTCGTAATGATCCAGAAAAGCTGCATCATCAGGATCCCCGGCCAGTCTCCGAGTCCGCCGAAACTTGGATTTAGATATCTTATTCGATACATATATATATATACGTACCTTTCTATGGAGAACCAACCTGCCAGTGTGCAGACACCCTTGCCCAGCTGACTATGTCTGATCGATTGAGCCAGCTCCAGACGTGTTTTGACCAGCTGGTAACCCAGTTCTTTTCGTCGCTCAACTACATTAATCAACATCATGAGTTTGTTCCTGCTGACGGCCAGCAGCCTGTGAGCGACACAGCGCACCAAGCTCTTCCCAAGCAGCAGTTCACCAAAGACCTCGAAGAGCTGGCCAAAGATATGGCGATGAAAGCCAAGCAGATCGAGGTTTTAATAGATAGCTTGCCAGGAATTGACACTTCAGAAAAGCTGCAGATGGAGTCTTTGGCAAGTTTGGAAGAAGAGCTTCTGCAAGTGCACCAAGAACGGCAGGAGGCTATCGACGAGCGAAGACGGCTGCTTGGATTGTGCGATGACCTTATTCTACGCATAACCAAAGACAAAGTCGAACTGGAGCTCGATGAGAATGCATAATTAGACACTATAGGCATGTGTATATATATTAGTCCAAGTCTTTCAGGGCGGTTTCCACTCTGCGTATGGCTTGTAGTGAGTTGTGACATGTAACGGCATTTTCAAGCGCTTTTTGGAACGCCTGTTGTGCTTTTTTCAATGATTGAGGGCTAAACGCGCCCCCGAACATTGCCAGAGGATCAAAATCCTTCGAGAACTGTAGCTTACCGTTGGCTACTGTGATGGTTGGTTTCATGTTCATATCGTAATTGTGTTGACCAATGGGTCGATCAAGTTTGGCTTGTGAAAGGCAAATAAACCCTTCGCTCCAATCACGTCCGGCTTCTTCAGCTTCCAGTTTGTACGCGGCCATATTCTCAAGGTACTCTTCTACGAGTTCATCCTTGGTCGAGCCCATGTTAGTCACAAGCCTAGCAGATCGTAGCGAGTAACTGCAAATACATTCATATATTCACTAGTGCTGTTTCACTAGTGCTATTTAGAAGCAAACTGTGAAAACGTTAGATTAGAGCTCTCAAGACGCTAATTCAGAATCATGTCCATCCTACCACTACTATTTATCTTGTGCAACATGTTTACCTCGCACAACTACGATTGAGGAACCATGCCACTCTACCTCACAATTAAAGCTATTACGGTATCTCCTGATTCCCACGTAAAGGCTATTTCCAATCAAGAATTCCAACAATTTGAAAGGGAAATAATGTTCACCCAAGGTCCAACGGGATTTGAGGCCCCGGACTCGCACGTTTTGGGGCATAGCCAGGAGTATGCACTCCAGGAGTCGAGCCAAACGACACAATTCCTCAAATCAGAGCTGGACTCATTCGAATCATGCAATTCGCCGCCAACCCAGTACTCTTTGGGTGAATAATGTGCCCTGACGTACTATGGTGAAACGACAGCCCAATGGCTCTGCACCCAGCACGTTCTTGGGGATTTGGACGGGATATAAAAGGAAAATATACAACTAGAAATGGTATTTAACTGCGTTTACCGAAAAAACCCCGACTCGAACGATCCAAGCACGTCGCCCCGGATTAGGGCTTATTAGGGCTACGCAGCTAGGGCTTCACAGTCACGCGGGTGATATTAAAGCACAAACGCACTATCATTCAACACCAATCTCAACATGAGAGCCAAGTGGAGAAAGAAGAGAGTTCGTCGTTTGAAGCGCAAGCGGCGGAAGGTCCGGGCCAGAAGCAAATAAGCGCTCGGACTGCGCATGCACTTCAACTCTCATAAGTGATGTCTAACCTTTACTTGAAGGATACCAAGATGTTTCGATTCAAAGAGTGATCAAAGCTACCCCGTCTAGCTGGTACTGGTCGATTCCTTTATTGAGCTAGTCTATCAGCTAGACTCAGCTAGCTGTCAATATATTTAGTATATAGAAGTGCAAAATTTACCGACAAAAATAGGTTGCTGTCCCTAGCAGCTTTCCCCAGATAGAGGCCAAGGGGACAGACTACCTGTGTGTACTCTACCCGTAGGCCAGTCTGTGCGTATTCTACCAGTACCTGCACAGCAGGGCAAGCACATTTACAAAAGCATTACTCTCCAAGTTAGATAGGTTTGCCTCCCAAGTCGCGATGCAAGCCTATGCAGTGAAGTGCATGGGCTCTCCAACACAGTCATTGTTCGGTATCTCAGCAGCTGGCTTTGAAAACTGCTCGGGCCTGGAGGTCTCGTCTTGGCGGTTTTGCACCAGGCCAATCGCCAGCTGGTCGCCTAGATCATTGTCTTAACTACCCAACACCCTTGTCTATGTTCCCGTTATACCCCACAAGGTACTGATAAGTTCTATCTATCGGGCTTAGTGATCCTGCATGGTCAATAAAAGAAGGGCTAGAAAAGTTCGTGCGCCCTATAAGAGATATGTTGGCACTGGATTACCCACGGAGGACGGAGAACAAATAGATCATGACTCCAATGGTGAGTCTGAGGGCTTGGATGAACTAGAGCTGGCTGCAGGCATCGAATCAATAGATCTCATCGCCAGGATCGACGGCGTCCCGGAGGTTGCGTTAGGAGTGCCCGCCGAGGTGTTTAGAATTATAATGGATTATTCGTCAAATCATTGGCGGTTTCTCACGGTGAACTCGAAGTGGTTCGAGGAAGTTATCAAATTCGTGTACAAGAGACCCAAACTGTCCCCTCGTAACTTTGGCGAGTTTGTCACGGTTATTTCTGCCCACAGATCACTAGGCGCCTATGTTTGCGACCTTGATCTGACGCAGATTATCCAAACAGGCAAGAACAGCCTGACCGCGAGGCTCTTGACTCGCTGTTCGCCCCGATTAGAGCTGTTTATCGCGCCACAGAGCAATTTCGGCTACTCTCCCCTTCTTTCTCTGCGGCATTGCAAACGGCTGAGAACATTGGACCTGGGAATGGTGTCCGAGAAGGTCGATTTGCCCAAGCTCATCGCTGCTGTCGAAGAGTTTCAAGATCTGGAGGTCATGCGGTTCCCGCGGTCCTCGATCATGTGCGAATGCGACCACCTGGACTGGCCCCCCAATCTACGAACACTAGGCCTGGCTGGCGGGCTAACGGCTCAATTTCTGGAAAACACCGTCCTGCCCTCGACTGTGACCACTCTCGAGTTGTCAAACATCCCCACTGCTAGCACCACCTCTATCACCACCCTGCTAGCGCGAATCGGACCCCAGCTTAAAAGACTGGTTGTAATGTACCCACTGCAGGGGATCAGTGCCAATGCACTTGATACTGTGCTGTTGATGTGTCCCAATCTGAAATCATTGACGATAAGCGTTGATTATGTTTCGGACGAGCTTTTTGCATTTGTGCCTGAAAACCACCCGCTGGAAACCTTGAAACTACTATCTTCAGGCATGATCGGTCACTCTGATAAAATTCGGCCTCTCCATGTCACCGCCAGCCTCGACAGCCTTCCATTTCTCACCCGCGTTGGTGCCAGTCTCCAGCTAGGCTGGAACCCAAACAACGACGCGATTATCGAGCTGGCTTCTCAGCTCGAGGACAGAAATGGCGGCCTCTGGCTAATTTAATTCTTTGCTGCTGACGCGGCCCCTGACTGACGCCTAGGCACAGCATAGGCTTTAGACTCTGCTTCTGCAGGCAGGGCTTTGGCCTTGTCAGTGATATATTTATTTCGCTTGAACCAAACTTCAATCAACTTTTTGCATATAAGAATACACATTTATTGCACTATACTAAAATATTCCGCCCTACCACTCTCCATAAAACGCCCTTTTATTTCTCTTTTTTTTTAGCGCTGCGCGAAATTCGGTAAAAACCTGCGGGCCTCGCCCAATTTGTAAAATTGAAACTATGCATGTCGAGGGTAAGGGTTATCCCTAACTGCCACGCTCGCGTCCCCCAGAGTTCACGTCATGACATCTAAGGCCGCTCGAGCCGAAAAAAGGAAGCTGGCCAAGCCATTCCGGTCGACAACAGTTGATGCTGGCCTCGCGCAGGAGCGCAGTCTCTCATGGAAGGATCGTAAGATACTGTTCGTGGTGATGATTATTGCTTGCGTTGTTCGCCTGTACAAGCTCAACTGGCCTAACGCCGTTGTGTTCGACGAAGTCCACTTTGGTGGCTTTGCACGTAAATACATCATCGGCCGTATGTTTTTTGATGTGCACCCACCTCTGGCCAAGATGCTCTTTGCTGTTGTAGGCTGGCTGGGAGGCTACGATGGAGAGTTCACGTTCGAGAACATTGGCATGAGTTACGAGGGCCACACCGTCCCTTATGTGACCATGCGTCTTTTCCCTTCTCTTATGGGCCTCATGACCATTGGTCTCTGCTTTTCAACTCTCCGGGCTTCCGGTGTTCGCACTGGTATTGCAGGAATCGCTGCCCTGCTGCTCACGTTTGAAAACACCCACGCAACCGAGTCGCGTTACATTTTGCTCGACTCTCCTTTGCTGTTTTTCATTGCTCTCACGGCTTACAACTTCAAAAAGTTCGAGAACGAGGTGCCGTTCGGCAAGAATTGGTATCGCTACTTGTTTTTGACGGGCATTGGTCTCGCGACCACCGTCTCGTCAAAGTGGGTTGGCCTTTTCACCATCGCCTGGGTCGGTGTGCTCACCGTCTGGCAGTTGTGGTGGATCTTTGGCGATCTGTCCGTTCCCTTGTCTCGCTTCGCTAAGCAGTTTGCTTGGAGAGCTATTTGTCTCATTGCTGTGCCTATCGTGTTCTACATGGGTATGTTCTGGCTGCACTTCTTCTGTGTTGACAATGACGGTGCAGGTGCAGACTTTATGCCCCGCGAATTCCAAGCCCACCTCAAGCACAATTCTGTTCCCGCCAACATTCCTGCTGATGTGTACTTAGGATCCAAGATTAGCATTCGTCACCTCAATACTGCCGGTGGTTACCTGCACTCTCATCCTTACCTATATGAGACTGGCTCAAAGCAGCAGCAGATTACCCTGTACCCTCACATTGACGAGAACAACGTCTGGCTGGTTGAGAACTCCACAGAGGTCGATCTCACTACGAACCACCTCCTTAAGGATAACGATGTGATCAGATTATTCCACGTCGAGACTCAGCACCGTCTCCACTCTCACGACCACAGACCCCCTGTCACCACCCACGACTACCTCAATGAGGTTTCGGCTTACGGTTTTGAGGGATTCGAGGGTGATGCAAATGATAACTGGCGCATTAAGATCATTGACAAGCAGTCCGTCGGTGAGGGCAAGGACCATGTCCAGGCTATTCGCACTATCTTCCAGTTGGAGCACACCATGACTGGCTGCCTTCTGTACTCCAAGAAGTCCAAGCTTCCTGAGTGGGGCTTCAGCCAGCAGGAGGTTGCTTGTATCAAGAATGGCCGCCAGCCTAACACGCTTTGGTTTGTAGAGCAAAACGAGCTCCCTGCTTCTGTAGAAGCCAGTGAGCTTGTCTCGTACCCAAAGATGAGCTTCTTGTCCAAGTTCTTTGCTATGCAAGGAGCTATGTGGCGCGTCAACAAGGGTTTGACCGAGTCCCACCCTTGGGAGTCGCGTCCCGAGTCGTGGCCCATTCTGCGACGCGGTATTAACATGTGGGGCGCCTTCCACCGCCAGGTTTATCTCCTGGGCAACCTACCTATTTATTGGGGCATTGTCTTGTTAATTGTGCTCTACGTGTGTGTCAAGGTTGTTCAGATCATCAAGTGGCAGCGGGCCGATGGTACCCTTCTTGCCATTACCGGCCAGAAGCCAGAGGAGTCTGCAACTTGCAAAGACTGGGCGAAATTCGACGCCAACTTCGGTTCATACTTGTTGGGTTGGGCTTTGCACTATTTCCCGTCTTTCTTGATGGTTCGCCAATTGTTCCTCCATCACTATTTGGCAAGTGTCTACTTTGGTGTTCTCGCCATTGGGCAAGCCATGGAGCTCGTTGTCGCCGTCGTCAAGCCTGCTATGCTTGGCCGCGCTATTGTCGCTCTGTTCGCCGTTGCATCGATTGCTTGGTTCGCTTGGTACTCTCCTCTCATTTACGGTACCCCTTGGCTCCAGGATGTCTGTCACAAGTCCAAGTTCGCTGATATGGACTTTGATTGTTATACCTTCTTTGGAACCAAAGAGGAGTATACGGAGTACGATGCCACAGCATTCTTGCCAGAGGCCACTCCCTCGTCTGCTGGAGAGCCTGAGGATACCGATAGGGCCCCAGAGACGTTCCAGAATGATGGAGGAAATGCTGTTGGCCAGGACACTAGTGCTGAGCCTGAGCCTTCTGTCGAGACACTGATCAATGAAGAGCCACCTCAAGGCGAGATCATGTTCGAGAGTGATAACGGTCAAACTGCTGAAGAAGTGGTCGAAGAGGTTTACGAGCAAGATGTTTCCAACCAGGTAGAATAAAAGTTTCTATAAAAATTCTTTTGCGGTAATTACATTTGAACTTCGAAGATCTTAGGTTTGTCGCTGCCACCAAACTCCAGGTACGGTTTGTTTGGCATCATAGATTCCACCGTAAGCCCGCTCAGTGTTCCATGACTCTATGTAACAGGCCAGAGCGGTGGCGACCACCATCTCGAGGCTGTGAACTTCGGACTCATTAATGGCCAGGTCGAATCCGCGGCGATTGGGATGAAGACGTACCTGGCCAACTCTTTCTCGAACTTCAGCATCGCGTTGGCCTGCATTGAGGACGCGCTCTAAATATTGGCCTTTTGTGGTCCACTGGTAGCTGTAACCATCGCTTAGCTGGAAAGTGCGGTAGTTATCTATTGCATCGACCTTGTGCTCCATTACGTGCCAGCCTAATTCCAGCTCATCTCCAGATGCTGTCTTTAAAAGTAAAACATTGCTTCGTAGTCCCGCGCGCAAAGCTCCAATTGGCTTGTCGTCCCCACGCATGTACATTTTGTAGGCACCTTTGACGGCACGGGAGCGATTCATATTATAGAGCCTGTCTTCATAAGAATGGGGGGCATTGGGGTCTGAATTATCGAAAACACTAAATGTTTTCGACCCTGTGCCAAATTCTTTCCGGACAATGTAAGAATGCGTGTTGTCGAGAAGATTTTTGATAGTCGGTGTGTAGTTACTGTTACTTCGATGGACGCCCATCAAAGCAGATTGTGCCTGAACAATCGGCTTCATGATAGGACTTAAAAACAGTTCGATAGGCATAGTGGGTCAGATTTTTTGAATAAACAAAGTGCGTTGGTTTATATACACGATTTGCATGAAACAGCCCACGCGTAATGCGTCGCGGGCACTTTCCCTATAGGGTCGCATAAAATTCAAATAGTGGTTGGAAACAAGAGTTGGTTTCTTGCCTTTGAATTAGAATATAAAAAATATAAAATTAACAAGTGTCTTGCGGTAAAAAAAAAACCGCATGCCACCTAGCGGAATTGAACCGCTGACCTTTGCATTACAAGTGCAACGCTCTACCACTAAGCTAAGGAGGCCGAGTTGGTGAAAAAAAGCACATATCCTATATAAGCCCAGGTAGTAAACAAGCATACAATTTAGGTTCGAAATCAATTCAGAGATTCAATGGTCGACTGATAAATATCTGAAGCACAGATGAGACGTTAGAGCACCTTTTGTACAAACAGAGGTGACGTTATTTGAATTAATTTGCTTTATACACTGGGCGACTCAATGCTACTCAATTTCAGCAGCAGTGGCAGCAGCTTTACGCTCCTTGTGTGAGGGGCGTTCAACACGGCACCAAAGAGTGACCTGAGGATCAAAAATGAACTGAATCAACACCTTCGTCAAGGACATGTGGCAAGGCAGAGGGTCGTAGAACTCTGTAGCAATGCGACGAAGCTCCTTGATTCTCGTCCAAGGAATGAACGGGAAATCATGGTGTTCACTGTGGTATCCGGCATTGTAAAAGAAGATGTTGAGAGGGCCGTAGTAACTGTAAGTTTCGGGGTACAGCGTGTCGGGGCTCTTGACAGGGTGCTCAAATACGTAGTGCTCGGAAATGAAATGGCCAGCAAGGGGATGCAGAGATCCACTCAAGAAAGCGGACGCTAAAAGGTAGAAGAACGACATCCATCCACAGGTTTTGACCAAGATATAATCAGCAGCGAACTGGACGGCGATGTTCAGATAATGCACCCAAGTGAACTCCATAGGGACCAAGCAAGCTGGTCTGATAGCATAGAAGAACAGCTGGAACGTAGCAAAGAACGCCTTTCCTGCAATATTGGAGAGCACCAGGGCCTCGAGAGGAGTAGGCAGATCAGTGTCGTAGTCGGGCTCGCCCATATGCTTGTGGTGGAGCAAGTGGAAAGGTCCGAAGCTTGCAGAATAAGGAATTCCGACGGGCAAGTTGGCCACGATGCTAAAGAGGCGATTCGGGAGGGGCTTTTTGAAGCCCAAGTTGTGGGAGAATTCGTGGATGGCCAAAAACACATTCGAGCAACACGTAGCGCCAATAATATAGGCTGTTAGCCAGAACTTCCAGTCACTAAAGCTCGAATTTCTCAATAAATAAGCACAGGTGAACTGTAAAGTGACGACCCCGAGGACAACCCATTTGGTGAGCGGTTCGTGTCCATTCAGCTTTGTGACCTCCGGATGAGCAGCAATAATTTGCATACGACGAGTTCTATGCGGCTCTTCACGGTATGTCAAATAATACCGGGGATCAAGCTTTTCAGCTGTCGACAATGGCGATTTTTCAGCTACGACCATGTTGCAAGATGGAAAATATGCGAGCGCTGACAAACTTTATCAGGTGAAAGATCTGAAAAGTGGCACCACTGGTGGGACGCGTCTGAGGTCGCACACTAAACCTGAAAGGTGTGTTCAATTCAATCAAATTGACTCTTTACAGGCAGACTACAAGCTGCCAGTATAACGGAATAAAGTGGACAACAGCGGTGACCTCGGGAGCGACGCAGGGCAGGTATGAGCAGCCTCGTATCCGTGCGGCGAAGTAACCGCTGCTTCGCATTTTATACGATCTGGAACGGTCTATTTGTGAACACACTGAGCAGATCACTAAATTACTCTTGGGCGATTACCAGAGCGGCTCCAGCTGGCTAGGGTAGGGGCTGGGCTGGCCAAGATCAAATGCAGATAAACTCCAGATTAGCATACACAGACAGCTTGGCTGAGAGATTTGGGCGTGCAGCTATACAGCAATTGGCGTTCGAATTGATAAATGCCTTGAGGTACGGGCAAGACACAGAACGACAGGCCATCCTCCTGAGACCCGAGCAACACCCGCACTACCCCAGGCCGTCAGTGCTCCTGGTGAAACGGAAACCGAGCACATAAACACGGATCGTTGCTAAATTGATCACATCTATCGTCTCGGCACCCGAATCGGCATGTTGGACCGGAAACCTCCTCAACTGCGGGGAATCACCCAACCCTAGAATAAACGCTGACCAAGTAGAAATACTCACATTCTAACCTAATGCTGAGGAGGAACTTGCGGATGCCGTTACGCGCAAAGATCGACCCGACACGTTTGAACATCAACGCACGCATGAACCACACTTCCAGCTCTTACGAGGAGGGCTCGCCGGACGAGGTTCTTGTGCGATCCAATGGTGCGGTGCGCGAGTTCATTTTGAACCGTCCCAAAAAGCTCAACGCTATCAACCACAATATGTGCACCTTAATGGCCCCTCGTCTTTTGGAGTACGCCAAGAGCGACTCGGCTAACATTATCGTGGTGAAGGGCGCTGGCGGCAAGGCCTTTTCGGCCGGTGGTGATGTCACTGCCCTGGCTCTTATGTTCCGGGAGCAGGGGGCTGAAGTTGGCGAAAAGAACTGCTCTCGCTACTTCCAGACCGAGTTTGCTTTGGATCATCTAATTGCTACTTATGCCAAGCCATATGTTGCCCTCATTGACGGTATTACCATGGGTGGTGGTGTTGGCCTGAGTGCCCATGCTCCTTTTGTAGTGGCTACTGAAAAGACCCTGTGGGCTATGCCTGAGACCACCATTGGTTACTACCCCGATGTCGGTGGTCTGTTCCGTCTCAGCCGCATGGACGGCCAGCTTGGTCTGTACCTGGGTATGACTTCCGATCGCCTCAAGGGCTACGATGTGTACCGGGCAGGCGTCGCAACCCATTTCGTCCCCAGCGAACGTGTGCCTGAGATTGAGAAGCGTTTGAGCGAGCTCAGACCTTCTGATGGCGATGCCACTTCCGACGAGTACTTTAGTCTCGTCAATCGTGCCATTGAGGAGTTTGCCGCTGATGCCCCCGCCAACCACAAACCCACCCTCTCCGATGCGGATCGTGACGTTATTGACTCTTGCTTCAAGTTCGACACTGTCGAGGAGATCATTGCTGCCCTGGAAGCTGAGGGATCGGCATTCGCTCTCAAGACCAAGGCCACCTTGCTTGACCGCTGCCCTCACTCCCTCAAGGTCACTTTGGCCGGTTTCCGCAAAGCCAAGTCTCTAGACATCAAGTCTGTTTTCGCTCTTGAGCAGCACATCGCCGATGGTGTGTGTGGCCGCAATGATTTCGCCGAGGGTGTCATCGCCTTGTTGGTCGACAAGCGTAAGCCTGTCTGGGAGCCCGCCTCCTTGGAGCAGATCAGTGCCAGCGACATTGCCAAAATCTTCGCGCCCCGCAAGCCCGATTGGACCCCCATGAAGTTCCACACCGACCGCACCTACATGCAGTACCCTCACAAGTTCGGCTTGCCCACTGAGGAGGAGATCATGCTTTTTGTCACCGGCGAGACCTCTTCTTCCGAGACAAAGGCTACCCGTGATGATGTTGTCAAGCATTTCGAAAAGACTCATGGCAACAAGGTTGGCCTTGTCAGCCACATCGAGCATGTCCTCGCCCGCAAAACTAAAGCCGACCCCCAGCATCCTACCCTTCTTGACTGGACTTACTAGACTGTAGGATATCGTGAGTTAAAAAGTGATGTTTTCTTCCCCCACATCGCATGTAGTACATAGGGTTGTAGACTCCCAACTACGGTTTGTCAACATAATGCCTATTTACAAGGACGAGTGTGTATATACGTTTGACACGCCTGAATCGCAGCATGGGCTTGATGTTTGTGTTCAATGTGGCATTGCTGTTTCGCCTGATCCGAGCCGTGACTTTTCCAAGGCGCATTTCAACGGTACAGGACACGGCAAGTTTGTAAATATCAAAAAGGTTCCTCGCCCTCGGGGTCCTAAGGCGGTAAAGCTGGCAGTTTCAGCAGAGGCGGAAGCGGATTTGTTTGAAACTGTGACTACCGCAAAGGACTTGGGCGGCGGATCAACCGATAGCCCGGAATGGCAGCAAGAGATTGACCGAGTTCTTGCGGCAGAGTCGTATGCCAAGCGTCAGGAAATCCAGGCGTGGGAACTCGATATCAAGCCTTGCAAGCATGTTGCAGCGCTGGATCAAGACGAAGGTGCGCGGCTAACTAGTGAGCAGCTTTCGAAATGTTCGAATTGCGATCTGACCTCTAACCTGTGGATGTGCTTGCAGTGCGGCAATTTGAATTGTGGGCGGCCCCAATTCGGCGGAGGTGGCGGAAACGGACACGCTTTAGCCCATTTTGAGGCTAGTCAACATCCACTTTCCGTCAAACTGGGATCGATTACTGCCGAGGGAAGTGTCGACATTTACTGCTACTTGTGCGACGAGGAAGTCAAAGATCCATCCATCGCAAGCCATCTAGCGCACTGGGGCATTGATATTGCGCAGCAGGAGAAAACTGAAAAAAGTCTGGCTGAGCTACAGCTCGAACAAAATGTTAAATGGGATTTCGCAATGTCCTCTGACGGCAAAGAGCTGGAACCTGTTATGGGTCCCGGGTTAACTGGTCTACGGAATCTCGGTAACACATGCTATCTTAATAGCGTTGTTCAATGTCTATTTGCATTGCCTATGTTTCAAGCTGCATTCCCTGCCAACACCCCAGATAACACGAGCTCAGCCGATCCTGCCAACGATTTGTTGATTCAGTTGCGGAAAATGCAGGATGGCCTGAACAGCGGTCACTATGCTGTCAAGGATTTCCATTCCGAAGATGGTTACCAACGGGGATTTGCACCCGCAATGTTCAAGTACTTGATCGGCAAAAATCATCCCGAATTTGCAGGCATGGGGCAGCAGGACGCATTCGAGTTTTTAAGCTACCTTGTGGGAGAGATCCAGAAATTCGCTGCAAAATCGGGCACACTCGATCCGACAGAGTCCTTGCAATTTGAAACTGAAAACCGCTTAGAATGTACAGAATGTCACGCTGTTCGTTATAAGCTTGAAGGTCAGGAAAACCTATCTGTGGCTGTTCCTATTGAAGAAGCTGCTCCTGGCGAGTACAGACCTGTTCAACTAGCCGAATTGCTGGATTCCTTTACGTCCAAGCAAACTCTGGAGTATTCTTGCGCCACATGTAAAGTAGGCAAAACGGCCGAGTCAACCACCAAGTTCAAGTCCTTCCCAGAAGTTTTTGTTCTTAATGCCCGCCGATTCCAAATTGTCGACTGGGTGCCTCGTAAGGCGGATGTTCCTGTCATTGTCGATTCTTCCATGTCTCTGGACAAGTATCTGTCCAAGGGCCCCCAAGAGGACGAAAACGTTGTAGTTGACGAAGAGGCTGAATTTGTGCCTAATCAGGACGCACTCCAGCAATTGGTAGCCATGGGATTCCCCGAGAGCCAAGCTACAGACGCATTAAAAAACACTGGAAATTCAAGCGCAGAGTTAGCCATGGAGTTCATGTTCAACCCCCCCGCCGAACCATCCACTGGCGATATCGATGATGTCAGCCGGCTTCACCTCGAGTCAATGGGGTTCACCACCGCGCAGGCCACCGCGGCGCTTCAGGCCAACACGTCAATCGAAGCAGCTGTCGAGTGGCTATTTGCCGGGAATGGGGAGTCTATTACCGAAATTCCCGTGAAGGTGACGAAAAAATCCTGTGGAGATCCTTCTATTCCGGCGAATTATCAGCTGCGGGCCATCATATGTCATAAAGGCACTAGCGTGCATGTGGGCCATTACGTTGCATACGTTCGGCATGGGGATGAATGGTACTTGTTTAATGACGAGAAGGTTGTAAAGGGTGCTGAAATCGAAGAAATGCAGAAGTTTGCTTATATTTATGTTTTTGAAAGGCTGCGCTAATGATCGCCTTCCTTTCGCCCAGGTTTTGAGGCTAAGGTCCCCACTTATCGCAGCCGAGTGTTCTTGCAGGGTCCGACACGCGGTCCCGTCGCGTCCAGGGACCACAAATTGTGATACATCACAAAAAGTTATATTGATGGGACTAGATATATAAGTTGCCTGCTTCCCACCTAAATTTTCCATCCACAAACAACTCTCCGACAACAGAGACATTGAACACAGATCGACTACTACTTTATCGTTTCCATCGACCGAACTACCCCCTTTCTTCAAATCTTTTTTAAAAACAATGATGAACGCTACTAGTCGTTTTCCTTTTGCCAGTGAAACCATCTCCACCAACAATGTCAACTCGGGCCTGCGGCCCTATGACATGTTAGCACCGGGAACTTTTTCTTCGGGTCTAGGAATCAAGACCATTGACCATTCTAACAGTCGGAATAATTCCACTTCTTCTACTACTTCTTCCCCCTGGTTTACTCAAAACAACGTTGTGGCCCAACCGGTGCCCCAGATGCCCCAGCAACAACAACAACAACAACAACAACAACAACCGCCAGCCCAGCAGCAGTTTCGCCCCCAGCAGGGAGCTACTGCAATGCAGTGGGTTGGCCCGTCTGAAAATAGTAGCCCTAAATCATTGACAGACTCGAGTTCTGTGTATGATCTGTCTCAAAAGCTGGAGGAAAAAGAGGCAACCGTTCGTGAGCTGAAGTTGCAGGTCGAGGCACTCATGACGGCCATTGCGCTGGGGAAAACCTCGGAAGTTGGTTCTATGGACGGTGCCGAGCTTGTCCATCGGATGCTCACTCGGCTCAAGAGCCTGCGAAGTGAGAATGAAAGACTTATGGCTCTTGCTTCGCATAACCATGCTGCTCGCTTGGAGATTGAGCTTGATCTCCTCAAGCAGGAAAACTCAGCTCTCCGGAAGCAGCTGTCGCATTAAGCATATTTAGCATCTTAACTCTCCACGAAATGATTTTCAATCTTGTGAAATCGTGACTTTTCCTTTTTTCTTTCTATTTCAAGACATAATTAGTGGCTGCGGCGGTCCTTAGCAGCCTGAGCGAGTTCTCGAAGGCATTTTTCAGTGGTTTCCCAATCAATACAAGCGTCGGTAATAGATTGACCATAAACCACGGGATCGTTTTGGCGTCCGGCAACCAGATTGGACTCGATCATCACACCGCAGATAGCTTTTTGGCCACCGGCAACTTGCTCAACCACAGCATCAACAACTTTAGGCTGGTTATTGTGATTTTTAAGTGAGTTTCCGTGGGAGCAGTCAATCATAATGCGGGCGCTACCTTCTTTTGCGACACCGCTCTTGAGAAGCTTGGCCCAAGCATCGTTAACACTGTCCTTGTCATAGTTTGTGCCATTTTTGCCACCGCGAAGAATAGCAAAGGTATCTTGGTTACCATTGGTACCTACAATAGCAACATTACCTGGTTTTGTGACGGACAAAAAGTGGTGAGGGTGGGCAGCGGAGCCCATCGCATCGATGGCAACTTGTAGGCCGCCGTCAGTGCCGTTTTTGAAACCAACAGGGAAAGACAGACCCGAAGCAAGCTCACGGTGAAGTTGACACTCAGTGGTGCGGGCACCAATAGCGCCTAAGCTGAACAAGTCACTCAGGAACTGCGGAGAAATCGTGTCGAGCATTTCACCAGCGATCGGCAACATGGAAGTCAGTTTGACGAACAGCTCACGGGCAATACGAAGACCCTTGTTGATTTTGAAAGATCCGTCGATATCAGGGTCATTGATAAGCCCTTTCCATCCAACAGTGGTCCGGGGCTTTTCGAGGTACGCCCGCATAATGATGAGTAGGTCGCCTTTGAGCTCCTCATTGAGCTTTGCCAGCTTCTCACAGTACTCAACAGCAGCCTTGGGGTCGTGGATAGAGCATGGGCCGACAACAACCAGCAAACGGTCATCTGTGCCGTTAAGAACTGCAGTGGCCGCCTCGCGGCCCTCGATGATTTTCTCGTAGGACTTGGTGGTGAGGGGAATTTCACTCTGAAGAAGATCAGGGGCAATCAGAGGCGAGTACCCACGGACACGCCAGTCCTCTGTTTGTGTACGGTCTCCAATTTTTTGATTGATTTGATGAAGTGGACTCATGATGGAAGTTGCAATGACTCAGAGTGTTGCCGTTGATGAAGATATTCATGTGTGCCTTATGCATGAAGAGTATGCAATACGTCATGTTGTTTATGCCTGGGCGAAACAAGTAGTAGAGCTTGGGTTTCCGGCGTACTCGGTCAGTTTTGATACTTTTGAGCATATTACCATTTTCGCTCGTTTTCAGCTCCTAAACTGCCGTATTTGCCCAAAGCTGGATCTTGCCCCGATATCGCTTATTCTAGCGCATTCGCAAGTGGTGGATGAAAAAACCACCCACTTTCTTTGGTCACGTGATTTGTTTATCCGGGCAGGGCTGAATTTTCTGATTTTCTGCATAGAAACCAAAATAAATATAACTTATACATTATGATCTTCGTGTCAAATGATCGCCAATAAATCTCATAGCTTCCGCCTCTTCGGGATGGCTCATTTCAATTAGCTGTCGTTTGGCTTCAGCAAGGAGCTGATCATTAAAGGTTGGGCCTGTGGGATCACCAATAACAGTTTCATTTGTCGAGTCCTCGCTCAATTCTGGAACAGGATCTTCAGCTATGAACGCATCCTGAGTGAGAGAATGTGTGGAGTGCATTCGAGGAATCCTTCGTTGCTTGAGCTTGAGCTCCGCAGGGGTTGAGATATTGCGGCTCATGGCTTTAGGTGTTCGGGTTTCGGGGGTCTTTTGAAGCCGCATCGGGCTAGAGTCTCGGCTCTCTCTAGTTTTAAGGTCTAATACCACTTTTGAAAGCTGTAAAAGAATGTCCTTCATGTCTTTAGACATGGTTTCAGATTCATTGGGCCTCTTAACCGCCAGTTCGTTCACAAGATCCTTCAACGATGAAAGTTCCGATCTAATTAACTCGAGGCATTTGTGTGCGAAGTCCTCCTGGAGTGGTGTTTCGGGTGCCTTTGGTGCTGCTGAAGTCACAGCAACCGTGGGGCTTGTGGGCGGCATGGCTACCGAAGGTGTCTGATTTTCTGGAGCCGTCGGAGCCGTAGTAACCGCAGGAACTGTAGGCACCGTAGGAACAGTAGGAACCGTAGCAGCTGCTGAAGCCACAGGATACACAAATTCTACAGGGCCCACAGGGAAAGCTGGCGATTGCTGAACCGCAGACGTTGGAGCACTCGAGACTCGACGGATTTCGCCAACATTGGCTTTGAGCTGACTGTATTCTGTGGAAAGCGACTCGAACTTTGACAACTTCTTATCCAAGCGCTTTTTCACTTGTTTCAGCTTTTGTTCAACTTCCAATACCTCGATTTTCTTTTGTTCAAGCTCGTCTTGGGGTTCTTTTTCATGAAGAGTAACCGAAGCATCTGAAGTTGCTGGACGAGAAGACGTAAACACCTTTTCCATAAAACCAATTTGATTCTCCAAATCAAATGCACGTTTCTCAGCATTCTCCGCTCGTTTCTTTAGCTCCTCCTCGAGATCCTGACTGGTTCTCATTTGAGACTCAAGACCCTCGATTTGGCTCCTAAGAACAGAGATGAGCTCGTTTGCTCCGTGAAGTTGAGTTTTAAGCTCTTCTATTGTACTGTTGGCAGTCTGAGCTTGCTTTTCAAGGTTTTCGATATAACCCTTCTGCGTTGATGTGACTTCACATGCCTTCTTCGCACTCTCATGGGACTCCACTGCTGCCTTTTTATAATACGCCTTCCGCTCAAGTGCATAGGCTAATTCTTGCTCTAGCTTGGCCTCCCGACTCTTGTACACCTTCAATTCAGCTCTCACGTCCAAGTTTTCCTGTGATAATCTGTTCAGTGTCTCCTCAAGGTCGCGGTTAGCGGATGGCTCCGGTGGGGTGGTAAAGTGCTTAAACGACGAGTTATCGCGTCCACTCCGAGACTTTGCCGCCCCGACGTTACGGATTCCATTGATTGATTGCCCTACAACTGCAGAAGGGCTGTCTGAGAAATTGTCTCGTCCTTTTATAAGCTCCGCTAGACTGACCCGTGGACTGCTGTGCGGCCGTAGCTCAGGCGACAGAGTAAACCTTGTGCGTGAATTACTTTTGATTCCCAGTGCCGGCTCATCAGATAGATATAAACCACCGTCTGAGACGTCTGATCCAGCCATTTTGTGGTCGACGCGAATCATGAGGTAAACACTCGCTTAGCTCAGCATGCCTTTCGGCCGCGTGAACGACGCGTTGGAGGGCTGAGTTTAGGCGGTTGGTGGGGAATAGATAATTTTTAAAAGTCTTTTTTGATTAGATTTCTATCTTTTTTAAACAGTACCAGCGACGTGCTCGGAGCCAGACCGTGCGGCAACCTGCATCTTTAGATCCTTGGAAATAGTAACAACGATATCAGCTTTGCCGTTAGCAGTGATACCAAGCTGAGCAAGAGTCTTGCCGGGCTTGACAACTCTGCTGCGAACCTCATACTCCTCATCCTCGTCGTCACTCCAGTCACTCTCTTCGTCCTCGCCGGCAGCCTTTGGCTCGGGCTTGACGGTTTCGACCTTAATCTCACGCTCGATCTCGACAATCTCAATAAGAACATCACCTTCAGCAGGGATAGAGATAGTCTTACGGATAGGAATGAGTGTGTTGATAGCCAAAATCTCAGTAACACCCTCAGCGGTCTTGACACCAATAGGCTTGGCAAGATGGGGGCCGTTGGTGACAACAGGCTGCAAAGACTCGGCGATCTCCTCAGCATCGAAGTTGGAGACCAAAGAGGCCTGAATAGCAGCACCGCGAGCAATCAGCTCATCGGGATCGATGGCCTTAGTGTCGGTGTTTGGTGAGCGGATAACAGTGCGCTCAGAATCAAACAGACCGGAAACAACAGAGGAAACCTTGGGCACCCAAGAGGTACCACCAACAAGAAGAACCTCATCAACATCCAGAACATCAACATTGGCTTTGGCAACAAGGTGCTTGACAAAGTCGCCAATACGTGTGAACGCAGAGCGGCCAACCATCTCGAAACGAAGACGGTTAAGAGAGCCGCTGAAATCGAAACCAGAAGCAACACTCTCAATACCAAACTGGGTAGTCGTAGAGTTCGACAAAGTCTTCTTGATCAGCTCGGCCTCATGGGCAAGCTTGGCCATGGCGCGCTCCTCCTTGCGGGGATCGACCTTGTATTCTTTCTCAAACTCCTTGGCCAGGTGCTCGATGATGGCCTCATCAAGATCACGGCCGCCAAGCTCAAGATCATGCATGGTCGCCAGAATAGTAAAGATTCCACCGTTATAAGCAATGACGGCGCCGTCAGAACGAGTACCGCCAAAGTCAGCGACAACGAAAAGCTTGTTAGCATGTGCATCGATATCAGGACGAGAAACGTGGGCGAGGAGAGCAGCAGTGGGTTCGTTGATAACTTGCAAGGCAGGCAGGCCAGCTTTTTCAGCCAATTCGGCAACCAGCTTTCGCTGCTGCTCAGAGAAATTGGTGGGGACGGCAATCACACTGCCGTCAATCTCCTTGCCAATGTAGTCATTAGCAGCAGTGTGCAGTTGCTTGAGGTAGCGAACGACAATCTCATTCACACTGACGGTATGCTCGGACTCGCCGTCAACAACTTTGAAAGCAACGAGTTTCTCGCTATCTTCAACGGGATGGGCAGAACGGTGGTTGGCACTGACATCGATCTTGGCATAGCTATTGGCCAAAAAATCACGGAAGAAGGCAACAGTGTTTTTGGGGTTGCGAACCAACTGCTGCTTGGCCTGCGCACCATAGTACTCGTCGCCATGTGCGTAAGACAGCATAGTCGGGATTGCACGGTCACCGTCCTGGTTAGCAATAACCTCAAGGACACCATCCTTCATAATGGCAACCGACGAGGAAGTGTTACCGAAGCTTAAACCGATAATAGTCTTGGACATTTTTTTTTTTCGGCAGGTGGGTGGATTGATTTTTTTCATCAGGTAATCAAATTATACATGGTGAGAATACGGTTGATTGAGGGTGGTAACTTGGTCAAATGACTGCTTAAGAGCCAGGTTTGAGTCTGGAAAGGCATTTTTTTCTATAGAATTTATAGGTCCATAAATGCGTCTTAAAGAGCCTTTGCCTTTCCTGGTTACCTAACCATATGGAGTTCGACGCTTCGTTGAAAGGAGTTGTTGGCAAGATCCAACTGACTGCAAAGACAATCAATTGGCATCCGAATGAGGGCAGCGCTGTTGTTATAGATCTTGTGGGAGTAGCGGGCATGAAGGCTACTCCACCAACGGCGGCCAAAGCCCGGATCCAACTCCAGACCGCAGACACTAAATATGTATTCGACTTCAAATCGCGGCCAGAACTCGATTCTGCACGCGACAATCTCCAAAAGGCGATCAAAACGGCCAGAGATAGCTCGGAAGCGGCGTCGGCTACTCCTGAGACCACTGGAACCGCTGGAACAACCCCAAATCTCGAACCAGCTCCCCCTACAGCGCCAACGGCCCCCCCGAAGCCCAGAGCTGTCAAACGCAAAAGGATTGATTTGAATCCCAAAGTGCTTCTGGCTAATCTTGAGCTTCAAAGGGATATTCTAAAGAAAAACCGCGAGTTGATGCTGGTATTCCAAGAAGTTGTTGTCAAAGGAAGTTTGACGAACGACCAATTCTGGGAAATGCGCATGGAATTGCTACAAACTGCGGCTCTTGAAAATGGACAAGCAAGAGGCTCTTATAACGTATTGAGTACAATCAAGCCGACCACTACGAGCGATAACAAAATCAATCTGTCGCTTACCCGAGAAAAGATCCATGATCTCTTTGATCAGTATCCGATTGTTCGCAAGGCTTATAACGAAAACGTTCCACCATTATCTGAGGGTGCTTTCTGGCAAAGGTTTTTCCAATCCCGATTGTTTTTACAGCTTAGAGGAGAGCGGGTCTCTAATAACCACCCATATGATTCACTTATTGACAAGTATCTGGACATTCTGGAGGAACAGAGAATCAAAAGGCAACAAGCAGCCTCAATCAAAATCGATCACCAGGTACCCTTGTTTTTTGATGTTGCTGCCAATTCTGAGAATAATCCTGAAACGACCGGAAATGCCCCGGACCTGACTATGAAACCACAGTACTCTGATATGGAGGCCTCTAGGCTCATCAAATCAATGAATGTTTTGAGCAAGAGGCTCCTTCTTAATAAACGGGGACCTACCTCGACAGCAGATTCAGATATCCCTGATTTGACCAGTGAACTGCGACTGGCTGACCTTCAAGATGATAACAAACAAGGCGCCAGTGTGGATCTCCATATAACCGTTCCGAATCAAGTTGATCGTGAAATTATGATTTCCGAACAGGAGTTTGAGGCACAAACGCAGGCCTTGTTAGCAAATTTGGTCGCTCAGCCTATTGATCTGCGGGAAGTTGGCGATTCAACTGACGAACTGATAGCAGCCCAGCAGCAAATCCAGGACCTTGTGGCTCAACAGTCTCTACGGAATGAGAAATGCGACACAATCGAACTATCCGAGGAAGCTTATCTTTGTCACGCAGCAACTTTAGAGTTTCTCAGGCATTTTTGGCGAGCCCACGCCCGTAAAGAGTTGGTCGAGCCTTACGTCGAATCGTTACGCAAATCTCTTGACCGAATTGATGCTGTGGTGAACAACTCTGGTCCTCATATCCAAAACGAGACCAAGGTGGCGCTGGCGCCTCTTGTTAAGTCCGTGCATAGAGCATTAGCTGTGAGTGGAACTGGACCATAGGAGCTGGTTTTTGTAAATCTCGTTATAGAGAAATAGAATCTCGATCAATGAATGAATATGCCGCATTTCTTGAGCTAGTGCGTAGAGTTTAGGCTGAGACTTGTCAATGACGTTGGCGTGCGCCCACTGTGCTACCTGACTTCGAAGATGATCTTGAGTTTCTCTGAAATGGCGCAACTCATTTTCAGAGGGCCAGTAATCATTTCGCGATATTCTACGTAATAGCTGGAATTTGAAAGACCTCAACCAGATGGCCAAGTCCCGTCCTGATAGATGCCTAGTTGCACATGCGCGCTGAGCCATTACAATGTTTACAATTTTACGTGGGCCTAAACAACGACTTTATTTAGTGGAGATGCTCCACAAGCGTCCCTCATCGGCAAGAACCTTGACAAGGAACTCGAGCTCACCACGCTTGCGTCCCTCGTTGAGCCAGTCACCGGCAATCTTCTTGGGCCAGCCCTGAAGGGAGTTGACCTCGGCCACGGCATCGACGACGTTGCCCTGAGAAAGCAAAGTTTCGGCGCGGGCGAGAATGGATTCGATGTCATCACCCTTAGGCATACCCTGCTTCTTGACCAGCAAAGCGGACAAGACCCGGGAGGTCAAATGACCAAACACGCCGGCGTCAGGGGGCGCCAAAGAAGCCCGGCGAATCTCGGGAGCGATCAGAGCGAATCGAACAGCGAGCTGGGCAGGGCTCAGAACACCATGGGTCTTGACCTCGTCGGAGACAGAATCGACCACCGCCTTGACGAGGGGATCTTTAGGCAGAGTCTTGGCGACGGTCTGGAGCTGGGGCTGAATTGAGCGAGCGTCAGTGGCCATTGCGGACTGCAAGGCGCTCAAGGCAACAAAAAAGTTGACTGCGCCATCGCTCTCTGTGATAGCCTCACCAGAGGAGAGAACTGTCTTCTCCATAGCGCTGAGCTCTGAGCTGAGCTTCTCGATCTGAGACAAACGGCCCTCGCGCTCCTCTTCGACGCGGTTTGCAACTGTCTTGGCAAACTCTTCCTGCTGCTCGATAAATTGAGCCATAATAGCCGTATTAGCCTCAGCAAGAATGGTCTTTTTAGCCGCCTCGACCTCGTTGACCAAGCGATCATTATAGACCTTTAAGAAGAGCATCTTCTCCTCATTGAAAGCGTCATGCAGCTCGGCAATCTGAGCCTCAATGATCTTGTTAAACTTTTCACTCTGCTTGGAAAGTTCGGACTTGAGCTCTTCGGCCTGGGCAACCCGGACACGCGAAAACTCAGTGGAGGCGGCCTGAAGAGACTCAAGCAAATCACGAACATGCTTCTCAGAAAGCTTGCCAGTGTTAATTTTACTGGTCACCTTAGAAAGAGCATCAACAACACCATTCAATGAAGGGTCAAGGTCCTCGGGAATGGTGAAATTAGGAAGTGCCTCAGCCGTGGAGGATTTGGCAGTCGTCGACGAAGGCTCCGCCAATTTAGGCTTGACAACATTTTTTTTCGACTCCTTAGGAATGACCGGAGTTGGGGCTGCAGGCTTCTCCTCAGTCTTGTTCAAACGAGGAGTGGCCTTGGATGCAGTGACCGAAACGGTTTTGCTGTGAGTACCGAAGCGACTATAAACAGGCTCGCGATAACGCCACTCGTCGACAAAATACATGACGCTGGTTGCACCAGGAACATACGAAGTGAAGGTGTTGTATGTTTTTTCATCGTGCAGCGAGGCATAGGCACCTCCACCGTAGACACCAGCAGCTAGGAGCGTGGTGGCCAGCAAAAAATTGCGGATCTTGTGTGTCTTCTTGACAACAAACTCAGGAGTAGCACCTGGCTCAACTTTTACTGGAGGAATCTCCTGTAAAAGTCGACGATATGTACTGAATGTTGCTCGTCGGTACATAATGGCCAATGACAAAGCCGCTGAGGGAAGCCTGAAATTATAGACGGTCGATGAAATCGCTTGGTCATCGTAGTCGACTGGAACTGAGGGGTATGCGAATTTAGACTGATCAAGATATAAAGTATATTGTTTTTAGCTACTTGGCCTAGGTTTGGGTCCCTTGGCCGCCGTCCTTAAATATCCGGCAGACTTCTCGATTACCAATCTTCCGTATGGCTCAGGTTTACGGGGCAGACGAAGTCAATGCCGTGGTGCTGGACCCCGGTGCGGCATGGACTAGAACCGGCTGGGCCGGAGAAGACGCACCGAGTGCTACAGTGTCTAGTTGGTACTCTTATATGAAGGACGACGATGGCACAATTAGTCGTCGCCAATATGGTGACGATATTGTGAATATGGCTCGGGCGAACGTGGAAGTGGCTAATCCATACGAGGATGGTCTAGTTTCTGACTTTGAGGCGGCTCAGGAGCTTTGGAACGTCGCGCTAGCTTCGGAAATGGCCAGTTTAGAGGACGCGCCCTTGATGGTAACCCAGCCCTCTTGGGGTGATTCTAGCTACCAGAGGCAAGTCATGGAGTACTGCTTTGAAAAAACTAAAACACCAGCAGCATATCTTGCAAAATCTGCCGTATGCTCTCTATTTTCTGCCGGCAGAGGCTCAGGCTTGGTTATTGATGCGGGTGCTCAAACTTTATCTATTACACCTGTGATAGATGGGTTGGTACTGAACAAGCCTTCTATTCGTACAAAACGGGCCGGAAACTACCTCAACACACAAATTCTTGCTGCGCTCACTGATCTGAAGCACGAGATAGTGCCCTGGTACCAGGTCTCCAAAAAAGAAGTGGTTGAACTGGGAGAGCCGGCAAAGTATACCAAAAAAGGTATTGAAACTACTTCAAGTTACCATGATCTCCAAGTCCAACGCGTAATTGATGATTTCAAAGAGTCTCTTGTCCAGGTTTCCGGTGTTCCATTAGATGAAAAGACTGAAACTCCTGCCCGCACCTACGAGTTTCCGGATGGCCACTCGGCCGAGTTCGGAAAAGAACGCTTCGAATTGGGTGAGTCGCTGTTCAGAAATGGGTCTGATGAAATGTCTGACGATTCAGAGAACTCCAAAGGTGTTTCCCAACTGGTCATTGACGTGATCAACAACTGCGATGTCGATATCCGGGCAAACCTTACAAACAACATCGTTATCACCGGTGGAACGTCGCTTTTACAAGGATTCACTGCTCGTATCAACCACGATCTGCAGCAGGCTTTCCCTGCTCTTAAAATAAGGCTCTATGCTCCCGGTAATATGACGGAGAGGCGTAATGCTTCATGGTTAGGTGGAAGCATCCTGGCCTCCTTGGGTACCTTTCATCAACTATGGGTTTCTAAACAAGAATGGGATGAAGTAGGAGCTGAGCAAATTGCTGCAAAGCGCTTTAGATAGGTTTATGTGTAATTATAATGTCACCATTTGTTCATTCGACACCGCCCGGTTATCATTATTCGCATCTGTATGTGAGATTCCGAGCGGCATGCACCAGCGACGCTCTGCCTCCAAACTGGGCAATCTGGCCGAGTGGTCTAAGGCGCTCGACTCAAGCTTCTATTGCTTACCCGCTGTAGCTGGGTTTTCGAGTCTCTCCGGAGGCGAGGGTTCGAATCCCTCGGTTGTCACTACTTTTTTGGTTTGTGTCTTTGTTTTTTATGTGTGTTAATCATTCAAGTATATAACTTTTCTAATGCATAAATTAGTTCATCGTACCAGTCGATAGAATCATGAAATACTCCTTTTATCTTGTCCGCGTTTATCAGGATATGAGAAGCGTCAATAACTTCAGCCACGGGACCTATCGTTGACAGCTGTCGTTTGATGAGCTCGAATTTTTCAGTGATATCTCCTGTTAGCAGCTTAAATCCGTAGATGCCTCCTGAATCTGTTCCAAAGTATACATCTGGTGCAATGTCTCTCAGCACCTGTGATTTGGCCTCCGTCCAATCAAGATATCGCTTGTATCCCGAGCGAGTACTAAAAGTAGTCAATTGCCCTATTTCAAACTTCAGTGTAGAAGCTAGGCCACCAGGGCTGGTCTTGTTAGGCATAAGAACATGATACTCATAGTCAAGTGTGCTCACCAAGGCACTGGGTGTTTCGTTCAATATTATGCCGTCGAGTGGCCATTTGATACTTGGACAAGACATGATATCACGGTCGAGTCCTTTTCCAACCTTGGCCATTGAGACAGCTTTGATACTATCCGCAACCAGTAAGAATCCTTTGCTGTAGTCCATACTGGACACAATATTTCCAACAGTTGCGAGGGGCGTTCGAAGTTCAAGATGCGGCGTGTCTCCTTTTGTTTGTAATGACCAATGCTGCACAAATCCATCCACTGCAACCAAAAAGTTAGAGCCCCTTAGATACTTGATGGCTGTAAGGATGCCATCCTGGCCTTTGTCACCCTGGACCACTTTAGTGTCCAAGACAATCTTGTGGTCAATATCAAACAAAACAAGAGTCGATTTCTCGCCTCCATCCATGTTGAAAGGAGATTGGTCGTTGATTGCCAAAATCACTGCGTTAAACCCAGCAGCAGACCTGTCAAGACTGATCAGCCCAACTGCCTCTCCAGTGACACCTTCAACCTCAAACTGTTTGCTTTCTCCGAGAATGTCTGTTTCTACTAGTTTGACGCTTGCCCCTTCATTGACTCCCCTGTTGACAATTGTGAGCCATGTCCCTACCCCATTACGATAAATCCCTCGAGCGTTCGAAGATAAAAGCTTTTGATTGGTGATGCTGGCATAAACACTGTCATAATCGATTTTGAACAGTGTAATATTCTTACCACCCATCGAATATAGATCCCGATCGAGTTTCACAATGCTGCTGCCCTCTGGTAGATTATTCAGTCGTTTGGCGACCAACCCCCATTTAGTTAGCTTTACAATCGCGGCACTACCAGTTCCAACCAAGAGAAGACCATCATCTGTCAAAGTAGCGGTTACGAATTTACCCACAACGTACTTTTCGAGTATCTCGCCTTTCAACGACAGAAACGTAACTTGCCCACTTGGATGACATGCAACTAGTTTGTTTTGGTACATTAGTAGTTGAGAGCAGCGTTCCAAATCGATGCGACTTCTATCGATATACAAGTGCTCCATAGTGCTGTAGAATTTGTGTTGATCGGTTGCTAGCACGCTGTAAACACTGTTTTCAATTTTCGTAGTCGTCAACTTTCCTCCTACCGAATCATACTCAATAAGTGTATCACCAGCACCTCCGAAAATGACACCTTTGTGTATACTTGCACATTCGAATTCCTGTTCAAGGACCTTTTTATTGTCCACAATTACACCAGTCGATGTCACAAAGATGTTGTCGGAAACAGCAAAAATCTCATCCTCAGGTATGCGTTCCGTTACGGATTGAAGACAGCTAGTAGAGAAATCAAACAAGTGTGACCCCGAGATCCCGGATGTTAAGAGTTTTCCACGCCACAAAAACATTCTGTTAGCTCCCACCTCAGCAGTTCTGACGATTTGAACAGGGCAAAAGAGGTTGACTTGGCTGAGCTTGGAGGCATTTTCATCACTTTGGACAACACAGAAGTGTTGGTGTCCACTCCTATCGACTGATGAATCAAGTCCAGAGATTTTTGTAAGTAAAGATTTCTCAAACACTACCTCGTCACCATTTAGAATAACTCGAGATCCAAGGATATCGTGACAAAAGACAATACTATCGTCCAAAACAGAAATATGTTTCAAACACGGAGAGAACTTTGTTATAAACACCCACTGTGATGAAGAAACGCTAACTTTGAGCAGCTCTCCAGAAGACAGTGCAACATATATCCAGCTTTCGTAGGCAGCAGATGCCACAATGTCGTTCTCGAATGAATGAATGATTCGATTATTTGTTTTGGTAACCACGAATATGTTTCTTCTCGTCAAGGCATAGAAACTTTCTACTCCCGAGTACAGAGTCAACGAGTCTTTGGAGTCGAAAATATCACTAAAGTCTTTGAACGCTCGTTTTCCAGTAACTTCACCAACCACACAGTTTGTTGGGGTATGCAGAGAGGATAGGACAACTTGAGACTGATTTAACCAAGCAATACTTCCTGGTGAGTCGTGGTTGATAACGACTGTTTTGCACCGCGGGGACTGGGTTACTGAGGTGAATGTGACGAATAAATACTGACCCTCACCAATGTGAGCCAATATTTGGGTTCCTGAAGGGTCTACAGAGATCAATTTGCTGGGATCATGCCGGTCGGTTTCTTGCAGCGGAGTAGCGAACTTATAGCGCACATGCAGCTTCAAGTCGTCATCGATTTGAACCAATTTCAAAACATTGCCATCCAAAACAGCAATCCAGTCTGATTCAGATCCCTGTGGCCGAAAAGCGTGGACTGCACTGGGCCAGAATCCCGTAAACACTTGTTTTCCTGAGGATGCAAAGTTGGCCGCTTTGAGGTCGTAAAGCTCAAACCCAGTAGTAGTTGCCAGGATGAAGCATTTTGTGTGCGCTAGGGACAACGACACGGCAGCTAATATCCTCCCTGGCGGCACAAACGGGTAAATTAACCCCAGGCCAGACATGTCGAGTTGATCTCAGAACTGATTACCCAAGCAGCCTCTGTCGCGTAAGCTAGTGTGAGGTTGAGGAACGTTTTATCATTCTCACCACATCGTGATTTTGAGCGGGCGGACTGAGGTGGTTTTAAGCACCACATTTTGAAGAAACTTTCGAATGTCTTTTCCAGATGTGGGGGAGGACACAGCGTTGTATTTGGATGAGGAGGTAGGCCATCTGCGGAGCCCTGAGTTTGGCGTGGCTTCACACCATCGATCGAGCAGATCGGGCAGCAATCTGCCGAAATGGCAGCAACGGCAGCCGCGGAGGTTCACCAGTCAGTCAATTCTTTCGTCGCATCGCTACGTATCACCTTATCAAAGCCCTGAAACGGCGAGCAGCTGGCCAGAGACAAGCGACTCGACGTCGGTACTGTATTCCACGAGCGCTGACGCCGTAACTTTGGGGCTGAAAAAGAGTATGCAACGTGCTAGAGCATCGCTGGTAGAGCCTAGTAGCACACGGATACGGTCTATTCCATCGCCCCGCTTTTCTGATCCTGATATTGACAATGTGGTCGTCACGGTCCGGGAGTTGCGAAACGAAAATGAGGACCTGAAATTGGATTTGGCGAACGCAAGGTCCGAAATTGAGAACCTCAGGGAATCTTTACGTCGTGAGAAAGAGCAGCAAGCCAACAAAGTCGACCTTGCCATGAGGCAACTTCGCAAGGGCTATAATGATAAACTACGGGAGTCATGCTCGCACTACTACAGAGAAGTAAAGAAGGGTTTCGAGGAGCATATCTCAAGGCTTGAGGCAATGCTGGAGCAGGAGCGAGAGCAGAAGGAAGAGCTTCTTGAAGCCTGTGACCGCTTTTTCGACAAGCAACTAGCAGAGCTGTCAAAATGATTCGATAGCAAGGTCAATTGCTTACTTTTTTTTCTAATTTAATCCCATTCAGGACCGTGGGATACATCTTGATTGGTTATTTTGTTGTTCTTATTTACCCGTATCTCCTAAACTTTAGCCTTTTCCCCCGCTCGTCTGGCTGACCCCCGCTATTGTTTACTTAACTGCAAGTCCTTTACTGTCCGTGCACTTAGCCGTTAAGTATTAATCCAGCGTTAGCTATGTATACAGTCCAACATATGCATGAGTAAAGCGTACCTGCGGCGGGGGGGAAGGGCGGAGCTCCTTGCGATCTCTGGGAAAAGGAACAAACATGGCTACTTAGGCGCCGGAAGCTTTGAGTGCATCAGTAACAGAACATATGTGGCGTGTGCCACAAGCCGCATCAAAATTAAAAGAACTTTCTACATATATTTCAATCTGGACCATCGGGAGCTGAAACGGGAGCAACGCAGCCACCTGCATCTCTAATAGGGCAGCGTTAGTAAGGCGGAATGACAAGGTGTGAAACCACAGGCGGATGCGACCTGTACTCGCCACCTGCAGATCAAGGCGTGCAATAAAATCCCCCGCATTTTGTGTAGAGGGACAAAAGAAGCAGTCTCCCGCACAGGAAGTCCTTGTTAGTTCTTACGTATATAATCTAGCCGGCGTCGTTCTCTGTGTAACCTCTGCCTATGCCTATCGTGCCGTTTGTGCATACCCCACCCATTCTCTGACGCATCTGTGAGGAGAATGAGTCCTCTGACCTGCGCTATAACCGAGATCTGCAGATTCGCAAATCGCCTTATCACTTGACCATCACACGGTAAAAATTTAGATGCTGTCTGCCCATGCTCCTCCTGCCCAAGTAAGGAGTCAAGATTGGCAAGTCCAGCTAGAGGATTTGGTAGCCAGTTGCCGGGACGGTCTGGAAGCGGCAAAACAGCGGCATTCAAAGCTACTCCAGGAGCTTTCTGCCGAGGAAACACTCCTAGCCGACTTGCAAGACCGTATGGACCAGGCTGAGGAGATGCTCCTGGACATGCGCTACCTGATCAAGTCCAGCCCCGCCGCGGCTGACCCGAACATTTTTCAGAGGGATGTTGGTGTGCTGAATGCAACGATGCGCTCGCCACACCCCACTCCTCCTGATGAAGCGGGCCCGTTATCTCCTGAAAGTGATCGAGGAAAGTTCAGATTCAAGGAAGAAGAGTCAAGCCAACCCCCGGTGAACCGATCTATCTTGTACGAAATCGCCAGTCAGCCTCTAAAAGAACCAATCAATCCTATTGGCCAGTCCACAACCAACAACTCAGATCTGTTCCAGAAGCCGGTGGCTACTGCCGAGAGTGATCAAGGTGTTTCTCAGCGGTTCAATTCTTTCAACCCCCCAAGGCCTCAGGATGCTCAGCCATCAGGTGCAGTTCCCGCTCGTTCTATGAAACGTTCCCAGACCCTTCCACAGCTGGCTACATCAAGCAGCAAGAGTCGCAGTAGCTTTAATGAGACTCCTGAGGGGCCGGCTTCTCCTGGTTCCTACTTACAGTCTAGCAAGGTGCCGCTCACCCGCACAGTCTCCACCATGTCCACAACTAGTGAAATGTCACAGGTATCAGCATCCCATCCGCTTTTGGAAAGACTCACTGAAGTTGTCACTGAGGTGGAGTATGGGCTTATCGGCAAACTTCCTGCTCACATGAGAACTCGCGGTGACCCAGTAGTTGTATTGAAATTGTCGGAAGGTGAGACAGTATGGCACGTTTGCAAATCCTATACCCAGCTTGTCAAGCTTGAAAAGCTTCTCCGTCCATTCTGTAAACAGTTGGGCCTGTCACTGCCGTGTTTCCCTGATCGAGGCATGTTCACCAACCAAACACCAGCGAACGTGGATCAAAGAAACGATATGCTGACTGCGTTCATTTCAGAGTTCCGCAAGGTCGCACATGCTGAGGCGTTGACTGGAGTTTCATTGCCCATCAAGCAGAGACAGGTAGTGGGCGCTTTCATGCTCTCTGACGTGGTAGAGCTATCCGCTTCCAAGAACCCGAAAGGATACCTTTTGCGCAAAAGCCGCTTTGGAAACTGGAAGTTGCGCTATTACGTTGTTAACGGCTCATTTTTAGACGTTTATGAAACAATCGAGAGCCCGCCTGTCGAATCGATCAGAATCAAAGGTTCGACTGTGCGTTTTGTCGAGCCGCCCTTGATCGGTAATACCGACGAAAGAAACACTTTTGAGATTCTCGACGCTCGTAAAAAACGATCACTGTTTTGTGCAGACTGTCCTGCTACTCGGGAGAAGTGGGTTCATACCTTGGCTGATCTGTCTACGGCACCCCTTGTGCGGCCTTCAACTCTTCCTATACCCTTGTTATTTACTCGTTCGAATTCTTTGCCCCCTGCTCTGAGGTTGAATCGTACCATTCAGCATATCCGTCGGCCTAGCAATGCGGAGTCGTCATTGATGTTCACAGAGTCTGACGATGCCGAGAATAATTCACATGTGTCCAACTTGTCAGCTCATCGTAATTTCAGTGACTCCATGGGGCTCCCCCAGCCACATAGCCCGTCTTGGAGGTCGGTGTCATCTGGCAAATACGATAGTTCGCAGCCCCGCAGAGTATTTGGGGCGTCTTTGGAGTCCACTATGAAGGTTGCCACTCGCACATATCAAGGTTGTGAGCTTCCTGCTATTCTCGTGAGATGCCTGGAGATCTTGAACACGAATGATGCATTGAATGAAGAAGGACTTTTCCGCATCACAGGTGCTCAGTCAAAACTCGACAAGCTTGAGGCTGCGTTCGAAAAGAAAGGTGACCTCGATTTGAAAGCTGCCTGCGACGATGTGCATGTGGTTGCGACCCTCTTGAAGCGGTATCTGAGAAGCCTTCCTGACTCTTTCTTACCTGGCGCAGACGATACGTCATTGAGAAACTTTGTGGGGCTTGATGGGCCTGCGCGTGTAGCTTATGCCGCTCAAACAGTACAGCGCTTGCCTGAGTTACACTATAATGTCCTTGTGTCGGTTATTGCTCTGCTTGTTAGAGTAACAAAGCACGAGCACTCTAATAAGATGACCAGCAGAAATGTGAGCATTGTCTTGTCTCCATCCCTTAATGTACCCTCTGAAGTCAGTCTAATCTGGATCGAGAACTTTTCTGCTATTTTCAAGCTTCAACAATAATGTACTGTATATTTAAACTAATTTTCTCCTGTGAGATGTAGCACCTATTCAGAGAACGTAGCTGAGGACTAAGCCATGGTGGCATTTTAAATGAAGATATTTCTTTTAATATTTAAATAAATGGATTAAACAGATGCTTCGCTGGGGGCTCTTCCCTTGAGAACGTTTTCAATGAAAGTTTCTCCCGCCTTGTACGAGGACCGAACCAGAGGGCCGCTTGCGCAGTACAAAAAGCCAAGCTCCATTGCACGGTCATGCCAGAACTGGAATTTCTCAGGAGTGACATACTCTGCCACCTTCATATGGCGCTTTGTGGGGCGCATGTATTGTCCAAAAGTCACCACATCGACGCCGACTTCTCGCAAGCGACGAAGAGTGCGCTCGATCTGGTCGTCGGTCTCACCAAAACCGAGCATTATAGAGGTTTTAGTGATCAGAGAGGGCACAGTCTGCTTTGCACGAGCCAAAACGTTGATGCTCTGATCAAAAGTAGCTCGTCTGTCGCGAACGAACGGAGTCAGTTCCTCGACACATTCAACATTATGGGCGTAAACATCCAAACCAGAACGAGCCAGAACGTCAACCATGTTGAGATCACCACGGAAATCACCACCCAAGCACTCAACAAGAGTCTTGCCCCGGCTTTTCTCTTTGATCAGCTGGACGGTTTTGGCGAAGTGATTGGCACCTCCGTCGGACAGATCATCACGATCCACCGTAGTAAGGACGACATATCCTAGTCCCCACTCGGCGATTGCGGTTGCAGTATGATCAGGTTCGTTTGGATCGAGCGGGCCAGGGGTGCGGCTGGTTTTAACCGAACAGAACCGACAACCACGAGTACAAGTGTCGCCCATCAGCATAATCGTAGCAGTGGCACGGCTTTTGTCGCTGCCGCCCCAGCATTCACCAATATTGGGGCAGCGAGCCTCCTCACAAACTGTATGCAGTTTCAGTCCCCGCACGTCGGACTTGAGTTTGTGATAGTTTGAGCCTTTGGGGATAGGCGTTTTGAGCCATTTCGGCAGCCTGACAGCCTCCTCAGGAATGGCAGCGGCCACCATATCCTGACCAGCAAAATCAGAGGCCTTTCCAGAAACGAAGTCCTCGAAAGAAGGGCCAGAATTGAGGCGATGCTTGAGGAGCAGCTTCCGGGATTTCCCATTGGAGGCTGTTTCCGCTTCAGTAGAGATAAATCGAGCGACGGAGCCAAGCGAACATTTGGGCACAGAGAGCTTTGAAGTCTGGAGCCGCAACATATCAAAAATAAGAAGCGACAGCGATGGCCTCGAAACTACAGCGAGAGATAATCGAGATATAAAATTATTAATTGGGGACGGTTAGCTTTTGGGGAGGGTGGGGGACCGGGCTGACTCGGGAGTACCCGGTACACCCAGTGTAGGAAAGTGGTGTGGTGGCCTGTGCCCGGGCATAAAACACTTGGCGGTTACTACACGGGGCCTCAAAGGGGGGCGCTGCCACCAGGTTTAGGGGAAATTGGAGCGATGGACGAGAAAGTCGAATGAAACAGTAATTTTCTCTGAAAGCTGCTGGTACTTAAAATCCACACAAATTTACCCCTTTGCGTATTTTCATATACACATTTAGGTCATGAGTTTCGAAGTTCTTCAGGGTGTCCTCCAAAAGCAACCTGCATGACCCAAGTATGCAGGTTTCCTCGGAGCAATTGCCTATTAGCGGGAAGTATACAAAAGCTAAGAGTGCGAGTAAAAAAAACGCGTCAAAAAACATACTACGGAGGAAAAATACTAATTCTACGTACACGCGCAATTTTTGTCCAAAACAACCGCGGTTTGGGCGCTTTTCGAACATCACATCTTTACATTTACCATGACTATTTTTACTGCAATGCAGGGTATTATAAAATTTACCGGCCACGCTGCAGGTTCTGGGAAGTATATAACAGTGGGAAGTTTTTCGATTACAGCGTTAAACCAAGCTACCTTTTACACATGTCTGAATTCTACACTCTGTCCACCCCCGAACTCTCCCCCGAGCAGGAGAAGATCTTTGCTCACGCCATGTCTCCCTCGTGGTCTCGTGCTTCTACCACTTCGCGCAAGCACGCGAAGGAGCACAAGGCTGAGGCCAAGGCAGACGAGAAAGCCGCCGCTGACCAGCACCACCGCAGCCTTTTGAAGAAGCTGAACAAGATTTTCTCCTAAGTTCAGCGCGCCCTGTGGGACCCCTTTTTAATTTTCAACCACCCCAAATGCGGTGAGCCTGCAATTGCCTGCAACGACAAAAACAATATTTAATCTCAACATTAAAAGAATATATGTATAATTAATGATCCTTGATCCACTGAAAACGAGCTTGCGACTACTTGCGACCGCTTGCTCAAGTTACCCTGTTTCGACAGCCCTTTATATTCCATTTGTAATATTTTTTTTTTCTTCGTGCGGACTCCATAGCATCACCGTGTTGCTTGTGTTTCATGAATCCCACTGAAGAACAAGCGTCAAGCTAATGGACAGATGAACAACGGTTGTCTTAACGCCCTTCATCACTTATTGCGACTGTTTTGCAGCAGACCCGTGTAGTAGTGGTGAGGGCTGGGGAGCCATACATATTCATTCATATTTAATCTGAGAAATAGTTTCACGCTTCACGATGTTTCGTTTTTCAGCGATTTCACGTCTCGCGTGGTCTCACATATTGAGATCGCAAAAGGCTTGAAATCGCGACAGGGCCTGAAATCGCCCAACGACCTGAGGTCGGCCTCTGTCAGTGCTCTGGATCAAGTATGTCTCATTAAACATCCTGATCTGTGCCAGTGGGTGTCATTCATGCACGCTGTGCGAAAACAACGGGTTGGGTCGGCTTATCTCCATTTCGGTATTGCCTGCACTTAACGCTCATCCGTGCAGATCTACCGACCAGGTGCGCCTCCACCTGCACTTAGGAGAAGTTGTGGACAAGTATATAAGATGAGAAAATCCCAAGGACAGAGGCTTGCAAGAACATGCAGAACAAAGATAATAAAGAGTTGTATATTGTTGGCGCGCCCTTCGCTGGCGGCCAGGGCAAGCAGGGCGTTGACGAGGCTCCCAAGCTGCTTCTGAGGGAAGGTCTGGAGACAGAGATCCAGAACCTTGGCTGGAATACCCACGTCTCCCACCTAGAATTCGAAGAGGTCAAAAACGATACCCCTATTTCGAACATGAAGAACCCCCGGTTCGTCTCCAAAGCTGCAGAGAAGGTATACGATTCGGTCAAAGCGGCTGCCGAGAAGGGATTCGTGCTCACTGTCGGTGGTGACCACTCTATTGGTGCTGGCACGGTCGCAGGTGTGCTGGCAGCCCATCCTGAAGCAGTCGTGCTCTGGATCGACGCGCATGCAGATATCAACACCCCAGCTGCAACGCAATCTGGAAATATCCACGGCTGCCCTCTGTCGTTCCCTACTGGCATCGACGAGCTGCCCGAAGATGTCGAGGACGGCGTTTTTAAATGGCTTCCTCGCAAGAGCCTTGACTTTTCCCGTTTGGCCTACATCGGTCTCCGCGATGCCGACGAGTTCGAAAAGAGCGTGATTCGCAAATACAACATCGCTGCATATTCTATGCATGATGTGGACAAGTATGGCATTGCTCGCGTCGTTGAGATGGCTCTCCGCCGTGTCAACCCAGGAAACACTCGCCCAATTCATTTGTCCTTCGACGTCGACGCTCTGGACCCGTTCTTTGCTCCCAGCACTGGCACCCCTGTTCGTGGAGGCCTGACTTGGCGCGAGGGCTGCTACATCTGCGAGGCGGTCGCAGAAACGGGCAACCTGGTCGCCATGGATCTGGTTGAATGCAACCCTCATCTCGGGGAACACGACGAACACATCAAGTCTACTCTCCACTCTGGCATTGCTCTGGTCAAGAGTGCTCTTGGCCAAACGCTCTTGTAAAGCATGTATAGACTCTCTAAATTTCCTCTATGCTCTAACTGATGTATTTCTTGAGGGCACGAAGACGTACAACTGCCTCCTCCAGAAGATGATCGTCCTTGCAAACAGCAAAGCGCTGATAGTTCTCTAGTAAAGGATAGCTTGGAGGGGTGACGAACTCGGTTGGCGGAATTGCGACCACGCCAAATTGATGGATCAACCAAAATGCAAGCTTGAAATCGCGGGGGCGCCCACTGATCGACTCGGGGAACTGGAAATCAGGTGGAATGTGGACCTTTGAAAAATTCACCAGTAAGAAGTATCCGCCCTCAGACGTACTGTATGGAAGGCCTAGTTCGTCAAATACCGACTGTAGAATGGCATACTTGTGTTTGAACATCTTCACAGTGTCCTGGTAGTAGGTGCCGTTGCGAGCGATTTCAAGGGCCTCCGAGCTGGCAATTTGCAGAGGAGTGTTGACACAGAATACAATACGCGTGTGTGCAGCTGCCACATACTTGATCAGATGCTCAGGGCCAATAACCCAGCCAACCCGCCAGCCAGTGGCAGCAAAAGTCTTTCCAGCAGAACCCACCGTCAGAGTAAGGTTGTAGATTTCAGGAGACAAGGCACCCAGGCGAGTGAACTTCCCGTAGTACAGACTGTCGTACACTTCATCAGAAAGAAGGATGAAGTTGTGCTTGATAGCTAAAGCACTGATCTTGAGCAGCTCTTGCTCAGAAAACACTTTGCCGATGGGGTTATGGGGGGAATTGAGCACCATCATTTTCGTTTTTGGAGTGATGGCGGCCTCAAGCTCATCGAAATCAATGTACCAGTTGTTGGCACTGGACGTCTTCTCTGCATCCTTGGGAGGATGGATGGGTACGAACTTGGGCACGCCGCCAGGGAGCTTGATGTTCGAAATGTACTGGTCGAAAAACGGTTCGAATACAATGACCTCATCGCCATCGTCCAAAAACGCAGTGAAGGCAGCATACATGCCCTCATTAGCACCAGCAGTGACGAGAATTTCAGTCTTGGGGTCGAGGTTCCTCTTGTAGGAACCTGAGTATGTTTTGGCCAACGAGTTCAGTAGCTCAGGCCGGCCACGCGTAGGCGAGTACTGGTTGAAAGCAGGCACATCAATCGCCTTCTTGGCCGCCGCCAGAGCAAAATCCGGAGGTGCATAAGAAAAAAAGCCCTGCCCAAGATTGACGACCGGACGGCCCTGGTCTTTTTCGGCCTGTGCAGCAGCCTCATTGATCAAAGACCACACGTCCTTTGTGTGCGACTCCACGTGCGAACTGGGCTTTGGGAATGGCATTGATGAAAAGTGATGCGCACAGCGAAACCGGTTAGAAATCCGGGTTTTCCCATCGTGATGTTGCGTCATGGCGGTTAGGGGTATGACTGACAGGCGGAGATAAGCCAGTGCTGCGGCGGTTTGGCGAAGTTTGTAGACTAGCATTGCGGCAGACGCGGTAGAGAGAAGAGGCTGGGCCTACAAAGGTGAGCTAGCGGTCCAGCGGAAGTGAAAAGGGGAAGCGTGCTTATTCACTGGCGCTTTTGTACTTACCGGCGCCTTGATCGCTGAACTATGCAGATTCGATCAGATACCAAATTGACAATCCGCCGCGTTGGGCTAGTCTAGCAAAAAAGCCAATTCCCAACTAGGTTTGGTTTCCGCTTCCGGGCGCACGACTTCCAGACTCGTCAGGGCGCAGCTCATAACCGGTTAGCTAAGCAGAATCGTGTCCAAGTATGAGCACAGGCAAATCGAGCTCGTCGTCGTCTTTGGGCGCCTGGAAGTCTCTGCTGTCGTCAGTGGCGTCGTTCCGGGGTGATTTATCCAGTTTGACCGCCCCGCCGTTCATTCTTTCGCCCACCTCGCAGCTGGAATACACTCAGTACTGGTATCCTGGCCACGACATGTTTGTCGACCCTGCCACCGAAGAGGATCCCGAGCAGCGATTCATCAAAGTCGTGAAATGGGCAATTGCATGCCACCGCGCTCATTATACCCAGCGCAATGTGAACGAAGGCTACGAAAAGAAGCCCCTGAACCCGTTTTTAGGCGAGCTGTTCACAGGCAAATGGCAGCACTCCGAGGCAACTGTTCGTGCCGAGCAAGTTAGCCACCACCCACCTGTTTCTGCCTTCAAAATCAATACAAAGGAAGGGGCTGAAGCCGAGGGTTACGTTGGCGTGAAGGCCAAGTTCTCCGGCTCAATTAAAGTCAAACAGGTCGGCCACACCGTTTACACACTCAAAGACCGCAACGAGATCTACTGTATGGGTCTGCCGTCGCTACATATCGAAGGCTTTTTGACTGGCGCGCCCTACATCGAGCTGGACGGCGAGAACTTTGTTACGTCGACCACAGGTTATCGTGCCACCATCTCCTACAGCGGTGCAGGCTACTTTAGTGGCCAGAAGCATTCCATCAAGGTGGTCATTTTCAAGGAAAGCGATCCCTCGAAAATCCTGTATACCATCAAAGGACAATGGCACAAGGCCATGATCATCAAGAACGAGGCCACCGGCGCCGAGTCTCAATTCTTAGACCTTAGCAAAGTTACGCAACCTCCGGAGCTCTTTGTGGTCGATATCGACAACCAGCACCCTCTTGAGAGCCGCAGGGCCTGGGAAAAGGTTGCTGCAGCCATCCGCAAGGGAGACTATGACGAGATCACGCGCGAAAAGTCCAAGATCGAGAACAAGCAGCGTGAGATGAGGAAGGCCGAGGGTGCAGAGGGGAAATCATGGGACCGTCGCTGGTTCGGTGCTTACAAGCATTCTGAGGATCAGCACAAAGAACTCTTACCCCATACAAACGAAGAAATCTGGCGATTCCACGAAGAGCGCTGGGAGGCTGACGAGGACTTCCAGAAGCGTCACATTGAATGATCTTACCCGTCGTTTACTCCGTCCACATCGTCCACATACACGTTAGAACTAATTACACTCTCAAAAAAACAACGCAGGGACCGTCGAGTGTTGGTGAGGGGAGAACTCGAGCGAGTTCAGTCGAAGAACACTCGGCAGGTCAAGCAGCAAAACACTAGCTCCATAAATATTGTTGCCAATGCATCAAACCTAGCCATACCGCTCGCCGTCCTCGACGATTTTTATTGTCATTTTTCCGACCCCAGGACTTTTAGGGTAGGGGCGCGTAGAATGCCTGCCCCGGTTAGTAAGCTAAAATATAAGCCAATAAGGACTTTTGCTTTCTGACAAACTGCACTAATGGCTGGTCACGGTTTCCCTGGTCCGAAACAAAAGTACACTGTGCGCTACGGGTTGTCGCCCAACGCACAGAACCCTTTCAAGGGCATGCTCTACAACGCCTTTTTCAACACCTTCCGCCGCACGCGCTCCCAGTTCCTGTACCTGCTGATTCCTTTCGGCTCGTACTACTACCTGTGGAACTGGGCCAACGACTACAACCAGTGGCTGTATACTAAGGACGGCCGCACCACTCTCCTGAGCTACGATTAAATTGTCTATATTGCGAGTACATCGTTGCTCAGCTGGTATCCAAACGCTACAGGCTATTTTCGCGATCAGGTGAGACTAAAAGCTTATTTTTGGCTTCAAAAGTATCTATAAATACCAAATGCTGTCTGAAATGGTTGCAAAAATCTTGAATGTATAGTTTAAAGTCGTTTTGTATTACTGCGATGGTCTTCACGAAACTCTATTGATGAGTTTGCCTTCACAGCAACAAATATAAATATGTTGTCGACCTATCGCTGGCAGCATGGTATTGCTGAGGGTTTTCTATCTTGGCTTTGTGGCAGCACAGGCGTTCGCACTGTCGCCCGGCCAAGTATTTAACCTGAGAGCTATTGCCCCCGGTCACCAGCGGGTAGACAAGCAGTTAATCCGAGTGTATGGTGATAGCACTTTAGGTATCGCCGATCCTTATAACAGCAACGCAAGGGCCCTTCATGGAGTATACATGTCGGAGTATGGCATGATCTTGCAGCCGGAGCCTTTGCAATGCATCAAGCCCAACTACCAAAGTGTGTTGATGGTAAATGACAGTCTTTACTCCTCAAGCACCAATGTTCAGGTCCAGGGAAACCGACTGAGCTTCTCAACACCAGTGCACATCTGTCCTTCGTTAAACGACGTGTTGATTCAAACAAACCCCGCTGCCCCCAGCTGTCCAGATGCCATCCCAGTAGAACTAGAGCTGGTTGAATCAGTGGTTAACGCAAATCTCCTCTAGTTAATGCGGTCTAAATGAGGACTGGATCGTTATTTTTCCGAACACGTCTGGTTGGTTCAGCGATAGTTTGCCTTGTTGAGCGAGTCGCAAAACCGAGAAAAACGCATGCCCTTTACTCAGACGAGTTGCTGTGTGGACTTGATCAAACAGACATTTCCCACCAAGGGTGTTTACTTTTTCCAATATTGCCACATCGTCCTCTTCTGTGACTCGGCCAGCCATCAACGCATCTTGGCCAGTCAACTGTTGTAAGAAACCCTGAAGTTCGTTTTGGTCTCTTTGAAAGCTCCCAGAGATACGTGGGTGTGGCGGTAATTCATCCCACGATTCAGGAAGAAGACCCACTGTATCCAGGGTGTGTTCAAACTCCCCCTTTCGAAGTTCCAGCATTGGACTTCCCGGTGTCTCATCAAATTCAATATCACTGTTGTCTGCATCATCCATTATATCAAATTGGTTGTCGAAAGCGTCTAGATGAGGGGATTCATCCGCATCAGAGCTCTGGTCTGGTGTTATCAGGTCTGGTGTCGGCATGGCCGGTGGTGCTGCTTTGTTTTTCTTCAGCAGCTCAGCCTCTCTGCGTTTTCGATTATGCCTAGCAGACCAAGTTTCTCGACCCCAAAACAATCGTTCAAATGTTATTTTCTTCGATGGCCGAGAGGCATTTTTGCAGAACTCATCATAGCCATCAAACCACTCATTTAGTTTATCTTGGGAATAAAATATCTCTTTTTGAATAGTCACTTTAGATTTCCTTGAGGGATCTTGTCTTGCTTCTGTAGGGTCCTCTGTTTCATCCGGTTCGCTGAAATCTAAAGGCTCGATCGGTTCATCGGGGTAGACTGGTTCACTGAACGTAACTGGCGAAGCAATTGGCGTTACTTGGTTGAAAGGAGTATCGGAATGTTCCGTCAGATCAAACAAGACCTGATTCGCGTTACCAAATAAATCACTCTGGTATGAAAGCATACTTTCTGTGACAGAAGAGTAGTCGGACTCGGTTTGGTCCAAGGGGAAGTCTGTTAACCGAATAGAATCGCTGATGGAATGCGACGGTGTCTGGGTGTAGGCGAGTTTGGGCAGTTTATAAGGTGGCCAGTCCTTTTCCAGCTCTAAGTTGATGAGCGGGTTCTCTGGGAGAGTGTGGGAGCGAGACCTTCGAGCAGGTAGCAGTAGCGGGTCTGTTTTAGGTTTAGATTTGACAATGTTCATCGATTTCCAGGTCCGTATAACCTCTATACTCAGTATTCGCCCATTTGACGAGATGATTTTGCAAACCCCTAGCAAAATGTGTGCCTTCTGTCTCAAAGACAAGGGCGCATCGGCAAGATGCGGCACAATAGTCGTGGTCTCTGAGTCAAACCCGTGTTTAGAATCGTTCTGGCTCCAGAACGAAGCAGAGTACGCCTTTTTATACAGCCGCTCGGCCATAGTAAAAGATGGTTGATCCATTGCAAAGTGACCAGGTGACGGACCACTTTTTGTGACCGGTCAGAGGCCCACCATGCAGGCGGTCGAGATTGTGCATGAGGGAGCAGAATGGGTTTTAAAAGAGAAAGGGAATAACTTGTTTTGATTAGAGGACTCGATAACACACTTTACAGGTTATCGACTGGATAGGGAGCCAATCTGTAGATTGGGGACCTTCTATGTGAGTGATACGAGTCCTCTCGTATCGGCCCGGGGGCCAAAAAACCAAAATACTATAAGAGATATAAATTAGGCGTCCTGCTCAATGACACCCTTTTCAGATACATAAATACCGTCCAAGAACTTACGGATATCCTTGTTGCGAGCCTTGCAAATCTGCTGGATGTCCGCGGCGGTCTGAGAAACGTTCTCGACCGAGTTACCGGTGAGAATGAGCTCATCCTTCTGGCCCTTGGAGATTTCGACCTTGACGCCCTCAAGCGCGTTGACGATACGCACCTGCTTCTCGCCAAGGTAGTTACGGATCTCGACCTTCGCACCGTTGTTCTCGATGTTGACGTTGATGGGGAAATGAGCATACACATAGCGCATCTTGTACTTGAAGCCCTTGGTGACACCAACAATCATGTTGTGCACAAGAGACTTGACAGTACGCAACGCAGCGACTTGCTTGCGCGAGCCGTGCAAAATGTACAGCTTGATGAGCTTGTCGTTGACCTTCTTGAAGGTAACGTCGACGTGCTGGAGGTTCTTCTTGAGAGTACCGCGGGGACCAGTAACTGTGATGTTACGGGCCTTGATCTCGACGGTGACGCCCTCGGGGACTTCCAAACTCTGCTCAGAGGTGATATACTTCATGTCGTTAGGTAGAGATGTTTGGCAGGGACGAATTTTTCATAATCTGCATCATCACGTGAGTTACCCGGCCGCACATACCACTCGCCAAAATTGTGAGCCCATATAGCAGTTAAACGTGATTAATGGGCTCACCCTGTGTATTCCGCGGTGTCTCCCTCCTCGCATTCTCGTTCTGGGTCTCCTTTCGCCAACCTCTATATATCCACCTCTGTGCTGTCTAATAAACCCAAATGGCGGACGCATTCCAGCAAGCCATCAAAGCATGGCACGACATTGGGCTAAGCAATCTACAGAAAACGCTTGATGAGCAGGGCATCAAAATCAGTGAAAGCCAGGCGGAGGGCGTTGCCAAGAGGAAGGAACTCTCCGCTAAGACCAAAGAGTTCAAGCGCCTCGACGAGGCGGAGAAAATGGCCAGTATGAAGTCTCTTCTCAAATTATACCAGGCAGAGATCGACAATTTGACAAACAGATGCAAGTTTGCCGAAAGCTGTTTCATGAATGTGTACAAGTTGATGGCAGACGCCCCAGATCCGGAACCGCTCCTTGAAGCGTCGTCGAGCTCGGTTCAGCAGGCGTCTGAGCTTGTTTCGTTGAAAGAAAAGAATTCACAGCTTGAGAAAAAGCTTGTCAAGTACTCTGATTATGAGAAAGTCAAGGGAAAGCTGGTTGATCTGGAAATGAGACAGGCCGAAGTGACTGCGGAGAAGGTTACCGCCAAGCAGAAGGAAATCGAGGCCATCTGGGACGAGAAATCCAAAGCTTGGGAAAGCAAAGAGAAGGAACTCAGCCAACAGGTCACAGAGCTCAAAGGACAGCTCAGTGTTGCCACCGCTCAGCTGTCAAATCAATCCAATCGTGATTTTACCGATACAGATCTGAAGCTTGCCGAGCTAAACACTACGGCGCGAGAACTTGAGAAAATGTCGGTGAAAGTGATTCAACTCGAAAACCGTAATGTACAGCTACGAAAAGACCTCGAAAATGCCAAATCCGGCACGAGCGATCTCGAGCTTCGTCAAACTTACGACGCAAAGATTGCTCAATTGGAGAGCGACAATGACGTTTTAGCAGCTCAGAGCAACAACATGCGTCAACAGCTGCTTGCTCAAATTCAGGAATTGAAGAAGAACCAGACAGTTTCCGAAGCATCGTTGCAGAAAGCCAATTCCGAGCTGCTAGCTGCTAAAACCACTTTGGCTCAGCAACAAGACTACGAACAGATCAAGAAGGAGGTGGCTATTCTGCGTGCTATGGAGTTTGGCAACGACGAATCTACGATTGAAAGCAGCGATTACGAACAGGTATTGCAACTGAAAAACAACAAGCTGAACGATGAGCTGGTAGCTTTGCGTGTTTTGAATGAAAAGACAAGCAAAGAAAACAAGCAACTTCAGTCTCAAATCAAAGAATTCCAAGACCAAGCCTTGTCTCATCGCCAACTAGTCGAAAAGCTTGAAAATGATCTCGCAGTATTGCATACCGATGATTCGGTTTCAACTGTTTCAGGATGGACACCTGTTCCTCGACGCCTTTCCCCGGTCTCATCAATTGCCGGTCAAACCAACACATCGGCAGCTCCTCATCAAAACGTGGATATGCTCGGTATAATCACCCAGCAGCGCGATCGATTTAAAGAGCGTAGTCAAAGTTTGGAGGAAGATTTGCGAAAGGCCACACTGGCTATGAGCTCGCTCAATAAAGAACTGGAAGCCGTCAAGCAAGACAATATCGCATTGTACCAACGGTCGCGGTACGTCCAGCAAACCCAAAACAAGTCCAACAACCGTCTAAGAGGGGCCTATGAGGAGGGCCTAAGTGCTTATCAGCAGTTCAAAAGCCTGGAAACGGAACGGGCAATGGCAGGTATGAGTGCCTTCGACCGAGTCTTGTTTGCAATATTCCGTCGCGCCTTGCTTGAACCAAAGTTCAGATACGGGTCTCTCGCCTATGTAGCAGCCCTTCATTTGGCGGTCATATTTATAGCTCTGTGATTTAATGTCTCCAGGGGGAGATTAGGGAACTTCTTGAAACTTCAATTTTTTTACTTCCATACAGCTAAGGCTAGACAAGAAATTTTGTTATGAAATGTAGCATAATTAGGCAGACAGACGCTTCTGAGCGAGCAAACGACCGCGCTGGCGGCTGGAAAGGTGCAGGGGCTTCTTGTCAGTGGCCTTGGGGACAGCCTCCTGCTCCTCAGTGAGGTGGATCTCAATGTGGCAGGGGCAGGACAAATAAGCGTTGATGCGGCCGTGGGCGCGGAAAGTGCGGCGGCGCTGGTTAGGGGCCTGGTTAACCTGGATGTGAGAGATAACAAGAGCGTCGGTGTTGAGACCCTTGGTATCGGCGTTGGCCTGGGCGTTCTTGAGCAGATCAGTGATGTACTGAACAGACTTGACGGGCCAGCGGGCCTTGGTAACACCGAACTCTTTGCCCTGGGCAGTGCGGCCGATAGAACCAGCATGCTTGCGGAAAGGAATGGCGCGCTTCTTCTCAAGGACAGCCTCCAGGTACTGGTAGGCCTTGTCCAAACGCCAGCCCTTGATGGCCTGAGCGGTAGCCTGGGTATTCTTGAAAGAAGTCCGCAGGTACGAGCCACGAGCCGAAGCGTAGGCTGAATTATCGGGGGTCTTGCTGTACCGAGTCATTTGCAGGGTGCGAGATACTCGATGCGTGGTATTCAAACCTTGAGAGTGTGTACGTTTGTGACAGCTGAGCCCTGAGCCCTAATCGATATTCATGCAAGGATCTATTTTGTCGCTTACCCAATAATTTCGCTGGTCCGACTAAGAGAAAAAATTTCTTGCGTAAGCAGTGTATCGGGGAGTTACAAATCACCAAAGCGAGACCGCGATGATCTCTGAAAGGAGCCCTCTTGAGATTTAGAGGTTGCAATTCGGTATGGCACTTTTAACTATAGCAACTAATGTTTATCTAGCCCAATGGCCCCTAAATCGCTGGGCTCGGGGACTTACTCGCCTCATCTGCCCCCCAAGGAAAAAAATCTGCTGCAGGTCCCCCAATTACTAAGTGTGAAATTTTTTGATCTGCTCTTTCTTCATTATACCCGAATAAAAAAAAAATGGCATTCACTCCAGGAGGTAGAGGAGGCCGTGGCGGCGCCCGTGGTGGCGCCCGTGGTGGATTTGGCGGTGGATTTGGCGGTGGTCGCGGAGGCGGTCGCGGAGGTAGCTTCGGCGGCCGTGGCGGTGCTCGTGGCGGTGCTCGAGGAGCTCCTCGCGGCGGTGCTCGCGGTGGTGCTCGTGGCGGCCGTGGTGGTGCTCGTGGCGGTCGCGGCGGCGCTGCTGGCGGTGCCAAGGTTATCGTCGAGCCCCATCGTCACAGCGGTGTCTTTATTGGCCGTGGTAAGGAAGATATGCTCCTCACCAAGAACTTGGCCCCCGGTGAGACCGTTTACCGAGAGAAGCTAGTCTCTATCGAAGAGCCCAACTCGGATCCTAGCTTGCCTGCCACCAAGGTCGAGTACCGTGTCTGGAATCCTTTCCGTTCTAAGTTGGCTGCCGGTATTCTTGGTGGTCTTGACGAGCTGTTCATTGCCCCCGGCAAGAAGGTTCTCTACTTGGGTGCTGCTTCAGGCACTTCTGTCTCTCACGTTGCCGACATCGTTGGTCCTACCGGCACTGTTTATGCTGTTGAGTTCAGTCACCGCCCTGGCCGTGATCTCATTTCTATGGCCAAGAAGCGTCCTAATGTTATTCCTATTGTCGAGGATGCCCGTCACCCGCAAAAGTATCGTATGCTCGTTGGTATGGTCGACTGTGTCTTTGCCGATGTTGCTCAGCCTGACCAAGCCCGTATTATTGCCCTCAATGCTCATATGTTCTTGAAGAACGGTGGCGGTGTTGTCATCTCCATCAAAGCCAACTGTATCGACTCCACAGTTGATGCTGAGACAGTATTTGCCCGCGAGGTCCAAAAGCTGCGCGAGGAGCGTGTGAAACCCCTTGAACAATTGACCTTGGAACCTTATGAGCGTGACCACTGCATCGTTGTTGGTCGTTACCAGCGTTCTGCTTAATAGTATGTATTTGTTTTCTATTCATTTTGAAATAGTATCATGTCCTTTAACTTGAGCTGTACTCGAACCAGCCCCTCTTGAAGGTGGGCATACCAGGAGTTGCCAGCCTGCTATTGACAAGATTACATTTCCTCGTATCGATACATTGTTAATGATCCTCGCAACGACCTCGGGCAGTGTGTTCATTACTCCAAAGATTGCATGTCACAAACTACCCATTGAGTGAATGGCGATCAGTTCTGGCCACACACGAAGAGGTTATATTCCTGCGATTTCGCACCTTAGATGTAGCATGAAATTCGTTAAATTTCGTACGCGGGCATTGCGTCTAGCCCCAGATTGGAATTCAACCACCCACCGTCGGCTTGTACCATCCTCAAGCTAACTACTGAAACTAGATAAGCTTTAACCACGTTCCGATCCAAAATTAACCAAAACGACAAATCAATTAGCACCAGAATAGCCAGACCTACCTTTGACCACAGTCTGGTCAAAGGACGACCGTGTAAACCATCGCAGGCTATTCGCGATATTCTAAAACACCCCGCACTGGGGGTGCTAATGTCCCAAGTCGGACTTGGCCCATTATGGAGGCTGACCCTCTTGTGACATAATAATGCGCTTTATCAGATTCGCTCTGGCCGGTACGGCATTGGCACTGCCAGGTTGCAAGAATATCAAAGTGGACAATGAGAAGTACGATCTGTCCGATCTTGCCAAGACCTGGATAATTTCTGAGGAGATTGAGACGCCTCCCACGTTGACGAACCTCACTTGGTACTATAATCCCTGCGGCGCCATTGAGGAGTCCAATTGCCCGCCAAAATCTCAGCTTTGTGGTGTGGAACGAGTTACACGCGATGGAACGACAGAAATCACCCAAATCATCCCTATCTATTCGGATGGAGAGAACGCAAGCCGCGCCGTGGAGGGCGCCATTGATGAGAACGCAGAGGGAATTAGGTTTATCTACAGTGGTGCTACGTGGGGCGATAAAGCAGTTAGCGCAGAGGTTGTTTTCAATTGCGGAACCGAGTCAAAATATGTGAGTGGTGCTGATACTTGGGAAAACGAGTCGCTGCTCCTCACGTTCACAACGCCTTCTGTGTGTGCAGATAGAAGCGAAAAGCCCCGCCCGCCTCCTAGCGAACCAGATGAGTCCAGGGGATTCTTCGGATCCATTTTCCACTTCTTCTGGATGATTTTCGTTTACTTGTTAGTGCTTGCTCTTATCGTGGGCGTTATACTATTTATCAGGTACCGCCAGACTGGTCAAGCACCCGTCTATCGCGAGGATCTCGAAAGCCTGCTTCGAGATCTGCCCTATTTGATTCGCGACTTCTTCCGTAAAATCCGCGAGACGTTTGGCGGTTCGTCTCGTGGCTATGCTGCTCTTTAGCTGGAAACGTTCGCCAGTGCCTTCGTCAAGTTCTCTAAGGTGGTTTCGAAATATGCCTCCTTCTTTTTGAGGGCCTCGATCTTCTCTTGAGCGTCGCTACTTTCGCTGTCCAACGAGTTCGTATAATCTGTACTTTTCGTACTCATAAACATTTTGCCTACGCCCTGCCACACACGGCCGTTGCCGCCGATTCCCTCAACCTCCTGCTTGGTCACTTTGCCCAGCTGGATCGAACGCTGCAATGCGTTGATCTGAGCCTTGACAGACTGTAGTTCCGAGTGAGCAGTTAGTGCTTTCTGCTGCAGTTCCTGGGTGTCCATTGATCAGGTAATCTTCACGATGCTTCAGACTCTTAGCGGTTTAGTATGGTGTTAGACCTTTTACGGCTCGTGCATGGTATCAATTCGCTCGAGATGGGATTTTTGGGCACAATGAGTGTGCTGGTTTCGTGGAATCACACCTCGGTTCGTATTTTGACCCTATAACCTGTCTGTTTTTCAAGTTCTACCTGAAATACTGTCACTGACTAAGTTATCTCCAACGAAGGCTATTTTTCAGAATCGGATTGACATGCTTTCGGTCTCTTGGAAACGCTCTCTTCAGGTGCCCCGTCGCTGGTATTCGAAAGGATCTGCACAAGAGCTGGTCGACAAATTCTGGACCAAAATTTCCGTCGATGAAACCCCCACACACCGAGCTGTAACGCTAGAAGGTAAACCGCTCAAGACCCCTGGCGGGAGTCCATTGCTTATTCCTAACACCAAGCCTGCTTTCTTGTCTCATTTGATTGCCCAGGAATGGCAGGTAATGCCTACTTTGCAGCTCAAAGCACACCATGTCCCACTCACGTCTCTGGCCAGTCGAGCCATTGATTTTTCTGAGGAAGAGCGTGCTATTGTCGCGGAAAAGCTCCTACCGTACCTTGATACCGATACGCTTCTCGTTCTTGCCCCCATAAAAGACTGTGAGGGTCGTTTGCGGAAAGTTCAAATTGAGAAGTTCGGTCCGGTGGTTGAAGACGCCTGCAAGGTCTGGAACATCCCCAAACTCAACTACCTGGATACTGAAACTCAGCTTTTTGGTAATTACCAGACCCCTGAGGCCAAGGAAAAAGTCATGGCTTGGATGAGATCGCTCGATGATTGGAAATTTGCCTCCCTTGAACGAGCGACCACTGCAGCTCGCTCTCTTATTGTCGGCATGAACATAGTTTTGCACCGCAGACCTGTTGCAGAGCTGGCCCACTTGGCCAATCTAGAGGTCTTCCATCAGACCGAAATTTGGGGAGAGGTCGAGGACACTCACGATGTCGACCACGAAGATATCCGACGCCTTCTTGGTGCGTCTTACATTAACGCATTGGATTAGAATAAATTGTACATAGGCAAGGTTTTTATGATATTAGTTCTGCCGAGCAATCATGTCTCCTCATAAATAGTCGAAGAAGAGACTGTTATCGCCCGGCGGGGTTTACAGAGAGAGGGCGGGACGTAGGTTCTTCGTCGCATCTCAGCATCAGATGTGCTCAAGGTAGAAATAGAAACGTCATCAGAGTCCTTGCTCCCGGCCAGAGACGGTTCGTGGGTGCGAGCGGCAGAGATACACGCGTAAAACTTGTTGGCGGTGTCAGCAGCCCGGGCGCGGAACATATATGTCTCCTCTCCGATACGGACCTGGATGTCATGACGGCCAGACCGGCGAACATCTGCACCCCCTCCGACAGTGAGCTGGACGATGTCAGAAGAAGAGTGTACGTTAACCTTGGCAATCCCACGTCCGAGAGGAATAAGCTCGATTTTGAGCTCCATCTGCGAAAGTGGCACCCAACGGCTAACCGTCCACTTGGACACCCAGAGCTGAGCGCTGAACATGCCTGGCGGCAGCTGTGAGGTCGTGAGTGTGGGCGTAGAGAGCGAAGAGAAGTTAGTGCCAAATGTCGCTGACCCCCGATAGGTGGGTGAAACAAAGGTCGTCGAGGCAGGTCTAATACTGTCAATGGACTTTGCAGTGCGTATTTCGCGCACTCTAGGCACCGCAATAGACTGCGTCGTAGCAGTGGCCATGAAGACAGCGTCCTCTTCCGCCTTTTGGCGTCTAGCCCCTTCCACAACGCGTCGAATAGCTGGTTCGGTGGTTGTAACAAGGCCCACAGATCCAGGATCAAGAGTGCGTTTGGCCTGTTCCTGCTTGGCCTTTTCTCCAGCAAGCTTTATCTCTTCGACACGCTTCTCTTCCTGTTGACGTAGCTTTCTGGCTGCTTCCTCCCGGATGCTGCGATCAGAATTTGCCTGAGAAACCGTCTTCACGGCCTCGTCCTTGACTCCATTCAAGAAACTCTCCCAAGTTTTGGAAGAACCTACACTAGTGTGCAAAGTATCCACAGATCGTGCAGAAGACCTGAGAGAACGCATAGATTGGTAAGATCCCGCAGACGAGGCAAGTGATCCATTGGAACCAAACTGTGCTCCCACTGCAATTGTGCGATTGTTTGAATCAGAGCATACTGCTGTGCCCAAGCCCGAGCCTGAGGACTCGGGCCGGGATAAGTTGGAGTTCAAACTTTGCATGGAGGTCGACTTGTAAAGAGCGTAAAGGGGTCTCTGGTATGTGGAGCTGGCCTTGGCACGCGATTGAATTTGGGGCGCAAGGGGTTTTACCTCCGGTTCAACTGCTGGTGTCTCAGACACGGGGAGAGCTGCAGTCTCCTGTGCAGTAACTTCTGCAGGAGGTGCGGCATCCTCAGTCCGCTCATCGGCCTTGGCTGAAAGCGTTTTAGGGTCAGACATTTCCATCTTAAGCTTTTTCATAAAAGACTTGAACTTGGCCTTCTTGCTCTCCTCAGGCACACTGCTCTCACCCGAGCTCTCGACATCGGTGCTAGAACTCGTGTCAGTATCTGATGTCAATGCGCTCTTTGTGGTGCCAGCAGATTCTGCACGTAAATCTACAGGTGTCAGTGAAGCAGTAAGACGTGCGCTGATGGGTGCAGGTTTGGTGACAGGTGCAGGAGGCGGAATGCTAGGGGGTTGACGTACCTCCGTTTTGTTGATGTCTGTAGGCAGGCTTTCACAACTGTTGGCCGCCGTATTGGTTGCCCAAGGACGCGTAGGAATGACCGACACGTTTGGAACGGACTTGCTGGTTAATGACGCTAATGACTCAGAGCAGGGGATGAGACCGTTGCTTGAGAAGAGGACTGAAGTTGCGGCGGAATCATTGCTTGCAGCAGAATATGACTTCGATAGCACTGGTTGGGATACCTTTTCCTGACGCTCACGCATTTCACGCGCCAAAATCGAATTGCCAATCCTGCGACGTGCTTCGTTCGCCCGCTCTATCTCTGCCGGCGATGGCTGTTTTCCATTGAGCCTTTCTGAAGGAGGGGACGGTATAACAAACGGAGCGTTTGCTACAGTTGACTTTAACGAAGCCGGAGTTTGCAACATATCCGTGTCGACCTCGTCACTTGCTTGAGCATAGAGGATACTTGGGCTTGGGGTGTTGGTCACCTGTGGTGGAAGCACTGGAGCAGCCAAAGCTTGGGCTGGTATTTCAGTTCTCTCCTGTTCCTCTTCCTGGAGATCTTTGAGCATCTCTTTGAGGTCATCAGTGAGCCCGGAGGGCAACCCGATTGAAATGCGTTTCAAATTATTCAATGAAACTTCTCGTTTGGTCAGTCCAGATGGTTTAGGAGTGAACGAGTCATACGACTCATCCCTAACCAACTGCTGCTCAGCAATCATTTTATGATCTCTCTTCGTGATGGAAATACCAAGGCTGTCGTACTCGTTTCTGCTATTAGTGCCGCTAGTCTCGGCGTCAAAAAGGTTGCGCAAAATCACGTACCAGTGCTCCAACTCATCTGTATGACTCTGGAAGGAAAATGAGTGGCTTGGAGAAGACAGTGTAATAGTGTCCGCTGTGCGTGTGACCTTGAATTCGTCGCCACGGAAATTTGGGAACATTAGGCTGCGTTGGCCGGTAGTTTCGACACGGCAAATTGCTAGCGAATTATTCCCATGGCTCCGGATGATCAAAAGCTCGGCAACGCAAGAAAGGTTCAACTCAGCAAAGGAGGAAGAGGATAGCACTAGATCAAACACCTGGCGCTCAATAATATTAACAGGATCGAATGATGCAGACACAAGTTTGTTCGTTTGAAGGCTACGAGCATAGCCGAAATCGAAATTACTGGTGTTCAAGGCCGAGATCTGCACGATCAACGTGCGACGTGCGGCCAAGCAGAGGTTAGTGATGGTCTGCACACCCATGGGCATAGACATACGAGACTCGGCGATTTGTAAAATGTCTTTGAGGTCTTCAAGATAGATGAAAGGAGCCTTTCGTTGCTGTGCATGTGGGACATCGTAAACGAAGCTATCGATATAGGAGCAGAAGGCTTGCTGGGCATCGTTGCACCAGAATTCCATGCCTTTAATGTTCACAGGGAGTGTACGCATGACACTAATCACCGCTTCCAGCGCACGTCGAGAATCGCCGGGTGGGGTTAAAGGTCTGAGCGCAACCAGCTCTGTTTGGAACCGGGACGAGCGGGTAGTCACCAGTTCGATGAGCGCGTTGGCGCCCTTTGATCGTTTTTCAATTCGAATGTTTTTCACGGCGTTCCAGATAGCCATGGTTGTGATTGTCCTGTTACAAGTGTAAAAAGTTTGGAAACCTCGGCGAGGCAGAAAAAGCAGAAGTCAGTCCTAGCGGGAGAGCCAGGTTTTGTGAATGGGGTGGTTAAATTAGATTGTCAAGAGATATTAACTCAAGAACTCAGGAGGTGTTCAATAAGGCGAGCGTGCTGTAGGAGGTTTCTACCGAACAGGTTCAAGGAAAGGATAGTGAAGGAAGATCGATGCCCAGTTGGGATATATTAGCTCCATGCACGATTTCTCCTTGCTGGACGCGTCGCTCCGAACCCTACACAGCTAGTAACCTTGTTGTTCTAGACTGCAGCATTATGATATTTCGATATTTATAGTGATTTTATACGCGTAGGGTTGTATTGGCAGCTGTTTTTAACTGTTTCAACAGCATCTATAGTGAAAAAACATCTTGCCCATTTGCTGCAATGCACGTGCGGCCGATGTCCACGTTTGTGGAGGCATCGTGATTGAACGCGTTTTCCCCCCCTGTTGGTATTTATTTTTTATTGGGTGTGAATAGTCTCATATTGACTCGTAATTGCCTTAATTGATTTGTTTTCCTTTTTGGTTTCCGAAGTCTACTGCTTGTACAGCTTGTTCACCCCTTATGCAGACTGCGCAGGTGAATTGAGTCTTGCACGCGCTTATTGCCGATCTGGGAAAAAGCAGAACAGGAGTCAGGGCCTGGAAAAAAACTACTGCTTTTTTTTTTAAAGTAGTGGCTCCAGTTGCATTGCAGTATTTAGCATAATTCATAAAGTGAATTATAGTCGGCTTTTGTAGTGGTCGAAATCTGCACTCCGATCGACCACGATAATGTGCGGTGTACGGCCGTTATGTCAGTTAATTAGCATGTACGCTGAAGATTGGTTGGATGAGGAATATCGTCGGGTCGAGCAGTTGATTGATTCACTGGGTGCGATCAAAGCTAGCTTCGATACTATAAACATATACGTGGACAAAACCGACGAAACCATAGCAAAATCAGGTAAGGTTCTAAACCATTGGGCACAGCTTCTGAGAAAATCGGCAGAGATAGCTACAGTTATTGGCAGATCAACATGGTATGGACTTGATTATGAACTAGAGAGTAGGCGCAAAGAAGAGTTGAAGCGAATTGAGCTAGAGGAAGAACGTGAGCAAGCAGAACAAGAGGCAAAGCTCCTGCTCGAACAACAAACCGAAGCTGAGCGGGCGCAAAAGCTTGCGGAAAAGTCCATGGTTGAAGACTCGCTACGTGCTCCGAAACGAATGAGGCTTGGCCGCCCTGCTGGCTCAATTCGAAGGCGAACGGTCGCGTTCACACCACAGAGACGAGCAAGCCTTTATGACCCACACGCTCGACAATATACCTCTAAATACATATGAGCGATTATGTGCGACAACATTGCAGCTATAAAATCAGGCCTGAATATTGTTTCACATGAACAGCCCATTCCAAACTGCACTCCCCTCTACACCCCCTGTCTTCTCTCCTTCGTGTCTCAGACGCGTGACAAATCAGCGAACCCACACAAAGCGAAGAGTTGATTTTTTGATATTTTCGTCCGTGCTAACTTTATAAATCAGTGATATGAGAGAGATTGTTTCAATCCAGTGCGGCCAAGCCGGTAATCAAGTCTCCAGCGCATTTTGGGAGAGCATTATTCAAGAGCATGGCTTGGACCAGGACGGCCACCTAGACCCTAATCATGAGAGCCCCAAAGACCGTATTGACGTGTTTTTCTCTGAAGCAAGCAACCGAAAGTATGTTCCTCGTTCGGTGGCAGTAGACTTGGAGCCGGCGACTCTAGATTCTATTCGCTCAGGCCCTTTGGGAAATATGTTCCGACCCGACAACCTAATCTCGGGCGAAAGCGGTGCCGGTAACAACTGGGCAAAGGGCTACTATACCGAGGGTGCTGAGCTTATGGACCAGGTTCTTGACGCTGTTCGACGTGAGGTTGAACAAGCCGACTCGTTGCAAGGTTTTCAAGTGACCCATTCATTGGGAGGCGGTACAGGCTCCGGCATGGGCACACTGTTGCTGTCACGTATCAAAGAAGAGTACAGTGATCGTATGGTTTCCACATATTCCATCCTACCCTCCCCAAAAGTGTCTGAAACAGTTACTGAGCCTTACAATGCTGTCCTAGCTATGCACCAGCTAGTTGATTGCAGTGATGCAACTTACTGTTTGGACAACGAAGCCCTCTTCAATATCTGTACCAAGACGCTGCGTATCCAGCATCCTGGCCACCATGATTTGAACCGTTTGATTGCCATGGTAATGACAGGTGTTACTACTGGCTTGCGCTACCCTGGCCAACTTAATGGCGACCTGCGGAAATTGGCTGTCAATTTGGTACCTTTTACACGGCTGCACTTCTTTACTACCGCCTATGCTCCCTTGTTTGCTGCGAACCAGCGTGCGTTCCACAATTTGTCTGTTCCTGAGCTTACCCAACAACTGTTTAACCCTGCCAATGTGATGGCTGCTTGTAACCCTGCGAATGGTCGGTACCTTACCATTTCCACGATTTACCGTGGTAAGGTTGGTACAAAGGAGGTTGAGGACTGTAACCAGATGGCTTATCAGCGCAATCGCGGCCTATTCGTAGACTGGATTCCCAACAACTTCCAAACATCAGTTTGCAATGTCGCCCCCAAAGGCGAAACTTCGGCCACATTTATTGCTAACACTACTGCGGTCCATGAGCTGTTCACTCGCTCTCTCAACCAATTCGATATTATGTTCCGTCGCAAGGCTTTCCTTCACTGGTACACTGGTGAAGGTATGGATGAGTCCGAGTTCACGGAAGCTCAGTCCAACCTCGAGGATCTTGTTGCCGAGTACTTGCAGTACCAGAATGCAACTATTGATGAGGATTATGAGGAGGACTACAATGCTGGTTACGAGGATGAGCCGGCTTATGCTGAAAGCGTCGAGGTTGAGGCCTTTTAAGAATAGCTTAACTTATATTTAATACCCAAGGAACTCAATACATTTGAGAAAAGCACGCTGTAACAAGAATAGCTGACCGGACGTGATATACTACACGTATGTAATTACAAAGGAATAATCTTTACAAGCAAATCACCGCCGTCGACAGCGTCACCACCTTTGACTTCGACGGACGAAACTTTGCCAGCAACAGGAGCACTGACAACCATCTCCATTTTCATTGCTGAAAGAACAAGAACTGGCTGGCCCTTCTTAACTTCCTGACCAGCCTCGACCCGGATTTCAACGACACCACCGGCCATGGGAGCACCAATATCACCGGGATTGGAGGGGTCGGCCTTGGGGCGAGAAATTGTCTCAACAGCGGCATTACGATCCTCAACAGTGATATTACGCATCTCACCATTAAGCTCGAAATAGACGTCGCGAGTACCAGTCTGCGAGCTGATGTCGCCAACAGTCAAACACTTGATGACAAGCACCTTACCGCGAGTGATCTCAATTTCGTATGGCTTTCCGATTTCGAGAGGGGCCATGAAAATGTCCGTGGGAACAACGCTAAGGTCACCAAAGCGCTGGCGAAGCTCGTGGAAGCTCTCAAACACCTTAGGATACATGACGTAGCTAGCAAGATCAGTCTCGCTAATGTCATGGCCCAAGCGAGCTCGCAAATCACGCTTCATGGCTTCAAGATCTAAGGGGGCCAAAAGGGCACCAGGTCTCTTATTCATGGGCGTCCGCTTGCCCTTCAAAATGTTGGTACGCAAAGGCTCGGGGAATCCACCGTAGGGAGTACCCATAAGACCCTGGAAAAAGTCAAGCACCGAATCAGGGAAATCAAGCTCGGAGGCACGTCTCTCAACATCCTCTGGAGTTAACTTGTTAGAAACCATAAACTGGGCTAAATCACCAACAACCTTGGAAGTGGGCGTTACTTTAACAATGTCGCCGAGGAGTTTGTTAGCTTCAGTGTAGGTCTTCTTGGTTTCCTCCCATTGTGATCCTAAGCCAACTTGTTGAGCTTGGAACAACAAGTTAGTCAGTTGGCCACCTGGAATTTCGTGAATGTAAACTTCAGGATCGGGACCTTTAAGCTCAGCATCGAATGGTGAGTACAGCAGACGCATCTGCATCCAGTAGTTATCAATCTCGCGTACATGGTCACCATTCAGGTTAGTGTTGATTTCGCCGTCCAAAGAAGCTAGTAGAGCAGAAATGGATGGCTGTGAAGTCATACCAGACATGGAGTTCGAGGCGGCGTCAACGACATCAGCACCGGCACGCGCACAAGCAACCATCGAGGCCACACCAGTACCCGCGGAGTCGTGAGTATGTACGTGGATGGGGAGGTCGGGGAACTCTTTACGAATGCTACCAATGAGCAAAGTAGCAGCCTTGGGGCGAAGTGTACCAGCCATGTCCTTGATACCCAAAATGTGGGTACCCATAGCGACGATCTTGCGAACAACTTCAAGGTAGTAGTCCAGGTTGTACTTCTTTCCGGGCACGAGCATATCACCAGAGTAGCAAACAGTAGCCTCAACAAGACCACCAGCCTTCTTGACAGCATTGACACCAACTTCAAGTTGTTCAAGATCATTCAATGCATCAAAGACACGGAAAACATCCACACCAGCATCCTTGGCCTGCTTTACAAAGTGATCGATGGCATTGTCAGGCAAAGAAGCATAGGCAACACCGTTAGCACCGCGTAGCAGCATCTGGAAAAGAACATTGGGAACAGCTTCTCTGAGTTTACGCAGACGATCCCAAGGGTCCTCATGCAAGAAGCGCATGGCAACGTCGAAAGTTGCACCACCCCAACACTCCAATGCAAAGGCACCTTCCAAAGCATGAGCAGTGGTGGGTGCAATCTTCAGCAAGTCGTAAGTACGCAAACGGGTTGCCAAAAGCGACTGATGAGCATCACGCCAAGTAGTATCCATGATCATAGTACCATCGAAGTTGCGCACGGCCTTGGCAACTGCCTCAGGTCCCTCATTAAGCAGAAGGTAGCGAAGGCCATTCTGAGGCTTGACCGAGACATCAGGAATACCAGTAAGAGAGGGTACCTGCACAGGGCTTTTGAGGGAAGGGAGACCACGTTGCCCAACTAGAGAAGAGCCATTGACAAGCACGTCGGCCAAGAAAGCCAAGATACGATGAGCACGATTCTGGAACTTGAAAAGCTGGAACAGAGACGGCTCATCATCAATGAAAGTAGTCCAGCACTGATTGGCAATAAAGGTAGGGTGTGTAATGAGCGACAACAGGAAGGGAATGTTTGTTTTAACACCACGAACGCGGAACTCAATGAGCGAGCGCAACGTCTTACGACGGGCAGTTTCAAAGTTGGAGCCCAAGCAAGTACATTTAACAAGCAGAGAGTCGTAGTAGGGTGTGATAACAGCACCCGCAAAGCCGTTACCACCATCCAAACGAACACCGTTACCACCGGCTGAACGGTAAACTTCGACGCGACCAGTATCAGGCTGGAAATTCTTCGATGCATCTTCAGTGGTGATACGGCACTGAATGGCACAGCCACGAATGGTAATATTGTCCTGCTGTAAACCTAGATCTTCCAAGGTCGCACCTGCTGCGATCTGAATTTGTGCGGCTACAATGTCAATACCGGTAATTTCTTCTGTAATGGTGTGCTCAACCTGGATACGAGGATTGATCTCGATGAAATAGTGGCGATTCTGATTATCCACAAGGAATTCAGCGGTACCAGCGTTCTTATAGCCTGCGACTTGGGCAAGCTTGACAGCATCAGCCAGAATAGCATTTCGAACACCTTCGTTCAAGGATACAGCGGGGGCGATCTCGACCACTTTCTGATGACGACGCTGAACTGAACAGTCACGCTCAAACAAATGGATCACGTTGCCTTCACCATCTGCCAAGAGTTGGACCTCGATGTGCTTGGGCTTGTCAAGAAAACGCTCGATGAACACAGTGCCATTACCAAAAGCGGTCTTGGCCTCAGAAGTAGCTCGAATGAAAGCATCTTCAATATCCTCACCCTCTCGAACGACACGCATACCACGGCCACCACCACCAAATGCGGCTTTAATGATGACGGGGAAGCCGTGCTCCGCAACAAAGGCCCGAGCCTGTTCAACGTTATCAATAGGGCCCGGAGTTCCAGGTACGGTGGGCACACCAGCCCGATCAGCAAGATAGCGTGCCGACACTTTATCGCCTACGCTATCAATGACCTCAGGAGGAGGGCCAACCCATATGATGCCAGCCTCAATCACTTTGCGAGCAAACTCCGAGTTCTCGGATAAGAAGCCATAGCCAGGATGAATCATGTTCACATTGTGCAGCTTTGCAATCTTGATAATTTCGTCGATCTGCAGGTATGCACCGACAGGTGTGAACTGGCCGGGTTTACCAATTACATAGGCCTCATCGGCCTTGAGACGATGCATAGACAGCATATCCTCATGGGCATAGATACCAACAGTAACCATTGACAATTCATGTGCAGTTCTGAACACACGAACAGCGATCTCAGATCGATTGGCCACCAGGATCTTGTTGTTGGGCCCCAAAATCGACGTGCCAGCCCGCACGGTCTCCAAAGAGGGCAACTCGGTGAAAGCAACGTCGTCCATTTGATAAAAAGGATGTTGGATCAAAGGCAGTAGAAACAGATCTGGAGTAAAGAGTAGAATAGAAGACCTGTGATTATCCTCTGATAGAGATTTCTAGTCTATCCGAAAGAATTACTCTGTTCAATGCCAAAGTGAGGTTAAAAGAAATTCGATCCCAACCAGCTGCAATGACCAAATCCTAACTCAAATACAGGGTAAGGGTCAAAGTGCGTCCCATAGGCGGTGATTCATTCTGCTGATAAGGGCAAGGGCTGAATACTGGTCTGCGATGGTCATTATGTGGCATGGAAATAAAAATCTGGCAAAAATAACAAACCATAAACAGTTAAAATCACACTAATATACATCTTAGGTAGCTCATTTCCCAGATAACCAGGTTAGCCTCCTTCTTTTCATCTCCTGCACATAGTCTGCCAAATGTCGCAGGCCAACCAGAGGCGTTGGGGCGCGATTTTCCACAATACGATCGTACAATTCACCTACAACCACTTGAAGGCTAGTAGGAGTATCATGTGGAATTAAAAAAAACGCTCCCTTTTTACCGTACACAGCACTTATTTCATCCGGACCCTGGTCGCTCCAGACTGATGCGTACACAATGACGTCGCCTGCGTCGATCTGGGCATCGCTTGCAGACGAGAAAATTCTGGGGGGGCCTGAGAATGGCGCATCCCCGCATCCCCGCGCTAGCGAAATTTCGTTAATTAGGTCTTTCTGGCCAGAAGTCTCTGCTATCAGTGTGATTTTCTCTCGTGGATAACCCAGCAGACTGAGGTATTGATACAGCAGCACTGCATATTCGGCTGTGCCGACGTGTTGCTCGTTGTATGCAATTGTTCCGTACCCATCCACATGGACCCGTTGCACAGCTGATGCAAAGCCCGGCAGATTATCGTCCCCCGTAGGAGTTAGTGTGGGGTACCAGTCACGGTACAGTTCGGCAACTGATGGCGAGACGTCAAGCGGACCTTCACAGAAATGGACACCGTATAGGACCATACGTGAGAATAAGCTAGGAATTGGAGATGCTTCACCAATCAGCACTAGCTTTTCCAAGACATCATTGATCACGTGTGCTGTCTCGAGCTCAGACCACATATGTGCGCGATCAATTACTATTGTTTTGAAGTGTCCATGGATCGGTTTTGGCCACACCACCACATCAGCAGTTTTCAATAAATAATTCTCATGTTGAATTTCATCCAGCACTTTCAAGGGAGATAACCAAGCAATTTCCGTGAATAGTTCATTTTCCAGCAGGTTTAACCTGCGGCCAATGAGCTGGGCAGAGGGACAATCATTCTTGAAAAAAGCACTCATGTTGTTTTCGGCAGCCAGATCACCCACTTTTTTTAGCAGCTCATCAAGTCTAGGCAGCATTCTTTGTCCTCTGTAAACATTTCCCTTGAAATCTGCGTGCTGAGGTCGAGAGCTAACCAAAAGAGTACGGTCGAATTGATCCCAGTCTAGCAACGGAAAGTCTCCACCCGGCGGAATTGCTACCACAGCAAGATTGTTCTTTTGAACAAATTCCAAACAGGTTGAAGCAGACTCGGGATCATATCGCCAACCCAAAAGCGGCTTAATTAAGAATTCCGGCCAGTCCTGCTTAACTGATATTTTCGACCGCCAAAGTCTTCGATTATCAGGAATCATGATGCTTTCTGCTTTCTTTTCAATTGATCTGACGATAAAAGGCTCCACCGACACAATTTGAGCGAACCAGATACTGCTTTTATCGACCAAAAAAACTCCATCACCAGGCGCAAGTCTCGAGAACTCCAGCTTTCCACCATCTGAAAGATCATCTGGATCAATGCTGACTTCGTAAATCACCAGTTTAGACTCTGTGGATTCTATTGATGGTATCACAAACTCCACTGCTTTGAAAGTAGCGGGTGCGCCATACCTGTAGGTTCCGGTTTCCAACTTGACGTTCATACGAGCAACTTGCTTTGAAGCAGCTGAATACGTACCGTCAACCCATGATCTGTTCTGCGTATCAATGTAGTCTTCGACAGATAAAAAAACACCAGTATTTGAAATGTGTTGCTTCGAGAAACCTGAAACCGGATCAAGCTTGATCTGTGCGTAGCGGAATGATAAATCTTGAATAGAAACATCTAGTGAAATTGCGAGCTTCTCAAGCATCAAATTATTCGCTTTTGCTAGATGAATATCTAGTTGATCAGGATCAGTGATTGCAGATTTTGGTAGTAATGCAAGGCTCCTCAGACCTAAACCGAGAGCTTTGGATCGGAACCGCAAGATTTCTTCTTCCATATCCCTATCATCTGTGAATTGAAGATAGTATAGTAGCAAACGAGACTTATCAGGCTGTGGTTTTCTGTACCTAGCATAAACGTCTGCCTGGATAATATGTTTCCTGGAGACTAATGCGGTGGGTAGCTGGCGAGCGAGCACAATACTCAGATCTAATACACGATCATCCTTGTTGAACAACAAACCGTTCATATCTGGAGACTTTAGAAGCTCCCGCACTAGCTCTCTGCAAACAGGGTTGCATAGATTGGAAGCAAGAGTCAGGGCTGTTTTGATTGCACCAACATCTTTTCTTTTCAAACGGGCTTGACAGCCGGCTTTAAAATTGCTGCAGTTGGCCACTTTGGACGGGATATGCCTACAGCCCAGCAAAAAAGTATCCAAATCTTTTTCTACTTCTTCCGACTCCGCAGAGCACATGCGTCAGCAAGACGAAAACCGGTGGTATCTCTATTCGACAAAATCACCAGCTGGGGAAGGGGGGCTTTTTTTTGTAAAGATTCGCTGCGTCCAATCGATGATTGGCTTAAGTTCAACCACAAGGCTACTAAAATGTCAATCACACGATATAGAATATTTGATGCAAGGATGTCAATGTCCAATCTGCTAAACACTGGATTGTGAAAACTCGTTTCCCCCGCGTTCGTTTACTTCGGAGAACCAGTCCCTATATGAGCTCTGGTGCGCATCGAGCACTATTAGTGCAGATCAAACAGCTCTTTGGTTTGTTTCAGATGCAGGTTGTGGTTATCGATGAATTTGTTTTTCGGCTGGAATCAAAGTATTTGACAAGTGCATACTATGTTCTGATATAACGCTCTTGTACTAGAAATATACGGCTGCGGCCATATCCAGATGAAAGCAAGACTTCCCGTCCGATCAGTCCTATTGAACCATCTGAGAGCCTTACCAAGTATTACAGTGGGAGACCATGTGAGAACAGAAGGTGCTGCAGTTAATTTTTTATATTTCATGTTTAAAAGCCGAGTCATATAATTCCTGGCGCAAAGGCAAAAAGCCGAGTCACATAATTCCTGGCGAAAAGGCAAAAAGCCGAGGCAGCAGATGGTGTATAGGCTCAAAGCCGAGTCGCTAAGTAATCGCTGGTAGGTGCCAGCGGCTGTTTAGTGCTTTAAAATAAAAATTCTGATTAGACTGTTAATTTGGTGATATTTTCATTTCCACTTTCTGCTATATATCTGTAATATTTATGATACGGTGCGGTATGCCGGGGTTGGCCTACCAAACTGATTACCCATCCATTCAAAGCTGAACAAAACATGAATCAATCTATAACAGATATACTAGCCAAAAGTCGGGCAATAATTCAGCACCAGTGATCTTGATCAATTGACCATACGCACATTTTCATCCATACCAAAACGTTGAAGACTAGCTGCGTAGCTACGTATAGATGATAAGCTCTACCACTACTTTCCTAAGCGTATGCTGATCAAAACTCTAGGCATTGCAAGTTTAATATATAGACGGATCGAAACACTACGTTGATAGATACAGTGTGAGTAGTCTCCGAACTTCAAAGGTTCAGCAAGGAGTTGGACGGTTTTCAAAGCCCGTGAGCGAGCGCTTGCAACTCTGAGGTGTAAGTTCGAAAGCTTGAGGTTAGATGGCGACCTTAGTTACAATAGCAAACAGTGAGGCGTTCAATTGCCCTGAAACCATACTAAACCGAAGGTGTCCGGACCCATGAATGTCATCCACGATTTTCGACGCCATACTTCCGGGTAACTGATTTCTAAAATTTCACTCTGAAAAAAGATATTGATTATAGAGCGAAGTGCAGCTCACAACCGGCCGTCGAAATCCTTATCCATGTCCCGACAAATAATCGGACGTGCAAAAACAAACCTTTCTGCAGGAATTGTAGGGCTAGCCAATGTAGGAAAGTCAACATTTTTCCAGGCAGTTAGCAAAACCGCGCTCGGAAATCCTGCCAATTATCCGTTTGCAACTATTGAACCAGAAGAATCGGTAGTAGTCGTCCCATCCGAGCGACTTTTGACCTTGAAAAATTTGTATAATCCTCGTTCTGTTGTACCAGCCACTCTTCAGTTGGTTGATATTGCAGGTCTTGTGAAGGGTGCCTCCCAGGGTTCTGGACTAGGCAATGCTTTTTTGAGCCATATTCGTGCTACGGATGGGTTGTTTCAAATGGTGCGTGCATTTGACGATAGCGATATTGTTCATATTGAGAAATCAGTCGATCCTGTTCGAGACGCTCAGATCATTCACGACGAGCTTGTACTAAAGGACATGGAGTTTGTGCAAAGTGCAATTGACACAACAGTTAAAGCATTGAAAAACCCTATGAATCTTAAGGAAAAAAAAGAATTTTTGAGCACGGCTGAAGAAGTCATGGAGATTCTCGAAAGTGGGAAGAGAGCTGCTACTAAGGATAATTGGACAGATTTGCAACTTGGGCATTTGCGTACTCTTTCTCTGATAACCACAAAGCCAAACGTGTTTATTGCTAACATTTCCGAAGAAGATTACTGTTTTGGCGACAGCGAGTCGGCTGTTAACGATCTGGTAGAGTGGGTTAAAACCCACTCGCCAGGCGACAAAGTGATTCCTTTAAGTGTGAACTTCGAGCATAGAAGGTCATTGATGTCTCCAGAAGAAATCCTAAAGGAAAATGAGGAACTAGGAGATATTCCGAGTGCAATTCCGGCTGCGATAAGCGCGATGCGATCAGAACTTGGATTGCATAGCTTTTTCACAGCCGGCACAGATGAGGTTAGAGAATGGACCATTCGTGTCGGAACTACAGCGCCACAAGCAGCTGGAGCGATCCACACGGATCTTGAAAAAACATTTATCGTTGCTAACGTTACGAAACTGAACGACTTGGTCAAGTACTCAGCAGACGAGGCCCAAATCAAACGAGCTGGTAAACTTCTTTCCAAGGGAAAGGACTACGTTGTTGAAGACGGTGATATCATCCACTTCAGATCTGGTGCTTCTAAAAAGTAGAAAAGTTTTTTATGTACATAATATTTAAAGAAGAAGATGACTCTTTTTGGAAGACACTAGTTAGTATATCTCAGTTGAACGTTTTTATCATAAATGCAATCAAACGAGCTGGGTTTAATAAAGGCCAAAGGCCTGCTGTCATCCTTGACATACCTTTCCTTAATATCGTTCCTTCGGTTCGACGAGCAGTGTAGAGAAGGAAAACCCTTTGACCATTCTGGTTATATAATATGTCTTGCCTAGCTAGGCAACCGAAAGCTTACAGGCATGAATTAGTAAACAATTACCTGGAAGGTAAAGATGGCAAGTACTGGGTCGGGGTTGTATAAGGTTGTTTTTGTGATTAAGCGGCCAGACGTCCTTGTTTCTGTTCAACTCGTTGCTTCATCCCTGTTGTGCCGTATACGCACCCACACATAACTGGACTTTGGAGTAATTATCCGAGTTAAGTGATCGAAATATACAAATTCCTTTAAATATATTGCATCCAAGCCTACCTATTTCTACTTGTGGACAACCCCAACTCCAAGACATGGATACCATTCAAAGTATACCTGCGAATCCAGCTACACTAGAAAGCTTCAATGACTGCAGAGAGCCTGAATATGATGCATTCATGGGCAATGAGACGTCCTCGCATAACGACCGCATGACGGATTCTGATAGTGGGTCGAACAACCTAGCTGAGGCCCATTCCGACACAATGGTAGATACGCTGCAAGGATGTTCCAGTTCGATCCATGTGAAGAAGAGAGGGAGTGCGCGTGAACCATTCTCTATAAGATTTGTCCCCGTCATTGATCACAGTATTTCTACTTCACTAAGATTTTTCAAACCTATCGAGCGCCGGCTGGCGAAAGACAGCGTCTTTCGTGTCGGCCGTGTCGAAAGTTATCACGAAGGTTTACCCAAAATCGAGCCAGTTGTATTCCGTTCAAAAGTTGTGAGCCGGCTGCATGCTGAGATTGCTCTAAAAGACGGAAAGTGGTATGTCCGCGATATCCAATCTTCTTCGGGAACATTTCTGAACAACACTCGGCTATCTCCAGCAAACAAAATGTCTCAGGATTGTCCCTTAGATAATGGTGATGTGCTTCAGTTTGGTATCAATTTTCGTGGAGGCCACGAAGAGGCGTTCCAGTGTATTAAGGTTCGCATTGAGCTCGACTACTCTTGGCAGCATACAATTTCGGACTTTAATGTTCAGTCATTGAATAAAGTTCGCCAGGAGATGGCTCGCTTAGGCCATACTAACCTGCTGGAGTGCACAATTTGTCTCACCTCTGTACGACCAGGTCAGCCGCTATTTATTTCTGCATGTACACATGGCTGGCATTACAAGTGTATACGGCCGCTTCTGGTTCGAACATATCCACAATTTCAGTGCCCTAACTGCCGTCTAGTTTACGACTTGGAGGAGGAAGATGACGACACTGACAACGACTTGGACGAGAATGAAAACATTTCACCGCCAACTGAGCAGTAGGCTTAGGAGTAAGAAGAAAATAAAGACTTTAATAAAAGAAAATGTGAGCTTTGCATAAGTATCAAATATTAAACCATTTACACAAACTGGGGCGGATCAGTACCATATCGAACAAAATTGGTCAACAATTTGGTCAATTCTCGCGCTGACCGACGATTTCGCCAAATCTCATGCGGCCCTTCAAGGAGCTTCCAGGCTAAAACATCGTCAGTAAGCTTGAGAAGACGCCTCTGGTACTGGAACCATTGCTTGTCTTTGTGGTCTTTGGCTGAGACCACCAAAAGTGGCGTATCACGCGGAAGGTTTGAAGTTGCAAGGTCGATATCCACTTTGGTTCTACGTGAGGCACTGATTTGCTCTTGCAGCAACGAGCGCTGTAAACGGGTCTCCTGTCCTTCGAAAAGACCATAGATACGATCTTGAGAGTCCTGACCAAAAAAGACTCCGATTACTTTGTTGACGCCAGAAGCGTCCCAAACACCCTTGATAAAATGGCCCAGGCCAGAATACCAGGATTGTTTCCGGTAAAACTGCTCCTCATGGAGGGCATCAACTAGCATTATTCCTGTGATTTGTTCAGGATGTTGGGATGCGAAAACTCGGGCATACAGGCCACCTACACCATGAGCTACCAAAACAATGCTCTCGTTGCGGAAATCTGGCAATTCCTGCTCCAGTGCGGCATTCAAGAAAGACGTAATGGTGGCCATGTTTGCTGGACTTGGGACATTCTCTGAGAAGCCATGCCCAGGACGATCCCAGTAGCAGACTGCTTTAATTTTTTCAGCAGCGAGAATCCAGTTAGAAAACTCCTCTGCAGAGGTCTCTCCGGCCTCAGCAATAACAATTGGACCATCTTTGCCAGCTGGAGTGCAGGAGATATGAACTCGAGGTGCGTAGAACCGCCCATTGAGTTCTGATCCAACAGTTACAAGGTCGCCCAGAGGGGTCAGTTGACCATCGAACCCGTCAATATAGAGCCCAATTGAGGCAACAAGCACCACCAGGAGGAGAATAGCGCGAGCACTGCTATCAATAAAAGAAAGCAGGAACTGGCGGAAGCCTCCGAACGTGTTTCTCTCACCTCGCCTCAATGTGCTCTCGGCCACTGCTTGATCCCTGGCGGTTTGTTTATTCCAATAAATCACTTCGTTTGAGTAGGCACCCAGCAAAACTGAAACAATTGCACCCCCAAAAGTCAGGCACAGCGTAAAGGGCCCTAACTGTCGCCTCAAATGTTCAACAGCAAGGATTACTACCATATCGAGAACAAGGAGGCCAGCGGTTACTTTGCCAAACACTTCATCCATATGGCTGGGGACTCTGTAAAAAAGAATCGAAAGCGTCAGACTTGCAATTGAAATCAACGAGAAATAGAGATTTTCAAAGCCCGAGCCTAGATGTGAGTCGAGGCCCACCGAAACAAACATATCGAGCAGTAGGATCAGCGACCAAACTATGGCAAAGAAAAGAACGAGAAGCAACACAAACCGGAAATACGAGAAGCGGTTATTTGGAGTCTCCACATTGGCTTCATTGAGATTTGTAGAGTCCTGCAGCAACGGCTGCGACTCTGGAGTAGACGGCGAAGCTGATATGCGTCGGGGCATGGAGGCTTTGTCACATGCTTGCAGGATCTTTAGAGCTGAAAGGGTGAGTTTTTTTTTTTGTTTTTTTTTGTTTTTTTTGCTTTTTTTTTTGTTTTTTTAATAAAATATGGTAATCCACGTATTTCTAGACCACAGAGTTTCAATTATACTGCACCATTTTCTCTTTCGAAATGAGAGCGTGTTTTGTAACTCCCATTCGCTGGTGTTTATTGTGCTCACCTTGAATAGCGAAACCAGCATTCAGCAGAATAAGAAGTATTTTGAGGTATAAAATATCTTAAAGGCCCTCTAGTTGGATTGTCTAGTAATGCAATGCTTCCTGTTTTTGTTACGACACATGAATGTCACGAGGTGGCACAATTGTCTATCTACACACTGACCACGTGGATTATTGTCTAAACAACAACAGACCATTCAAAAAATACATTAGCTTGTACAATACACTGTTATTAGGTTTTTATATGAAGCTTTGAACAAGATCCGAGCAGTTCAAGGGACTTCATCGAACGCCTGCGAACCCTGCCACGGTCCCTTCGAGTCTGGGGGTGCTAGCAGCTTTTAGATGAGATTCAAGAGAGATTCTGCTGCGTGCATACACCCGACCTGTCACCAACTTCCCATATTTCTACAATTACATTGAGACTTTTGATCTTCTAGCCAATCAGCTTATTTGAGCCCACTCGATTTATGTATATGCATATATATCGCAAAGGAAAAGTTGAACAGTTGGCACAATGATAGCACATATATTTAAGTCTCCGAGGATGCGGCTCAAAACGTATGGAACCAACGGTTGCCTGAGGGTATGGATCTTTCGGAGTCCGCGGGCTGCACGTGCGAATCTGCAATTGAAAGTGTGAAATGATATTCTACAGATGGATCCGCCTCAAAAAAAATCAGTAATGAAGTCATAGAAATTTAAACTAACCAGGTTTTTCCGAACCACTCAAGATGTAAAGAAACACCGGCTTGATGCTTTCAACGTCTCGGCAATTGCCCCACAATTTTTTGTAGGCCTCGGGCCCCAACCACTGATAAGATATATTATCTAAGTAATTCAGACTCATGACGACTCCATTACCGGCTTTGCCTAACATTGCGGTCCTTTCGCCACTTGTAACGCGAATTCTAGGTCAGAATCCGGGGCCGTTTTGTCTACAGGGTACAAATACTTACCTGATTGGCTGTCCATCTCAGAATGAAAGGATTTTGATTGATACCGGTGAAGGGCTTGATGCGTACGCCACGCTGCTGCACAAGTATTTAAAGACAACGAAATTCCGGCTTTCAGCCATTGTTGTTACACATTGGCATCCAGACCATGTCAAGGGAGTGCCAAGTATCTTGGCAGGCTTGGACTATTCGCCGGCTGTGTATAAAGTGCTCAACCCCGAGAAAGACGAGCCGACTCGCAAGTATTCGCCGCTGAAAGACGGAGACGTGCTCAATACTGCTGGAGTCTCGCTAGATGTTTTACACACCCCAGGTCATGCGAGAGACCATGTCTGTTTGTGGCTTGCCAAGGAAAAGTGCTTGTTCACCGCCGACAACGTTTTGGGACATGGTACAACCGTTTTCGAAGATTATCATGCATACATCACTTCCCTAAGAAGGATGCTTGCTATTCCATCGTTGGGTCGACTATATCCAGGGCATGGCCAGCTTGTGGAGGATGGGCCTGCTAAAATTAAGGAGTACATTGAGCACCGACTCGAACGTGAACAACAGGTTGTTGAGGCCATGCAATCACTTGGCCGCGCCGTGGACTCCATGGAAATCACAAAGATAATCTACGGAGAGTCGCAGCACCCCAAGCTTTACGCTGCAGCTGATAGGGGTGTCCAACTGTACCTCATCAAACTCGAGCATGACGGCGTAGTCCGTGAGTCCGAAAACCGGTGGACTCTGGTGCACGGTAAACTTTAATTAATTAGACTGGATAGACAACATGAGTGCAAAGGATTGATAAATATTACATGCCTATGGGATGTGCCGCGAGATGCTATTTTCGTTGATTTCGGACTTTTTTACTCGGGCTTGTCCAGAGGCCGTGGGCGCTTGAACAGAAGGATATGGGGTTCTGGCGCGTGAGTTTCGTAGTGCTCCCAGCCCAACGACTGTGTGATACCCAATCCACGCCATTCCTCTTCCTGTAGAATTCTCAGCGTTCCTGTCGCCGTGTTGAAGTAGTCTTTGGGGATGACTTTGAGCATATTCTTGGGGAGGATTACGTGCCTATACTCAAACAGATCATCACTGTATCGAACAGAGTAGTGGATATGGTCTTGAAACTCCGTGAGACGCCCTTGCTCAGCTACCGTCAGTAGACGCGGTCCCACTGATTTAGCGGACATATTGTGAAATATTTGTCAGGCCCAATCGCGATGGTGGGTAGAGGGTCCATTTAAGGCACGAAGGGGGTCGATGCGGGGTGTTGGGAGCGAACCCCCTCTCGTGAATTGATGCGAAGAACAATCGATTGGCGAGCGGTTTGGAAGTAACTAGTCGTAACCCGAGCATATAAACACAGAGAGTATCTGTGAAAACCTCTTCCTGAACTTGTGTCAACAACACGCTCAAAACCTCCGTTTTTCGCTATTTTCTGTAGCCCTACGCCTGCCAGCCCTGCATGAAGAAGGGCTCGGACAACACTAGGGCGAATATCCACGCCCACGCAAGTTTCAGATTAACCTACTTACATATTTTTGTTGTTCATAAACAGGCTCCTAACTATATTTGACAGCGGCTGATCGCAAGTAACCACCAAATTGCGCAAACTTCATACCGCCACCTGCAGGTACAGGGCTGGGGACGATGGTCACAAGATCCCTAGATCCCTAGTTAATATAAACAATTGAGAAGATCCCCTACCACTCGGCCTCCACCCCCACGCGTAAAAAGACTGCTCGATTTCTCTACGATTTTGCTTTGGTTGAAATTCCAGTCTTATTTCTGATAACTTTTTGGATTCTATGATATGAGCACAGAGCGAACCCTGTATGTTGGTATAAATTTACCAGGAAAGCACGGTGCAGCCGACAAGTCTGTTGTAGACACAGCTATCGAGCAAGGATACGACCTGGTAACAGCAAAAATAACAACTAGGTCGTTCAAGCACAAAATACTCAATCTTTGCGCCCCTGGACTCGATGATCAAAGGTCTTCCTCGACTGGAGCCTCCACAAAGCTGTCAGGCTCTTATGGCACATCACTTATTCCGATCAAGGTGCCTCCTCTGAAAGCCGAAGACTTACTTTTTCACCCAGGGCCACATGTATCGAATACTATTGCCCTAGCTGCCCCTTGGGCCGAGCTCGATTCCCGATATGATGCGTTGTGCGAGGTCTCTTACCAGGTCCTTCGACAAGAGCTTCAGTATGCGCAGTTCTGTGGCTTGCCGTATGCTATTATTCCTGGACCCAAACGACGTACAAATTTATCGCGCTATGCTCAAAGCGTGGCCGCGTTACTTCGCGAGGTTCCGCAGTTGAGACTCATCATCCACACTACTTTCAGCGAGGAGTTTCGCAACAACCAGCCGCCGGCTGATCTTTACTCTACATGGGAGGTGTGGGATACTGTACGGAAGATATGTGATTATCCACAAAACTTGTCGCTCGCTCTCGAGGTTCCTAAAAATGCCTTACCTTCTCACTTACTCGACAGATGGTTTACTGAACCATTGTCAATGTTGATTTTGTCGGCGCAGTCAACTTTCGTCCCCAATCCTAAAGGTTTCCCTGTTCTCCCCAAACACACACAGCACCTAGTTTACAATTTTTTGAAGAAGAGACCTTTCTACTTGTTGAAAGACATCCCTTCGTCCCAAGCTTCGGCCCCTGAGGATATGCCCTATGCGGTGGGGGACGCTTGCTTGATATACCTCCGTCATCTTATATCCAAACAGCCAGAACCTTCAATTATGGACGTTTTCAGCGAGGGCTATGCTGATATACTCCAGCTGCCTTTGCAACCTTTAAGCGATGACTTGGATAGCCCCTGCTACGAGGTTTTTGAGCGTGACGAATCCAAATATCAGTATTACGAATATGCTATTGAAGCAGCAATTGAAAATGAGTTGCGCGGGATCAAGCAGCTCATGGTACTAGTTGTAGGTGCCGGCCGTGGGCCTCTTGTGGATAGAGTTCTTAAAGTATGCTCTCGGGCCGGCCGAAAACCCTTTGTATTTGCCGTGGAAAAGAACCCAGGGGCGGCCGTGTACCTGGAATACCGCAAATCAAACGAGTGGGGAAATGTTGTCGAGGTAATTGCCGAGGATATTCGGCATTGGCGACCACCTCATCGCATCCACCTTGTCGTTTCTGAACTCTTGGGCTCGGTTGGGGATAACGAATTAAGTCCTGAATGCTTGGAGACTGTTAAAACAACTCTAGAGCCAAACGGTGTTATGATTCCACGAAGTTATTCGGCATATGCTGCCCCGATCGCAGCACCGTTGCTTTATATGGCCGCGAAAGCTGCTGTCCCTCAGTGGGGTATTGCAGCAATCGGCAGGGCTGGAGGTTCATCTGGTTCTGGAATGCAGTCAGTGTCATGTGAAGCACCTAAACTGCAGACCCCATATGTCACACACATGCAACAAGTTCAGATCTTGGCCAAGCCCCAGCTTCTTTGGCAATTCCACCATCCTGATAATTTAGCTAAAGATCTCCCCAAAAAATTCAACCGACACGCTAAACCCTGCTTCAGTGTGCGCAATCGAAATACTGTATACGGGTTTGCGGGTTATTTTGAAGCGGAACTTTACCCTGGAATTGAACTATCAACAAACCCTGACACAAAGGACACAAAGTCTCCGGAGCTGGTGTCCTGGTTTCCCTTTTGGTTCCCGCTTATGACTCCTCTCGCCGTTTCCGACGAAACGGAAATAGAGTTTAGTGCCTGGAGACTGACATCTTCTTCTTCTATGTGGTACGAATGGCTTGCAGAAAGCTACGCGCTTGTCAATGGTGCGAGGGTTCGCACAGGTGCGACTGCAGTGCATAATGCAGGAGGATCTCACTACTCTGCTCATTACTGAAATGGCGGCTCTTTTTTTTTTAGGGACAAGGAGAATATATACATACTTAGATACATACGTCAAATTGCATATGCTTTACGAATGTTCAAGCGACGTTTATTGAAGTTGCAGTTCGATAGGGTAAAACAACATTCCTTGTTTCATGTTTCAAGTTGTTTCGATTCGCTGCCTTTCTGACGCTCGATTATATCAGGACTAAGATCGGGGTGAACAGGGTCATGTGGAGGTGAGCCCGGCGGGCTTTCCGTCAAAACTGGAGAAGGGTGATTCGCGGTATCTGGGACATTACGCCAATAATGCTGGGCTGCGTTCATGATCCTCTCGATAGTCTGACTCAATTCATCGTTTTCTAATTTTTTCTCCTCGAGCTGAATCTGGATCTCCTTGACTTTATTTTCAAGTGAAGAGAGCGAGCGACGACATTTTCGAGTATCACGTTGGCTGATCTTCAACTGCTGCTCAAGTGTCCTATGACTCACTTGCAGCCCTTTGACTTGCCATTCAAGATTATTACGTGCCACCCTCAATGTGTCTGCATCCTCGAACGCGTCGTTGAGCTCTGACAGACTTTGTCTTAATCTCTCAACAGCCCGCTGTTTTTCAAGATTAGAAGCATCAAGCTCATTTTTCAAAACTTCCAATTCCTTTTTCAGACTGGTGTGATCAACCACGCTAGTTCTAGGCGATACCTCACTGGTTGGCCTTTGCTGGGCTTCGAGCTCGAGTCGTTTGGCACGTTCCTGTTGAAGTTGGGTTTCCAGTGCCTGTATTCTGTCATTGCATCCAGCATGTAGCTCGGTTCCGTTTTCTACTCCACTTTTGCTGGCTTTTGCATTACTTGACTTTGGGCCAGCATTTCCTCCGGAGGCTTTTCGGAGCCGGCTGGAGCTTCTAGCAATAGCAAGATTGTTTGGTCTGCCCAAAGCTGAGCTTCGTCCTGATACATTACGTGGTCGTTGCGGCGCTGGGCGGGGCTTATCGAACGAAGATGATCTTGAAGAGCTCATCGAGCTAGATTCAACGAGCTGTGGGGGCTGCATTGGGGATGATGGGCTAACTTTGGGCCGCCATGATTTGGTCTGTGATATAGGGGAGTTAGGGGAGCCCGCTCGGATAGATGACGGTGTCTGTAAGCCTTTGCTAGGGCTTCGGTTCGAACTGCGGATTTTTGCAACTTTGAGTCCATCAGACGTGGGACTTGGCGTGGGTATAGGCCTCGAAATAACGGGCTTTTTAGAGGGTGTGTCTATGGTCCCCCCAAATGTGAGCCTGTGAAAAAATGAATGCGATGAGCCCGCCGAATTGGGCGTTGGAAGCGAGACAGAGCGCGAACCTCCTACAATAGGGGTATCTCCGTATTGCACCCCCGGGCTGAGCGGCTCGCCTTTATCTCGCTTCTTAGACCGCGAGGCGGCAGTACTGGCAGTTAGTCTCGAGAGCAAATCGGCAACGGATGACTTTCGACTCACCGTATGCGGCGGTTTTGCCTGAACTTTCTGGGGCGAGGGTTGGGCATGACTTTCCCGTGATTTGGTTCTGGATATCGGAGAGCCCGTCATACTCCCGTCATCAGACGATACGAACTTCGCCATATGCAAGTCGTTAAAATTTGGCTCCGTTATTTCAGAGATATGTGGTACTTATTCCGTTTTGCAAAAGAAATGAGCTATCACAAATATCGAATGATTTTGTAAGATTGCTAGCGACGGTGGGAGGGGGGAACCGTACTGCTTCTGCGGATTAGGTGATCAAGGATGATGCCCTTCGAGGAGTCATGAGAGCTTTTATCTAGCTACATACCGACGTTGGGTGTCAGGTTTGAGAATTACTGGGTATATTTACACCGGATTATAATAAGCGGACCCTCTCTATCTCGTACTAAGTGTCGTGTATGAAAACTAACCTCATTTTTTGAAGATATGCATCTGCAGATGCCCGCCTGTCCTGCAGGCTGTGTTAAAACTGTTTCACTTGAAACTGTATATCTGCATCTGACATGCATATCTGCCTCAGGCCATTATACACGAAGCTAGGAGGCAGATTGCATGCCATCAGCATACCACCCGGTTTCAGTGTACTCAGGTCTGGGTTTATCATCTGTAGGTTGCCTGGGCTTAGGGATTTGTTAGATATAATAGTTACACCGGCTATGTACCCGTCACGAGGAATCTTTTGAATCATTACGTCCGTAATTATATATTTTCCTGTTGCACAAATTTCGCAGCCTTAGCCTTGACATAATCGGCACCACGCTGATCACCGTGTTCAACTTCAAATGAAAGCCATTTCTTGAAGAAGAACTTGGCCTGCTTCATCGAGAGCTTTCTCTCGAACACACGCTCGTAAAGATTCTCAATGAGCTTACGGCTCGTTGGGTCATGCTTCGTTTCCTGGTCAATGTAAACACTCCATAAATCAATCTTTTTAGGATAGCTTGTCACCAGTCCTTCGAACAGTGTGCGACCACGCTCCGCATCTCCTTCCTGGAATTCATGCTTGGCCACTTGTAGTGAAATGTCCTTATGCTCACGCCTTGGAAGCTGACGAAGTGCCCGATCCAGAACAGATCGCGCTTCCTCGGCAATTCTATTGGCGAATAAAAAGCGGAGATATTCAGCCCAAACTTGGACATCCTCAGATCCAAAGCGCTTGCAAGCGGCGTTATAAACACGCTTAGCGTCTTCTAGCTTATCCTCGCTCGCAGCGTAAATTGCAGCCATTCGGAGGTGAATCAAGCGTGAATCCATATACTGACAAGCTTCACGGAACACATCCTGGACAGTCTCAGGGGTACCGAAACTGTTTTCAAGGTTCAACAATGCAATCCAGATGTTGAATTTCTCATCCTCTTCCCGCTGAGCAATTGTTTTTAAAGCACGGCGAGCGATCTGCCGCGCTGTATCAATTTCACTGAGCTGCAACTGGAATGCCATGTAGTTCATCCACAACACAGAGCTGTTGGGTTCAGAGACCAACAAGCGCTCAAAGTCTTTGGAATTTTGAGGAAGACGAGAGTTTAGCTTGGCAGTTTGATCTTCCACAAACTCGACCTTCTTGCGTTTTCGCCGGGGTGCATCATCATCACTGCTCTCGCTTTCGTCTTCGCTCTGTGCTTGCTGGTTCAAGATATCCCCGGACCAGTCGAAACCAACACTCAATCCAGGTTCTTCAGTTTCTTCGTCACTAGCGTCATCATCTCCACTCTCTTCATCGGAATCGTCGTCGGAACCAAGGTTGATCTCGTCAGAATCGTCGTCGATGTCGCGGACGTCTGCCATGTCTTCATCCGCACTGTCTCCGGTGTCCGCCATTTGCGCATCAACTTCGTCCTCATCATCAAAATATGATGCCTTCATTCCTAACGAAACTTTGCGCTTATCCAAGTCGACATTCAGCACTTTCACCTTGACTTTATCTCCTTCACTGAAAATAGCCTTAAGATCTGCAATAGGTCTGTCTGCAACCTCAGATCGGTGGCAAAGCCCAGAAAGTCCTGTTTGGCCGATTGTAATGAAAACGCCATACTCTTGCACTTTTCTAACGGTACCATCGGTAACAGAACCAACTTCTAGGCTATCCAGGCCCGGCTGGCTGATAGCTTTGCCGCTGACAGTGCTATCTTTCAGGGAAAGTTCAATTCGACCGTTCTTTTTAGAGATGACTTTGCCCTTCACGATTTGGCCAATCTTAAAGTGCTTTTTCCAATCCTTGAGGTAAGAGTCAGAGAGCTGAGAAATCTGGACTCGACCAACCACGTTACGTGCAAGTTCAATAAAGACACCACCGTCACTAATGTTCTTGATATAACCCTGGAGCAAATCGCCCTCATTGACTTCCGAAGAATCCTCTAGGGAGGGAGTATCCCTAAGGGAAACCCAAATTTTGCCATCATCGTCGGTAACAATCTTTTTGCTTTTTAGAATGGTTCCTTCTTTGAAGGTTTCGAGGGGCTTAAAGGTATCACCGGACTCTGTAGCAGATACGATACCATTTCTGAACCCTGAAAGACGTACAAACAAACGAGTTGGTGTAACACGATGAACAAGAACCAAGCTGCTTTCTTGATTGTCGAGACAAGTCAGAACCAACTGGGGGGTATTTGAGACAACCTTGCACTCCAATGCTTGACCCACCGAAAACGAGTTCGAAATATTGTTCAAGCTGTCTTCATCGCTGGTCAGATCCAACATTGAAATCTTTGTACGGATGCTCGGTGTAACGTTAGCCCAAACGGCGTCCTCGGTGATATTGTTGATAAAAACTAAGCATGTATCACCACGATTCAGTGCTTCCACAGTAATTGGCTTGGTGGTTCCATTCACGATCGAGCTTTTGGCGGAAAGCTCCAAAACAACGTGAGATCCTGTGCGATGCGAAATCGGTAGGAACATATGTGTTCTAGCATCATGCGAGCCGACAATCTTTGCCGTGATGGTTTGATCTTTGGAAAATTGGGACAACGGATTACGCACATCATCAATCTCGCTAATATCATCGAATAACTGTGAAACGTCAATGCGGCCCTGACGATTACCAACCTGAACATTTAGTTGCGTCTCCTTGATAGCTTTGATCACAGCAGTGACAACAGTTCCAGGAGCAACGTTGACAGCTTCTTCCCCAATTGAATGAGTCTCTTTGAAAGTAAGCAAAAACCTGTTATTATCCCTGTCGATTTTCAGTACACGGGGAGAAACAGACTGGCCCACACTGAGCACCTGTTGCTGGACCTCAATCTTGGGAACCAACCCAACAAGCTTGTTCGCAAACGTAACGAAAATACCAACTTCCTCGTTGATGCCGCTGACGAAGCCCGCGTACTTTTTGCCAACCTCTAGATCATCCAGCGACATGGCGAGAGAGCCCGCAGTGGCGGCTTCGACCAGGGAGGGCTTCAACGAAACTACCGTGCCCTTGGAAGATTGACTGAGGATGACCACATCTAGTTTTGAGCCAACTTTAATTCTCTTAGACTCACTTTTAACCTTTGTAGAATCATCGACCAACTGTGTGAAAGCAAGAATGGCTTTTTCGCCAGTAACAAGTTCCAAAACGATAGAGTCCTTTGTTTTTTCAGAGACAATCCCACTCAAGACCTCGCCAGGAGTGCTTGTAGAAGTGTTGCCGCCAGTAAACTTACGGCAAGAAAGGACGAGCCGGCTACGAGATGAATCAACATCCAAGATGCGAACAGTAAGGCTCTGCCCAAGACGGAAATGTTCCTTGGGGTTAGAAATGGTCGCCTCGCTCATCTCTCCGAGTGGCAGAAACCCTTTCACATCACCTCCAAACTCTACGATTGCACCATTGTCCCTGAAAGCGATGAGCGTTCCAGTAGACGTATCACCAATTTTGATGTCTGCAAGATCTGATAAAATTGGTGTCTCGCTGTTGATTAAAGACTTTTTGACAGTGAGCTTAATACGATGGTGGGCCTTGTCGACGGCAAGCACTCTCACGGTCACTTTTTGGCCGGGCTTAAACTTACGCTCAGGCTGAGACAGCTTGATATCACTCAGATGGAATTCTGATGCCAACCCGCTAATCCCGTCACCAAGAGAGATAATCACTGCGCCCTTGGGGAGGATGCGCTCCACCTTGGCGTCATCGATGACTTCTCCAACTGGTACTTGTTCCAAACGCAAGAACCGCTGGTTGAGGATCTTGGGCTCGAGTGAAAGATAATAAATATCGTCTGCCAATGAATAGCTGAGGATGCGGGCCTTGTGTACGGTACCAACTTTGTAGCTAGACTCCACGCTCAGATCCTCGATCCGATCATCCGACAACCTGGAGATATGTGCAAAAGCAGGGCGTTCCAGCCCAATATCAAGAAAGAGGCCCACTGTGGGATCAACGGCCACCACTTTGGCTGCATCAAGAATCTGTCCAGAGAGAAAAGCGCTAGAGTCTGCAGGTTTGAGCAATTCAACGATATTGGGGAGAAGAGACAGCCCTAAGGTTCTGTCAGACTCTCCAATGTTGTCCGAAGGATGGCTGAAAACAATACGAGCATTAACCTTGTCACCCACTACAGGTGGATCGACATGCAACTGAGAGTGGATCACATCGGCGGAAATGTTGATATGACCGAATATAGAGCAAACGCATCCTGAGGATAAGACCTCGCTAACCAGAACTTCCACAAGACTGCCAGGAACAAGCGCAGCTTGTTGGTGGATGGTAGCCAACGGGGCCGTGGGTTTTGTAGAAACGGTTAGCAGGTTGTTTTTGGCCTTTACGAGAGAAGTCAAGACTATCTGACCTGCACTCAAAGGTTCAAGCTGGTGCTTGTTGGGCAAGAAAGCAGACAGCTTGCTGTTCTCACCAAGGGACAGGATCGCACCATGATCCTCCAAGGATTTTACAGTAGCTTGGATGGAAGCACTCGGGATCAAGAAATCATCCTCGCCAATGGTCTGGTTAACCAGATCTGGCGAAATGCTCAATTCAATGCGCTTTCGAGGGGCCTCACCAAGGCCTGTGACCACCGCCCGGAGCCATTGTCCCTCCTTGTAATAGGTCGCAGGGTCGTCTTGGATTTCCTCTACTTCCTCAAGTTCGACGAATCCAACGAGATTTGAAGGAAGCGAAATAACCAAACCGAAGGGCTTGATCTCGGACACCTGGCCAAGGAGCAGGGTACCCACTTTGATACGGTTGAACAGCAGGGGCTCGATTTTGGGCTTAGCCATTTCCATTGATTTACTGGCGGCAAGAGCGGCAGCCTTCTTGGACTTTTTACTTTTCGAGCCTGAAGACTTGCTCATTTGATTGTACACATCGCGAGTAGCCTCTGCATTGGCTCGCTTGATATCCAATGGCGTAGCTGCGGCACCACCCCCGCGAGGGAAAGGGGCATCCAGACGAGCGAATGCCGGGCCATCGTCCTCCTTCAACAGCGAGGGTGTGTCTGACTCGCCGTTGCTACTTCTCTTTCTTTTTGACGCCATATCAACCACTTATTGGACGTGCCAGTGAGAGTGAAGATTTGCAGGAATCAAGTCTTTGAAATTTTAGTTGGGAAAAAAAAATTATACCTGAAAAAATCGATTACATAATAGTTTTCCTTGTGGGCTTGAATCGTATTCTTGAAAGTCCAGTGCTATAGTCTATTATAGGCGGTTTTCCGGTTTGCTGCGCAGATAGTGGGTGGGGCATTCATAGCCACCGGGGTTGTTCTTGAGGTACTTCTGGTGGTAATCCTCCGCATCCCACCAATTGGAAATCGGCAGCACGTCGGTGACGATCTTGTTGCCCCAGAAGGTTTTTTCCATTTTTTCCTTCACAGCCTCGGCAATCTTTTGCTGTTCGTCGCTGTGAGTGAAAATGGCACTGCGGTACTGGGTGCCTACATCAGGACCCTGCCGATTGGCCGTGGTGGGATCATGGATTCGGAAAAAGAAATCAATGAGAGTTTCGTAGGAAACAACTTTGGGATCAAACTCAATCTGGAGGGCTTCAGCATGCTGGGTAGAGGATGTGCATACTGCCTTGTAGGTGGGGTTTTCGGTAACGCCTCCACAGTATCCAACCCGGGCATCAACCAAGCCCTTACCGCTTCCGAAATGCTTGCGGAATATATGCTCAACGCCCCAGAAGCATCCAGCAGCCACTGTGGCAACCTGGTTTCCGGGCGCGATTTTTAGAGTAGGGCTGATCAAAACCATATGTAAAGTGGCGAAGCGCCGGCCGGCGGTGAATTTGTCATTACCTGAGATGGCAGAAGCAAAGTATCGAGGGCTTGCCCTATTGGCGTTTAATCAACTTGAACATCGATTAAAAGGTGTTTCAAGGATAGATCTAAGGGAATTGGGTGGTTCTGAAGTCAGCGAACTGCCTAGCTCGGCGCCTCTTTTTGTCACTTGGCAATTGAACGGGCGGCTACGGGGATGCATTGGAACGTTCAAAGCGCACAAGTTAGAGCGCGGGGTGCGTGACTTTGCTGACTCTGCTGCGTTCGAGGACCCGAGGTTCCCCCCGATCTCTACTAGAGAGCTGCCCAACCTGGATGTTTGTGTTACTCTACTGGGTCCGCTAGAGCCCATCCAATCCCCCACCGATTGGGAAATAGGGGTCCATGGTCTTCGTGCCGAGTTTCCTGGTGGCTATAGCTCAACTTACCTTCCTGAAGTTGCCGAGGAACAGGGATGGGACCATGCTGAGACCATTGAATCGCTCGCAGACAAGGCCGGGGCGTCCTCGACCAAGGAAGTCAAGCTGTGGAAGTACGAGGGCATCAAAACCCGGCTCACCTACCCAGAATATCAATTATTGCTCAAGCAATTAAGTTGACGTAGGGATCTCATCCATAGTTTCATATGCATTAAAGCTTCGATATGCACGCCAAAAAATTACAAATTGGCCTCTTCAACAAGCTGCTGCCTCTCACCTGACCATGCAGAAAAATGATCAAAATGGACAGAATTGTGCAAGAGTTCAGTCCCCCCCAAGACCCGTGTCGAGCGATTCAGGTTGCTGAAAATCTTGAAGATTATCTGCTCATACGCCCCCAGGGACCATGGATGATACCTGAAACAATTGCCTACCCGCCCTCGGGTCAAGAGACTGGCGTGTATTGGGTGGTTGATGTTGGTGGCTCTACGGTTCGTATCGCAGAGGTAGACTTGGAGTCTCAATCTACCAGCGTTGTTGTAGCCATTGCTCTCAGTTCTGCAGCAAAGCAGGATATCGTTGAGTTCGTGGTCCTAAAGCTGCGCGAATATGGCGTGCAGGGAAACGTTGCCCTCACCTGGTCTTTCCCCCTGATAGACGGTATTATACAGCCCATGGGTAAAGGTTTCAGCAGTTTGTACGTTGGTATGGACTTGGCGAGTGTTTTCAATCACCATTTGGAGAAAGCCTATGCTGCCTGTAAGGTAGTTTCTGTGTGTACGGATGGCGCCTCGGCACTTATTGCTCAACGATTTCTTGAGTCTGACTGCAATATTTCGCTGACTTGGGGCACCGGAATCAACATCAATCTTTTTATGGAGGGTGTGGTGGTGAACTCAGAAATATCCATGCTCGGCAGAGAGCACGACAGAGACACATTCTACCATCTTCGTTCAGCCAACCAGTACGACGAGGTTTCGACTTTCCAGCCATTGGAGTCTTTGGTTGGAGGGTTGTACTTGGAGAGAATTGCTGAACGAGCTCTGGGGAAGCCGATTGATTTCTGGGCTGTGCTTCATGATCTAAACCATGCTCACTTCAGAGTCGTCCAAGCAATCGCTGATAGAGCAGCTAGGATTGTTGCAGGAGTCCTGACCGCCTTCCTCCGTCACACAGACTACTATGTGGTTGCATATACTGGTGGCGTGATAAACGAGCCATTTATACGGCAGACAGTCGAGTACTATGTGCAATCACTTGGCCAGCGCATCGAATTTGTTCCTCAGGTACACGGATCAATGTTTGGTGCTGCTGTTCTGGCCGCAATGAATGAAGACGCCGCAAGAAAACGTAGCGGCTGATTCTTCGTCAACTCTGTATTTCTATACGAAATATATATATACCTTTAATTATGAGAGACCCAAACAACAGCTCCGACAAAAACGGCCACTGCGGCCCATAAATAGTATCGTGATTGGGGTTGAACATCGCCTAGACCACGAGAATCCGGGATGCGCTGCGTGGCATGCACAGGCTGCGTTGTTACACAAGGTTGGGCAGCTCCGGGCGTTGATGATGTTTCTGCAGCACTGGCAGTGCCGTTGCTAGCTTCTTCAAGAGTCCGGGCCCGAGCTACAAGGTGGGGGAATTCCTCGCAAAATTTTGGGAATGAGCGGTTCCATGCAACAGATTTGGCCGCGTAGTCTTTCCGAACTCTTTCGCTGCTCATCAGACTACCAGTTGTAGCCTCCTCGCTGTTCATAAAGCTCAAGAGGCCAACAAGAATAGTGGCGACGCTCCAGCCCGGATTCCACGTGTCAGGATGGAAATCACTAATAGAAAGACAGAGCCGGGTGTTGGGTTTGAATCGACCGCTCGGCGTGATCATGCGAATAGACGGTGGCTGGAACGGATAGTCTGGAGGAAACAGCAAAGTGCCCATGTACTCACCCCCGGCGTACGGAGTGTCTGGAGCACCCGTGATGACATAGTACCACTCGAGGATATTGGAGTCACTAGGGTGTGCCTCGATAAATGGAGTGGGAGACGATTCAATGGCCAAATACTCCTTGGTGAGCCGTTTATGAGCCGTTCTCGTGGCCATTTTTTTGGTTTTTTTTCGCCGAAAAGGTGCTTGTGAAAGATTACTTAATGGGATCAGAACAAATAGCTAAATTACTTTACAAGGTTTACAGCCTGTGCTCCTTTGGTTTCGGCTTCTTTGATCCAATTGCGGATAGCCAGTGTAGTTTTATCGTCGTTTGCCTTTACCCAGATGCGCCCGTTCATACCAATGGCCAGTTCGTACTGATGCTTAGCTCCAATAGCGTCCAAAACAGGATGGCCGTCAAAAAGAAGTTTGCGTGCGTAGCCAAGACCCACACTTATGATGCTTCCTTCTTTGAGTTGCCCAAATCCCATCGCCTTACCGCTAGACGAATCCACGCACTCCATCTCAACCTCTGTGTCTTTGTCGCAATGAGTGATGCGGCCATAGACGACGTCTCCGGCATTAAGGTTTGGCTTGTTCTTTTTCGTGGCTCCCTGAAATGCCAAATGTGAAAGCCGGACGGGCTTGCTGTACTCTTGGAGCCGGACCCTGTACACATCTGCTAATCGCTGCGAAATGACCCCAACTACGTAGTCCCGATTCGCCGGAGTATACCGCTTAGTGTTTGTGTTTATGAATACCACCTTGTCAGACCAGCTATCCTCGCCCGCAAGAACAACTCTAGGCTCCTCTAGAGGCGGTGCAATTATGCCTGGACCAAGCCTCTGTTCTGCAACAATTTTATCTCCGGGCAGAAGCATGGCTAGTTTGTCAGCATACACCCTCTATCAGTTCAAACCGCCCATATAAAAAGCCGCCGCTGTTTCGTACTGTTTGGAGCACCAGCGTTTTAGGTATGGGTATTTGTGCTTCGTGTTTAGGAAAGCGAGACAAAGCAAGAAGTCCTGAGGAGTCACCTTTGCTAACCCCAGAGAATCATGCAACAAGCTACGCTGACGCTCAGGCAGCAAAACAACAGCAAGATCTGAATGTGATTGTGAGAAAGACCCACGACCGGTTAATTGATATAAACTTTGTTGGAAGGCCTGATATGGAGAATGTCGACGAGCCCATCGAGGAGCTGAGGGAACAGCTGAATGCCGTTGAGGGAACCAAAGTGTGGACATGGCCTCAGCTGATGGGCTTGAGCGAGGCCGAGGATGCTATTGTTTCGGCAGCTCTCGAGTGGGCTAAAAAAGCCCCAATGCTGCAGTTGCCGTTCAATCACTCAGAGTTAGTAGAAGAGTTTTAAGCCGTCACCGCTCTGCCAGGCTGGTCTAGGCACTTTTCTCTTTTGTCTTTTTAGTATTTATTATGATATCAATCGATTCTTCTACTGCACATTCATGTATTTATCCGGTACTATCTCCGCCTCGCCAACCCTTCCATAAGTTGGGTTAGCTAATAGAGTTTTTTTTTCTTCACAAACCTCTTTCCAGATGCTCGTTTCAAGCACCATCAAGCTTATTGCGGGGTCTTCGCATCCGGAGCTGGCAGAATTAGTTGCACAAAAACTGGGGATCAGTGTCTGCTGTGTCGATGGCGTTAAGCTGAAAAACACCGAGCTCTGCGTGCTGTTTGGCGAGTCGTTCCGTGGAGCCGATGTATTCATTCTTCAAACCGGCCACGGCCACATTAACGATTTTGTTATGGAAATGCTCATCATGGTCCATGCTTGCCGTAAGGCTTCAGCAGGCAGAATCACTGCTGTTATTCCTCTATTCCCCTACGCCCGCCAAGACCGCAAAGACAAAGGCAGAGCGCCTATTACTGCCAAACTCATGGCAGACATGCTTGAAGCGGCCGGCTGCGACCACGTTGTCACCATGGACCTGCACGCCCCCCAAATCCAGGGCTTTTTCAGCGTGCCCGTGGACGATCTGGTCGCCCAGCCCAGCGTCGAAAACTGGATTCGAAACTATGTCGACTTGAGACGAGCGATTGTGGTTTCCCCCGACGCTGGCGGTGCTAAGCGAGCAGCAAACTTGGCGGACCGTCTTGATCTGGAGCTCGCGCTCATCCACAAGGAACGCCAGCGTACAAACGAGGTCTCCAACATGGTCTTGGTCGGCGTCGTGACGAACAAAACCTGTATTCTGATTGACGATATGGCCGATACTTGCGGAACCCTGGCAAAGGCTGCTGATACTCTGGTCAGCCACGGAGCCACTAGAGTCCTTGCCATCGTCACGCATGGTATTTTCTCTAAAGATGCCAGGCAGAAGATTGAAAACAGCAAGCTTGACATGGTCGTCTGTACAAACAGCGTCCAGCTTCGGGAACCCATTGCCTCGTGTTCCAAAATCTCTCAAGTCGACATCAGTCCCACCATTGCAGAGGCTATTCGACGACTTCACAACGGCGAGTCAGTCTCATATTTATTGACCCATCAGCCTCTTTAGCTGTTCAGGCCCATGGTAAAGTAATAGTTTTAAAAAATACTAATAATAACATGGCTCTTCGACTGTTGCCCGGTTCCCCGCACAACGCTTCTCCTATCCCATGCGAACTTACTGCACCCCACAGAACAACTCAGCGAAGATGCTACCACCGAGATGGGCCCTGCATGGTCGCCGAAAGATTCCCGGGTAGGGGCATTGGCAGGAAAGAAATACGCCGGGGTACATTTGATGGTCAATGGAGCTTATAGCTTATTTTACAATGAAAATCTTGTTCAACTAGCGGCTCTTACACTAATTATCCACTATTGTTTGCTAAAATACTTGGGATGGCCCGTTCCGTGGCAGGGGCGGCTCCACTCGGCGAAGTGCACCCGGGTACTCCCAACCTGCTCCCGACAGACTCGGGAGAGTCTTGCCAACGGCCATATGCACGGATTTGGGTATAAAATCCTTGTTGATCCCTGAGCATCGCGCCAGTATAACTTTTAGATTGTTATGTTCCGCAAACAGTTCCGCCCATTGGGACCACTTGCACGATATGTATCCACCAGACCTCGCAAGGCTGCCGTTTCCATGGCTCCGCCTCCTTTGCGCATGAACCCTCTTGAATCTGCGGGGAAAACCCCCAAAGGTGAACCCTCAATGGACAACTTCCTGAAGCGTATCGGCAGTTCTGACCTTTTATGGTTCACACTTCTGTCCGTGGTCACCGCGTCTCCCTTCTTGACCAGGGTTGCGATGGCCGCCATGCCCATCACACCAGACTTTTTGATCAAGTCTGTCGTTTACCCTATCTACTGCGGTGGTGAAAACTACGATGAGGTTCGGGCCACTGGCCGCAAACTCCTCAATCGTGGTGTTAGCAACATGATGCTTTCTTACTCGGTCGAAGATGCCGAGGGAACCGCTTCTGCTGAGACCTTTGAAAACTCGCTCAGGGCTATCAACGGCTCTGTGGCCGGGGTCTTTGCCAAGCATAACAAAGAGTCGCAAGAGCTCTATGAAACCAGTGCTATCAATACCCCTCCTGCCTCTGGCTACATTGCCCTCAAGCCCACTGGTCTTATGCCCAACAGTGCTGAAATTCTCGCAAACTACAACAAGCCTGAGTTTGCCGACAAGTGGGAGCAGTATCTCAATGTCTGTCGTTCTATCTGCCAGAACGCAGTCGATCATGGTGAAGGAAAGGTTGTGATTGTCTTTGATGCCGAAAAAGTCTGGCTACAGGATGGTGTCTATGCTGCCCAGCGGGAAATGATGAAGGAGTTCAACCGTGACGGTCAGGTTGTTGTTTGTGGTACTGTGCAAATGTACCTCCAAAAGTCCTATCAGTTCCTTAACAACGAAATCGAGCTTGCGAAGAAGGGCAATTACCAGGTCGCTATGAAGCTTGTCCGTGGTGCCTACATCCGCTCCGAGCCTAACCGTATGCAGGACATCCATGTTACAAAGGAGGCCACCGATAAGAGCTTCAACGATGGTAGCAACTTGATGCTTGACTATATTGTCCAGGGCTGGAACAACCCCACCAAGCCCTCTCCAGTTGGCCAGCTTGTTGTTGCTTCGCACAACTTTGATAGCTGCAACATGATCGATGCTCGTATGAAGCGCGAGGCTCCCGTTGGCTTTGATCACGCTAAAGATTGCTCTGTTGTATTCGCTCAGCTGTTGGGCATGAATGACCACCAGACCTGCGATCTCACCGATCGTGGACTAAAGGTCATCAAGTACGTTCCCTGGGGTCCGGTTAAGGAGACCAAGGACTACCTCCATCGTCGCTTGGAAGAGAATACCGATGCAGCTCGTGGTGGCTGGTCCAACGTTTTTGCTGGCGTCAACGAAATGGTCCGTCGCGCCTTCCGTGTTTCCCGGGCGTGAAGCCAGTGTATTTATTTTGTTTTTACATCAAGTAGCTAATATTGCTATTACATGCAAAACCTAAAATCAATTGTCGAGGTGCAGTGATTCAGACTCAAAGTTCTTGTGATGCGTTAGCCAAGTATCTTGTTCCTGAGATCCGGTCATTCAGAATGCTCACGCTCAAGAGGTTTACTCTTCTCAATTATATCTTTTTGACGGTGATCTTCACCTTCTTGTATGTGCTGTCCACCCAGGCCGAGAAGACTCGAAGATCCCAAGCTCTTGACGACGCACGCTCCTTCGGCTTATCGACTGAGTTCATAACCACCCTTGAACAAGATCTCGAACCCACATTGTCTCTAGGGGATTTTCTGATCCAACTATCAGTGTATTCTTCGGCCTACTGGGGCATTATGGTTGCTACTGTAATGATACTTGAACGCAGCTAATGGGAAGCTATCAATAAATAGTGAATTTTTCGAATTTAGTTAGCACGCTTTCGCATTTGTCGAGCAACCTCTTTGCGGCGACGGCGGAGGGCACGATTCCATTCACCGCGTTTTTCCCAAAACAGTTTATCCCATGCTTCGTGATCGAAAGAGCCAAATAGTTTGCTAGCTTGGGACTGAGATCGCAGGAATGGTGAGTCGCTGTGGGCAAAAAACAATCCAAACTTGCCTTTCTTGGCTACAGGCTCTACGGCCATAGGCTCGGCTTCGACCTGCTCTGCCTCTCCACCAAAAAGTGTGAACGGTTGTGAGACAGAAAGTACTGACCGCAAAGCCTCGGTGGTGTTTTCATTCTCTTTTAACTGTTCTTGCGTAGCTTCCAGTGCATCTTCCATAGCTCCTTCTTCAGTGGGCTGGGTAATAGGCCATTCGTCTCCTTCATCACCACTTGCATCGAGTGGATTATACACAAACGTGTTGTTTTCACGCGAAACAATTTCAATACCATCGTTTTCATACCAGTTTTCATCGTCAGGTAGCTTTGTTGTTTTAGACACAAATTCTTCGAATTCTGAATCACTCAAAACACCAGTAGTTTGAACTTGTTCAGCTAATTTGGCATTACGCTGTTGTTCATCTGCACCTGCAATTTCGACAGAATTGCCCAGTAAATCTTTCCACTCACCGTCGACAAACTCATAGACAAGGCTATCCAAGTTACGTTTTTCGTAACCCCACAGCCGGATCTTTTTCTGCCTAGGCTTAATGGGATGATCCATGCCAGGTAGCGTGACTCTGAAAGTTGTTGGCTTGGTTGATGTCCGCGGAGCTGTTCGATGGCGGCCAGGGTAAACATCGATTTCGTATGGCTTCGACCTAATCCGCTTCAGCTGTTCAGCATTAGGTCCAGGAGCAGGTTTCTGATTTCGTTCCTCTAAAACTTCCTTATAGTCTGGCCTTGCTTGCTGAACTGTCAGTTTTGATTGACGGAAGGTCATGCCGTTCAAGCCTGATCTCAGGGCACCATAATGCTTTTGGTCGAGATCGATATCAACAAAGCCATAATAAGTATCCAGGCAAGGCTTCTGTCTGAGCTCGATACTCGACTTTAAGTTACCGAATTTTTCTAATCGCGCTTCCAACGCACCAATGTCCTGGGCCAAAGCCTCGCTAATTTGGCCTATATGGATGCGCATTTGATGAAAAAAATTATGTCATGGGCTGGTTATACTAAATGCGATGAAAGCATCCTTCGAATCTAACCAAAAGCGATATAGTCAAATTATTTTTATTTTTACCACAAAGTAGGATGCTCTTCGACCTTGACAGCCATTTCGACAGCAGCAGCACCCCAGTCGCTACCATGATTATGGCCATCAGAAGTTAAACCAGCACGAGCCTGAGCCTGCTCGTCAGTCAAGCAAGTAAGCAGACCGAAAATGAGAGGCTTTCTCATGAAACGCTGAACCTTCATGAGCTCGTGGCTGACGGCTTCAGAGATGTATTCAAAGTGCATGGTCGAGCCCTTAATCAAAACGCCGATAGCAATCACGACATCAACCTTGTTTGCAAGCATGCGGACACCGGTCGGCAGTTCAAAGCTACCGGGAACAGACTCGATAATGATGTTATGTTCCTTTACTCCAAGCTCTTTGAGCTTGTCAAGGGCACCGTTGACGAGAGCCTCGATAACCTCGCTGTTCCAGCGGGCATGGACAATTCCGACCCTCAGATTCGTGCCGTCGTACTTGCGATCAACCTTTCCAATTCCAGCCCAAGGCATATTATCAAGTTTCCGAAGACGAGCTCCGGGGTGTATTCCAATTTATATAATAATTACATATCCAGCACTGGCTAGCGATACCCCAACCCTGGTAGCATCTCAAGCGAGCGACTGCACAACGGTATCCCGTGGTAGGCGGCTGATCCATAGGTTGAGAACTGGGATGACCTGACCTTGGAAATCTGGAAGCGATCCCGGGTTTTTTGTATAGATTGTAGCGTATTTCGAAGAGGCTGGAGCTCTGGCTGTCGGTGCTTGCCGAAAAGTGTAAAGTCCGAACTGTAACTCAAATCCCTCGGCCACGTTTTTACGACGAGCAGGCCAAACGAAATCATCGTTTTCGTCAATGGTACTCTGATACTCGAATAAGTTAGTATCGAACGTTTGCAAAGCCCATTCTACAACTGCGCCACGAGGGAGTTGGCAAACCTCCGCGACCAAGAGGGGCACACTGGCGAATTCGGTTTGCTGCCAAATTTCCTGCACCAAGCTATGATACGCTTGATTCGTGATAAAAACTGTGGCAGATAATATATCCCAGTTCCCACCACCGTGTATCGTGCTAACCACGCGGTATGCGTTTTGCAGAGCTAGCAGAGCCTGCTTGACTAGGTCGCTTTCAAGAGTTAAAGATGCAGGTAATAGACCAATTTGACCAGCAACATAGTTTAATCCAAAGTCCAATCTGGCTTGTGAATATGGTCCAATATTTGCGGGAGCCCAGAAGCTGCGTCCCTGTACGTGAAGACACTTTGAAGAGCCATCCAACAGCTTTGAGCCAAATACTGTGATTTCAGCCTCAAACTGAATGGGGACTTCGATACAGAGTCTTGAGGGAGGGTTTAAGATGTTGAAATATTGGACGTATCGCTTGTTCATCGAAGCAAACTGCTGCATATCACTCAGGATCACCGAGACGTGACGTGTGTGAGCTAAAGTAAACTCGTGCTCAGCATAAAAGCTTTCGAGAACAGCAAACACATGCTCAATATCGCCTGCAACAGTGAGCTGAAATGTATCGTTTGAAATTTTCTCAGCCTGCCAAGGAGTTACACACCATCGACGTGGGTTGATATGCACTGGTTCTGAGACTTGGGCGTCGATTGAGTCGAATGGATCCGATAAGACCGGAGGAACAGGCAAACAAAAGTCCATAGTGTTGCCCTCTTTAGGTTGTGTCATTGTGTGGAACGATAAATAAAAGACGTCATCGCTAGCGTGTTCAACGACCCTGCTGTTCATCATCACCAGTGACTTTTTGAATATAGGACCGTCGAAAACCATGGTCTCATACTCGCCGCCTTCACCACAAGGATGTAGTCCATACATTTTGTTCAACTTCAACAGGTGAGGCCGACATTCGGCCAAGGATTTGCCCAAATGAGACTCGTCGAGGCCAATTCCTGCAACTTTGATAATACGTGCATCGAGACCGCTGGCGATGATTTCGTCCAGCAATTCGATTTGATCCCGTTGCCAAAGAAATGTCAGAGATTCTAGACCGACTCTTTGGCATGCTGTATCGACCCTCAGCTGTTGATAAACTGACCCAATTGCACCAACTGAGACTGCCTTGATATCTGGGAAATCCGAAATAACTCTGCTGAAAATACCAACTAAAGTCTCCACAACGTCTTCCTCATTATCGCTAATGATATCTCTGTACAACGGCTTATCGAGGCACTCGGCTAGGTTCTCTATGGCCCGGGAGCCAACCGTCTGAAACATATAGCTATCGATCTCTTCGGATCCACAAGGCTTGGGGTGCAAGTTCACCAATGCTACGAGCTCGTGGCCCTGCTGCACGCAGTGGAGTATATTCATGCATGAGTCCTTCCCTCCACTCACGAGCGCAAGAAATTTCATGGCTCTTTGTTTAAAAATATTATTATTTATTTTTTTTCCTTTGGGAAAAAAGCCAGGGGTCGAAAAAGAGTAAGGCCTTGTTGCGGTTCGAACCTTACCTGTTTAGTCAGCACCCACTACTAAAACAGGCCCCCAACCTTACCGAGCCACCCTACCGCGAGATGAAGAGACATTTTATGAAGCGGGCTCCGAAAGAGATGACCGATGAGGAAATCAAGGACTCCTTGATGGAAATCGGTGTATCTACCCATAAAGGCACTCGGAAAACCAAGTTTTCTGGGTTCTCCGCTTATGCTCGTGAGGTGGCCAGCCGGAACCCTCGTAAAGACTATAATACTACGGCCGGCATCACAACTGTTGATGAGGTGAGGAAAAACAATGAAAATGTTGTAAACGAGCGCCTGGGTGGCAATCCCTACGCTCACGCCAGTGCCAATGCAACTGGCGGTAACCCGTATGCCCAACCCGCGGCATCTGGGACCCCCAGTGGCAACCCTTATGCTAGCATGAATACTAGCAATCCTTACGCTTCTACCGGAAGTGCTTCCAGCGGTAATCCTTATTCCTCAAACAACTCTGCTCCCTACGAACAGGGCCGTCAAAGCTCTGACCCCTATGCTCAACGAACGGCTCCGCCGGCTGCTCCTCACAACTCCGACCCCTACGCTCAACGAACGGCTCCACCGGCTGCTCCTCCCAGCTCCTCTGGAGGCAATCCTTATGCTCAAGGCGATCTCTATGGACAGTCGCACAATTCATCACAGGGACATGAGGGTTACGGGGACGCTGCACCCCGTTCTAGGGCTCCGAATCCATACACTGGGAGCACAGCATACGGAGGAGCAGATTATGCAAGTGGGCAGTTCGAGACGGGTATTACTGAAAAATCCCGCGATGAGCTTTTCGGCGCTGCAAGAACACGTTCCGTGATGGGCCGCTCCGGAATGGGTGTTCGTAGTACTGCGCCGACCCAAGATGTACCTTTGGGTGGACACAGCGTAGCCCGACGGGCCTCTTTGACTACCCTTGACGAGCTTAATGCCGCTCCGGATCCCGGTGAGCCTGACGAGGACGAAGATGAGCTTTTGCAGATGCCTTCGACACTAAACAATCAACAACCACAAACTGCCGAAGCCTACGCCCAAACATATGAGGGAGAGATGAACTCTGAGGACGAGGATGTTGAAGAGATCAAACGTGAAATCAGATTTACTAAAAAAGAAAGCGTGCAGTCAACGCGCAATACATTGGCAATGGCGGCGGAGGCTGAAGCAGCTGGCCGTAATACATTGGGTATGCTCGGATCGCAAGGTGAACGCATTGCCAACACTGAGCGCACGCTTGCTTTAGCCGAGAGCCAGACAAGAATTGCTGATGAGCAGTCCCGTGAGCTTCTACGTCTTCAGCGATCTATTTTCGTTCCTAATGTTTCAAATCCGTTCAATTCCAAACGCCGTATGCAAGAGAAAGAAGCAAAGATCAAAAGCGAGCATCTCCAAGAGCAGATTATGCGCGAACGTCGTCGTCAGGTTGCGTTTGAATCTGAACAGCGGGTCATAAATGGACTCAATCAACCAATGGTTTCCGAGACGGCTCAAAAATACAAAACTCAATTGGCCAAAGAGTCGGAAGAACGCCGCCGCATGCAGTTTGAGGCGGACTCGGAAGACGAGGAAATCGAGGGCGAGATCGATGCCAATCTTGAGGGCATCTCTCAGGCCTCAAGCCGTCTCAAAAATCTCAGTCTCTCCATGAACGACGAAATTGAGACCCAGAACCGTCGTTTGGATAGAATCACTGACCAAACTGACAACCTCGATGTCGACATCCATCTTAGCGCAGCCCGTTTGACTTCGATCCGTTAAACAAAGTAGAAATATTTATATAACTATAAACTAACAAACCATTCTTCGTGGTTATGGCTATTTGTGGATACTGATAATGAGTCTTTCACCTGCGCCGAAGTCGATTTCGTGGCGACCGGTCGTGAGAGGGGCCGTGCCCTGACCAATTTCAGAGTGTCGGCCCAGTCCTTTGACTGAGCGTAACTTGAAGCCGATCTGTTCACCAGGAGGGGCACTCACCTCAAACACGTCCTCACCATACTCGGCGTCTCCATCCTGGACCTTGACATTCCGCGATTTGAATAGTTCGCGCTCCTTACCTCCAACTAGGAAGGCTCTCAGTTGTACCTCTTTGACGTCAGTGACGCCCTTTACCATCTCAATACTGACAGAGAACGTATCTGAATCAACCTCGTAATCGGACCGACTCGAGTCGATACTCTTACGGCCCAGAATACCGCCTAGAACCTTGGAGGGGCCATGGCTGATTGTTTCAACCGCTGCACTTACGCTGGCATGACCGGCTTGACCGACTTTAGTGACAGTCTCCTTGCCCACCTCGCTCTCTTCTTCATGAATATGTACCACGCCTGGATCAAACCGAAGGGCAAGCTTGATAGTGCCAGTAATATGTTTACTACTGTGCCAGCCTCCCGTTTCTTTGCCCTTCCTGACATTGCCAAGTTCGAGCTCGAAATCTTTCCAGACCAAGGGTTCTAATTCATCAAACGAGATTGCGACACCGCCCAAGAAGTCATCTTTATTTCCCATATCCCAATCCCAAACGATTGCGCGCAGTTCGGAGCCATGGACCTTATCAACATCGAAACGGAAGCGCTCATTCCAAACTGGATCCAGCGTCTTTTTGACAATAGTTGATTTGTAGATACGCTCTTTGTTGAGGTCCACGTGGAATGAGGTGTAAGGATCTGATGTGCCGCTAGAATCAGCAGCGCGAACGCCAGATGCTGAGTAGAGCATCACTTCAACGCAGCCACTGTCTGAAATGTCCTCTTCGGGCCCAATGACCAGCTCAGGCAGGGGGAAGAAGCGAGCACTGAGGGTGATTTCACCATCCCCAAACTTAAAAGCCTTAGGACTGCCGTACGCTTCTCTGAGAAGAGATTGCATACCCAATACAATCTCCCTGTCAACTGCGCTGGGATCATTCTCGTTTTTGGCATTAACCATTTGGAAGCGGAGCGAAGATAATGGGAACTGGCCAGTTACTGTGTCACCAGATTGGTTAACAATAAGGCGTTTACCACGAGCCTTGCGAGAAAGCATAATGGTAAATGGTTTGTTATCCGCAGTAACACGTAACCGCTGCCCAGGCTCTACTCCAGTGACAGTATCAACAGAGAAAGCAAACACACCGGCCTTGTATTCCAGCTGTTCTTCTATTGGCATATCCACACCAACCACTTGGAGGCGCTCGCGACGAGTTTCAAGATCAGCCTTTTCTTCATCCGTAAGTTTTTTCTTCTGTTCGAGCTCAGCAACAAGTTTCTTCTCTTTAAGAATGTGAGCCCTTGCAGAAGGTGCAACAATCGGAATAGCAGGGAAGAACTCGATTGCGTATGTCAAGGTACCTTTAGGTCCACGGTTGGGCATAACGAGACGATTGGTAACTTCTTTGTCGGAAATGTAGGTTTTGTATTTGTTAGTCTCCGCATCCTTGGTCATGATTTTGCTAAGATCGATCGAGAACGAACCCAAAGAGCGATCACTGGCCCGCTTTTCAGAATCCATTACTTCTAAGGTCAACGTCTGAAGCTCGTTCTGAATAGGTACATAATGCACTTCGTTCCAAACCGGGTTGAGATTATTGGAGAAGCCACTTGTACGGCCCACAACACTCTTGTTAACCAGGAAGCGCACGTATGGATCAATCTTCCCAATATGCTCGAGATTACGCAAATCGTCAGCATGCTTGATAGTGAGACGTGCGACACCAACAGGCTCAATATAGTCGCCGCCCGAGCCATCAGCCAAAACAACCGGCTTCCACTGAGTCTGGATCTGAATTTCACCAGACCCAGGAGGCTCGAGGGGGAACCAAACGTGCTCTTTCTGGTTTTCCAGCAAAAGCTGTTGCAAGCCAACACGGAAGGTGCCAACTTGAGGACCCTGCTTTCCTTGACTCTGACGAATACGGAAAACAGCCTGCGTCATAGCCTTGTTTATAATGATGGTCTCTTTATTGTAGCTGTAATCAGGTGAGTTGGTGCTTTTGGCAACGCGAGATGTGTCGAAGAGCTTACCATCGAACTCTATCTCGCAGTACGTAGATAGCTGACCGACCTTGGAGAACTTTGCATCAAGATTACGAGCACCCACAACCGTGAAGTTAAGAATACCAGCTTTTGTATCTCTAGGTTCCTCAATATCTCCATTCTCGTCAGCAGTGGCCATTTGAACTGGCGCATAATAGGCTGAAAAAGTAATTTCACCAGACTTGTGGCCACCAGAGATAATGCACTCGGTTCTGATATCTTCCAGCAAACCATCTGCGATTTTAGCCACCGGCAGACTGAACGTACCAATAACACGATCGTTGTGTTGCTCATTGAAATCGAGGATCTCCAGCAATTGGGTCTCGGTAGTGTTGGTGATGATCATACGCAATACTTCATTGAAGACAGGTTCTGCAGTGTTAGCTTTAATCTTGGTGTGTGCCTGTTCCTTCTTCTGGCTATCCATAAGACGGACGTAAGGATCAACCGTTCCATCACGTGCATCCTTCTTGAGATTCTTTGCGCTGCGAATGTTGACTGACAAAATACCAACACCACTCATGACACCTACACCAGCCATCAATTGCTCCAAGTTAACTTGGAAAGCATTCGGAGCATACAGCATGGGGCCAAGGTTAGCGTGAACCATCTCTTTGATGAACTTGGAAAGTCCAGGAACAGTTTTTACGATATCGAAACCGAACTTATCACCGCCAATGGGTTTCAATGAGAAGTCGAACTCAGGAGGCTCGAGCAGGGAAACATCCACCGTCTGGATATGAGGAAACTTTGGCATCATTTTCATGCGCAGCCGAGCGGTACCGCGGAAGGACATATCCTCGACGAGAATGGGGAAAGACTGACCAACAAACCCTTTGCCAACGCGGACATTAAGCTGAATTTTTGGATTGACTTTGTTCTTGAGCTGGCGAGCTGTCAAGTCCAAAACATCGTTGGGGGTGAAGGACGCAGACCAATCCATAACCGCCACATCAGGATCGGTTTTAGGAAAGGAACGTACAAACTCAATACGGGGAGCTTTAGTGCCCAGAGTGAACTTTTTCAATGAGAGGCTATCGATAAAACCAGGTGTTTGCTCTTTAAGGATCTCATTGGCGATCTGGGTGATCATGAGCGAAAGAGAGGGCTCGTAAATAAGCCAGAATTTGACCAAGAAAGCATTGAGCCACTCCATACTCTCTTTGGCATCGTCAATCTTCTCCAAGTTAACTTGGCGAACGACGTCGTCTCGATAGTTGCGACGAAGACGACGGATACTTGTACGATAAACTGATCCGGCAGTCAAAAGGACTAATGTTAGCCAAGGGAAGGAGAAACGGTAATGACCCAACAGAAAAGAGAGAACTGCTGTTCCAAGAATAATACAAGTATTCTGGTACCAGTCACCGAAGTATTTGTCCTTGATATATTCCTCGAGAAGAGTAGAACGCTGAAGCATTTCTTGCGCCTCTCCATCACTGATTACGGTCCGTTTGTCCCATCCAGCGACTTGCCGCCATCCCGTGTAGTCACTTTGACGCGCCCTACGGTCGGCAAGCTCATCTTGAGTTGTTCCAAACTTCTTCAACACCTTCTCCTTGTCAACGTTTTCGGATACCGCATCAGCTTGACCTTCAGATTTTTTATCCAACGCAGAGGAAGGTGTTTCGGAGGCTCTGGAAGCTTCCTTATCTTCATTTATGACGTTCTTGGTGATTTCCGAGGGTCCCATATCATGGCCTGGCAAGCCAGGGTCATCAGTGCCGACGTGCATTCCGGGCACATCCTTTGCAGCTTTGGCCATATCCTTTTGTACATGCTCACGGGCTGTCTCGCCAGGTTTTCCTAAATGACCATCCAAGCCAGTGGCATGTAGGTGAAGATTCTCATCACCTCGTTCCTGAAGCTCTTGTTGAACCTGTTCGAGACGCTCTTTCTGTTGAGCAGTGCTTTCGATATTGACAGGCTTGGATCCATGGTGTTCTTTGGGGCTCTCAGTTTCGTGGCTAGCCTTTAAGTTGTCACCTTCCAGAATATCGTCCGAGTTTTGCGCAGCCTTTTCGGCCATGCTCTCTGGTTCGTAGTTCTCGCCTTTGGTCGTGCCATCTGCTGCAGGAGCCGCGTGCTTGTCGCTGGGATCCTCCTTCTGCATAACCTTCTGAGTGGGTCCCGATTGATGCTCGGCACGCTCCTGAATTGTGGGCTCAGCTTCCTGACCGCGGTCCTTATCAACTGACTCCGAACTGTGGTCTCGGGCAGAATTGCCTCGGCTATCGGGAGGCGTAGGCTGGGAGTCCTCTTGGGAAAGAGGCCTGACATTCGATTGAGACTTGCTTGGTACGCCATCTGCGGACGTAGGCGCAGTAGGGTCAACGGGCCCACTGTCGTCATTTGCCTCATTCAACCCAGCATTTCTGGCATTGGGGTTTGCGCGAGATGCGATTGGCACAGAGGTCCCAGCTGGACGGTCATTAGAAGACGCTCCAGGTTGCTCAGTGGTCGAAGTCACCGCAGTGTGAGGCCTGAGCTTGTCCCCTGCGGCCTTCAGGGACTGCAGAGGAGACTTGTGGTGCTTTTTTTTATCGCTACCGTTCGACTGTGAGTCGGAAGAACTGCCACTTCCCTTTTTCATGCTTCCAGAGTTTTTGCTGAAAAGAGGCATTAAGATCGCACAGAAGCGCAATCGATCGGTTTGGGCAGGGGTGGAAAAGGAACCGCACATTCACACGCTAGGAGGTGATACCAAAGTGCCTAGCATGGGCGGCCCTGCCCTAACCCGTTATCACGTGGCATCACTCGCCGTACTAAACTATAATTATCTTATTTTCAGCTCTCAGAACGTAGTGTACGCAAGCAAAACGGCGGTTTTATGGAGTATATGTCCGCTGGTCCCCCAAGTACCTGGAAACCATTTCACATTTATTTTTTTGGTGGGCACGACTTCGCCGTTACCAAAGCTGCGTGAAACACATGCATACTTGCTACAGTCAGCGGATCCCAATGCGTTGCTGGGAGGTGATTAGTTCTTCGCACCCCCGCAAATGCAAAATTCCAAAATTTTTGTCGGGACTGCAAATGTCGCGGATAGTGTGTGAAGCGTGCTTTCAAGGCAGCTGGATCTTTTTCTCGTTTTCAAAAACTCAAGTTCTTTATTAAGTCACCAGACTGCAAACTCTGGCTTTTACCCCACAATCTTTCGGGGGTTTAGCGAACGGCCAAAAGGCTCTTCATGTGATGGCATGCCCTTCCCAACGCTTAAGTGTATATAAGCTCCACTCCAGGCTGTAATCTCTGCAATACAATGATTGGCATAGTACTATTGCTGGCCCTTGTTGTGGCAATGATCTATGACTATATCTATCCGCGCTATCTGTATCCTTATAGGGCTCGAAAGCTTGGTGCAGAGCCTCCAACTGAGCATCTAAGCTGGCCATTTGGAATTCCTGCCGGATTTGGATTTCTGAAAGAGGCCAGGCAGTTGAGACAAATGGAAACATCCCTAGAATTCAGTCATGGTCCGACCAAAACTGTTGTTTCCCAAGCGTTTGGTTCGCACATCATTGTTACTCGTGATCCCGAAGTCATCAAGGCCATGCTGTCGACCCAGTTTGCAGACTTTGGACTGGCCAACCGCTACAAGGTTCTATATCCACTGTTGGGGGATGGTATTTTCACCTCTGATGGACCACATTGGAAGTCATCACGCACTTTGCTTCGCCCATTGTTCATGAGAGAGCGGGTTTCCAACCTCAAGATGATGGAACACCACGTACAAAGTCTCTTCAAAGTAATTGATGGCTGGAACGGTCAGCCAGGCAATGTGCAGACCCAATTCCGTCTTCTCACGCGGGATACCGCCTTACATTTCTTGTTCGGTGTTGACATGGATAGCTTGGCGGGCGTTGAACAGTATTTCGAAATACGTGGAGGCGAGAAAATCAGTGGAACAGAGCTAACCGATGCAATCAGGGTTGCAGCAGGCTGGCTCGGAGTCAGAGCAAAGCTGATGCAGCTGTACTGGCTAGCCTCGCCTCCTCAAATGTGGAAGGCAGTCAAAATCTGTCACGCATTCGTTGACAAGGTCATTGAAACCGCCAAAACTAAGGACAAACTCGAGGACGATGCAGAGTACAGTTTTGTTGCTGATCTTTGCCAGTATACGTCGGACTCCAAGCTGATCCGTGACCAGGCTTTCAGTATCTTTGTTGCAGGTTTTGGGACTACCTCTTCCTTAATGTCACACCTCTGTATGCATCTTGCTGCTACAAAACGATGGAAGAAGCTACGAGAGCATGTGCTCCATGATATCGGTACTGATCCGTCTGCTGTGACCTTTGAAACCCTCAAGAGTTGCAAGTACTTGCAATGGTGCATCAACGAGTCTCTACGCATGCACCCAAATGTGCCTCTGAATCTTCGCCGGGCCCGTCGCGATATCGTGCTGCCAACCGGCGGAGGTGTTGACGGTAAATCTCCTCTGTTTATTCCCAAGGGCCGTGACATTGTCTACCACGTCCTAGCTCTCCACCACGACTTCGATATCTGGGGTAAGGATGCTGATGAGTATATTCCCGAACGGTGGGACAACCTAAAGGTTCCGTCTTGGTGCTACATCCCATTCAATGGAGGCCCAAGAGTGTGTTTAGGTCAACAATTCGCTTTGACAGAGGCCGCATACGTGCTCTGTCGCCTGGTACAGGAATACGACGATCTTATTGGGCCTGGATACGATGCCTACAAATTCCGTTTCTCCCTAACTATTGCTATCGAGCCTGGTGTCACTGTGAAATTCGTGCGCAGCTAGAACCCTTTATATATAAACCTCGTTTTTTTATCTACACCTCCGGTCAGAGACCCCGCTTAGGTGATGTGATCACCGTTGAGGCTGGCCAAAATTTCCATCTGACAAATGCCTAGCATTCTCGAGGTGCCGTTGGAGGCCGATGGTGAGGTTTTGACTATTGACCTCAACAACGATCTTCCCGATGACCCTAGCGAGATTTGCGTTCTGCTCGAAAACGAGAATTGTATTGCAAAATACTGGCTTGAAATCGGATCTGCCTACTCGAGAAACAAGCAGTGGGATAACGCTATCGAAGTGGTTACCAGAGGTTTAAAGGCACGTATTGTACAAAGTGAAACAGACAAAGCTCCTTTCTACTCTACACTTTGCTGGCTCTATCTTTCGCGCTTCCGAAAAACCCCTGTAGCCGAAAAAAAAGAAGTTTACGAGAAGGCGGTCGAATACGGCAACAAGGCCTTTCAGCTCGATAGGTCGAACATGGCAGCTATTCTTGCCCGAGGCACTCTTTCATTGAGCGCTGGTAGTTTCGATGATGCCTTACAACCGTTTGCTGCTATGTTGGCAAAGTCTGAATCCAATCCGTTTGCAATGTTCGGTCGAGCTCGGGTTCTGTACCACCGCAAAAACTACAGAGGTGCTTTGCAGCTTTATCAGGCGATTTTACGTCAAAATCCTAACGCCAAACCTGACCCCCGTATTGGTATTGGGTTGTGCTTTTGGAAATTGGGTGATAAGCCCCATGCGTCACTGGCTTGGAAACGAGTGCTGGCGCTCGATCCAGAGTCAATAGCCGCCAACACTCTCATCGGAATTTGGTATCTAGATGCTGCACTCCATGGAAATGCCACCTTGAAAGAGTTTGAGAACTTTTACATCACCGCTATTGACTTTTTCCAGACCGCTTACAAGCTTGAGGCGCCAACCTCTGCTCCGTTGGCTTCGCTAGGAATTGCCAGCTACTTGTTCTCAAGGCAAGACACTAATAGAGCGCTCAAGCTTATTGATCGCGTTTTGCAATATGCTACGCTGCCTTCGCTAGTCTCTGATGCTCTCTTCTGGAGAGCTCGAATCCTTCACCTTACAGGAGATTATACTGGAGCCCTGACTATCTACAAACAGGCGGTTGAAAGTAATCCTCACAACTATGTTGCATCAATTGGCAAAGGAATGATTGAGCTTTTGCAAGATTCGCCAGAGGCTCTTTTGACGTTCGAGGCTTTGGCTACCAGCCACCCTTCGAATCCCGAGATTGCCCTCTATTCAGGCTTTGTTTACGCCCAGAGATCTGCTGGTGACTCTAAACGAACTGCAAAAGCTATTTCAGCCCTAAAGAGATATTTATCGCTCAAGCGTGCGGCTAGGGAAACTCCCGTTCCTGAAGCACTACTCTATCTCGCAAAACTCTTGGAGGAAGATAGCCAAATGCCACCGGTGCAAGCGCATGAATATCTCCAGGAGGCTGTCACTCAACTTGGTGATGTTTCTGTTGAGATTTTCAACAATCGAGGTGTGTTGGCATACTATTGTGGTCATTATGATGAGGCTAGAGCTTCTCTCCAGTCCGCACTCGAAAAGGCAAACGGTGATGAGGTTGTCACTATCAAATTTAATCTTGCACGCGTCGAAGATGCTGCTGGCAACCCAGAACTCGCTAAAGAAGGCTATGTCAAGGTGCTAGAAATGAAACCCAACTATGTCGATGCTCAAATACGTCAGGCATACCTGGAAGCTGTCCTTGGAGATGCAGAGAAGGGCAATCTATTACTTGATGACTTGATGGCAAAGCATGATGACAACCTCGAAGTACGTGCCTTGCAGGGCTGGTCTCTCCGAAGACTGAAGCTCCAGGGCGCCAAAGTCGAGGATGCAGAACAAAGCCACTACAAGCACACCCTTATGGATCTTGACAAGCACGACACTTACTCTTTGGTTGCTATTGGAAATCTGTACCTTGCTAATGCGAGGGAGCTTCGCGGTGCTTCTGCCGACCGCAAAGAAAAGGCCTACTTCAAGGCTTGTGAGTTCTTCGATAAAGCATTGCAGATGGATCCAGCAAATGCGTATGCTGCCCAGGGTATCGCTATTATTTTTGCCGAGACCAAACGCCCTCAGCAGGCTCTGAGCATTTTTGGGCGTATCCGGGAGACCCTTGACGACTCATCTGTTTTGGTCAACTCAGGACATTGCTATGCTGAGTTGAAACAATACGTCAAAGCCATTGAGATGTATGAGCAGGCACGCGGAAAGTCATCTGGCCCCGATGCCGGGATTTTGTCTTTGCTTGGTCGTGCGTGGTACGCCAAAGGTGCGTCTACCCGTGATGTCGATGCTTTACAAACCGCTTTGAAGTTCAGCCGCGAGGCCTTAGAATTGCAAGACGTACCTGCGCTTCAATTCAATGTTGCGTTTATCCAGTTCCAACTCGCGGATGTTGTGCGTCGTTTACCTTTTGAGAAACGCACTTCCAAGCAAATCGCAGATGCCGTTGACGGCCTAAAAGAAGCCATTGACACCCTCAAAGCTATTTCAAAGGCCGAGCAACCACCGTATAGTGCCATTGATCTGGAAAAACGTGCCGAATTCGGTGAGTCTTCGGTTTTGCCACAACTGGAACGTGCAGTGGTTGAACAAACAGATCATGAGCGGGAGGCGTCAACAAAGATCGAGGAGTCGCTTCGAGTGCGTATGGAAGAGGAAGAAAAGCTTGCAGCTGAACGCAAGCGTAAGCGAGAAGCCGAAGAAGAACGTGAACGGCAGCTCGCAGAGGAGCGCAGAGCCTTACAGGAACAGGCCGATAAGTGGGTTGCAGAGCAGCAGGCTGAGCTCGAACGTCAACCAGAACGTAAAAAGGCCAAAAAGACAGACGATAATTTCATTGATGACGATATCATGAATGAACTGGGCTCTGATGCCGATGAAGAGGAGCCTGCTCCCCAGCAAGCGTCGGACGATGAGCAACAAAAGCCTCGTCGCACAGTTGTCGACGATGACGACGATGATGAAGATAACGAGGAAGAGCAGCCAAATAAGGAAACCAGCGATGTTGACGATTTGTTTTAGATATAGGGTTATGTAGGAAAAGAGACCTAATAAATATTTTTTTCTTTACTGTCCAAACGCTTGCCAGGCACGCATATTTCGCATCACTCCGTGGACCAGGCGATAAAGCTGGCGTTCTGATTCATCGAATTGCGGCTGAGCACCCCGCTGAGCGACCGCGTAGTCGTAAATCTCTGCACTGCGCTGTTGGACTGCATCATAAAGGACGTTAGCCAGCTCGGGGAAATCGAACATCTGCAGCCAGTGTAAAGCCAAGTTTGTGAACACGGTTGACTGTTCGGCAAGATCCAGAGACACGGGAGCAGATTTCAGCGCGTTTATAACGTCTGGCGAAAAGACTGCAGGCTCTTCGAGTGAAACAAACGTCGTTTCAGCATCGTTGTCAACCTGCACTGTGGACAGCTGGCCTGCGAGCCAAAGGGGCAACTCAAGCACTGTGCCACTTTCTATGGTCTCGGTGTTTCCCACAATGTGCCCTAAATGAGGAACAGTAACGTTAAACGTTGTGGGAACGCGCTGTCCCTCAGTCTCGATATCATTAATATCATAGTACATGTCAGCAAGAACGCGACTATTCCGGTTTGGGCGCGCCCTTACAGGGAGGAGGTGGAGGTCCGGTGAGAGGAGGGTGGTTAACGTAGCCAATAAACCAGTACTTGGAGTGGTTTTCAAAAAATTTCTGCCAGCCTCGAATCGCCCTGAGCGTGTCTGGATCTAGATTCCTGAGGTCGTGAGTAAGATCTGTCTGAAAACAGCCAGTTCCAAATGCTCTGGCGGCGTCCCTGCCCGCAAATATGTTATAGCCGCCAAGCTTTCCATATGTCTCTGGCTTCGACGTAACATCGTAAACCAATCCGTCAATTGCAAGAAAAATGGGCAAGTTTGTATCGTGACCGTTGTACCTACTGAGCTCCTCTTCTGTGAAGTTGCGCAATCCGCCTAGCAGCTTGAACTTGACATATCGAGTGTTTGTCCACCGAGTTTCGTATCCCCAAAGCCAGCTCTGCGTAACATAATAGCTAATGGCAAAGAATAACACCACCAAGGTCACCAGGTTGCGCAGCATGACAAATGCCAAGGGTATACGGGGTGCATGTTAGGGGACATTAAATTTATTCATATGCTAAATACATTTTTACAAGTCAATACCCAATCCACCATCTGAAGGGAAAACGCCTTTCCAGAATTCTTCGCCGGCTTGCCAAAACGGATGGTCGCCGTCAAACTCGAGATCGGCCGGGAAAATCTGGGTGTTTCTCAAGAGGCTTTCTCCTTCGAGACTTATAGCCGACGCTCGTCGATTTTGCGCGACTATATCTTCATCTGGGGCAATCAGAAACTGATGCGCTGATTCTCCAGCTTTGATCGCTCCGGGAGGCACGGGGGGCAGTTCTTCATCAGGGACAAAATTCGTTGAAATATCCGGCAGCGTACCAGACTCCTCGGTGGGACTACCTTCCTTCAATGGCACAACAATCTCAGGGCTGTAAGCATACTTGGTGACCATGTGATGGATAACAGCGTCGTTATGGCACATCAAGAGTTTAATAACAAACGAGAGGCAGAGCGACATATTCGAGAACGGATAAGCGTCACAAACAGTATCAAGTGCTGCTGCTGTCTCACTAACATCGTCAATAAAGTCTGTAGGGGCACCAAGAGCGTCCATGTAAACCTTGTTCACCATCACTAGAGCCCTACACTTGAGAATAAGACCAGCATTAAAGACAAGCTGGAAGAGCAAAGGTGTAGGCAAAAACAAAAATTTGTCTCTCGGTAGCTCCATGAGAGCTCTCACAGCACCCACAGCCGCTTCGTAGCAAATTTTGAAGGAGCGAGCTGCTTCTGGTGATAGCTCAGGCGTGAACACTGCCAGGCTGAAGTTTGTAAACGGAGTTCGTCCAAATTGCTTCGAATAGTTGCAATATAGGACACCTTGATGCAAAAACGCTCGAGTTGACAAATACATGAACATATCTGTTGGTTGGGCAGGACGCATTTTCAGCCGTTTGAGTCGCTCGATTTCTTGATCGAATTGCGAAATCAGATATAGGATAGCTGGACTCGATTGAGTGTCAACATCTGAGTCGTTGTTTTTGCGAAACAGCCGCTCGGTGATTTCGTAGTGCAAATGCACATACTCCGCATGCTTGGCTATCGTGATACTTTGAGGATCGTTAGATCGCAGCAAAAAGCTGATGGCATCGCGGGTATAGTTATTCCACAGATCAGCATTGGGCCGTCTCAGCCCTGTCAACGCGTTGAATGTGGCAGAATACGAGGCAACCCACGCTTTATAGCAGACTTCATTTGTTGAGTCCACCAAAATATGTGGAGTGACAATCTGTTCGTATCTAGGGAGCTCGTGGTTTCCAGGGGCCTGAGCCAAAGGCGCCACGCCAAGTCCAAGATCAAATGCCAATGAAGTTGCCGCCGCAGTAAGAGAATAAATACGAGACCGATGGTAGAACTCAGGTTCGTTGTAAAAGTATATTTGGAGAAGCAGCGCCAAGAAACCCTCTAGCGTTTTGTTGCTGTAAATCAAAACCTCTTTTATCAGGCCAACAAAAGCAACATTATGGATTTTCATCGATGTGGCGACTGAGGCAGAATCTTTGATGTATCTCGACGTAATGTCCATGATTGTGTTGAAAATAAGCGGTCGCTCCGAAACAAGCTCGTTGACACTGGCATCACCAATACTAATTATCGGCACAAACGGGTAGATGAAGTTTCGATAGCAGTCCAGACGTTGCTGAGCTTCTGCTAAAGAAATGATGCCGATATCCATAATGGTACGATTAGGCGGGCCCTTAAAAATCTCAGGATCCATACTATCGTAGCTATTCACCCGCTTTGTATCACGGTCGGTTAGTTTTTGCCAGGCAGCAAGCATCTGGTCACGGATCGCCATTACGTTCACAGGGTTTGACATCTTGTATGTTCGGAATTGGTCCATTGGAATTGCATCAACAAATAATGACTGGTGAGGCAATAGTTGTTGGTGCGGGGGGATACTGGGTAAAGCTGAGGCAGCCTGAGAAGACAGTGTCTGCTGAAGGCCATCTACATTACCGGTGGCATTAGTGGCTTCCAGTCTGGGAAGACCGCTAACTGAAGTAGGAACTGTCCCTTTTTTGAAGCTGTTCATGCCACGTTGGCCCTCTGGAGACGCTTCCTCACTGGGAGAAGAATAAGTAGAATTGTTGTTTTGATTCAGCTTGCTTTTGAACATGGGGCTGTCGATGCTAGAATCAGACATGTTCGCAAATGAATGGCCAGTGATATCCTCGCTGTTGTCGTAACTGCCAATAGAAAAGTCTAGTGGTGCTCCCACCGACTGATAGTTGGAGTACACTTGTCGACCATGTTGGGGTATTCCATTAGAGAAGCTGTTGTTTGTCGAGTGCTTATACTTGTATTGGTCTTTGTGAACTGAAGCGTCGCTGTCCACTCTGTGCAATGAGGATGCCGTAGGGGGCGTCTGAGTTTTGTTGCGCCTGCGGCCACCCAGGTCAAAAACACAGTCTTTGTTGCCCTTCAAACATCGCAAACATGGTGATGTGAGGTCATCTGGGTCTGAGTGGACACATTTGACTTTATGTCGACGACAATTCGTACAAGCTGGGAGTCGCTTCTCACCATGAGAATCGGCTGCGCTGTCTGATCGCATGGTTGGAGAACTCTACTAGACAGATCTTGGGCAGCAGTATTTCAGTGACTCTTAGCAGTGAAAGATTTTTCTACTAAATCCTTCTGGGTTTCTCTAGTCTGTGAGGAACAGGAACAGAGGGCACTTGAGGCAGAATTGGAGGGCTTTGCAGTCGTTTAGTCAAGATACTCACAGCACGCATGACGCAACTCTATCTGACTAATGACTATCATTGTGAACTAAGTGGGTATGCATATTCTATCTTTTGATGCATTTCGCTTCGTAGAGCAGGTTTCATGTTGAATTTTGATTTCGAATAATTTTATAAAACAATCTAGTGAACCCGCCTTTTGAGAGTGCTTCGCAAGCATTTTGTTCCCGCCTGTCCGCTTATGCGCAGTATCACCTCACAGGTTGGGGTTTGGAAGAACCAAGCTGAGCGTGAGAGGGGAGACATCTGCAAACAATCGTGCGTGCGGAAAAAAGCCGACAGAGGTACTTTCGACATAAGAGCCAATAAAGCTCCGCGGCTGCGTCAAGTTATCTTTTCTGAGCCTATGCGGTACTATTGGTCCGATTTTAGCGTTAAACGCCTGTGGAACAGAGTCAAACATGAACCTTCTCTTTTCACGTAAGGTTGCTACTTCCAACGGTTTTTTCTTCGGCACAGCAGCCCTACGTTTCTAAGCGTAAATGCACAGTCTTCTCCTCTTCGGCTTCAATAAGACCGCTGAGGGTCTGATTACTTGAGTTCATCGTAGGTCCGCGGGGTTTTGTTCCCGAATTCGCAGACGTAAACCTATCAAACTAAAAGATTCCTGGAGTTTGCCGAGGAACTTTTTGCCCTGTAGTCGTGACAACCCTTACCAGGATCACGCATCACAGTGCTTAATTTGAATTCTTCGGGAAAAGGTGATTTTAGCATTATTATAGTCACTATTTACAATTTGTCCAGAACTAACTTGCTGTTCTTTACTGATACTTTCACAGTATCTCCATTCTGGACAAGGCCCTCCAAAAGCTTTATCGAAAGCGGCTGCAAGATTTCCTTCTGAATCAGCCGGTTTAGGGGTCTCGCACCATAAGCTACATCATAACCGTGGTTCACGAGCCATTCCTTTGCAGTAGGGTCAACTTCCAGAACAATGCGTCTGTCAGCGAGACGGTTCTGCACCTCGACTAACCGGAGATCGACAATTGACTCCAGTGACTTCTTGGAAAGCCGGTTGAACACCACAATGTCATCGAGACGATTCAGGAACTCTGGTGGGTATCTGCGACGAAGCGAGTCAATAACAAGTTCGCGAACCTTGGGGTCAATCTTTCCGGTCTCGTCCGCTGATGTGTCACTGACAAGAATTTCTTGACCAATATTTGAGGTCATCACAATGATGGTGTTGCGGAAATCAACCTTACGGCCCTGTCCGTCTGTTAGTTGACCTTCGTCCAAAACTTGCAAAAACAGTTTGGAGATATCTGGATGCGCCTTCTCGATCTCGTCGAAAAGAACAACTGAGTAAGGTTTGCGGCGAACTTGTTCTGTGAGCTCACCTCCCTCGTCATAACCGACATAGCCAGGAGGAGCACCGATCAAACGGGCGAGAGAGTGCTTCTCCTGGAACTCGCTCATATCAAACCTGATGATCGACTGCTCGTTGTCAAAAAGGAATTGAGCTAGTGCCTTTGTGAGCTCGGTCTTACCTGTACCAGTGGGACCAAGGAACATAAACGAGCCGACCGGCCGTTTGTCGTTGGTCAAACCAGCACGTTGCATCTGCACTGCGTGGACAACCGCCTTTGTGGCGTCCTCTTGGCCAACCACGCGCTGGTTCAATCGCTGCTCCATTAACAGAAGCTTGTCTTTTTCTCCTTTGAGTAACGAGTCTGTCGGGATACCAGTCATGCGTGAAATAACTCTAGCGATGTCGTTACTAGTGACTGATTCGTGAAGTAATGAGTCCTCGTTGTTCGCTTTCTCGTCTGTCCTCGGAATCTGGGCCTCGAGTTTAGGAATAGTTGCATATTGCAACTCAGATGCTTTGGCAAAGTCACCCGAGTGACGTGCCCGTTCCAAATCGATCTTAGCTTGCTCGAGCTGTTCCTTGGCTTCCTTTACTTTCTCGATTTCTGCCTTCTCTTCTTGCCACAATTTGGTTAACCGCTCAGACTCCTCGCGCTTCGCCTTCAGCTTGTCTTGGATGATTTTTCGTCGATCAACAGAAATTGGGTCGGTCTCTTTCTTGAGAGACTCGAGTTCGATCTGCATGGTGATGATTTGACGATCGACGGTTTGAAGAACATCTGGCTTAGATTCATGTTGGAGGCGCAGAGCTGAGCAAGCCTCATCAACCAGATCGATGGCCTTGTCTGGCAAGAAGCGATCGGTGATGTACCTGTTCGAATACACTGCAGCAGTTACCAAAGCTTGATCGGTGATTCGAACACCATGATGGACTTCATATCTGTCTTTTAGGCCACGTAGGATTGAAATAGCGTCCTCGACAGATGGCTCGTTGATAATTACGGGTTGGAAGCGACGAGCGAGCGCAGCGTCCTTTTCGATATACTTGCGATACTCGTCTAGTGTTGTTGCACCGCAGCATTGGAGTTTTCCTCTTGCCAATGCAGGCTTGAGGAGATTTGAGGCATCAACACTTCCTTCGCTTTTACCGAGCCCAAGAAGAATGTGAAGCTCGTCGATGAACAAGATGACCTTGCCCTGCTCTTTGTCGATCTCGTCTAGAACACTCTTTAGCCGTTCCTCGAACTCGCCACGGAACTTGGCACCAGAAATCAACGCACCCAGGTCGAGGCTGATCACCTTCTTGTCTTTGACAGACTCAGGGACCTGGCCCCTCGCAATCTGTTGAGCTAAGCCCTCCATAATGGCCGTTTTACCTGTACCTGCCTTGCCGATCAACGCTGGGTTATTCTTGGTACGTCGACTGAGGATCTGGATTGTTCGTTTGATCTCGTCGTCTCGGCCGATGACTGGGTCAAGACGGCCTTCTCTCGCTAGGGCTGTAAGATCAGTGCCATATTTGAGCAAGGGGTTTTGTTCCTCCTCGCCACCTTGCTGGAAATTCATCCGAGCACCTCCAGGGCCACCAGCGCCGGGACCAAACGAACCGGCCCCACGACCAGGCGTTGTGCTGAATGATCTTGTTAGCGGCACCAATGTCGGTTGCATGAGCTTGAGGCAGAGCTGCCGTGATGGCACGCTCACAATTCTGCTTGCTGCCCGCCGTTGTGCAGCTTGTCTAGCTATGTTTGCTATAGCTTGGCGATTCATGTTGCTAAGGTTCCCAGAATGTAAGGTGCGTATATGTAGGGCAGTGCGTTGTGGGTTAGGATGTCCTGGATGAGTCGAGAAGTTTCGAGGTGTTTGTCAAGGTGTGACTGCTCAAAAAACATGTACTGTATTCTGTAGCTTTGATTCAGTCTTGGAACAATTGGGTTAATTTTGGTTGAACCCTGTGATTGCTGTGCGGTATTGGTCCTGTATTCTTTGTGATTAATAGCGACCTCTGCAAGCTTTTAGTAGGCGTTGACACAGCATGTAAGCGGGCGTTTCAGCGAAATACGCAGTGTTAATCTGCTTTAAAGTCTTTTTTTTCTTGCTATCTTCGATAAAATTAGGATCAAGTATCTTCCATATGTTAGAATCAATATTGAGGTAAATGTTGCGGAGAGTGGCGCGTATGCGCTGGGTAATTTACCTACATAAGTTGAAAAAGATGGATTGTTTTGTACAACAAAAAGCTATTTTAAATCGAACACACATTAAATTACAAGTTAATTCTTAGATACTAGATGAATAAATACCCAATTGAGTAACGATTTACTCGTCGTCGACCAACGGTTAACAACCCGCATACCTGGCAGTTTATACCAACGGACAAAGGCACAAGCCGAACATAGAGACACTCAGCTATGATAAAGAATATAGATAAAGTATTCAAGTATTATCTACCTGGGTAGTGCATAAATAAACAACAACTTAGGAGGTGTACTTAGTGATAGCACGGGTACCATCCATAATGGCGTGCTTGGCCAACTCACCGGGAAGGACGAGACGAACAGCGGTCTGAATCTCACGAGAAGCAATAGTAGACTTCTTGTTGTAGGCAGCGAGCTTGGAGGCCTCAGTGGCAATACGCTCGAACAGATCGTTGACGAAAGAGTTCATGATAGACATGGCACGGGTGGAGATACCGGTGTCGGGATGGGTCTGCTTGAGGACACGGTAGATGTAAGAAGAATAGGTCTCCTTGCGGCCCTTGTGACGCTTCTTCTTATCGTGAGAGGTGGTCTTCTTGCCAGCCTCCTTCTTGTCGGTCAGAGGGGCTTTGCCAGCGGGGGCCTTGGAAGCGGGCTTTTTCTCAGCAACTTTGGGAGCCATGGTTTATGTTAAACTTTTTTTCCGATGTTGATTCAACAAGTAAAAGTCGGATGCAAAAAAAAGCAACAGCGGGGGGAGCGTCTATTATATACGCTCAGGATGGGAAGTTCATCACCAGGCTGCAGACGCGTTTCCACCAGCCAGGGCAAGGAAACATGCTTGATCATGACCGATGCTTCGCGGTCCCAAAAGTACGCTGACATACGCCACATCCATCACCACCATCACGGATCGTGCATGATCAGGGCTAGGTGTGGGACGCTGCACGCGGTGATGGGAAAGGCTATGCTAATAGTATATAAAAGGCAGCCAGCGCGACAACAGGGTTCCTTTCGTTACACATAGTCTTCTTTTGAGTCCAAGTGGAAATTATTATTCACAAAAATGTCTGGTGGTAAATCTGGTGGTAAAGCTTCTGAGCCCTTGAAGGGCCACACTCAGTCTCGTTCGGCTAAGGCTGGCCTGACCTTCCCCGTCGGTCGTGTTCACCGTTTCTTGCGTAAGGGTAACTACGCTCAGCGTATTGGTGCTGGTGCTCCCGTTTACTTGGCTGCTGTCCTTGAGTACCTCACTGCTGAAATTCTCGAGTTGGCTGGTAACGCTGCTCGCGACAACCACAAGACCCGTATCATTCCCCGTCACATTCAGTTGGCTGTTCGTCACGATGAGGAGTTGAACAAGCTCTTGGGTCACGTCATTATTGCCCAGGGTGGTGTCAAGCCTCACATTGAATCATTCCTTGTGCCCAAGAAGTCCGGCAAGTCCAAGGCTAGCCAGGAGCTTTAAGCAGACTTATTTAAACCGTAATGTTCAGTTATCTTTGCGCGCGTAAGAATTAGCAGTTACGATCTCTATAATAAAGCAATTTTTTAGTATTAATCGACGTTACTAGCAGTGCGAATATTTGGGAGACTGCCGCCGGTTCGTAGGTCCATCGGGGTTGCACTAGGCAGCGCGGTGGCCAGGGGCGAGGAACGCAGACCAAAAAGAAATGCTGCTTGCAGTATTGTGGCGCAATCCAAAACCCCAGCCCATTTTAACCTTTTTTAGGGGGTTGCTATTGACTGGAATGTGGCCTGCATGCCGGCCTCCACCTCGGTGGCGACTATTTAAAAATGTTCAACTATGGTGTGTTTTGACAATTGGGAGTAGTTACTGTTCGTTTGATGAAAAATCCATATTTACGCGGTTTGTTGGGAGTTTGAGGGTTAGGCTTTAAACGTAATGGATTAGTAAATGATAACTCAACCCCTCCACCGGCAACAATAGCCTTATGTCCCTTAAATGCCCTACAGACTGCAATTCAAAGGAGACCCAGAAGCATACACTCCGGATGCAGACCTTTTGTTTGCGGAAACTGCAAAATGGAAGAGAGCCAAAATTTTAGAAAAAGTTACTGGTCTTGTAGGTATACTCTATGATAATCGCATTGTGTCTCCCCTTGATTTGAGCCTGCACCCTCTACAGTCCGATCCACCAAAAGAAATGCTATTCACAGCTGTACGCACGGACGGTCAATTAAGTCTAAAGGCTCATAATGGAAATTATTTGGAATTGAGACATGATCGCTCTGTGGCCATAGAGACAGCTGCAATGGGACCAACAAGTCAGTTAACCCTGCTCGTCGAGGGCGGGCTCTTCACCATCAAGTCAGGCCGGTCGTGTTTGGCAGTCAACGAAAACAAACTGGTGTCCGATAACACTGGGGCTCAGTTTGTGATTATAGTACAAAAATAAATAGTCTAGCGATTGATGATGGTGAATTCACCCAGTCCTCGCAGTAGTTTGACAACTTTAGCACGCGGAGCTCGTAAATCAGAGCACAGCGCGTCTACACTGCATGGTACCCTGAAACATTTACGCACAGCATCAATACCATCCAATGTTTCTTGTATGTCGTTTTCTTCCAAAGCTCTTCGAATGACAAAATCACCAGGAACGTGGTACGACTTGCCTAGCCGCGCGGCTAATATCCACGGCTCGTATATCTGGAACGCATGGACTCTGTGAATAAGTTCTTTGATAACCCCAAACGTCAAAAATCTGCGCAAGTCAATATTTCGAAATAGCTCAGCATGCTCTGTGTACCAAGTACACAAGTTCACGCCTTGTCTCAAAGAACAATACAGCTTCAACACCTCTGCTGGAGACAATTGTAAGGTATACCCCGGAATAGACGATGCAGAAAGCGGCGTCGAAACGTGATCACCATCAGAAGGTACCGAGCTTTGGGAGTTGCTTGACCGGCGATTGTTACTTAGGGTTTTTTGATAAATGAACCCGCATAACTCGCGATACATGCTTGCATCTGTTGCGATATTACGCACGTTAGGAGAGCACGCATAGATGTTGGAGAATTGAACGATTCCGATCAAAATAACACAGTCGTAGTGAATCAAATACTGAATACACTCTTTAGTGAAAGAAAAATCCGCCTCCGCCATATCAGATATACGCCGGACACTGTTGATACCATTGATGTAAGGAATAATCCGATCCATTGTTGGGTCCCACGATTCGTCGCGGAGATCACTCAACTGGACAGTAGGAATAGGCACATGGTGACCTTCAATATTAGGCGGAGGCTCTAAAACAGGAAAAAGCTTGATGTTTACACGATTTGCTTCATCAATTGGGATCTGGCACTCTGAGTAGTTATTCAGATCTTGGAACATCTGCTCAAGAATACTATCAATCCGATAAACATTATGTGGATTCGACAGGAACCGCGATTGATGCTCCAAAGCAGTAAACATCTTGGCCAGCCGCTGGATAGCAACTTCATACGGTCCCACGCCTTCAGCAGAAGGGAAAATGAAAACAAAATTGAATGTAAACGAGTTGCGTTCGTAATCTTGTCCAATTATGTTCACAGGGTACCCCATAATATACTTTTCCTTATATTTTATGCCCACGAGCCGGTTACACAACGAGCTTTTTGGGATAAGGTAGTTCTTGAGCAGGTCAAAGGGCAGCAATGGCTCCTCAACCTCTACGGTACTTGTTGGAATAACTGACCCGTCTGGAATTTGGCATACAACTTTCGACCCTTGAGTTGGATGGAAAATAGCGTAGAATACCCCTAAAATCGGGGGAAACCCATTGACATTACCCATGCTTACGTCTTGGGCCACAAGATGATTATATGAATGGGTCTGCGTAGAGAGGGAAACATATAAGAAAATAAAAAGCTTAGTTGAAAACAGACACCCCGAATAAGAACCAAGGTGCTGTCAGCAGGAGGCACCAAAACAGAGTAGATTTAAACCACCGTTAGAGGCCTGCCTCACTCTCGGAGCTGCCCCCCACAGTTTCATTACTAAGCCAGCGACTAGAAAATTCCGTCCTCTGACATATTAATCCCAACCTAGAAACCTTCGGTAAACTTTTTGCCATAATGCAGCGTATTGCTTCTCGTCAGTCTGCGCTTAAAGGCGTGCGTTTCTATTCACACAAAGAGCTCAAGTTTGGTGTCGAGGGTCGTGCCGCTCTGTTGAAGGGCGTGGACACCCTCGCCAAGGCCGTTTCCGTAACCTTGGGCCCCAAGGGCCGTAACGTTTTGATCGAGCAGTCTTTCGGCTCTCCTAAGATCACCAAGGACGGTGTTACTGTTGCCCGCTCTATTTCGCTCAAGGACAAGTTCGAGAACATGGGTGCCAAGCTCTTGGCTGATGTTGCCTCCAAGACCAACGAGACTGCTGGCGATGGTACCACCTCTGCCACTGTGTTGGGTCGCTCGATCTTCACTGAGAGCGTCAAGCGTGTGGCTGCTGGCTGCAACCCTCAGGATCTCCGTCGTGGTTCTCAGGCTGCCGTCGAGGCTGTTGTTGACTTCCTTTCCAAGCACAAGAAGGAAGTCACCACTTCGGCTGAGATCGCTCAGGTCGCTACCATTTCTGCAAACGGCGATGAGCATATCGGTAAGATGATTGCCAGCGCCATGGAGAAGGTCGGCAAGGAGGGTGTTATCACCGTCAAAGAGGGTAAGACTCTTTATGACGAGCTCGAGGTCACCGAGGGTATGCGCTTCGATCGTGGCTTCATTTCCCCCTACTTCATCACCGATGCCAAGGCAGGAAAGGTTGAGTTCGAGCACCCCTTGATCATGCTTTCTGAGGCCAAGATCTCTTCCATCTCTGATGTTTTGCCCGCTCTCGAGCTCTCGAACAAGACCCGCCGTCCCTTGCTCATCATTGCTGAGGATATTGACGGTGAGGCCCTTGCTGCTTGTATTCTCAACAAACTGCGGGGTCAGGTCCAGGTTGCCTGTGTCAAGGCTCCAGGTTTCGGTGATAACCGTAAGAACACTCTTGGAGACATCGCTATTCTCACTGGTGGTCAAGTCTTCACTGAGGAGCTTGATATCAAGCCCGAAAATGCCACTCTTGAGCAGTTTGGTTCTTGCGGTTCTGTGACCGTCACCAAGGATGATACTATTGTTCTTAATGGTGAGGGTGCCCGTGACACCATCATGCAACGTTGCGAGCAGATCCGTGGTTACGTTGCTGATGCTTCCACATCCGAGTACGAGAAGGAGAAGCTCCAGGAGCGCCTGGCCAAACTCTCCGGCGGTGTTGCCGTTATCAAGGTCGGTGGCTCCTCTGAGGTTGAGGTTGGCGAGAAGAAGGACCGCTTTGTCGACGCCCTCAACGCTACTCGTGCTGCCGTCGAGGAGGGTATCTTGCCCGGTGGTGGCACCGCCTTGCTTAAGGCTTCTCGCATTCTTGGCGACGTCCCCACTGCTAACTTCGACCAGAAGCTTGGTGTTGACATTATCCAGCAGGCTATTCGTGGCCCCGCCCGCACTATCATTGAAAACGCTGGCGGCGACGGTGCAGTTGTTGTTGGCAAGCTCGTCGACGACTTTGGCGACGACTTCAGCAAGGGCTACAATTCTGCCACTGGCAAGTATACGGATATGATCGCTGCTGGTGTTATTGATCCTTTCAAGGTCGTTCGTACTGGCCTGGTCGATGCTTCTGGTGTTGCTTCGCTGCTAGCTACTACCGAGTGCGCCATCGTCGATGCTCCCGAGCCTGCTCCCGCTGCTCCTCCCGCTGGTATGGGCGGCATGGGCGGCATGCCTGGCATGGGCGGTATGGGCTTCTAAGCTTTGTACATAAAAATAACTGTTTTAAATCGTCTGTTAAATCAGATGTTAGCGCAAGCTGCTGACATAAGACACACACCGACACACACTCCAGCTTCAATTATGAGCGGTGAAGACGACGTGCTCCAATTGCTCGATTCAATCGATAGAGAGCGCACCAAAAAACAAAGAGCCCGTAAGCCCATCAAACCTCGTGAAAAGCGCGCTGATGCCGATGTGATGGAATTTCTGGATGAGGTTTCAAAGTCGAGCACCCCTACTCCTCCAGTTTTGACCGAGGGAACACAGACTTCAGAACAATTACTTGTCCAGTCTGTCAAACCTAAACCACCGAAAGCCCAAGTGAGTATGGAAGAAGAAACTGTCAAGGTGACCACATCTGATTCTCCTCGTAGTGAGACAACGGCAGCGACAAGTGACCCTATAACTAGTATCTCAAGTTGGTGGTCGCGCAATAAAGACGGTCTATGGGACCAGGCTGCGAATGCAGCTACTGTAGCCAAATCCCATGCTACAGATGTTGTGAAGCAGGCGGAAGCAAAGGTATCTGAGATGCAGAAAGACCAAGGCACATCGGCGTTTGCATTTAGCAGCTGGCAAAAGTCCATCTCGTCCGTCTTACAGACAATCGTGCCGCCAATTGGCCGCCATGAGCAGTTGAAAATTAATATTTTCCATGATATGGTTGGATACCAAAACATCGATAGTCTCGTCCACGAGGTTTTTGCCAGAGTGATGGACCAAGTTGAAGGCGGCGGTGACCTCAATATGGTCGTACAAAAAGGCAAAGAACGGCATCTAGCTCAGGAAGCTAATGACCATACGCTAAAACTCAACGCGTTCGTTGGATCTTATGAAAATGGCAAAAAGCTAGCCAAGGCCAATATTGAGGAGCTTATTTCCTCTCAAACGTCTTCACCGAATCCAGAAGGTGAGAACTTTATCCAGCATTCAGAACTTTTCGTGTCAATTCAACCTGTGATTTCTGACCAAATACATGATACAGACCTCACTTTACAAAACGGCGGATTTTATTTCATTATCTACTTGGCTGACCATCACCATAAGATCGAGCTGACGACCGCTTCTCAAAATTTCCCTTCGAGATGGGCCGAAATTTTAGATGCTAGTGCAGCTACAGGTCCTGAAACAACAAGTGACACTAAGGAATGGATTTTGGAATGGGTAGAGTCTGGACTGCAACTCGCAGTTGGCGTTGTGGCTCAAAAGTACGTTTTTATGCGGATGGGATTGGACCCGAGTAAATGACGCTACAATAGGATCATAAAAATACATTTTATATACCGCGATAACTCAGCCTTTATAATTCACCCCCTTTTTTTTTTTTCAACTGCTTATTTTTGAGTTTGATCTGGATTTCTTTTCCTCATTCCTAATTCTGTGTTACCGAAGCTTACTCCTGGAAAAACATTATTCCTCAATGCATATTTACAGCTAGTATCTTTAGTGTAGTAGTTGTACAATCTTGATTAAAGTATGTCTAGACGTAGTAGCTCCGCGGCCCTGGGTCACCATGCAGGTGTCATCTGTAACAGCTGGAGTTGTGGCCTCAATGTAATGTATATACAATACGTGGCCCGGCAGAGACACGGAGTGTGGATTAAAGAACCAAAAGTGGCAAAAGCCATTGTTACAGCACCTGATGCTATCAGTCACCAAAAACGAAGACGGACTTCGACTTAAGAGGCTGTCGGGAACATAGAGCTGGCCAATTCAGACTCTGCGATATCAGAGAGCCGCAGCTGTAAAAGATGAGTTACCAAAAGGTGGTTAGTTAATGGACTTGCATTATTTGAAGAGATAAATTCGCTTCTGGGACACTGACACTATGAAAACAACAAAAATGTCATGGGATGAAAACCGAGCTCTAGTGGCACATAATTTACTTTTGCCTACTAGAAATTCGAAAAAAAAAGATTGCAATCAAATTAAGCGGCTTGACTGATCAGTCGTAGGGCGATAGGCTTCAAAGTGCAGGTGGTAGATAATACGACTTTGCACAGATCAGACCGCCCGGCTTTCTAGGCATTGTACACCAACATGAGCTCCTAAATTACCTGTATATACTAAAATATTGGCATCTTGTGCTGTTGATATGTTGCCGCTCAGAGATCTTCCGCGCTTAAGACTGTACGCTATTTAAATGTTTTGCAGTTATAGTCGAACTACGAACGCATAAACAGCACTGGTAGAACTCGAATTTAAAAATTTATCATAAAAGTGAAAGATATTAAAACATTGCCTTGCTACATTATGTGACTATTGATTAAGCGAAGACAAAAACAGCCCCGGCTACGATAGCAGCGAATGAAATGCCTTTAATAGAAGCACCATTTGCGGGGCGCACCTCAGTGCCAGAAGCAGCAGGGCTGGGAGCAGTCTCAGCACCTGAAGTCTTGAGAGTTGGAGCAGGAGCAGTCTCAGCACCCGAAGTCTTAGGAGTTGATATAGGAACGTTGGTAGGGGTCTCGGTCTCGCAGGGGACAGTGACAGTCTCCGTGAGAGTAACGGGGCCAGCGCTGGTTACGGTCACTGTCTGGCTTCCATGAGTGAAGGTAGTGGGTTCAGGGCAGGAAGTAGTGAACTCAGTGACGATAGTGGTAGACTTCGCAGGGGGTTTGGTGAGAGTGCATGGGCAGTCAGTGACAGTCAAAGTAGTGGGTTCAGTGACAGTGTAGCAGCGGCCGTTACCAGGGCAGACAGTGGTAGGCTCAGGGCAATAAGTAGTGAACTCAGTCACAATAGTTGTAGTCATCGCAGGTGGCTTGGTGAGAGTGCACGGGCAGTCAGTGATAGTCAAAGTAGTGGGCTCAGTGACAGTGTAGCAGTGGCCATTACCAGGGCAGACAGTTGTAGGCTCAGGGCAGTAAGTAGTGAATTCAGTGACAACAGTCGTGGAGACCTCCTCAGAACCTGACAATACCCCAGTGCCAGTGGGGGCACTAGAGCCGGTGGGAACCACAAAACCGGATTGGGCGCCAGAGTCAGAAGCACCAGAGCCGGTAGGAGCAACGGAACCAGATTGCGCGCCGGGGCCAGAAGCGCCGGAGCCTGTGGGGACAACAGAACCGGATTGGGCGCCAGAGCCAGAGGCACCGGAACCACTAGCAGTAGCAGAACCAGATTGGGCGCCGGAGCCAGAAGCGCCGGAGCCGGTGGCGAGAGCAGACCCAGATTGAGCTCCTGAGCCAGAAGCGCTGGAGCCGGTGGCGAGAGCAGACCCAGATTGAGCTCCTGAGCCAGAAGCGCCGGAGCCAGTGGCGAGAGCAGAACCAGATTGGGCGCCAGAACCAGAGGCACCAGAACCACTAGCAGTAGCAGAACCAGATTGGGCTCCTGAACCAGAATGGGTACCGGAGCCAGAAGCGCCGGAGCCGGTGGAAGTAGCAGAGCCAGATTGGGCGCCAGAGCCACTAGCAGTAGCAGAACCAGATTGGGTGCCAGAGCCACTAGCAGTAGCAGAACCAGATTGGGTGCCGGAGCCAGAAGCGCCGGAGCCGGTGGAAGTAGCAGAGCCAGATTGGGCGCCAGAACCAGAGACACCAGAACCACTAGCAGTAGCAGAACCAGATTGAACCCCAGAGCCAGAAGCACCGGAGCCAGTGGCGAGAGCAGAACCAGATTGGGCGCCAGAACCAGAGGCGCCAGAACCACTAGCAGTAGCAGAACCAGATTGAGCCCCAGAGCCAGAAGCGCCGGAGCCAGTGGCGAGAGCAGAACCAGATTGGGCGCCAGAACCACTGGCAGTAGCAGAACCAGATTGGGCTCCTGAGCCAGAAGCGCCGGAGCCGGTGGAAGTAGCAGAGTCAGATTGGGCGCCAGAACCAGAAGCACCAGAACCACTAGCAGTAGCAGAACCAGATTGAACCCCAGAGCCAGAAGCACCGGAGCCGGTGGCGAGAGCAGAACCAGATTGGGCACCAGAACCAGAGGCGCCAGAACCACTAGCAGTAGCAGAACCAGATTGAACCCCAGAGCCAGAAGCGCCGGAGCCAGTGGCGAGAGCAGAACCAGATTGGGCGCCAGAACCAGAGGCACCAGAACCACTAGCAGTAGCAGAACCAGATTGGGCTCCTGAGCCAGAAGCGCCGGAGCCGGTGGAAGTAGCAGAGCCAGATTGGGCGCCAGAACCAGAAGCACCAGAACCACTAGCAGCAGCAGAACCAGATTGAGCTCCTGAGCCAGAAGTACCGGAGCCGGTGGAAGTAGCAGAGTCAGATTGGGCGCCAGAACCAGAGACACCAGAACCACTAGCAGTAGCAGAACCAGATTGAACCCCAGAGCCAGAAGCACTGGAGCCGGTGGAAGTAGCAGAGCCAGATTGAGCGCCAGAGCCAGAAGCACCAGAACCACTAGCAGTAGCAGAACCAGATTGAGCGCCAGAGCCAGAGGGTGCCATGGAACTAGCTGAGCAAGGACCAACAGACGTCAAAGTAACAAGACCGTTAGTGCATGGCGTCAACAGCGGAATGACGATAGGCGACGATAACGTAGAGCCAATTTTGTTGACGCTGCTGATAAGGTTGTTAATGGTATCGATGTCGGCACAGTCGTAGCAGCCACCAGATTTGGCAAGAATAGCAGCAAGTGTGGCAACAATGGTGTTCAAACTCTTGATAAGCGACTCTAGAATGTTCTTGAGAATGGGGGCCAAGATACCGCTGCTGTTAGCGAGCTGTTGAGCAACATTCTCAATAACAGTGACCAAGTTGTCGACGATCTTGAAGATTGACAGCAGTCCATCACCAGCGAGACAGGTGATACCACTAAGGGCACCGAGAAGAGCATCGACAGCAGCGATGACAGCAGCAAGCAAAGGACCCAGAAGCGCGATATGGCCGGCAATGTCAGAAAGGCCATTGAGCAGAGCTTGAACAGTTTGCAGCACGGAATTGAGAACGGAAGTAAGACCCTTGCCGGGTCCATCACCACAAGCACAAGCAGTAGCACTAGGAGTAAGACCAACGGTAGTGATGATGCTAGTGCATACAGACGCAGAGTGAGCTGCTGTGCCAGATGCACCAGAGCCGCTCGGGGTAACCGATGCGGAATTAGCGCCAGAAGCGCCAGAACCACTGGGTATGGCGGAGCCGGATTGAGCACCTGATCCAGAGGCACCAGAACCTCTAGCAGTAGCAGAACCAGAATGGGTACCGGAGCCAGAAGCGCCGGAGCCGGTGGAAGTAGCAGAGCCAGATTGGGCGCCAGAGCCACTAGCAGTAGCAGAACCAGATTGGGTGCCGGAGCCAGAAGCGCCGGAGCCGGTGGAAGTAGCAGAGCCAGATTGGGCGCCAGAACCAGAAGCACCAGAACCACTAGCAGTAGCAGAACCAGATTGAACCCCAGAGCCAGAAGCACCGGAGCCGGTGGCGAGAGCAGAACCAGATTGGGCGCCAGAACCAGAGGCACCAGAACCACTAGCAGTAGCAGAACCAGATTGAGCCCCAGAGCCAGAGGGTGCCATGGAACTAGCTGGGCAAGGACCAACAGACGTCAAAGTAACAAGACCGTTAGTGCATGGTGTCAACAGCGGAATGACGATAGGCGACGATAACGTAGAGCCAATTTTGTTGACGCTGCTGATAAGGTTGTTGATGGTATCGATGTCGGCACAGTCGTAGCAGCCACCAGATTTGGCAAGAATAGCAGCAAGCGTGGCAACAATGGTGTTCAAACTCTTGATAAGCGACTCTAGAATGTTCTTGAGAATGGGGGCCAAGATACCGCTGCTGTTAGCGAGCTGTTGAGCAACATTCTCAATAACAGTGACCAAGTTGTCGACGATCTTGAAGATTGACAGCAGTCCATCACCAGCGAGACAGGTGATACCACTAAGGGCACCGAGAAGAGCATCGACAGCAGCGATGACAGCAGCAAGCAAAGGACCCAGAAGCGCGATATGGCCGGCAATGTCAGAAAGGCCATTGAGCAGAGCTTGAACAGTCTGCAGAACGGAATTGAGAACGGAAGTAAGACCCTTGCCGGGTCCATCATCACAAGCACAAGCAGTAGCACTAGGAGTAAGACCAACGGTAGTGATGATGCTAGTGCATACAGACGCAGAGTGAGCTGCTGTGCCAGATGCACCAGAGCCGCTCGGGGTAACCGATGCGGAATTAGCGCCAGAAGCGCCAGAACCACTGGGTATGGCGGAGCCGGATTGAGCACCTGATCCAGAGGCACCAGAACCTCTAGCAGTAGCAGAACCAGAATGGGTACCGGAGCCAGAAGCGCCGGAGCCGGTGGAAGTAGCAGAGCCAGATTGGGCGCCAGAGCCACTAGCAGTAGCAGAACCAGATTGGGTGCCGGAGCCAGAAGCGCCGGAGCCGGTGGAAGTAGCAGAGCCAGATTGGGCGCCAGAACCAGAAGCACCAGAACCACTAGCAGTAGCAGAACCAGATTGAACCCCAGAGCCAGAAGCACCGGAGCCGGTGGCGAGAGCAGAACCAGATTGGGCGCCAGAGCCAGAAGCACCAGAACCACTAGCAGTAGCAGAACCAGATTGAGCTCCTGAGCCAGAAGCACCGGAGCCGGTGGAAGTAGCAGAGTCAGATTGGGTGCCAGAGCCAGAGGCACCAGAACCACTAGCAGTAGCAGAACCAGATTGAGCCCCAGAGCCAGAGGGTGCCATGGAACTAGCTGGGCAAGGACCAACAGACGTCAAAGTAACAAGACCGTTAGTGCATGGCGTCAACAGCGGAATGACGATAGGCGACGATAACGTAGAGCCAATTTTGTTGACGCTGCTGATAAGGTTGTTGATGGTATCGATGTCGGCACAGTCGTAGCAGCCACCAGATTTGGCAAGAATAGCAGCAAGCGTGGCAACAATGGTGTTCAAACTCTTGATAAGCGACTCTAGAATGTTCTTGAGAATGGGGGCCAAGATACCGCTGCTGTTAGCGAGCTGTTGAGCAACATTCTCAATAACAGTGACCAAGTTGTCGACGATCTTGAAGATTGACAGCAGTCCATCACCAGCGAGACAGGTGATACCACTAAGGGCACCGAGAAGAGCATCGACAGCAGCGATGACAGCAGCAAGCAAAGGACCCAGAAGCGCGATATGGCCGGCAATGTCAGAAAGGCCATTGAGCAGAGCTTGAACAGTCTGCAGAACGGAATTGAGAACGGAAGTAAGACCCTTGCCGGGTCCATCATCACAAGCACAAGCAGTAGCACTAGGAGTAAGACCAACGGTAGTGATGATGCTAGTGCATACAGACGCAGAGTGAGCTGCTGTGCCAGATGCACCAGAGCCGCTCGGGGTAACCGATGCGGAATTAATGCCAGAAGCGCCAGAACCACTGGGTATGGCGGAGCCGGATTGAGCACCTGATCCAGAGGCACCAGAGCCGCTAAGGGTAGCAGAGCCGGAAGCACCAGAACCAGTAGGTGTAGCAGAGCCAAACTGAGTGCCAGGCTCGGAAGTAGCAGAGCCGCTAGGGGTAGCAGAACCACTAGGAGTGGCAGAGCTAGAAGCACCAGAGTCGCTAGGCGCAGGAGCTCCAGAAACAGTAGAGTCGCTAGGCGCAGGAGATCCAGAAGTAGTAGAGTCGCTAGGCGTAGAAGACACAGAAGCACCAGAACCGGTAGGGACAATAGAACCAGAATTGGCACCTGAATCAGACGGGGTCACATTGCTAGATGGGCAAGGAACAACCGAAGTCAGAGTAATAGGACCGCTAGAGCAAGGTGTCAATAACGGAATAGAGGAAGGTGGGGACAAAGTGGAGCCAATTTTGTTGACACTGCTGATAAGGTTGTTGATGGTATCGATATCTGCGCAGTCGTAGCAGCCACTAGACTTGGCAAGAATAGCAGCAAGTGTAGCCACAATATCGTTCAAACTCTTGATAAGCGACTTGAGAATAGCCTTGAGAATGGGAGTCAAGAGAATGCCACTGTTAGCTAGTTGGTCTGCAACATTCTCAATAACACTGACCAAGTTATCGACGATCTTGAAGATTGACAGAAGTGCATCACCAGTAAGACAGGTGACACCACTAAGGGCGGTAAGTAGAGCGTCGACGGCAGCGGTGACAGCAGCAAGCAGAGGGGTAAGAGCAGCAATATTGCTGGCGGCATTAGACAGACCTTTGAGCAGAGCCTGAACAGTCTCCAGAACGGAATTAATAACAGAAGTAAGACCCTTGCCGGGTCCATCACCGCAAGTACAGGCGGTGGCACTGGGGATGAGGCCAGTAGTAGTAACGAGGGTAGTGCACACGGAAGTAGAGGGATCGGCAGTACCAACATCATCAATACGGACAGCGAGGTCAGCGGTAGGGGCCGCAGCATATGCTAGCGACGCAGCCGCGAAAAGGCCAAAAACCTTCGCGAAACGCATTTCGAGTCTGGGTATGTCGGATTTTGCTCTAGTTCTTTAATACCCCAGGTTCCGTATCATTTCAAATTCCCGTACTTAGGTGAGCATGTCTTACATTGCATGAAATACTGTGTGATGCAGATCGTGCATACATACGCGTATGCATTACAGATCATCCTAGATCTCCTGCTTCTGGTTCCTTTGTGTCTTGGTTTAGATGGACAAGTTTAATGACACCACATCTTAGTTCTACTGATTTCACTACCGTTTTCATTTATACCGACCCCAAGCATATTCTGAGTCTTCGTTACACTGTACTCCATGCAGTTTTTTTCCATAAATACCGCCCCACTAGCGGACGTTTCTGTTCGCTATTTTTTTTCTCATATGCAAAGACCAGACCAATTTATAGAATGCACGACAATGAATGCTTAGAGTTTCGTACTTTTATTGGTTTTAAACCGTCTATTCCAAGCGCCTGCGAATGTACTGTGGAACCGGTCTTTTTTTTTTTGCTCTCCATGCAAGGCAACATGCAACCTCGTAGGTAAGGGCGTATTCGCCTCGTGCTTAGTAAACGACATAAAACATAGGAGCGCTTGCCCGTCCGATGCAGGCTTGACCGTTCCTCCCTGGACCGAGATCGAATCGGTTGTTTCTTTACGCTGCTTCAAATGTTAATCAGGTATTGAACATGATATCCTTTGAAGAAACCCTACAAAGGTTGAATTGAGTACATCCAATAGGGTTGTATAGCTTCCTTTGCTTTGCCTGTTTGTGTACAATGACGTTTGTGAGCACAGACAGGGGCGACGGGGCATTCTTGTGGACGGTGCTGCAAGCGCTCCTGTAAATCTCGTCGCCCTACAAAAGTCCTCAGCGTGGGTTCGGGGTTTATGGACCTATCTCAATCAGCCTCAATCGTGATCTGTGTTGGTCCTTTTGGGCGATTAGCCTAGCACGCAGACTGGAGTGTCGCTATTTTAAGTGATCATTATTTATCTTACTTCCCTGGCCGTAATCTTAAATACTCTGATAGAAATGAAAACTGGCAGAGCAAAAATCTGCACCTGTCATTTGTAAGCACCCGGCGACGCATCCCCTACTCAAGCACCGAGGGTCCGAGCGCTGGCTAAACGAATGCAGATTCTTGGCGACATTTATTAATAGCACTTTGCCTTACAGCCCCGATAGTCTATCTACGGTTTTTATATGCGCAGTGATGATCTCTTTATAACATGCGATCCAGTGTATGCTTCAAACACGCTACAACCGGGATTACCAGGAAGCATTGAATGGATCCCACTGGGGCTCTCCTTGCGTGAATATCCAACGCTCGTGGCGTTGATCACTGTGCGTGAATATCTGGAACATGAGGGGTAAGAGTATCAATGTAATGTGCTGAAGGAATGCAGATTCTCGGCGATGTTTAGAAATAGTACCCTGCGTTTGACACTTATACGTACAATCCGCTATTTATTCATAGGCTCAGGTGGATGTTGTCCACGAAATAGTTCAGTTTACTGGGAAGTGTCGCAGCCCATGGTACTGCTGGATCTGTGAGACTTACTAGACAAGTCTTGGGTCTTGGCGATGCTGTTAAATCGTTCTTTTTGCCTAGCAAATTTAACCGGCTCGTCTGTTGTATATTAGGATGGTCTGGTTTTATAATAAGATATGTTATATTTTCTATACACGACGAACGCATTTAATGAGAAGGTAGTCGCACTAAAGACTCAACCGTACGTATCCAGGTCTCGAGGCTCTGGCGTACGAATTTAGTAAACAGATTCCGTCTTGGCGATATGTATAAAGAATTGGTTTGCCTGGCTAGTCAAGCCATCACATCTGCCAAGTTCATATGCGTAGAAATATTCTGTTTATGACAAGTTGTACGCTACAAACATTACACTGGTGCTATTAAGAGCGCAAATAGTAGCATTAAATACTTGAGTGTGCTATTCAAGTGGCTTATATATCTATAATGTGCGTGAATGTCTGAAACATTAGGGGGTCGAGTATCAATGCAATCTACTCAACAGATGCAGATTCTCAGCGGTCTTTATAAATTGTATTGTAACTTCCAAAGTTGCCTGTCACATCAGTTTTTTTACATACACTATAGTTCGATTTTTCTATCAAGAGACAATTCACATGTTGTATGTTGCGTGGTCGCATTTACTGAAAAGTGAAGGCAGTAGCACCAAATACGCTAGAGGGCACTGGGCTCGTGGCGTTATAGTACTGGTGTGATCATTACAAAAGACTCTGGGCGATACATAGAAGTACTTTGCGTTGTGAGCTCAACCGTCTCGCCATCTCTTGCACGCTGTATAATTTATAATTTGCCTTTTCTCGAAAGCACGCTTGCATGTCATAGAAATCGTGATTGTAAATTCTGAGAAGTGAGATAGCACAAAACACCCGAGAGAGCTCTAAGGTCATTTATGATTGACACTATATGCGGCTTGTGCGTTGCTATATTTTCGAGCTGCTTTGCTGCTAGTATTGCTGAAAGTACATCTGTTTTACTTTAGTTATTCATTCGGTCGATGAATCACTTGCTTGGCTAGAGTGGTCACTTTATTCCTGCATGTGCCCCGTTCGCATGCAACCTGGCTTGCTTTCCTTATACATTGCATTGAACCGCACATGCACCTTGGTGTGGTGAATCGATAGCCGACATGCGCTGACCGTACGCCTCCTCTTACGCGCGGCCTGTAGTGATCGTCGGACATAGGCAGTTTATAAGATCAAGTTGGAATTTTTTGGCAAGAGTAATTCTAAATTCTGAATTTTACGACAGTATATGTGTATAGTTCAAAACTCAGCAAGTGTCGGGGCTTTGCGTCATATTTTTTTCTGGATGTTTTACGTTGAATCTATCGGTTACATTAGTTCTGTCGATAATCGTCGCCACATATAAGGTTAGGTTATCATCACACTGCGCCACAGGCGTTGTTTTAGAAATACCGTCATGGTAGCGTGCAGTTATAGTCGCTCTTTTTGCAATATCTGCAGACACCAAACACTTTGTACAAAGTACAATAGCTAGTGTTTGTGTTTGTGTCTGATTTTTGTCTGATTTGCTTTGAATGTCTGCCTTACCTGTCTGCGGATGCATAGGGACCGTGGTTGTTTTTGCTCTCTATACAAGACTACTTGCAACCTAGTGGGTAAGGCCCCTATAGTTCACGTTTCTGCTCAATAATCGGTAAATCTTGCCTGCGCCTACCCTACCTGATGAACGCTCGACCATTTTCCTGTGAACGAAGGGCCAACAGTAGTAGTTTTTTTTTGCCGCTTCGAAAGGTACTCACATATTGAGGACGGAACGCTTTGCAGGTGTCGATTAGTGTTCAATTGATATCGTTCAATAGCTCATATCTGTTCGGTTTTTCTACAGAATGACGTCTATGACCTCAGACAAGGGGCAACGGGAAAACCTTTGTGCACGGTGCTGCAAGAGCACTCCTGTAAATCTCAGGTTGGGTTAGGTGATGTGGGGTTATCCCGATCGGCCCCAATCGTGAATTATGTTCGATCATCTAACAGCGATTGGAGCTTGGCATACATGCTGGGGTCCCGCTGTTTCCAAACAATCAATTTTCATCTTACTGACCTTGCTGTCTTCGTAATGATCTGGCTAAAAGGAAAACTGGCAAAGTGAAAACTACGCCGTCATTTATAAGCACGTAGCGATGCATCTCTCCTCATGTGCGATGACTGCAAGCGCTGGCTTAACCAATGCAGGTGTTCGCGACATTTATTGATAGTGGTTTGCTTGCTGTTTCAACCGGGTACTACGAACGATACTAAGGAATAAATCTCGGAGTAGGTGGAGTTGGGCGGTAGTTCGCAGTAGGTGTGGTAGCCTAAAAAAATTGTTGTTACGAGGATCGCTTGAAATACGAACCAGTAACACTAGCATGGGGTCATACAATACTGTTTGTATACGTTCACCTTTCTGGCTATTTTCTTGAAACATTTTTCTATTTCAAGTTAGTTTTCTCAGACGTGTAAAAGCTTCAGAAGACTTTTTAAATTCAACGAAGATTTATTCTTCGCCCGTGTCTGCATCTTCGAATTTCAATTACTATTAATGATTCTGTGCTACTGAAGCATACTTCACGAATCACAAGATTTGCTGCTTAAACTAATATTTTCCAATGCATATGTGGAGCTAGCACCTTCAGTCGTTGTGTCACAAAACACCAAGCCTCGAGACCTTAATATACAAACTCGTTCTCCTAAAATTTTTTGAATATCGTACAAATTGGAACAAGGTGGACAAGCATGGTCGTATTAACTATTCCTAGAGGTGGTAACTTTCTGGAGTCACAGCACCGGTGTGGTCTGTAACAACCATAATCGCGGCCTCAATAAAAGTATTATGCCCGTAATATCTACACCAGCTAACCGTGGATTAAAGAATCAGCTAGTTGTAGACAGTCTCATACTAGTTGTGATGCCACGCTAGAGAGCAGTGGCGAAGGAGGACTATCAATTGAATAGGTGTAGGAAAAATACTAACAGAAATAGCCAACCAGACTCGACAACATAAGATGGCGCGGCTTTAAACCTAAGAGTTGAATAGCCAAAAGATTGGTCAGGGAATGGAGTTGTATTCCTTCAACAGACTCATCCGACTTTACGACACTAGACATATGAGACGTTAAAATGACGTCGAGCCCTGACGACCGAACCGCCTGGAATTCTAGTCTCGTAGCTCACGATCTTCATTGTTTTTACTTTGAAATTGGAAAAAAAAATTTGTCCTCAAACGAACTGTTCGTACCAACCAAACGTATGGCGATAGACACTGCAAAGCGGACTGTCCCACGTACAGGAGGTATTTAATACAAGTTTGCACAAATTAGACAACTTAGATTTAAGGTGCCGAAAACCAGCATGACCTTCATAACTAGTTACATGTGCTAAATATCGGTATTTCGCGCTGGTTGGTAGGTTGCCGCTTTGAGATCTCCTGCGCTCACACTGCACACTATTTGAATCTAACACAACTGCAGATAAATCACAAACGCAAAAACAGTTTAAAATAACAATGATAAAACTTCGGCCTCAAAATTTTATCAGAAAGGTGAGTACAATTGAAGCTAAGTACACTATATGACTTTTTCTCAAGCAAAGCCAACGACAACTGCGGTAGCGATGGCAGCAACTGAAATGCCCTTAATAGGACCCCTTATGGCGGGAGGAATAGTACTGGAAGTGGCAGGACCAGAGGCAATCTCAGCGCTAGAAGAGGTAACCATAGTGCTAGAAGCGGTAGAAATGGAAACAGCCATAGTGCTAGAAGCAGCAGGAACTGATACAGCTTCAGTGCTAGAAGCAACAGGACCGGAGACATCCTTAGTGCTTGAAGTGACAAGACCGGAGGCAACCTCAGAGAAGGCAGGACCGGCCACGGTCTCAGTACCAGAAGCTGCAGGGCTGGGAATAGCCTCAGTGCTTGAAGTCTTGAAGCTGGGAGCGGGGACAGTCTCAGCACCCGAAATCCGGGGGGTTGGTACAGGAACGTTGGTAGAGGTCTCAGTATCACTGGGCACAGTCACAGTCTCAGGCTCTGCTAACGGTCACAGTCTGGTCGCCATGAGTAAAGGTAGTGGGCTCAGGGCAGTAAGTAGTGAACTCAGTAACGACGGTGGTGGAAACTTTCACAGAACCAGACGACACACCAGTTGCAGTGTATTTGACAGACCGCCAGGAGATCCGGAGTCGGAGTGAATACCAGAGCCGGTAGGTTCAACAGAGCCGCCAGGCGATCCAGAACCAGAGTGAATACCAGAGCCGGTGGATCCAACAGAGCCGCCAGGCAATCAAGAGCCGGAGTGGGCACCAGAGCCCGTGGGGCTAACAGAGCCAGATTGAGCGCCGGAACCGCTAAGGGTTGCAGAGCCGGTGGGTCCGACAGAGCCAACAGGAGACCCAGAGCCAGAGTGAATGCCTCATTACGCAATGTGCACACTATTAAAAGTCTAGGACATGTTTACTGTAAAGTTAGGTTAACGGGTTGGAAGCTACATCCGCTGAGCTCTTAATGCCGAACTCTACCGCATTACATTATCAGATTGCTTGTAATGGGCGATGAACCCGAGAGTATAGAGCTTCTTCCGGTTTCAGAGCATCATGATGATATCGGGGGAAATGAAGCCAAAAACATGAACGATAAGAGTACACAAATGTACATGTGGTGGCCAAAGGCACAGCTATTCCCGCGAAAGCTCGAAAGCTTTCTATCCCTTCCAGCACGAGTGGCTGCCGTAATATCCATGATCGGGCTTTGGTTGATTTTATGCATCACCATAAACAACAGCTCATTATTTATGATACCATATGCTGAAGACAGCCCCGTGGTACCGCTTTCGTGTGGTGACGGCGGTGGTTTCTGGAGTCATCCCAATGAGAAATGCGGTATCGATGCTGCACAATGCACGGGCAGCCGAGCCGAGGGGGTTTTTGCTTTTAGGTGTCCAGCAAACTGCAAGCACGATGGTAGAACGTTCCAAAAAACACCCATTGGATCAACAACAGTCGAGAGAGCGCCGCTGGTCATCGGGGGTGATAACTTGTATCGTGCAGATTCAACCCTCTGCGCTGCGGCATTGCACCATGGCGCTATCTCTAACAAGTACGGAGGTTGTGCCAAGGTAAGGATGATAGGACAGCACAACGGGTTCAACTCTACGCTGGAAAACGGAATCGCAAGCTATGCGTTTGACAGCAGCTTCGTCGGGAGCTTCGAGTTCGTCCCTCTAGATAAATGCAAAGGATGCACTGATCGCCGAATTGCCGTTGGTGTTGTGTCAGTTTTGATGTCGATGCTTACAGGCTACATATTTGCTTCTCCTTGGCTGTTCTTGTGCACACAGTGCAGCATTGGGTTCTGGGTTTTGTACTTTGGGGTGGACCCTCCATTGAAAGCCGGAACTGCCCAATTGAATGCTGAAATAATATCCACAGGATTCCAGAGATATATGGTAGCTTTGTGGGGAGTGTTTCTTATCTACCATATTGCAGCAAAAGCTCAACTAGAAAACATGCAAGCGAATCTCTCAAGGGCGATTTTTTGGGTTTTGCCTTTCTACGTGGGGATACTAGAGAACTATACGTTTGCACTTTTACCAATTGACCGTCTTTTAATATCCGACTTCAATTCACAGGCGGGTGGTTGGATCACTGTCGTGATATTGACAGGGCTAATCGTGCTAGGTGCTATCAGCCAAGCCTTTGCATTGTACCGAGCCAAGAAGCTCAAAAAAATGATTATTATTTATTCAGCCATTCTGGCAGTCATATGTGTGTTATCAGTTATCCCAAACGAAACACTGCGCGTACACCACTATCTTCTTGGCCTGCTTTTCCTCCCTGGAACGGCCATCCAAACCACCCCGAGTCTAGCTTACCAAGGGCTCTGCGTGGGGCTGTTTGTGTCTGGCGTGGCAAGGTGGGGACCAGCCTCTATTCTTGAAACATCTGCACATGTGAACAGGAACAGAGACACCAGCGGTGAAGACCTTGAGCTCTTGCAGCCGACGATAAACGGTCGCGACGGAGCACTGGGGGAGTTTTTAATCAATTGGACAGGCAGTCAAGGCCAGTTTTCTCTCGTTGTAAATGACGTGGAGATCTGGAAAGGAAACAAAACAACCTTCAATCTGACGGACTGGGTAGAGACCCACGTGGAGAAACCCTTCCCTTCCAAGATCTATGTCAGGGTCGCTCGCGTCCTGAGAAATAATCAGGTGGGAGGGTACACGCACGCAGGAGTAATAGACACGACCAACAACCACTGGACTCCACCCGATAAGGGGTTTATTTAGACCTTGAAAATTTTAGCATTGCAGGTGAGCAGGTATTTTCTGAGCGTCGGTGTGAGCAACTCTAGCATCAGCCTGGCGTGTCTAAAGGGTACTCTATACAATACTATAGACCACGAACATACATAATTTTACGCCTTATGCATTGTGGAACTCGCAAGCGTCCAAAGCTCTGGGGTAGGAGTGTCTGGCACATGGCCGATCTGACGATCGGAAGTCGGTCATCGGCGTCTCGAATCACCGGTGGACATCGGTGACCACCATTGCTAGCCGAAATGATAAAAAAATTAACTGCGATAAAAACATGACTAGAGGACGAGAGAGGAAGCAGCAAGTTCAGGCCGTGTTCTATGGCTACAGCGGCTCTAGCCCCAAGTTACCACTTAGACCCCGTATGTGCACCGAATGGCTGCTTTCCTGCATATCGTCTTCCCCCAAAACCGGTTACTAATCAAAATATATGCATCTCGGGACATGGGTCAAGGGTTCAGGGCTAGGCGGGGTAGAATCACCTGGCCAGTTAGTGTATAAAATACGGCAAACACACCTAGCAACATCATACAACAACTCAATTGACTCCTAATGCTTCGAAACACCGTAAAATCAACTGCCACCTCTGCTGCTGCGCGCCACTTTAGCAGCACTAGCCGCAAAGGCATGAAAGTTCTGTGCGTGCTCTATCCTGATCCTGTTGATGGATTCCCTCCGCACTACCTCCGCGAAAGCGTTCCCGACATCTCCAAGTACCCAGATGGACAGACTGCACCCAACCCCAAGGCAATTGACTTTACGCCTGGCCATTTGCTCGGCAGCGTGAGCGGTGAGCTTGGCCTGCGCAAGTTCCTCGAGGCTAACGGCCACGAGCTAGTTGTCACCTCGGACAAGGAGGGCCCCAACTCAGTGTTCGAGCAGGAACTGCCTACTGCTGACGTCGTTATTTCGCAGCCCTTCTGGCCCGCCTACCTCGATGCCGACCGTATCTCCAGAGCCAAGAACCTCAAGCTTGCTCTGACAGCAGGTATTGGATCTGACCACGTTGATCTCGACGCCGCCAACAAGGCCGGCATTACTGTCGCTGAGGTCACGTACTCCAACTCCAACAGTGTTGCTGAGCACACCGTGATGATGATTCTCGGTCTCGTGCGCAACTATATCCCGTCCCACAAGTGGGCCACCGAGAAGCGCGGCTGGAACATTGCTGACTGCGTTGCTCAATCTTACGATGTTGAGGGCATGGATGTCGGTGTTATTGCTGCCGGCCGCATTGGTTTGCGGGTTTTGCGCCTCATGAAGCCTTTCGACGTCAACTTGCACTACTACGACTCCCGTCGCTTGCCCGCAGAAGTCGAGAAGGAGCTGAACTTGACTTACCACGACTCTCCGCAGGATCTTGCTCGCAGCGTCGACGTTCTTTCTCTGCACTGCCCGCTCCACCCCAAGACCCATAACATGGTCAATGCTGAGCTGCTGTCTCAGATGCGCAAGGGCGCCTACATCATAAACACTGCCCGGGGTGCTCTGTGTGTTCGCGACGACATTGCCAAGTCTCTTGAGGACGGCCACCTCGGTGGCTATGCTGGCGATGTTTGGTACCCCCAGCCTCCTCCTGCCGACCATCCCTGGCGCACTATGCCCCGTAACGGTATGACCCCGCACATTTCCGGCACGTCCCTGTCTGCCCAGGCCCGCTACGCTGCCGGCACCCGCGAGATCTTGGAGAACTTCTTCAACAACGACCCCATCCGTGACGTCTACTTGATTGCCCAGGGCGGCCAGCTTGCTGGTGTTGGTGCCAAGTCTTACACTGTTGAGAAGGGCAAGGCCAGTCCCGGCTCCCACAAGGCCTAGATTGCGCTAGCACACGCTGAATTTAGTATCTACATAGCAAAGTATACTACAGTCCACAAAGTCTCAGAGCGTCGGCTACAAACTTAGAACTCAGCGGCAGATCTACAAAGTCTTGAGAACCTCCTCAGCTGCAGACTTGTCGATGCCGGTAGCATCGGGCTCAACAAAGGTCTCGGTGATCTTGCCATCTTTGACCACAACGGCATAGCGCTTGCTACGCTTGTTTCCGAAGAAGGCAGCGGCATCGAAAAGAGCATTGAACTCGTTGGAGAACTCACCCTTTGGGTCAGCCAAGAAGCGGGCCCAGCCACTGGCGTCAGACAGCTGCTCTTTCCAGGCCTTGGTAACGAACGCATCGTTAACGGCAACGACAAACAGGTTCTTGACACCGCGGGACTTGAAGTCGTCTGCAAGCTTGAGATACTCGGGAATATGTCGCTGCGAGCAGCCGGGGGAGAAAGCCCCAGGAACGCCTACAACGATAAAAGTGCCTTTACTGGTTTCATCGGCAAGATCGACCTTTTGGGAAGGCGAGTCCTCTCTCAATTGGGCGCCGGGCAGAGCACCACCTGTAGAAATAAGGCGAGCAAACGTGGGTACAGCGACCCGAGAACAAACTGGGCGAGTGAGTCGAAGCATGATGAGTTAAGCTTACCTTGTTCTCCAGGTTTTGCATCGGTAACAATCGTAGGGTAATCGGCATCGGATCGATTATTTGACCACGACCAATTCAACCCCAGCATTTGCCTTGCGTTGGATATCTACACTCCTACTATATAGCATCTCGAAGACTGTTCAGCTCCATGGACTGCCCATGACAAATGCACTGCGAGGGTTTTTAAAACGATTTACTGCAGCAGGTATTCCAAGACAAGAGTTCGAGCAGGTTTTCAACAGGTCGTCGGGCCCGGGAGGGCAGAATGTTAACAAGGTGAACACTAAGGCTACAATAAAATACACGCCGAGGCAGTGGCAGCAAGCCGGCTGGCTGCCTGATGGGATCAAGGCGCGAATAGGTCAATCCAAGTTCCCATATTTGACCAAGTCAGGAGGAATTGTTGTTTCGTCCGACCTAACGCGTCACCAAAAAACGAATCTTGACGACTGCTTTAATAAATTAGCCCAAGCAATTAAAGAGTCTGCGTTTATTCCGGAAGATCCGTCTCAGGAGGCCCAAGAGCGGTGGGTGAAGATTCGCAAAACCCAAGATAAAATACGCCTGGACACAAAAAGAAAGCGCTCCGACACCAAGAAATCCCGTAAAATAAATGATTAGCTACTGTCTTTCAGTTCCGCCATCTCCTCTTCTTCAGACTGGATGTTGGGTGTATCGAATCCTGCTGTCGACTCTCTTGTTTCAGGTTCTAATTTAGCGGACTTGACAGGGTCATCGTCGTCGCCTTCGTCGTCGCCTTCAAAACGACGCTTTTTGGATTCAGCGGGGGTGTGGCCAGCAGGCTCTGCAGGCCGCGAAATTTCCGCCTCGATGCTTTTGATGTGCTCTTCATCAAAGTAATCGACTCCTGTTTTCCTGGCTGCTTCTTCCAGTACTTTTTCGGGCACGTTGTTGAGCATAAGTCTTAAAGCTAGCCAGCGCCAGCCGCTCTTGAGTTCGGTCTCATATTCCGATTCCCAGTACTCAAAGTATTTCTCTGTACCCTTGGGCAGCAAGGCTTTCGAAGGAATGCCGTATTTAGACCTAATTTCAGCACTTTCAGGGCCATCTTCGGCAGCTTTGGGGTATTTGGACATCGACTCCTCGTCATACTGCACATCCCACAGTGCCTGCAGGGACTCGGAAAGCATGCGGTTCTGACCCGAAAGAGCCCCAAGTTCGAGAGTCCTTTTTTGCGGCAGTTCAATGGGAGTTCGAGCAGGCAAAGGTTTGCAACCTATTACCTTCCATTTGGACCATTCTTTGTCGCCAAGCATGAAATTCTTGTAAGCTTCCATCTCTGTTTGGCTGGATATTTTCAACAGAACTTTGAACCACCGATTTTTCAATGCTTTGAAAGAATTGAACTGGTCTTCATTAACGAGGGGCTTTTCGCTCTCCGGACCGAACGGGAGGATGGCTTCGATAACTACCAGCATCTGTAGGGCAACCAGCCGCTGGATCTTACTATCAAACATAATATCAGGGAAAACTTCAGGATCAGTGTCCCACAGCAACGTTCGAGGAGCCAACGTGCAAGGATGGGGGCTGTTGTCGGCCATGGCACGCGACACCTTGTTCGACCGATCCAAATGGGCGTTGATGGAGCGGGGAGTAGCCATGATCGATTTAATATCCTGGAAATCTTCAATCAGGCGCCAGAATGTAGTATATTCGGGATCAGAGACATTTCTATAGTCGATTATCGGTAGCTTCACAGGCACGCTTTTCTGGTTGATCAGTGCTCTAGTGGGGAAGCCAAAGGCATCAAACAAAAAGTTCCCGATATTGTTGATCATCTCGTAGTGCAATACTGGAGAAAGTCGTTTTTCCAAAGAATTAAGTGTCCGTAGAAGTGTGGTTCCAGGAGGACGCAGAGCCTGAAGATTGTTGATGATCCGGGCCTTTCTGCTGGATACGATTCTCCAAAGATCATCTATGCACGCAAGCGGCAGATAGTCCACGGCAGCCTCCAAAAGCAAGTGCGCGGTTCCTTGTGCGCATTGTTCCGAAGCTTGCAACTCAAATACCAAGTCAATAAGCGCCGCGATGTGACCCAGTTTCCGTTCTGCTACCAGTGCCTGTAAGACTTTGAAGCATTCTGTATCTGGACTCTCGAAATTGCTTGCAAGAACAGTCTCTGGAATCGTGACAACCTTGTCTAAAGCTGCCGATAAATCCAGCTGGTCCAGCACGCGGTCCATTAGGTAAACTGCAACGGGCTGTTGATTGTAAAAATTATAGTGATAAGAATTAAAAAACATTATTGGGGGTGTTGTTGCTGCTGCATACCGTAGAGGTGCTGTTGCTGCTGCTGTTGCTGCTGTTGCTGTTGCTGTTGCTGTTGCTGCTGTTGCTGCTGCTGCTGGTGCACGCCGTATTGACCCTGAGCAGACATGTTCATCATTCGGGCTCTCTGGTTCGGAACGCCACGTGCCATGGACGCCTGCGCCATTTGTGCACGTTGCTGCTGAGCGTGGAGTTGAGCCTGTTGGGCCTGCTGTGATTGCTGCTGCGACTGGGCCTGCGGGGTTTGGCCTTGCCGACCAGACATATACTGCTGCGGGGTTTGGTTCTGGTTCATCATTTGCATTTGTCTGATCAAGTTGTTCTGTGCCATTGCATTGGCCTGCTGCGGAGTCATTTGACGCTGGCCGCCAGGATTTCCCGACATCTGCAGACGCTGAGCCTGCTGTTGGAGCTGTCGGTTTCTCAACATCGCCTGCTGCTGGGGGGTCAATCGACCCATTGCCTGCTGCTGGCCCTGCTGGGGTGCCCTCTGAGCTTGCTGCATAGGAACCCCTTGCTGCATGGCACCAGGAGCTGCGCCCTGAGGGCGCTGTGGAGCTCGACCTACTATTTGGGCTGGGGGCTGAGCGGGTCTTTGCTGTTGCTGCTGTTGCTGTTGCTGCTGTTGAGCAGCACGTTTTTGGGCCTGTATCGCTGCCTGGAGAGCCTCTTGTTTCTTTTTCAGCTGCTCAATGTAGCCCAGGCGAGAGAAATGGTTCGACACAGTGGTGGACGACGTTTGGCCGTTTGTGTGATCACTGAGAGCCAGCATAAACTCCTCATATGCAGAACTTTCCTGAGGACTATGCTCGTGAATGGGCCGAGGTTTGCGTGGGTGTGTGACTCTATGCGTTTTGCGAACTCTGTTCAAATCAAGGTCCAAGCCAAGGCACTTTTTGAAAGTAGCATTGTCGGGTACTCTGAGGTCCAATTTGCGCACAGTCAGATTCAGAATCTCAGATTCCATCGACAGTGCGAGCTGGTCACTGAATCTACCTTGCGATGTGTCGGTTGTGTAGAGTAGATCGTGCCACAAGGAGAGATTGGTTGGCTGCAACAAAATACGATAGCTGGGGGGCTCCTTTTTAGATTCAGCGGCAGCATCTGATTCAGGCTTGACAATTTCATCCAGATCACCTGCCTTGGCTGTCTTAGTGGAATTTGGAACCCTCATTTCGGACGAGCGAGTCTCGCTTTCGTACTCCTTGACCGTGGGAGAGATGTCGCGATAATCCTTGACTTCTAAGATAACACAGCCTTCATAGAACTTTATACCTGAATCACGGAAAACCTCTGTTGCGGCAGGACTTATTACACCCTCCTGAACAAACTCTAGAAACTGTTGAATATTCGGATTGTTGCGGGGAATAATTCCTTCCTGATTGCCAAACCGAAAGTGCGTGGGATGCACCTGGAGCTCAATAGACGCAGTTTGATCAGCATACTTGGCCAGTAGAGACGCCTCGTCCTCTGCAAACTCGTATATACGCGGTTTCACCGCCGAATCCTCGGACCTGCGTCCGCTCGCCATGACTAAGGAAGGAGAGGGTGAGAGGGCGGTTGAACAGAGGGTGTTTATGGAGTATTCTAAATCTAAAAAAGTTACCAGACGGATTTGAGACCGATATAGGAAGTAATGACACCGCAGATACCAACAAAGCCGTCGTCGAGGGGCGTGTAGCCCAGGGAAGTCGCGGGGATGCAGGAGTCCAACAAGTACCAGAGGCTCTGGACGCGGAGCTTCTTGATTTGGGCCTCCGTCTGCTTGCGGACAGCCTCGTCCTTTTCGGAGTTGGTGAGGGTGCGAATCTTGGCGTCGGCACGGTACAGGTTGTAGACGGCAGCCACCAACTGAGACAGGGTGGAGACCAGCCAGAGGCGGTTGGCCCAGACGCCCAGAAGATGCGCGGTTTTAGCATCGAAATTGGCGAGCTTGACAGATTGAGCCCAGTTGAAGATATCTAGGGTAAGATAGCCACCGTAGCCGAAGTTACGGGCCAGCGTGGTGAAGTGCAAGACGGGGTCGGCAGTCTGGTTGCGCAGCTCCGCAAGGAACGCCTTGAGAGCACCGAACGGCTTGCCTACGCGGAACAGCTTTCGGGCCAGCGACAGTTGCTTTTTGATGATATCGTAGTGCTGCACAATACCCTTACTGTAGCCCTTGCGCAGCGTGTAGTACGCCATGAAGCGAGCATAGTACTGGACAAGTCGCAGAAGCTTGTCTCGCACAACCGTGCGCTCCAAATTGCTCAAAGTTTTGGCGTAAAGTGGGTGCTCAGTGATGCAAGGCATTTGTGGAGGTGGGGAAGCTTGGGGCAGAGATGATGATTAATTAGCCTCCCGAGGTTCGCTTCGTAGTTGCCATAGCAACGTGACACCAAATCCTCGCAGCGGAGTTCTCGGGCTGGACTTTTAATTCTTTTCAACTATCCTTGTTCCCTGAAAGGCGTCACTGGACCTGTGACAGCTCCTCTGCCACGCCACCCCCTCAACCGGCTGGGCTTGCCGGGACGCTTGCAGGTCACATGCAGAGGGATTTCAGAAGCATCGGAGGTTGCCAAACGCTGGAAAACCCCGGTCTTTTTTAGACAAGAAAAAAATTAGTTTCCTAGGCATTATTTAAACTAAACGGGCTTGCCTCCCAAAAATTCGCTCCAGCGCTTGATCTCGGGAGGGATCTTGCCAGAGCCGAGAGTCGGCAGTTTGGCCTCAAGAGTGCGGGCGAAAAGCATGGCGGTCTTGGGCTCGTTGAAAAGCGGTAGGCCGAAATCGATGGCGTTGCGGCGCATAATGTAGTCCTCGTCGCTCAAGTCCTCAGCACGGGCGCGAGCAAGGTTGATGACGCCGCGAATGTCGTGCGCCTTGAACTGCTCACCAAGCTTGCGCTTGTCGTTCTTGATCAGCTCAATGAGTTCAGTGGAAATTCCCTTTTTGTCAAGGTACTCCTTGACCTCGGGCTTGGCGACAAGAATCTTAAAGCCCAGCTTGGACAAGATCTCGACGACGTCACCTAGGAAAGCAGCATGGACATCACCGCCAACCAACAGGCTGCTGGGGGGTTTGGGCAGCTTGAAGTTCATGGTTGCCTGAAGAGATGCCCAGTAGGCCTCGAGCAAGTCGGAACCAAAGCAGGCAACCTCACCGGTGGACGCCATCTCGACACCAAGGAAGGGATCAGCACCTGCCAGACGAGTGAAAGAGAACTGAGGAACCTTGGTAGCAACGTAGTTGCGCTTCTCGGCAAGAAGGTCAACAGGAGCAGGAACATCCTTATCCAAAAGAGCCTTGGTGGACACGTCAATGAAGTTGGTGCCAAGAACCTTGGAAACGAAGGGGAACGAACGAGAAGCACGAATGTTGCACTCAATGACCTTGAGAGCATCACCCTGCTTGATCACCTGCATGTTGAAGGGACCGGTGATCTCCCAGGCGGCGGCAACCTTCTCGGCGATCTCCTTGAGACGAGCCAATGTGTTGTCATCGAGATCCTGAGGAGGCAGAATCAAAGTGGCATCACCACTGTGAACACCGGCGTTCTCAGCGTGCTCGCAAATAGCGTGAACAAGCAGTTTACCCTTGTGGGCAACACCGTCAATATCAATCTCCTCAGCACCTTCAATGAACTTGGTAATGACAACAGGGTGGTCGGGAGAAACTGCGGCAGCGTTGGTTAGTTTGGACTCCAGCTCCTCTTCAGAGCGGATGACAGACATGGCAGCACCGGAAAGAACATAAGAGGGACGAACAAGGACAGGGTAGGTAACTTCGTTGGCAAATTCCTTGGCCTCGGCAATGGAGGACAGCTCCTTCCAGCGGGGCTGGTCCACGCCGATAGAGTCCAGAATTTGAGAGAACTTGTGACGGTCCTCGGCTTTGTCAATGTTGCGAGGGTCGGTACCCAAAACGTTGGCGTGGCCGGATTCCTGCAGCTGCAATGCAATGTTCTGAGGCAGCTGGCCACCGACAGAGACAATCACACCGCTAGCCGCCTCGAGCTCGTAAATGTCCATGACGCGCTCGTAGCTGAGCTCCTCAAAGTACAGACGGTCGACCTCGTCAAAGTCAGTGGATACTGTCTCGGGGTTGTAGTTAACCATGATAGTCTTGATGCCGTTCTCACGCAGAGCACGGGCAGTGGAAACAGCGCACCAATCGAACTCAACAGAAGAGCCGATACGGTACACACCAGAGCCCAGAACCATGGTACCATGGTCGCCAAACTCAACATCGTGCTTGCTGCCGTTGTAAGTAGTGTAGAGGTAATTAGTGTCAGCCGGAAACTCGGCAGCCAAGGTATCAATCTTTTTAACCCAGGGGCGAATGTTGAAAGAGAGGCGATGGGCACGGGCCTCAATCTCAGTAGATTTGGTGGCAAGAGCAATCTGTTTGTCGCTGAAACCAAGCTGCTTAGCCTGCAACAGCGTCTCGCGGTCTACAGCGGCCAGGGAGCCGAGAGACTCAAGGTCCTTTTGCATGTTGACAATGTTCATAATCTTGTAAAGGAACCACTTGTCGATCTTACTCAACTCGTGGACACGGTCGACAGAGTAGTTTTCGTGCAACAGGGCCTGGCCAACCGCCAGCCAGCGGCGGTCAGTAGGGTTTCTGAGCACATCATCGAGTTCCTCACCGAAATCAGCACCTTGGAGGCCAACCATGGAGGGATCAACCATGCGGATAGCTTTCTGGAAAGACTCCTCAAAAGTGCGGCCAATAGCCATGACTTCACCGACAGATTTCATACTGGAACCAATGTCACGCTTCACATGACGGAACTTGGACAGATCCCAACGAGGGATCTTGGTGACAATGTAGTCCAAAGAGGGCTCGAAGTTGGCAGAGGTGGTCTTGGTGACGGCGTTAGGCAACTCAGGCAGAGTATGACCCAACGCGATCTTAGCGGCAGTGTAGGCAAGAGGATAACCAGTGGCTTTGGAAGCCAGAGCGGAGGAACGGGACAGACGGGCGTTGACCTCGATCACACGATAGTCGAGTCCGTCGGGCTGCAGGGCATATTGAACGTTGCATTCACCCACGACGCCGAGGTGACGAATGATCTTGATCGCAGCGCTGCGGAGCATGTGGTATTCCTCATCACTGAGGGTCTGAGAGGGAGCAACGACAATCGAGTCACCAGTGTGAACACCCAGGGGATCGAAGTTCTCCATGTTGCAGACGGTGATACAGTTACCCTCCTTGTCACGGACGACCTCATACTCGACCTCTTTCCAGCCCTTGAGAGATTTCTCGACAAGGATCTGGGGGGACAAAGACAAAGACTGAGAAGCCAAGTTGCGCAACTCATCGCGGTTGTTGGCGAAACCAGAACCAAGACCACCCAAAGCGAAAGCAGAGCGGACGATGATGGGGTAGCCAACTTCCTCGGCGGCAGCCAGGGCGTCATCGACGTTGTCAACAGCGACAGACTGAGCGATAGGAATATCGATCTCCTTCAGAGCCTGAGCAAACAAGTCACGGTCCTCGGAGGTCTCCAAAGTGGAGATGGGAGTACCCAAGACCTTGACATTGAAGCGGTCCAGAACACCCATCTTGTCGAGAGCGATACCGACATTCAAGCCAGTCTGGCCACCGAAAGTAAGCAGAATTCCATCGGGACGCTCGCGCTCAATAATGTACGAAACATACTCAGGGGTGACAGGAGCAAAATAGACCTCGTCAGCCAGAGCATGGCTGGTCTGGTTGGTTGCAATGTTCGGGTTGACGAGAATGGTCTGCTTCTTGGCCTCTTTGAGAGCCTTGATAGCCTGGGAACCGGAGTAGTCAAATTCACCAGCCTGGCCAATGGACAGGCCGCCAGAGCCAATAATCAGCACTTTGGATACATCAACAAGCTCGGACTTGTTCGGGTTGAGAATGCCTGCGCCAACATACTCTTTACGCTGTGCGGTCGTAGAATACGCAAAGCAAACGTTCTTGGTAGCCGGCGCAAATAATCTGCCTTTGCAAGGACTGTTCCTTGTAGCCCGAATCAGGGCCACAAAAGGGCGGGAAATCATGATGGAAAAAAAGTCCCCCTGCCCTTCTGAGTCATATGCGGACAGCAGGTAAACCTGCCGCAGTGTGCGATCGCGGAAACTAGAGGTTCCGGCAACTTGGCTGCACAAAGAGTCGGCCCGTATCCGTATTCTGACAGACTCTTGGCCACCAATCTGCCTTTTAAGCCCAATATTTCACTTATCGCGCAGCCCGCCCATCTGCGATTGACTCATCAGGACCCTCCATGACAAAGCATCGTCTTGGACCAAAGGTGTATTCGCGATGAACGACGCGGTAATCGATGGGGCGTCTGAGAGGTACCGGATGTTACAGCAGGCCTGCGAGCAGGCAATTCAGGTGATCAGACGCGATCTGGAAGAAACGGATCTCCAGCGGTACTTTCCCCATCTCGCAGACAACCCGGCGTTGGTGAGCAGATCTGCTCGCCAATCCAGCGAGTTTTGGGCACAGAACGTGCTGCCTGCGGTCACAAGTCGAATTGACAACGAGAAAATCGAGCCGAAGCTCGAGACCTTGCTCAGGCTCGAAGAAGATGCTCGCCATCGGCGGTACCGTCACCAGGCAGGAAGCGCAGACCCACGAGATCAGCCGGTGGACGCCGTGAAACTGACTGCCTCCGACTTCATGGAACTGCGGCTCCAGCAGCAAAAAGTCGCCTATAATGCCGAGCTGCAGGCCCGCAAGGACAGAGTCATCAAAGAACGGGCAGAGCTCGAGCAAGCGGCTCAGGAAAAGCTCGCCAAACTCTCTGAGATTTTACAAAAGATCCGTCAGTAGACTATTATATTTATTTCTCCATTTACTCTTGATCCAGCAGAATATTAGTTGCTTCGCTGACGTTGTAGTCTGTACGTTCCAGCGCGGCGAGCACCTCTTGACGACCGAATCCCATGCTGGTCAGTTCGAGAATAGCATCCTCGTGGGGGCCTGAAGCTCCAGGGATGGCAGCAGAGGCATCCTCAAACAACTTCTGCCACTCATCGGGACCAGCAGCAGTCGGATTCGGGGTTGACTGGGCAGATGCATTACCAAAACCACTGAAATCGTCCTCTTCCGCATCTTCAACAGCCTCCTCGAGATCATCAAATGCATCTGCAAAGTCATCGCCACGTTTGGGTTGATCCACGGCAGTGGCAGCGCTCGCAACAGGTTCAGCAGTATCTGCCACAGGCTCGGCCCCCACGTCGGTAGCTGTTTCAGTGCTCTCTGAGACGCTGAGCTGTTGGATGGCTCCAAAATCGGTCGTCGGGGCTTCCTCTTGAATCAAAGTGCCCGTAGAGGCAAACTTTGCCTCATCGCGGCCCTCACCTTCGCGTGCGTCAACAAACTCAAACGAGTCTGTGTCGTCCACCTCGCGACCCGCATCAGATAGTTTGAGGTTCTCAGGGGGAACCAGACCAGAAACCGGCTCAGACGTTGTGAAATCTGGCGACTGGGGCTGGGAAACGTCGAGATCTCCACGAACACTCTGAGGAGGATTGTTGACAACCGATGAAGTTGCACTCTGGGGACGTGCCATGGGCAAAGTGAACGAAGGGATGTTGGGCACCTCTGCAGGGTATCCAGTGTAGTCACTGTTAGGAGGCGAAGAGTGAGGGGTATCTGTGGGCTGAGTTTGGTGTGTAGATACAGGTGATGAGTTGGCGGAGACGCCGGCAGCTGCAGCAACAGCAGCTGCAGCGCCTGCAACAACGCCAGCAGCGCCCGCAGCCACTGCGGGGATAGAACTTTGTTGACCAACCTGCGACACGCTTGCTTGACGAGACTGTTCGGAAGCAATCGAGGCATGTGTTTCAGCCAGAGTGTGCTCGGCGGCTGCAGCACGCTTATCATGAGCAGCGGCAGCTGTCACAAGCTGCTCAGTTTCGGCAAGCAAGCTACGATGTTGCTGCTGGGTTGCGGAAACCTCGGCCTCTAGCCTTTCTGCCCTTTCTTCAGCAATCCGGACCTTTGCTGCGGCATCATCGCGAACCAGCTTAGCTGATTCGATCGCATCCAGAGTCTGCTGAAGCTCGACTTCCAAAGCAGCGATCCGTTGATTGTGGGTCTCGGTTTGTCCACGGATATTCTCAGATTCAACATTCAAGTTTTCCAAATTCGTCTTGTGGGTTGTATGTTGCTCTTCAAGTTCAGCAACACGGGCCAGAAGAGTCTCGTGCTGGGTTTTTGCCTCAGTGAGCTTCGTGTTATCTGCTTCAAACTGTGATGCCAAAGCTTGCAATCCAGACTCACGAAGTTTTTGATCCTTTTCCAGTTGTTGAATAGCTTCCTGCATTTTGCGGAGCTCTTGCTGAGTTTGATGAACTTTGCTGGCTTCGGAATCGTAGCTCTGACGGAGTGTGATGATCTGTTGCTCAAGTTTTAGTTTCTGAGAAGTAATTACAGATAACTGTTCGTCAGCAGCCTTTGATTCACTTGAGATTTGGGTGAGCTTAGCCTGGTGCTCATTGACGTCTGAATTCAGCTTTGAAACAGCACCCTGAGCATCTTCAACCACACGGGCGTTATTTGAGGCTGGAGTATGATTGATCAGTTTCTGGCCGAAAGATGAACTGGGTACAAACGTAGCAGCGGCACCGGCGAATGCCCCGGCGCCCGCAGCAGCAGCAATGCCACCCGGGGATGGCATTGGGATTCCCTCTGGAGAACTAATCTCTTTTGAAGCAGGAATGCCAGGTCCAGTAAAACCAGGACGCTGAACGGGAGCCAAGCCAGTACTCTGCGCAGAAGCAGGAGCCTGGGTGGGCTCCATGGGTTTGAAATAGTCGTCCAGACTGACGAGGTCACTCAGGGAACTAGCAGTTGTGGTACGAGTAGGAGCACGTGCTGTTGGCGGAGCGGGGCGCGAGCCGGTACCCGAAGGCTGCAATTTGGGTGAGGGACTAGACACCGGGCTCATTACCCGAGATGGCGAGCCTTTAGAACTCGACAACAAAGTAGGCGGAAGAATTTCGGGCAACTCATGACCAGCGAGTTTAGCCTGAATAAGATACATGGCGATAGAAAATTCGACAGGAGTGAACTGACCCTGGCCTTGGAGGTCAGCAAGGTCCCAAACCTGTGCGAGTACCTCCTCGCCCAGCTTGGATTGAGTCAAAAATGGGACTGTTTCAGAGCCACCAAGGACGCCCTTCTTTTGAGTGTCCAAACTGTCAAAGTACTTTTTGTACTGGGCAAGCTGAGAGGATGTGATGGTCCAATTGATGGGACCAGGCGCAGCAGCGCTACCAACAGAAGACACCGAACCGCGAGCACCGTGATTTGATGCTCCCTCAAGCCAAGGGATCCACCCACTAGGAAGAGAGGTAGGCACCTCGCTAATAGTGCGGCTGATTAGGGCCTGAATTAGATGCATAGCAAGCACGAACTCGTTGCGAGTCAACGAGCCACGGCTCTGAACGTCCACAAGATTCCAAATCTTTCCTAGAACATCGGGAGGGAGATGGGCCTTTAAAAATATATCTTTAGCAACATTGCCGTCAATTGTGGGTCCTGTAGTTGAACGATCAAACAGTGAACCAAACCTCTGCTTGTCAGAGGTGCTCAAGGGAGGAATGCGAGTCGACGACACGGGGGACGCGACTGAAGCGGGTGCAGCAGCTGGCTCGGGCTGGGATGGGCCAGCAGGAACAGCTTCTGCCGGTGCAGGGGTGTGGTCGAACGAGGGCAGCCCCGAAGGAATGGTCATGAGCCGGGGGCCGAGAAGCTTGCCGTGCTGGACATGGTAGATCATGCGGAGGGACTTGGAGAATCCAATTTGGTCAAGAAAACCCCGGTTCTCGACGTCGGCCAGCTGCCAGATCTGGCCTAGCGTCTTGGCTGGCAACCCGCTGCGCTCAAACAGAGGTCGTGCGGAGTCACCAAGGATGATGCCGGTGCCTTCAGTGTCGTGCTGCGAGAACAATTGGCCAAAAAGCCGCGTCTCTTCTGGTGTGAGCGTAATGCCAGGCGATCCACTCGTTGCGCCAGACATAAAAGTAAATGAAGAGGGAGGGTGGTGAGAAAGTCGGCCGTTTCAATACAGGGCTGACTAATAGGAGTAAGCACCAACAGGAATCTGTCGCGCAAGCAGGCTGCTGCTGCTGGCTCCTCCCACTGATGGAAGATGGGTAGGGTAAGGGTAAATATATCGGGAGAAAACAACGTTGCTCGAAAAGTATCTTATTCAGCGTCTTTTCAGGTGCCTGAGTCCACACAGCATCATGGTTCAGATCAGACGACTAGACGCCTCGAACGTCTGCTACAGGGACGCCGTCGCGTACTCTGACGCGCTGCTAGACTCGTTCGAGGAGGATGCGATGGTCAGCATCTACTTTCCGCCCCGCTACCAGCTGACCACGATCTCGCCGTCTGACCGTCGCAAGCTGGTCGCTGCGTCGGCACGAAGCATCTACCAGAAGGTTCTGCACGGCAAATTCTACTTTTATTTGCTTGAGGAGAAACCCGGCCGTGCTGAGGCCGTCGCGCTCTGGGAATGGCCTGTGTTCTACAAGGCTCCATCGGCCAATCGTGTTTACACCTGGTTGGTTGACTTGTGGGTTCGTGTAGCTGACTGGTGGGCTTTCCTGGGCTCTGCCAACCCGTTCTACACACCCGGCATGATGCGTGAGTACGAGATCTTGAGTAGAACATGCAACGCTGAGGCAACCCCACAGCGTCTGGCGGAGCTTGAGGCCTGCACTCCCCAGCAGCTCGAGACTGCAACGTACCCCAGGGACTACTGCTACTACTGCAAGACTTTGGCAGTTCGTAAGGAGGCCCAGGGCAGAGGCTATGGCCGCACGATCATGACCCACTCGGAGCAGGATCTACCCGAGGACAGACCCCAGTTTGGTTCTGCTTACGGGCCGACTAAAATCGGCCTGTTTTCTAGCCCTATTGCACATGAGTTCTACAAACGCCTAGGCTACACGGTGGTGGGCGCATTTGAGTCCAAGCTGGAGAACGGCGGTATTTTGCCTCATCGTTATTTCCAAAAGACACTTATTGTTGCTCGGGCAGGCGCCCCTGCTCCAGCTGCATAATTATTGATGTGATAGCTTTGATGTAGGAAGTTTTGTGCGGTTATCTGAAAAGTTCATCAGCCGACCCAGCAGGTTGTCGGCGTCCTTGAAGCCCAGCACAATCAGATCTGAACAGTCCATGGCAGACTCTGAAGGAGGCTGTTCAGTTTCGTGGGAGCAGCAGATCGGCATAGACTGGAGCTGCACAGCAGTCAGGAATGCCGTGGTGTTATCACCTGTAAAGTTCTCAACACTGTGGTACTCTGAGAGCTTAAACAACCACAACTCGTCGACATTTCGAAACATGGCTCGAATTAATTGAAATCCATTGGCGTCTTTTTGAATCCCAGCCTCAAAGTCTTCAATCGAGATGGTGGTTATATGGCTCTTCAGCTTGTGATCCCAAAGCTGTAACTTTCTACCGCACATAATTATTCTTAGTTGCCGCTCACCCTGGTTGAATATTTCTTTGACAACCGACCTAGTCATCGACTTTCCTGGCCTCCCATCAAGTACATCGGCCGTTACAGGTTCGTATTTCGGGCGATCAAGATATGTCCGAGATCGAAGATCAACTAGAGCATCCCAGTGATAATCACAAAATACACTGGAATCACAACCGTAAATAAACGCTAATGCGGCCTGTTGAAGCTCCCGCCGTGTATTTTGGAGCTGTGAGATAACCTGTTCGCGTGTCTGCCGTATCATGGCAGCTAATTTACCATAGGCAGGACACATGCGGGCAAGGATAGTAAAATAATCGTTGTACTCCATGAGTCGAATAATTGGGAGAGCCAGATAGTTCTGGCAGCTGGGGAGAGTATGCATTTCTTTTTGCTCCTGTGCTTCAATCCATTCAGAGAACCTGCCGCCTTCAACGCTGCCGCCCTGGGCAACATCGCGACTCCAACTAAAGAGTTTAGTGTTGCTGGCTACAAAACTCAAGCCACATTTAGCGTATTCCTTGCAAAACGCTTCTACACCTTCATTGATACTCTCTGGAACTGGACCACCGGACTCTAAGTTTTTCAAGATCTCTTTGAGGAGGGGCAAACATGTTCCACGATGAAACAGATAGAGTTCGTTAAAGCCGCAGAAAATCTTCTGGATTCGAGCAGCATAGAATGGCTTGATACGACTGCGGAAAAACAAGTACACAACCTCGCTCAGTTGGCCAATGAAAAGGCCCTCCTGGAGTTTAAACGCCTTGGTTCTGCTGATCATGTTCTTCATACTCAGATCACAACAAGGAGTCCGAGCCAAACAGGCCAGCCCGCAATCGACATAATTAAGATCTTTTTTACCCAAAAGAATTGCAATGTCCTGGAGCAATTCGATCACTAGCTGAGAGCCTCTTTGCGCCTCGAAAGTCACTTCAAGGTTTGGAGGGTATACAAGCATTACCTGGCTTCCCGTGTCTCGAAAAGGTGGCAACGGTGAGATGTGGCTCATGATACGTTGCTGCAATGGACATGGAGAAAGCGGTGTTAAGAGGTCGTCGCCTTTGTTTTGTGGGCACGCTAGTGTGTAGATACCCCCGCAATAATAACCGGTTCGATTAGATCTTTGAGAGTGAGAAGGACGACTGACAGTTGTAGACGGGGTCCATTCTGGGCCATTCAAACTGTCAGGCAAGCTTGCCAGGTTTGGCGGTCTTGCTGCTAGGCTACCGAAAAAAGCGATGCGGAAGGACGCCGACTTGCTAAACATATTCTCCAAGCAAGGGTTGCCGTCAAGGAAGAGTGCCTTGAGGGTTTTCAGTCCCACTAAATGCACCGGCCATGTACTGATTTGATTCTGGTCCAGAATTAGAACCTCCAGATGCTTCAAGTGCGTCACCCAGTCATCAACTACCGTGATTCCCATACTAGACGCTCTTAAAATGCGTAAATTAGGAAAATTGAGTATCCAATTCGGCAACCTCCCTGTGTCCCATGCGTGTTCGATTGCTTCAGGAACTTGACGAAGATCAAGATAAGAGATTTTGGTTTCAGCATGTTCGCCGAAGCTGCCCTCAGAGAGTTCGCTGCTGCTACTGTAATTCGGATCGACGCGAAAGTCATGAGAGGTTTTGCGTCTCGCTGCTACCAGCTCATCGAGAGTCCTATCACTCTGCAGACTTGATGGCGGTGAGGGCGGCAGCTGGGGATCCGAAAAACTAGCATGGTAAGACAGCATGTTCCTTGGTTTCTGTAAACTGTACCTGTGTGAGCCAATATGCATAACTTCTTTTTTTCCACGAACCTCGTGGTGCTGCTATTCGTAGTGAAGGAGGATGAAACAAGTTAAAACATGTATAGAGCTGGAACAAATTTACATCCAATCAAAGTAGCTCAAGGGTGGAACTTTACAGGAATGAATAAAAGCAAAACGTAAAAGTTTATTTGGGAGTGTCCAGCGATGGAACGCCCGGAGGAAGGGCCGGAGTAGACGTTCCAGACCGTTGTATAGGCAAATGCTCTTCACTAGAGACCGAATTGAGTTCGAATTCGGTGGACTCCACTTGTGCCTCCAGCTCACTCAGGTTTGAGCGGATTCGTTGATATCGGGCCAGGCGTCTTCGTTCCAGAAGCCGGCGGTGATAAAATGCACATAGGCCGAGGGCGATTAAGCTGCCGGAAATATTGGCCGCAATATCGTTGGGATCAAATTGTCGGTTTTTGGCCAGATAACTTTGGGCAAATTCCGATGCAGTGCTGCCAAACAAGGTACAAACCAAAAATGTCGTCGTAATCAGGCGTTGTCGCGGGAGGTCCAAAGTCCAATAAAATAACGTTGTCATCAAAAGAAAGGCGCCAAAATGTATTGCCTTATCATGTGGAAGCTTCAGATCGGCAAAGCCAAGATATAAAAAGCCTCCGGCAGCTATACACAGCGCCAATGCAACGTGCAATCGGAATCTCATTGTTGTTAGTCAAGACCGAAAAAGTAGGTTTGGCTCCGCACATGAAAGATGTAGGATTTGATGCGCCGAGTGGTCGACGAGAAAGGCTATGAAACGAAGCAGCCAGAGGCGAGGTACAGTAAAAGTAGGTCTAGAAATATTTGTATAGTTAGATCTCAGTATTATCTGTTGTTATGTCAGTGATACTTCCCTCAAGAGTATTCGCCCAAAAGGTTGTTCAAAATGCAAATATGCTTTTCCTTCGGGGCCCGATTAAGCTCACCGACCAATTTGGCCTTGTCGAGCAGCTCGAAACTAAAGTTGGAGGCCTCCCAGAGCTAATGTTTGTAGGGAACACAAACGTTGGTAAATCGTCTTTGCTCTCGGCGCTGATGATGCCAAAAGGGGCACCAAAAGCTACCCCAGGCAAGCCACGAGATTATCCGAATGCATCAAAACGGCAGGGATTCACGAGAACACTGAGTTTCTACACAATAAGCCAAAAGCTCAGGCTGGTTGATACGCCCGGCTACGGGTTCCGGTCTCATTCGGCACAAGGATCGGTGATGTTGCACTACCTTGAAAACAATGCTTCCAATCTTATAAAGGCCTACGTTTTGATTCACGCTGGTAAGGGGTTTTCACAACCTGATGCAGACGTATGTGAGATTTTGCATCAGCACGGTATTCCCTTCAACTTTGTGCTCACAAAGGCAGATCTCGTTAAGCAGCAGTCACAAATTGATGAGATTTACGCCCAGACACTGGGATTTGTGTCGGAACTCGGCGGAATCACCGACGATATGTACATAACCAGCGCCTCGAGAAGAGACCCGCGAGGCATCACTGAGCTTAGGACCGGAATATACCTGTCGTCTGGTCTTGCCGAAGCACAAGAAAGAAAATAAAATGTTATTTAATAGATACAAACAAATCATACATGAACCCCGTGAATTTGCGTAGTTTTTTACCGTTCAATTCTCCTCTCTGAACTTTGCACCGGAATAAGCCATTTAGTACTGGTTGTAGCCACCCCTGGATCCACCGCGGGAGCCACCAAAGCCACCACGACCACCACGGCCGCCACCACGGCCACCGCCGAAGCCACCACGGCCACCGCTGAAGCCACCACGGCCACCGCTGAAGCCACCACGACCTCCGCCGTAGCTGCCACGACCGCTGCTGAAGCCGCCACGGCCGCCACGACCGCCAAAGCCACCGCGACCACCAGCACCACCGCCGGTGCGGGGTTTCTTGACCTTAGGAGCAGCAGGTTTGGGAAGGAAACGCTCAAGGGGCAGCAGCTTCTCGGAGCCAATAAAGAACTTGTCGCCAGACTTAAAAGAAGTAGCAACAATACCATCAGTAGGCTTGATGGTGAAAAAGACCTCGTTGATGGGACCAAGAATCTCGTCAACCTTGCCAACCAGGCTCTTATTTTCAAGATAGATGGGGGCATTGAAATAAGGCACCTTGGGATTGGACGATCTGCAGACAATATCGCCCTCGCAGTCCTGAACAAAGATACCCATCTCCACAACCTCATCGGGGGGACCCTGAGGGCCGCCAAAACCACCACGGCCGCCTCGGAAACCTCCTCGTCCGCGATTCATTTGAATTTGAAATTTTTCTTAGTCAAAAGATTTTTTTTTCTTTTCGTTTTACGGTCTGCCCGATTAATCATAGATTAGTCATCATAAATTAGTGTTGGAGGTCGCAAGGAGCAGCATAAACAGTTTTTGCAGAGCGGCGAACTGGGCGTTTACCGGCTTCTAGAGGGGCTGCAGTCGGAGATCAGCAAAAGACCGCAAAGGGGAATTTCCATAACAGACGAGTAAACCCCTGTTTATATATCTTCTGTATACTGTCGCAGTGTACGGTGAATTCTTTTTTTCTACGGGATCGATCTGGGTTGTTGCATCTGCCGACCCTTGACAGCTTGGTTGCCTTTTGTAGACCGATGATGAGTACACATCGCTAGGGGACATGCACATGCCGCTAATTCAGCAACCCTACATGTTCGCCGAAGAGCTATAAAAGTGGGTGGTGGAAGACGATTCTAACAAGAAAAGTTATCAATTCTTCTCTAACAGCCCGAATACAACAATGCCAACAAACAGCACTCAAGGATCAGCTCAAGCCGGCCGCAACACCAGGATTGATGTCCACACCCATGTCGTACCTCCATTTTGGGGTGAAGCCTTGCCTACCCATGGCGGTGATCCGTCAGGATGGGCCCTTCCTGCGTGGTCTCCGGAGACTGCCCTCGAGTTCATGGAGGTGCAGAAAATCCAGACCAAGGTCCTTTCTCTTACTGCGCCCGGAGTAACTGGCTGGCCCATCGCCGAGAGAGCAGCAGTTTGCCGTCGCATCAACGAGTATGTCCAGGACTTGTGCCACAAGTACCCTGGCCGTTTCGGAAATTTCGCCTCGCTTCCTCTGCCTGATGTCGAAGGAAGTGTTAAAGAAGTGGAGTACGGCCTCGACACTCTTGGCGTTGATGGTTTCGTAGTATACACGAACTACGACGGTGTCTACCTTGGAGACAAGAGGTTTGAGCCCGTCTGGAAGGCCATCAATGACCGCAAGGGTGTCGTGTTTATCCACCCTAGTCACCTGCAGCTCGAGGTGCTTGCCGGCCAGCCTGGTCCTCTTGTCGACTACCCCTTCGACACAACCCGCACTGCCGTGCACATGACATTGAACGGAGTTCTGACCAGAAACCCTGATATCAAGTTCATTCTGTCACATGCTGGCGGATTCTTGCCCTACGCGGCCCTTCGATTCGCCAAATTGGGTGCTTCAATCCACCCGCAGGGCCCGTCTTCAGAAGAGATCTTGAAGCAATTCAAGAGCTTCTACTTCGACACCGCCTTGTCCTCGGGTCCCTATGCACTTCCCGCTCTGCTGGAGTTTGCTGGAAAGGACCACATCCTGTATGGATCGGATTTCCCGTACGCTTCAGCTGCAGTGTCTGGGGAGTTCACCCACTTGCTGGACAATGGATCGAACATCCCCGAGGAAACCACTCACGCAATCAACACAAACGCCGCCAAGATTCTCAAGCGTTTCCAGTAAAATATAATCAAGTAGGCTCGTTTCTAGTCATAACAATGTTCAAGCACAGAGGTTAACAATTGTTCACAATTTCACCGCAACCTGCATTGCATGTTCCAATTGAGATGTTAGGGTACAGGAACAAACAGATCGACCCACTTTGGTTGCTCAATATGCATTCGACCAGCAGCTAAGTCCATCTTGTCTGCGGCTTGCTGGTCGACAATAGCGGAAGCCCGGCGTTTGTGATTCACTAATAGGGGGTCTCGCTATAAAAGCCGAGGGTTTCCAAATGCTCAAAGCACATCAGCATTTGTAGAAAATTAAACATAAACGGTCAAGCGGCACATTGGCAAGCTGGTAAGCTGCATGCACCCTGGGGGTGCATAGACACCATGGGTAAAACTATATAAATCTGCGGCAGACTAGATTGTCATTAACATGCCATCAATTACTACAAGCGACAAAACTGAAATCTTTTACAAAGACTGGGGATCGAAAGACGCGCATCCAATTATGTTCCACCACGGTTGGCCGCTGTCGTCGGATGATTGGGATACCCAAATGTTGTTCTTCGTCAATCAGGGCTACCGTGTCATTGCCCATGACCGCCGGGGCCATGGTCGTTCTTCGCAGACTGCCACGGGAAACGATATGGATACATACGTTGACGATGTGATTGCTTTAACTAATGCGCTGGACCTCAAGAACGCTGTCCACATTGGCCACTCTACCGGGGGTGGAGAAGTCGCCCGTTATGTTGCCAAAGCCAAACCTGGCAGAGTGTCCAAGGCTGTTCTTGTTAGTGCAGTAACACCATTCATGGTCCAGAGCGACATCAACCCAGCAGGCACTCCTAAAAAGGATCTCGATAACATCCGTGAGCAAGTTGCCACCAACCGTTCAAAGTTCTATTACGATTTTACTCTGCCATTCTATAATTTCGATCGTGTTGGTGTCGAGGTCAACGAGCCAGTGCGTTGGAACTGGTGGCGCCAGGGCATGACTGGTAGCGCTTTAGCACACTATCATGGCATTGCAGCGTTTTCTGAGACCAATTTTCACGAGGATTTAAAAAAAATCTCTGTTCCAGTTTTGGTTCTCCATGGCGAAGACGATCAGGTGGTTCCCTTTGAAGCTTCCGGAAAGCAGACCGTTAAGCTGATCAAAGGTGCTCAGCTCATTTCGTACCCTGGCTTCCCCCACGGCATGCCAGTCACACATGCAGATGCCATCAACAAGGATATTTTGAAGTTTATCAAGTCCTGAGTCTTAAGCTGACCCGTCTGCAATCAATTGACCGCCAAAAACTAAGTATTAACAGGATGAGCTACTTTCGTACCAACCAATAGCCAATGTTCTTTCAACTCTACATTCATTGCTCATAATCTACAATTGACCACTATAGATGCCTCCTAATCCGCTCAACACGCAAAACGCCTGACCGTATCATTCACTGATCCGTCAGCTTCGTAAATAAATCCCAGGGTAGGGCTGAGGCCGTGTGCATTGTCTCGACGACCAGCCCAATATGTCTAACGAGTCAAGAACCCTTTACGTGGCGCAGAAGGGAGAGGCAGTTCCATGGGAAGTACCTGTGCAAAAGCTCCGCCACGGCGAAGTACAGGTCAAAGTTAAAGCAGTCTCAATTAACCCGGTCGACGCTGAGCACGTGGCGAGCAGGGCTAGTGAGGGGTGCGGCGTTGGATGCGATTTCGCTGGTGTGGTCTCCAATATTGGTGAGGGAGTCACTTCTGTCAAAGTGGGCGATACCGTCGCTGGTGGTGTTGGCGGTAGCAATGTCGATGCCAAAATGGACGGCGCTTTTTCTGACACTATCCGGGTCAAGGCGGAAGGGCTGTTCACGTTCCCCCAGCCATTGGCATCCGACAAAAGCAACAGCATCCCTGCCGGTCCTATCAAGTCGTTTGAACAAGCCGCTTCGTTGGGTGTGGGCCTGGGAACTGCCGTGATGTCGCTGGCCTGGTACGACCATTTACCAATTAAAAAAGATTCGTGCCACGGATATGCTGTAGTATACGGTGACCTGAGTGCGCTCCAATACATGATTATACAAGTCACGCAATTTTTGGGCTTTAAGGTGATAGCCGTTTCGTCCAAAAACGGCGAGAAGCTGCTCAAAGATGCCGGAGCCTCAGATATCGTCGGCTACAACGACGCTGACTGGAAGGACCAAGTGCGAGCGATTGGCGGCAATCAAATCAGTCTTGTCTATGATTGCACCTCTAGTTCCGAGACAGTTGTTGATGCCTACTCTTTGATCACCTCTCAGGAACAATCGTACGTCAATTTCTTCCACCCTTTCAACCGTCCTGAACTTCGAGCCGAAAGTTTGAAGGACAATGTCCGGTTGGCCGCGCCTAGCTATTTCACGCTTCACCAAGACGTTAAAAAGTTTGGAACAAGCCATTCCATCACGGCCGAGCCTGGTCTTATTGAAGCCAGGGAGGACATCTTTGCCTCGATCAATAGTCTTCTGGAAAATCAAGCCATTGTTGCTCCACCTATCACCGTTATCGGTAATGGGATCTCCAGCATCCCTGATTTGTTCAAAGAGCTTGAGAAGGACTCTGACGGTACCAAGCTTGTGATCCGCCTGTAGATTTTAAAGCTATAATCAAGCGAAGACCGATTATTTAGTACTGTACGTTTAAGATGCCAACTGATAACTTTCGATTCAAAGTAAAAAAAAAAATTATGATTTAACCCAGGATCGAACTGGGGACCTCGTGCGTGTGAAGCACGCGTCATGACCAACTAGACCATTAAACCAGGACAAAGTGATTCAACCCAGGATCGAACTGGGGACCTCGTGCGTGTGAAGCACGCGTCATGACCAACTAGACCATTGAACCTGTCACTACCCAAAAATTGCTGCAGCTAGTATATAACCACATGCGACAATTAAACAACGTTACCAGCTAGAATCGACAAAAACCCGTTTAATTTTCAGCAAATCATTTCAACGAGTGCGAGAATGTTATAAAGGAATTAAAAGGCCGTCTAGATTAAAAGGGAAGAGCGCGTTGTATGAGGTGACTTTATATGCCCACTAATATTGATGAATTGCTAGGATATTTTAGGTATTGCTGGTTGGATGAGTTGACACTGGTCGTTAAGAACCTTAATTTTTGGACAACAAGGTTCCTGGTAAACGAGCCATCTATTCATGCGTCACTGGGGCAACCGAAGCGCAGCTCGGACAGACCGAAAAGATAAAACATGAAAACAGGAAAATATTGATTCATATTAACTATATATGTAGCTGTTTGGGCTCTCAAAAATTCGTTGATCCCAGCTATAGAAGGGTGTAAATGTTGAAAAGTTCCTAATGATCGGCCCTGTGTTCAAAGATATGATAGATCACGAAGGCGCTATCTGAAGATTGAACCAATCGCACTTTTTGTGCATGCGTAATTGCATGTATTAGCATTTTGTTGTAGAGATTTAACAGCAGTATAGGAATAAAACTTGCACACTTGACATTTCGTGGTCAGAAAACTAGTCTACTAGTCTAAATACTACTCTGAGGGATTTTTCAAAAAATGAGGTCCAAATTCCTGGTCAAACTAGCACTTCAAGGCTAAAGCGTGGCGAGTTGAAAAACAAATCTGGCTTCAGATATTATACAACACAGCACACTTCTTACTAAATTACGGCCGTGTGGTCTAGTAGTATGATACTCGCTTTGGGCGATGACTGTTGCAGTCAACAAATATGTGAGTGGTCCTGGGTTCAATTCCCAGCTCGGCCCTATTTTTTTTGAAACGCTTTCTTAAACAGGAAACTCCTTCTTATCAGCAACATTTCATGTAACAAGCGTTTTTGAAACTCGGTAGACTATTTTACTATCAATTTAAGAACGGTGCACGTCACGGGCGCTTGCCTGGTGATTGGGGAAAACAAGAGTTTCGGCGATGACAGTGTTAGCCCTGCGAGTGAGCGCGAAAGTAATAATTTCAGCGATATCTTCAGCAACAAGGGGTGTGGTGCCTTTGTAGGTGGCATCGGCCTGTTCCTTATCACCACGGAAACGGACAATTGAGAACTCAGTCTCCACAGCGCCTGGGTCGACTTCAATGACTCGGATACCTGTGTTGATAGTCTCCTTACGGAGAGAATGAGAGAACGATCTCAAAGAAGCCTTAGTAGCACAATAGATGCTGCCCTCAGGATAAGCATCTCTACCCGCAATGGATCCGAGCATGACGATGTCACCAGAGCCCTTCTGGCGGAAACGAGGAACGAGATGGTTGGTCAAAGCGAACAGACCAAGAACATTGGTGAAGAACATAGTCTCAACGTCGGGCAAAGCCAACTCACCGACCTTTTCGCGGCCGAAAACCAGCCCCGCATTATTCACCAACACATCAATGTCCGACCACTCTTTGGGCAGAGAATCCACACTCTTGGCAATGTCCTGATACTTGGACACATCCATTTTGAAAGCGAGCACATCAATTCCCGGGTGGGTTTGCTCGAGCTTGGACTTCAGGTCGAGCAAGCGCTCCTCCCGACGAGCGGCCAGAATCAGGCGGATCCGGCCGTTGGCAGCAGCTGCCAATTCGAGGGCAGTCGCCATGCCGATTCCAGAGCTCGCTCCGGTGATGAAAACAGTCTTTCCTGAAATACGCTCAGCAGCCTTGATGCCGTAGGACATTGTTAGGTGGACAGTGGGGAAACCTGCATCTTTTTAGTAATTGTTGGGCCCGGGTAGACACGCCCATTGCAGGGCCGTGGTAGTTAGAAAAAGTTAATAAAAAAATGATATGAAATAAAAATTACACGTTTTTACGAGATAAGGATACGCTTTCAAACTCAGAGCGAACAGAAATGGCCCCGAGCGATGATGCTGCATTGTCAAAAGCGTCTTTCTTACCCCCTGTTACATCGTCTTCCATTTCAGGGAAGACAAGGTTCGCGATCATGGCAACAAGACCACCAATTGCGTAAGGTGTTTGTACAACAATGATGATTGCATCAATAAAGCCCTTGGTGCCGGAGTTGTCGCCCTTATAGGTAAAGACGCCCTCGAACCAGTCTGGAACCATCACTGAGGCGAGGCCCCACATCAGGGACACTGTCAAGACAATGCGGTCTCGGCGAGTAAACTTCGACTTTGAAATGAGGCTGAGACCAGAAACTGCTACCGATGTGAAAAGGAATGTTGTCATACCGCCAATTACTGGATCGGGGATAGCCGCGACCGAAGCGCTGAACTTTCCGACGACACCCATAATGAACAACCACATACAGGCAAAGTACCCCGTATATCGAGCAGCACACTGTGTCATAGCAATGACACCGTTGTTTTGTGCAAAAGACCCCATGGGACACATGGTCATCAAACATCCGACTATTGAAGCCAAGGCGCTGGCCAGAATGCCGCCTTGTACACGTGAATCAAACTCAGGTCCTTGCACCGGTAGACGCGATACTTCACAAGTTGCTGTGATATCACCGATAGATTCCATTACGGAGACAACGTATACTGCGAGCGTGGGTAGGACGATCGGACCATACAACGTCAGCTTGAATGTGCGTAACCACAAGAATTGACCGCTTGGAGCAGCATCGATCTGTTCGTGGGTGAAATAACCGCAAGCGGCAGCAATTATACAGCCGACCAGAAGCCCCGCGATGACAGCACAGGACTTCAGAAAGGGCGGTCCCCATTTTTCGCAGATTATAATCGTAACAAAGACACTGAATCCGAGCCCAATAAACTGTCCAGAGCCCCAAGGGTGAGGATGCGGTGCATCAGCACTAGGACATAGCAGACCCTCACCTTTGCAACCGGTTCCTCCAGCCCACTGGTTCATACCATTTGGAACCAAAGAGATACCAATTAAAAGTACGACCACACCATTGACAATAGGTGGGAAAACCTTGAGCAGGATTCGCTTTGGAGTGAATGCCATAAGAAGCTCAATCAAAGCGCACAGAGCACCAGTGCCCAAAAAGGCGCCATATGCATCGGGGCACGGCAGGTAAGTACCGTCTTCGGCGACTGGACAAAACCCGTTTTTGTACATGATGGGCAGCGAACTTGCAAAGACAGGTACAGTTGAAAATGTAACACCCAACACCGAGACGGTGCCAGTTCCAATGAAATAGTTTGTGTAAGGAATTTTGATACGTTTGATTTGCACCAGTGATAAAATACTGCCGGTGATAAAAGTCGCAGAAATCAAGTATTCTTTGTCTTGGGTAGTCAAATTAGCAATCAGACAGAAGTTGATAACTGGAGCAATCAATCCTGCCATCATAGCCAGAGCATGTTGCAGTCCCAGCAAACACGCCAATAGTATAGGCATCTTCTCGTAGACGCCGAAAAACGGTGGTTGGGTTTGGTTGAGTTTGGTGAATGGCAAATTTGGTTTGAAAAGATAGCCATAGTCCACGTCTCCAATCAGGCCATCTCTGGTGGTAAAAGCTCTGAAAACCGCGTTGCATTTCTCATACTTTTTCTCTTTCCATTTTTTCTCCCGCACAGAGGCTGGAGGGGGTAAAGATCCTTCGGTGGTGCTATCGGGTGACTCGAACGGTTCCATTTTCATCGAGGAACGGGGAGTATCTTCCTCTTTCTTTTTACCAAAGAATCAGACGGGATACTCCAAAAAAAAAAGAGAATTTGTTCCGCAGGGTTATTTAATAGCATGCAGAAACCGTTTACCTAAGCGGAACAGTGCAGGAGGATGCATTTGACGCCAAACCATAACGACAGAGCAAGTGGAAATATGACAAGAGGAGCGAGGAAAATTGGCGTTCAAGAATTGGAGAATAATACCGGTTCTTGATGTAGCATTATCTTCCTCTACGTCTTAGCCAACTATCGCGAAATCATCCGGATGCGCCTTTGTGGGGCCCATGGGAAAACCTTTTGATCTGCCTGATGTTAGGGCAGGTTCGGGAAATTCAGGAGAGGCCAATCAGATCTGTCTAGAAGCGTAGAAGGGAGAATAAAATACAGATAATAAATACTATGTTAAAATGAGGTTCAGGTCCCATTCGCGCACAATGTCCCACCAGTTGGAGCTCATACCGGCCTTGCGGCGTTTGTGGACTTCCTCGATAACGGAATTGACGGTTGCATAAGAAGACAACCCGGTGCGTTTCATTTCTAACAGCCACGAGTAGTATCTGTAGCGAAGATCCTCGTTATCAGACTCGACTTCGCATGCACAGATAAAACCAGGGAACAAAAATGGAATGACTAGAGCGCGGGGCTGTCTCTTGTTGAACTCGTTGATTGCCTCAAGGTGCTGGATTACTTGCAGTAGCGTACGCTGGAGCAATGTGCGATTGACATCTTTGGACATACGGTAATGGTAAACAATCAGGGCTTTATGACAAGCGTGGCAATGGTGGTTCAGCATTTCGTTGATTTTCGGACTCAGGGCTTCTGAGCTTGTGGCCTCGATCTGAGATTTGTAGGTGGCAAGCTGGGCTTCTACCTCTGTACACTGCAAAATTAACTCGCTTGAAAATGTGCCCGTATCACCTCCGTTTGCTTCACGCTGGTGCAATGCCTTACGAGATACCGACACAACCTGTTTGAAAATGTATACCAGCGGTGGAGTAAGTCCGTGAATCAGTTGGGTTGAAACAGCTTCATAATCACTCGGTAGTCGGTTGCTGCTTGCCGCGGGTAGATCAGATGGTTGCTGAGCCCTTGCAACGTCTCCAATGTGGAAAATATCGTCCACCATGCCCATGTTGTCATACTGGCTAAAGTATTCCTCTAGCTGCAAGGGATCATTCATGTAATTGAGCGGCCCCTGACGCGATTGCAATTTCTCGAGTTTTTGAATTTGCTTGGGATCCTGAGGAACGACAACATCATCGAACGTTTTATCGATCCATGCGTCTTCCAGATCATGCTCTTGGTGGATAGCACCCAACTCCGATTGGTGGGTCATAACTGTTGCCTTTTGAAGGAGAGTAAGCATAACACAGATGCGATGGAGAATTTTGGCCTTTCGGCTCATTTTAGGTCGCGTGCGATACCGTACATTGATTAACCGCTGAGCAGCTCCCAAAGGAACTTCGCCGGAACCTGTTGAGCCTTTGACCATATGCAGGGTAGCCATAGACAATAGGGCAACCAGAAGATCCTTGTATTTGCCAATATTAGAGCCCTTCAAACATTTTGAGAGCCAATGCTGAGCCTGGGTTTCAAGACGTTCACCCAGCTCGGTATAATACTGGTAAGGCATAGATGCAGGATCGAATTTCAAACGCAAATGGAATGCTGCAATAGCCGTCATGGCATGAAGACCTGTATAACGAGCAAATGTTGTTTCGCCTGTGCAAGTGATATCACCTATAGCTGCATAGGCTCGGGGCAAATAAATAGTACGCCACGGGTTACGATCGTGGATTACAACCATCATATATGGTGTGACATGGTCGCGGTAGTGCTCTAGGAGAAAACGAGACAAAACCAAGAGTCTTGGGGCCGCAGTCAGATCGAACTTTTCGTCCGGTGGTAAAGGAGGGAGCATTTCAAGAGGACTAGGCTGGAAAAGCACGTCTTCGTACTTTTTGTCGATACCTGGGAACGTCGGGGCAATAATAGCGCCCAGATCTTGCTCAAAGCCGCCAAATCCATCAGCATAGACAACGTCTCCATAGGGAGAAAGGCTTGTTCCATGAAAAGATTGTGGAGACGGCCCTATGCTTGACTGATTGGTTATAAGGTGACCCTGATTAGCAGGCGAAGCGTACCGCGGGTTCATAAAAACCGGTGTGTCGTTGGGAGATCGAACTGGTGGGGTGGGAAGAGCCACAAGTTTACTCCGCTTTCTTGGGAGCTCTTGCGCGTCGGTCACACCTTGAAAGACCGCAAAAGGACCAGCAACCGCAGTTTCGCCTGGAGCAACAGCACCATTGTGCAGTTTTACCAGGAGGTCGTCCAGTTCATTGTACGTCTCGTACAGCATGCTGGCAGGATACTTTACAAAATCGACTTGCCGCCGAAGCGTATCGCCTGGGTTTGGATCGCTGTTTGACCCGACCCATCTCAATTTGATTGAATAGCCCTCGCACTGCCGTTTACCCTTGATGCATTGCTGGCAAACCGGCTGCTTATTGTCGCACTTGATTTTGCGGCTTCGGCACGTCCAACAGCCGGTATACGACTTTGTGCGCACAGCCATAACTCGATTGTATAACTAGAAATACTGTGGCTAGCACGATTAACTCTGCCAACGCAAATACAGCTTCTTTCTTACTTTCTGGAGGCGTACTTAGGAAAAAAAAAAGATTCCTGACAAATGTGGGAAATCTGACAATGCCACCCGAGACGAGGCGACGGAAGAAGGCCAATTTATTCACGAATGATTGTAAGTATTGAGTGTGCGCATGGACCGGGAGCAAACTAACGTCAGTAAAGTCATTGCTGTATGCATATGGCGATGTGCCGAACCCGTATCCGGAGACGATAAGCGTGCTAGAGGACATTCTGCAAGAGTACATTACCGCGATATGTTTCGAGGCTCACCGGGTTGCCAGAGCAGGCAGCCGGCAGAAATTGAAGGTGGAAGACTTTAAATTTGCGTTGCGGCACGATGCGATCAAGCTGGGCCGCGTGGAAGAGCTGCTGGCCATGCAAAAGGAGATCAACGAAGCCCGCAAGACGTTCGACAACTCAGAAGGCAAATCGCTGTCCAAGGTATACGACGAGAAAGAAGACGCTGCGGCAGCCGCCCCCGCCGAGGAAGGCGATGCGAAGACGCCGCAGAACCCAGAAAAATCGCCAGCCGGCGGATCGTAATTACATAGAAATGAATGTTGTTTATTTAAAGGTCAATGTGCGTGAGGGTCGCGGTGCGGCCGACGAACTTGTTCCAGTACATATGCGAATAATAGAGGAAGAAGCGCCAAATGTTTTTAGGAAAGTCCAGGTACGATTGCAGGATGAAGCCGACGGCCTTGCGGAACACCTTGAGGCCCAACTTCAGCTGATATGAGAAGCTCTGGCTGTATCCGTACTTGTCTGCGACTTTGCGACGGAAGAAGCCAACGCTTTCGACCGAATGGGAGATGCGGGCGAAAGTGTTGAGCAATGCAACGAGTTCGGAGCGCTTGAACGAGGAGAGGACTTCGCGAACGGCAACGGGGTCGTCCTCAGGGCGCTCTGGCAGCTCAAGCAGGACCTTGAGCGATGTGCCGTAGCCAGCAGTCTGCATCTTTCCCCACAACCGACATCTCTCGCAGCCCACGCAACTCATGAGTGCGTTGACGTTTCTCACTCGGCGACGGAACTCGTCCTTGAGAGCTCGACCTTCAGGTGTCATAAATAAAGCTGTCTCGTTAATACCCCGCGGGTACTTGTTGATGCGACGAGATAGGCGCCACAGGTGGCGGCGGACCTCGGTATCGACGCTTTCACAGGTGGTTGAAAACGACAAAAGCTCGAAGTAATTGGCGAGCTTGGCCACAGCACGGCTTACAAGGACATAGTTGAAGTAGAGATGGTTCAGTCGGTCCTCGTGGTTGCCAACACGCTCGACAAACATGCCGACGTTAGGGCCCCAGTAGCCAGAGGTGGTGTTGAGCCAGTCGTAGCTCAGGTGCGTGGAAACCGACGCATGCATACCCGATAAAAGCTTGTAAAACAGCCGCTGCTCAACACACTGATCGTCCTGGTTGATGAGCGGCAACGGCTCTCTCTCATCAACGCCCCGGGCGCCGCGCTCAATTGAGTCGGCAAACATAGACATCATTGCACTATGATCTGTCACCGCCATGGGCTGGGCTCGGGCCAAAGACGCGCCTGTGCTTGTAGCATAATCGTCGCCATTGTACCCGAAACAGTTTTCCTCGTATACGGCACGCCACAATCGATGGGCCTCTTCGCCAGAGTAGCCTGTGAAGCGCTCGATGTTGTCGTTTAGATCAACCCACACACCCTTTGCTTCGTCGCTCTCATCCTCGGGGTAACAATAATCATGTCTGTCAGAGACGCGGCCCAGGTATGCGTAGATGCTTTTTTCCTCGGGGGCACAGCCCTCCAGAGAGTCGGCAGGTGCCACCGTACTGACCGAGTTGTCGCGTAGTTTACCGAGATACGGCGAGCGCCAGATCTCAGGCAGGTGCTCGTCAATAGGCTCGATGGCACAAGCGTGGTTGCCGCAGATACCGTCGCGATTCACAAACGGACAGCGGTCCTGGCTGAGGTCGACTTTGTAAACGCTAAAGTACGGATCCTTGACGATATTTGCCACTAGTTCAGCAATGTCCTCATTGAGGTCGTCCACTTGCTCAATAGTCAAGTCGGTGTCGCGGATTTTGTCCTGCGGACAATTCACCACGTATGGTATGCCGCCTGGCGTGACGGACTGGCTCTGATTAGCGCTTGACTTTGCAAGAAATGCTGCTAGGCAAACCGCACTCAGAATATTCATTTTTTTTCTTGGCGTCCCAACTGTCTTTTGGGTCTACCCTACAACGAATTATCCACTCTTTTGTTATTCGACGCGCTAAAGCCTCAAGTTGCTCTTCCGGTCGTGTGGTGGCAGAAACCGAGATTGGGCATGCAGGCTGCCTAATAGCTGCATAAAAATCTGAATAATTTTTGTCAGGAGACTGAATTTTAAAAACCCTTCGAAAATGGCGAAAAGAGTAGCGGAGGACCTTGAAGAGAGCAAACGGATCAAGATAGATACCAAGGAGAAGGAGAAGAAGCCCAAGAAGGAAAAGAAGGACAAGAAGGAGAAAAAGGAAAAGAAAGAAAAGAAGGACAAGAAGGAAAACTCAGACAAGAAAGAGAAACCCAAGGAAAAGAAATTGGGTGCCGCCGTTTCTGTTGCAAATTCAGAAGACGAAGAGGCGTTTATCAAAGAGAACGGTGTGGGTGTAGAGGTCCCTGAGGGTGTCTCGAAACAGCCATTGTTTTTGGCAATGGACCAGGTTCCTGTTGAATCCGGCCTGCAAAAAGTGCTCAGCCAGTTCCCCAAACCGACTCCAATCCAATCCGCCACCTGGCCCTATTTGCTTCAGGGCCTGGACGTCGTTGGTGTTGCTGAGACGGGCTCGGGTAAGACTCTGGCATTTGGTCTGCCGTCTGCTCAGGCAATTCTGACCCAAAAACACTCTGGGATTTCCGTGCTTATTGTTTCCCCTACCCGTGAGCTTGCTATGCAGATTGACGACAACCTCAAGCTTCTGACTGCGGAAACTGGTGTCAAGGCTACCTGCGTCTACGGTGGTGTTCCTAAATACGAGCAGCAAAAGCAGCTCAAGACTGCCAATATTGTCGTTGGTACTCCTGGACGATTGAAGGATCTCATCAACGATGGGTCGCTGAACACTACCCGCGTCAAGTACCTTGTTTTGGACGAGGCCGACCGCATGCTTGAGAAGGGATTCGAGCAGGACATTAAAGAGATCATTGGGTCCACGCCGCAAGAGAACCGCCAAACAGTGATGTTTACTGCCACCTGGCCGCCGCAGGTGCGTGATCTTGCTGCGACTTTTATGCGTCCACAGGTCATCAAAGTGTCTATTGGTGACGCTGATGAGCTGACCGCCAACAAGCGGATCAAGCAAATCGTCGAGGTGGTTGATGTTCACAACAAAGAACGCCGGTTCCTAGACGTTCTTCGCCAGTATACAAAGCAAGACTCCAAACAAAAAATCCTCGTGTTTGCCCTGTACAAGAAGGAGGCCTCGCGCGTTGAGCGCTTGTTGAATTCAAAGGGATACCAAGTGGCTGCTATCCATGGAGATCTGAACCAGTCGCAGCGTACGCAGGCACTGGACGATTTCAAGACTGGACGTTGTAATTTAATGCTTGCTACCGATGTTGCGGCCCGCGGTCTCGACATCCCTGCCGTGAAGGTCGTGATCAACCTCACTTTCCCCCTGACTGCCGAGGACTACGTCCACCGCATTGGCCGTACTGGCCGTGCTGGTCAAACAGGTATCGCTCACACTCTGTTTACCGATCAAGAAAAGCACCTGTCTGGAGCCCTGATCAATGTGCTGAACGGTGCAAACCAGCCCGTTCCTGACGACCTGCTCAAGTTCGGATCGCACACCAAAAAGAAAGAGCACAGTCTCTACGGCGCTTTCTTCAAAAACGTCGACCCTAATGCCAAAGCCAAGAAGATTAAATTCGATTAAGTATATATATACATATGAAATGATGGTTAGCTGACTGCCGCTGAATAATTATGAATCACCAGGTGTCGCTGGAGGGGCCCCAGACCAAAAACCGGATTCTAAACACGGAACTGGCGGAGAATATCCGCCATCTGATGCCCATGAGGCTCCAGGTATCTTCCAAGTGGGAGCAAGCATACAGCCTGGAGGGCAATGGTGCCTCCTTGCGCACTTTATACGACCAGGTTCGACCAAAGACAAAGTACCAACACGGCTATGTTCTGCTGCTGCGAGATTCGCTGGGCGGCGTGTTTGGTGCGTACTCCAACACCCCGTTCAAGGCAGAGACCGGGGGTCACTTTTACGGCAACGCAGACTCCTTTTTGTTCAAAGCTACCGGAGATCGATTCGAGGCGTTCCCCTACACTGGCGAGAACGACTTTGTAATTTTTAGCACCCCAAAGTTTTTGTCTTTCGGCGGCGGCGACGGCCATTACAGTCTGTGGATGGACGACAACCTCGACAAAGGCGTGAGCTATCGCACGCCAACATTTGGAAACGAGGTTCTCAGTGCCGAAGGCTCCAAGTTCCACATTGTCGCCGTCGAAGTGTGGCGGGTTTAAATATCTAATAAAGATCTATAGTGCACCAGGTCTTACTTTTTCTTTAGCAGCGGAATACTCAATCGGGTGGGCCATACGGACCTTTTCCGACAGCGCTGTCAAATGGTGGTCTATCCAGTCGAGGTCGGCGCTGATCAGCCGCACAAGCTCTTTGCCGCGGGCGGCAGTCTCTTTTGACCGCGGCACTAACTCAATTGCCTGTTCTGTGAGCTCCTCCAAGTCGCGCACTGCCGAGTTTGTCAGACCCGACAACTGCGCCTCTATTACCAGGGCTCTGTCCAGCGGGAGCGGGTCGAAAACCGCCTCCACCTGTGTGACAAAATCATTGATCGAGAACTCCTCCGTGGAGCTTATGGAGGCCGCGGATCCGGCGTACGAACTCGATTCTGCGTCCGAATGCATTTTAGCATAAAGGCACGTCGCACCCGCCCGATTAGCTCATCAAATGGAAAGCAGGCTACGGCCATTTGGCATTCTGTTTGGGCGGTCCCTGAACAATCTTATCAAAGGAATCAGGGCGCGTAAAGATGCCGACGAGCTGGAGGAGTACATAAAGGGCGTCATCGCCGAGTGTCGGGAGGAGGCGCGTTCGCCAGATCTCGATCTCAAGGCGATGGCGGTGTTGAAGCTGGCCTATCTGGAAATGTATGGCTACGATATGTCCTGGGCCGGATTCCACGTGCTTGAGGTCATGTCAAGTCAAAAGTTCCAGCAAAAGCGGGTGGGGTATCTTGCAGCTATGCAAAGCTTCAGAGCCGACCCGGAGCTGCTTATGCTCACGACCAATCTGCTGAAAACAGACCTCACTGCGCCTTCACAGGAACGTGCGGGAATTGCGTTGAGTGGTTTGGCTACAATTGTGTCTCCGCTGCTGGCCGCGGAGGTATCAGAGGACATCACAAGCATGCTGAACCACTCGAACTCGTATGTACGAAAAAAGGCAGTGCTGGCAATTTACAAGGTGCTGCAGCAATACCCCCAGGCACTTCCGGCTGTGCTGCCTCGTTTGAGAGACAGGCTAGAGGATTCTGACACGTCTGTGGTGAGTGCTGTCGTCAATGCGCTGTGTGAGCTCTCTCATCAAAGTGACGACCCCAGTCCTTTCCTAGAGTTTGCCCCACAGCTATTTTTCTTATTGAAGGAAACCCAAAGCAACTGGCTGCATATCAAAATTCTTAAACTGCTTGCGCTATTCACGCAATATGAGCCCCGCCTAGTGTCGAAGGTCCTCCCGCACATTGTTGACTTGATCCACAGCACGGATGCGACTTCTCTGCGTTATGAAGCGATATCTGCGATTCTGCGGGGCCGAATGGTTGCCAGCGATGACTTTGAGCTTGTGAAACTCATACTGAACCACCTGAGAGATTTTTTACAAACAACCGACCCGAATCTCAAGTTCGTTGCTTTGACTGCTCTTTCCCAACTGGTCAAAGTCAATGCTGGCTTTTTGGCTGCTGAACATGAAATTGTGCTGGAGTACATTGACACGGAAGACGCTACATTGCGACGCAAGGTGCTAGATATGCTCCCTGCGATCGTAAATGAAGACAACCTTGTAGATATTGTCACGCAACTGCTGGAACAGTTACGTGCGACGGACTCTCCTGCTTGTCCTGAACATAAGCAGCTACTTGTTTCCAAGATTGTCGCTTTATGTTCTACTGACAACTACAGCCTGTTGCCCAACTTTGAATGGTACACTGAAACGCTGGTTGATATTGCCAAACATGCGTTCAATTATGTCCCCGAGGCTGGTGTTATTGTAGGAAACCAGCTACAGAATGTGGCGGTTCGAGTCAAGAGTGTACGCGAGTCTGTGGTTTTCGCGTGCCTTGATCTGTCTTACAATGCCCCACTTGTTGCCAAGCAGCCTGAGATTCTTGAATATACCTTGTGGGTAATTGGAGAGTATATCTCTGACTATCTTGATTCTACGCGTCAGGCGATTGGTCCTGATCTGCTTCGAAACCTGCTGTCACTCCCGCCCTGTCTTGCTACAGTCCCTGCTGTTACAAAAGTGTTTTCGCGATACATTTCTGTTTTGCCGTTGTGGATTGATGAAACACGTCTGCAAGTAAGCGAGTGTATTTCAGAAATCATATCTGTGTTTTCCAAGTTTGCTACCAGTGCGAGCTTTGAGATTCAAGAGCGAGCTGTTCAGCTGCTTGAGCTGTTCAAACTTGCTGCCGACGCAGTCGCTGAACATCCGGCAGATAGCGATGCTGCTCCTGCTCTACTTACCATCGCATTCCCTTCTTTATTTAACGGTTTTGAGATTACACCGGTTGCACCTTCGGCCCAGCGACGAATTGCCATTCCACCTGAGCTTGATCTTGACACGCCCATCAGTGTAGTCGAGTCCGAATTCACAGAGTCTGAGTCCGAACCCGAGTCCGAGCTCGGGTCGGCTACTGAGCCCGAACCTGAGCCTGAAGCTCGAGACGCTAGAATGGACGTGTACTACATCAAGTCGGCCTCGCACGAGTCGAAAGAGGCTTCTGTCACGTCCGAGCTGTCAGATTCCAAGCCGGTTCACAGCAAAGAACGGCGCAAGATTGAAAAGGTCAAGGTGGAGATCGCTCAGGACGAGACAATTGAGGGCGAAGACGACGAGCCGGTTGCCAAGCCGGCGAAAAAGTCGTTGTTCCATAGCGAGCACATTTCGGTCGGCGACACGCGTCCGGGTAATGTGGTTGTAAAGCACAAGAAAGTGAAAAAGAAAAAGAAAAAGCCGGCCAGTTCGTAGCATGTACACTATTGAGATGCCTAGACCACTTCGCACTACATCGCTTTAATTCGCACCTATAGAATCTATCGCCAGATCGCCAGATCGCCAGGTCACCTCGCACTACATCACACTACATCACAGCTATAGAACCTATCGTCAGATCGCCAGATCACCTCGCACTACATCACACTACATTTAGATCATCCATCGCACCTATCACTCGCTTGATGACATGTACACTATCGCAGACCCAAGTGTTCTAACCGGGCTCAGTCGATGTATTTCGGCGTTTGCGCGCATCAGCGACACTATTTCAATTGACGGCACCCTAGACAAACTCGAGCTAAGCTGCGTGAACGCTTCGCGAACCGTTGTCGGCCGCGCAGTCTTCCCCAGAGACTCCTGCTTCACAGGCCTGGGCACTGAGCGGGCGATCCAGATAAAGTCCCGGGCCGCAGACACTGTCTTTTCTCGAGTAGACCAGTCCAAGTGCGTGCTAAAATTCGGGCGAGCACACAATGGCGTGGAAGTGCTGGAGGTTCTGCTGGAGTCAACCCAGGCGGGCGCAGTGAAGGTCTGCCGGATTCCGTGTCTCGTTGTCTACGAGCCAGCGCCAGCAATTGATTCCCCAACAAACTTGTCTTACTACTTTTCTGCAAACCTGAACTTTTTCAAGGAGATTCTGGCCAACTGCATGCCCGCGGCAGAGGAGGCAGAGCTACGGTTTCTGAGCCATCGCGGGTTCACGTTCAGAGCCTTCAGAGACAAGATGCGTACTGATCAGTCAAAAGTGCGGGCAGGAGTGGATACTAGCGTGGAAAACGAGCTCCGAAGGTTCGGCAGGCTGCAGGTGCTGTCGCCGTGGGCAGGCACCATGCGACTGAAAGAACTACGAACGGTGATTCAGCTATGGGAGCAGCTATTTCCTCTCAATTCAGTCGACGCACTATTTAAACAACCGGGGCAGCCTATTATTTTCGAAACCGAGCACACGGTTTTGAAACTGGCGTTCATGTTTCGGTTCACCACCAAGCCCCATCGCTCAGCTCTCGACAACACGTCCTCAGTGATGATTCGAATCGGCGACAGAATCGAGCCGCGGATCTCAGCGCTGTACGGCCGCCCTCAGTCGTTCATGAGGCGAGCAGCCGAGCCGGAGCCTGAACCCAGCCAGCCGGTCGATCTCCCCGCACCGCAGCCAGAACACCCACCGCCAGCTCAATTCGTTGAATACGCCGAGGAAATTGGTATGACGCAACCAGCATCCCAGGCAGTTGGACTTTTTGACGATGATAGCTAACTATTTATTTTCAGACGCAGACTCGACGGCCGCTGCAGCATCCACAGGCTCGGCGGGAGCCTTCTTGTCAATGTAGTGATACTTAACAAACCGGTAGCCCTGGCCAAGCTGGGCACCCTCATTAACAAAGTGACAAAGGAACAGCAACGGGTTCCAGGGAGTGACTTGGGTTCTGGATGTTAGCTCAATGAAACAGCACAGCAAAATATACTTACGCATAACGCATGAACACGGCAGAGTATCCGATAAGCGAGAAGGTCATGGGCCCCGAGATGAGATCAGGCTCCTTCTTGAGATCCATTACCGCCGCGAGGGGAATTCCAAAGTTGGAGACAGGGCCCCAGAAGTGGGTGGAGCAGAGGTCTGCAGTTAGCATTGGCACTGGATAATTGGCTCCGTCACTTACATTTCAGGAACGCCTTGCTGAACACATAATCAGTCGCCTTCTTGAACGAGCTCATGTGGTTGTTGAAAATGGAAGGGAAAGGGGAGGTCTTTGGCGATGACTACTAGTTGGGATTTTCCCCTCAACCGAAAATTGGCACTGCATGTCCGATCAAATATATCCGCCGCCGCCGCCGCCGCCGATTGGAGGTAAATTAGAAGAAGCCACTGGCTTAGGGAAGCGGGCGGGCGGCGAGCTGGGGCCTGAGCCCAAACGCAGCAGGCCGGACGGATCATTAGAAAAAGTTAATCCGGCAGTGCTAGCTGCAGCCCAAAACGTCCAGGAGTGGATCGCGGCCCGCCGCAAGAACTGGCCGACCACAGAGCGGACACAGGAGCGCCAGAGCGCGGGCGAGCCCGTTGCCGACACAAAGGCCGCACAGCCCCCGCGGCCGCCCAAAATATGCCGGTACTTTGCCCGGGGCAAATGTCGGTCGGGCGACACCTGCCGGTTTGCCCACGTCGACGCGGCCGCGGCAGCCGCCCAGCCAACTATTTATAAGAGATTCGAGCCGCCCGTGCGCAGCTCGCTGTTTATCAAGCTCATGCAGACCGACCACGACGGCGAGGACGCCCGGATCCTCAGCCTGATTGCCGAGCTGGATGCGGCGGGGAAACTAGACAAATAAAACGTAACAATATATAATTACGGGGGTGGGGAAGAACCTCCTCGAGCATGCTTATTTCTTTTTCAAGGGAGCGAAATAGGGATGGCCCATTGCTTCGCGAGCGGTGAGACGCTCCTGGTGGTCGTAGCGCAAGAGCTTGTCGCAGAAATCTATGGCATCCGGCTGGGCGAGGGCGCGGTTTTCTTGCTTGATGAACGAGGACCAGGCCTTGCGGGGGAAGTTGCCGATCAAGTCGTCGTACTCGTGGGACAGCTTGAGCTCGTACTTGTCGAGGTAGCGGTAGAGGTCGTCGGTACCCAGGACTTTTGCGATCTTGACCAGCTGGTCGGTATTAGAGGTGCCGTGGAAGAAGGGGTCTTTGCGGAAGATCATCGCGGCAAACATCGCTCCCAGAGACCACATGTCGAGCGAATAGTCGTACATCTGCAAGTCGACCAGCAACTCAGGGCCCTTGAAACAACGAGAGGCCACACGTACATTGTATTCCATTCCGACATGGTAGAATTCGGCCAGGCCCCAGTCAATAAGGCGCAGCACTTTTTTCTCGTGGTCAATCATCACGTTGTGGGGCTTGACATCGCGGTGCATGATGCCCTTGGAATGGCAAAAGTCAAGCGCCTTGAGCAGCTCGTTGATGTAGTAGCGGATCTCGTAGTCGGTTAGCTTAGGGTACAGGACACGGAAGTCGGTGTTGTCGACATATTCAAAAATAAGAGACGGCGTTTTCGAGAGCGGGTCGCGCACCACGTCCAGCAGGGTCACCACGTTGACGCCTCCAGCCAGGTTCTGTAAGATCTTGATTTCCCGCTTGATTTTCTTCTTCTTCACCGGCTTGAGCACCTTGATCACGCACCTCCCGTTCGTGTTGATGTTGATCCCTTCAAACGCCTCCGAGTATTTGCCGCGCCCGATTTTGCGTACAACCTCGTAGTTGGACTGGGTGCCCCAAAGCACCGTCACGTTGTCGTAGTCCCAATACGAGCTGGGCATTTTGAGATTGTAGTCCGCGTACACGCGTGCCACTGACTTTTTCATCTTTGCAGTTCTGGTCGGTTTCCTGTCGTGTTGGCTGCCCTAAAATATAGCCCAAAGTCTAGTTAGGATGATGGCAAAGAACTTTTGGCTGTTCAGCTGACAAATGTTATGGGACGGACGGTTGGTGGTTCACGGCGACGGCATGGACCTGGTCCGCCGGCAGAACGGTAACAGCGATAAAAACAGCCCCGGTGCGCCCATTGTGGCCGTGGATGTCCAGATTTTCTGCTCAGACCCGCGAGTCACCCTCTCGGACCTCCCGCAAACTTTGCATCAATTAGCCTTTGCCAACCCGCGTCTGCTGCCGCTGTGGTCGATTCAGACGCCAGAAATGGCCGTATACTCGCAAGATTCGCTCGCCGCAGACTTCTTTGCCAAAGTGTCCGCCCACAACCTCGGCGTGCTCGCCAAAGTGCCCGACTCAGACACCCACATGCTGTTCTACGCGCTCGACGAAACGCCCGCCCGGATCTGCGCTCGGCAACTCCGCCTCAGCCAGCCGCCTTCTGACGAGCCGGTCCAGGCCGCCGAGAACTCGCTCGCCAGCGTAACGTCACCGCAGTCCACCATCCCGTCCCCGGCGCCAATTGTGCCGACACAATGCGGCATAGACGGCCCGCGAAAGGCTCTGCAACAGACTATACTGGGCGCCATGCGGCTGAGAGGCATTGACAGGTCTCACAGGGACTACAAAAGTATATATCAGCACTGTCTACGGGCGGCAGAGTTCTCGCTACGAAATTGCCCTCAGCCTATCAGCCTGGACGCAATGAGAGACAAAGTCGAGGCTCTACTGGCTGTTCTCGAATGACCGACTCCGCCGTCCTGCTGCTCAACCACTAGCCTTCGGGTAATTGTAAGCCCACCTGCAGAGGGTGGGGTATACGGTAAGCCATGTGATAGGTCGCAAACGGCGCGACGGCGCTGTTCCCCGGGCCGGAACCAATTCGGAATGGGCGCCGACCGGCCGTGGCGACGCATTGCACCGCCCAAATTAGAAATATTTATTCTACGTACTCCTGCCGCTCCCAATCCCGCCGGTCTAGAGTTTTCCATCGCGTGGTCTCACCACGGATTCTTTTATATAAGCGCCTAACCCCCCTTTCTCTGCCACCTCACTTTTTGCCAACTCCAAACGGTAGCTAAAGTCCAGAGAGAAAGATCCTATTGAAAAATTATCATGCCCGAGGCCGCTGAGACACCCAAGAAAGTTATCCCCCTGTCCGAGATCTCCAAGCACAGCTCCCGCGATGATCTGTGGGTTGCCATCAATGGCAAAGTGTACAACATCTCCAAGTTTGTTTACGAGCACCCTGGTGGAGAGGAGGTTCTGCTGGATGTTGCTGGCAAGGATGCCACCCAGGAGTTTGAGGACGTCGGCCACTCCGAGTACGCTGTCGAGATTCTCGACCAGTACTATGTTGGCGAGGGCAACCCCGAAGAGCTCAAAATCAACGAGAAGCCACTGGGTGTTGCAGAGTTCGACTCTTCGTCTGATTCCTCTTCGTCTGCCGTGAAATTGTTCCTGATTGCTGCTGCTATTGCCGCGGCCGCTTTTTACTATACCAAAGTGAACTAGTTTAGGTAATTATTTCCTACTTGATTAATAAACACCTGGCGACCGCCAGTTGCCAAAAAAAATTAAAAAAATCTTGTTTCTTTTGGGGGGGGGGGGGGGGGGGGAGGTGGTGGATTGTTCGCTGACACATATTTTTTCGGGGCTGACAAACTGACACCTCCTCGCTCATTCGAAACCGCTACCGGCGAAACAATGATGCCGTTAGCTAAGCAAACCCCAGATTGCCAAGAGCCTAGTTGAGTGCCAGCCCAAGTGCTTTTTGCCGAATAAAGTGACCGGTGCGGCTCTGGAACCACGCTTAACTTGTGGATACAAGAACAGACTGCTCCAGAGCCAACATCTTGCCTGTGGTCCAGGTCGGCCGACCTCATCTGCCCGCTTGGGCCAATCCCGCTCTATCCCTAACCCCTGTTTCGACACCCTGTAGATAACTGTGCATGAAATTGCTGTGTGAGTTTTTTATGGTTGGGTCCTCGGTGCCAATGTGGGCCTAGGCTGCTGTTTCTTTTTTGGGTCTAGGCCATCGGCCACTCATTTTCCGCGTGGCCACGGTGCAAGCGTCCACGCCATCTCTTGCCTTTGCATTCCTGGTCTTGTTTGATGCTGCCTCCTAGTTTGGCGTTGACTCATAGTTGGCCGCCTGCCCTAAATTGTGCAGATGCTTTGGTAACCCGTGGTGCATATTGTCATGCACCAAAATATTTCAGTATAAATATCCCAACCCGCCACGAGGTTCGCCGCCCTGGCCGATTTGAATTTAGAAGTTGAAGATTGAAAAAAGTAACGAATCAGAGATGTCCTTCTAAATCGCTTGTCGCACCCAAACAAAAAGTTAACCGAATTGAAAAATGAAAGAATTATAAAAGTCTCCCCGGTTCGACTTTGTCCCCCCCTTATTTTACTTGTTCACCATGTCCTCCTAATATTGTGTTTTTGATTTAAATTTATTGAAATGTTTACCGAAAGCCTGTTTGACATTCCCCCCTCCGCTCCCCAAGCGGAGCCTGCACCTTCCAATACACTCTCGCCCCACTCGGCGTCGGCCGCTGCCCCGCAGTTTGCCAAGTACGAGCAAGCCTTTGATAAGTTTGCGGCCGCCCAGGTTGCTATCCAGGACGTCTGGGAGCTTGGTTCGACTAGTGCCATGCTTTCTCCCGCTATGATGGCGCCCAAGCCGCTGTCGGCGTTCATGACCCCTCAGGAGCTGCCGGCCGATGTCTATGTGTCTCCCGCCGAGATCATGTCGTCGAGTGCAACTACCGTCCGGTCGAATTTCTCGGACCTGGACTATTCTCCCATGTATGAGAATCCGGACGTCACGGAAGCTCCTGACTGGGATCCTCTGTTCCCGGACGTTGCACCCGCGGCCGCCCCCCAAGAAGACGCCCACACAAATGCTGATGAGCTGCAATGTAACCCTTCTGCTTCTCCCCAGCTGTCTGTGGCTTCTCCTCAGCTGTCTCAGCGTCGTCGCAGCTCCTCGCCCAAGACCTCTATTCGCAGGGGCCCCAACGGCAACCGAGTCGACGATATGGGTATCACTATCTATTCTCGCAAGCCCCGCACGATGCCGTTGCGGCCTGTTGAGATCCCTGAGACTGCCGACACTGCTACGGCCAAGCGTGCTCGCAATACCGAAGCCGCTCGTCGGTCTAGGGCCCGCAAGCTTGAACGCATGGCCCAGCTCGAGGACCGCGTCAAGCAACTTGTTGATCGCAACGAGGAGCTCGAGGCCGAAGTCCAGCGTCTCAAGGCCATTGCCGGCGAGTTGTAAAAGGAAGAATCAAGGCTTTTAGCTTGTGTTCCCTTATGGAGCCTACTGCCTTTTTTTCTTTTTTTTTTTAAATATGAATAATAATTAGACATAAAAAATCTATCAAAAACCCTCGCTGCCGTCAAACCCAGTAAAGCCACAGATTAAGAACATTTTATAGTAAGGCTTTTTGGCAATCAGGTTTGCCCAGTTCCAGGCGGAAGTTAGTCGGCCGTCAATGCAGGAGCCTGCGTCGTAGAAGTTGTCTGAGCCGGACCCGTCAAAGGCGTGGCGGAAAAAGTCGACGAGAATGGTCTTTTTGAGCGAGTCGACCGACCCAAACTGCGACTCGGCCCACGCGTATGCAAAAGGGTCGCGAAGAACCGAATCGAGCAGGGTCAAAACAGTGTTTACGGGATTCAAGATGCGAGGAACTTGCAAGTACTTGTCCAAAAAGAACAGAGCGTTGGGCACGGCACGGTCGCCAAGGTGCACAACCGAAGACCCGACCCAGGACCCCGTCTCCCGCTGGGCCCGAGCGATGACATTGTGCATAACCTTGTGTACGGAGGGGCAGGCCTTGATCCGATTGAGACCTTGGCCAGTGTCTGCCAGTTGGTACCTGATCTTGTCGCTTGTCATATCCGCATCGGCCACGCTCCACAGCTTGTACATGTCACGCATCAGCTCCGACCATAGAGTGAGGGATTGTAGCACGTACTGGTATTGTTTACGATGGTTGTGAGAGAGACGAGCGCCTTGGGATCCCGCAGAAATACCAAGCGAGTGGTGGTTTTCAAACGTTTCCGGGTTAAAGTACTGTTTGAGGCGCTCGATCATGGTCCGCACGGGAGTGCGGTTCGCACTCAGGTATGCATGGTAGTCACCCACTGAGTACAATGCTTGGCGTACTCCTTCAGACGGCAACTGTTTTGAAGAGTATTTGCGAGCCAGCCGCTCAATTGCCAGCTCCTTTTGTTTAATGTCTTTTTGGACTTGCAGTCGAGAGCGTCCCTCGGATCTGATCTCCATTGTGGCCACAAATACCAGGGGGTCATCCAACAGCTCCAGTCCTCCGTGCTGTTCTAAAAAGGACTGCACAGTCAGAATAGGTTTGTACAAATCGAACTCAAGGTTGTCTTTGACCTCAGGCAGTCGTGAATCCATAATCATGTACATGAGCTTGCCGAACGTGGCACGCATACGCTCCGGATTCATGATTTTGTACCTGCGGCCGATCTCAAAAATCGTTTGGTACCAGTCGGCATTTCTAACAAACTCCTTGTCGTCCATGAGCCGCTGGCCCTCTTCCATGCCATTTGCCACGACCAGACCGGTCAGAACCGTACACATTTCTTTGAGCTGCTGAACAATTCGTTTGGCTTTCGACGAATAAGAGTAGACGTCGATTTTGTCCGTATATTCGCTGACGTTCAGAGCGGCCTCCAGAAGACGGAAAAGCTTTCGCTCTTCTGCGGTCAAGCGCATAGGGATAAAGCTCGTATTGTCCTTGAACCGAGCGATTGCAGCTGTTTCGGCGTCCGGGGCCTCGATCTCAGCAGCCTCGGCAGTCTCCACAGGGCAAGGCTCCTCGTGTGCATCAGAAGTAGGCGTCTCAGCGGCAGCGGTTTGCTCGGCAGCAAGCCGTTTGACCTTGTGCTGTTTGCGCTTGCCCGTGCGGTGCAAATAGTCAAAGCAGACTGAACAAAAGTGCTCATCGCAGTCTAAACAAAGCAACTCATGCGGCTGGTCTCCGCATTCGACGCACAATGACTCGTCAATTTCCTCGTCTGAGCTCTGGTCGTGCTTGCTTTCTTTGCTCAAGACCTCGCTGTCCTCGTCCATCAGATCATCGTGGTTCACCTCCAGCAACTCTTTCAAAGATCGTTTACTAGTCATGCAGGACGGCTGAAAAACCAGGAAAAATCTGTTTAGCGTGGGGTCACGTGACCAGCACAGCGAACCACCGCGGGGTCGCCCACGAGCACAGCGGCGGCGTAGCCTCCTGACACGTCAACACTACCCAATTCAGAATCATAGTCATTTACTCGAACCGTTAGTCAATAATGGCAGTGCACTTCCTAACTGGGAAGTCGGATGTATGTGATCTCGAATGAGGTTTCAAAGGTGATGGCAACCTGTTGTGAAAAAGTGATATAGTAGGCCACTTTGACTGCTCATTTTGGCCCAAATTGATGTTCTCAAGCCATTGGGCATAATAAATTTCAGTATTTGTCCGCTGCTCGCTTTTGAGCGTCTCTGCTAGCGTGTGTCGACATCGCGTATATGCACCTCTTTGAATATATAAAGAAATAGCTATACCCACGGGCCAGCAATGGATCCGCAGCTTTTTAGAATCTTGGATGAGTATGCTCTGAGAAACGAGGGCGAGTACTGTGTTACAATCCGTGACAGCTACGGGCAAGCGGCAATCTACCATTTCGGCATGTCACGAGTGGTGTCTGCTATTCACCATACGATGCCGAATGCCGTGGTTTTTCCGCCTGTTCACAATCCGCCTACTCAAAATTCGCGGCTGATTGTGGATGGATCTTTTCCGGGCTATGAAACACCCAGCACACCATCTACGACGTTGACACCGGTGCCGCGGGCGCCCGCTGCGCTGTATACGCCTCCGTCTACGACCAGGAAGCGGACGCTAGAAAAGGCGTTTAGTCTGCCGCCAAAACGGCTGGCAATCCCGCCGCAAGTGAAGCCAGCGCAGCCGGAGCCCGAAAAAGAGGAAGAGGCCATAAGCGTGCTTTCGTCGCTGTTTCTGGAACTGAACCAGCTTATTGCCCGAGAACTAGCTCGAGAGTGGGTAAAAATCAAAGAGCCCGGCAAAAAGACCACGTTTCCTTACTCCGGGGGAGATGAGACCAAGCCCGCGTGGTGGCCGAAACCCGTTCGACACATTGGGCCGCATCATTTACTGCGCAACGAGCGGTCGCAATTACTGGCTACATTATTTGTGATGCTGCGGGGGAAACAAAGAGAACTGAAGGCTGCTATTGATCGGATAGATAACGGTCGCAATGCCGCGCTATTTGCGTCCATGTTCGAAACCCTCGACAGATACCTGCCTCCAGACGACGGCGGGCTACATGACCAGACGGTGATTGACCCATCACTGTTGAGCATACTGCCGCGAAACCGCGGGTGAGGGAAACGCGAATCACGAGATACGAAAAAAACTAGTTAGACATACGAATAAAATTAACCATGCTCCAAACTTTGGGAGGCCACTTGGTAGACGCCAAAGTTCATCTGGACTGCAGGAAGCTGTCGGGACGACATGAAGGGCAGGCCAAGTAAACACTGTTTAATTTTTCACTGATGAGAGGTCTTGGCGACCGGTAAATGACTATAGAACGCTGATTATAGGGGAAAAAGTGATCTATCACAGCGTGTATCACCTGATCAGATTTCAAACAAAGGCGACGCTAAACTCCGAGCATGTGGGCATGATGATCGAAGGTTGGCAGCGAATCGATCGCAACCATCCGTGCTTTCGCCGGCACCAAATAAAATCCCGACGGCAACGCTAACCTAAATCCAAACTCTAACTGAGTGTGGGGACCAACTGCTCCCGGGGAGCGGGAATGGACGGACGCGTGCAGCATCTGCTGGAGCAGCCTTAGTGACGTCACTTTTCGATCCTCTGCCCTGATGTCAGCAACGTTGAACAATGGCACTGTGCGACCAACTGCGCCCGAAACGTATCCGATCTGGCCAAGCGACCAGGTAAAACACGCGAAACGGCCCTTGGCAGAGGGGGCGAAGCCGCTAGGTTGCAGTAATTAACTTTATTTCAGCGGCTAGCGTGCATGGTTCGTGGAGATTAGCCCTCACCATGCATAGTCTCGCCGCGCCTAGCCGCCCTCTGCATTATTTTCCTGCTGAGTTCCTGCAACCTTAGCAGTCTTCCCATAGAAAACGCTGCATAAGCCCTAACGGAGCTCGCCCTAACCCAAACTTTGACCAATGGAAGGTGCAGCGAACGCAGTTTTGAGTGGGCGGTCATGCACGTGATTTGCAGATGATATAAGATACCCACCCCGAGGCGAGGATTTTTTGCCCAACTTCCCTTCAGCTTTTCTGTTCGAACGCCCTCATATTTTGTGTGCAGTCTAATTTGCGCCGGCTTCCGCCCTTTGTGCTAATTGATTTGTTGCGCACAAGCCCAGCGTTTTTATTCGCCTAGATTTCTTTCTACCCCCCCTCCTCATCCTTTTTCATCTTTTTACGTCTTTTAGTGTGGTCCAAAGTATCGTCTGCGATGGCTTTCTAACAATACTGGTCCCCACTGGTTTTATGAATATCCCCTTTCAACTAGTTATTTGCATTTGAGTTGGTTTTCAATCTGGCTACAGCCCCAAAAATCATGTTACAATCACGTCCTCAAGTTCGGCCCGTCGGCTACCAATACTCCACAGCGTGCCACGACAGCGACTCTGACTCGTCTGTGATTTCCGACCGCGGCTGCCGCCCGTTCACTGCTTGCAAGGTTGCTCCTGCTGTGGCTACTCTCGCCAGCACCGCAAGCTCTTCGTATGTGTGCAGCGGAACCGACACGCCTGCCCACTACTCTACGAATACTTCCACTGCTCCGTCACTGACCTGCTCGCCCGAGTGCTGTCTGAAGGCCCAGAACGGCATCCAGTTTGTGTGTCCCAAACCCAAGCGTAACGGCTCGGTCGACAGCGTCAAGCACAAGCGCTTTTCTATTTGCACCCCTCCTCCCAGCGACGGTGCGTTCAACTGGTCCGATAGCGACGACGACGAGGAGTACAGTCGCACCGAAGAAGACGACGACGAGGACGACTGCGACAACGCAAACAGCGTCCTCTACCGCCGTCTGATGCGCCGCCACTCCTCTGTCAAAGTGTGTCTCTATGATGAGGAAGATACCGTCGACGACGGTGAGCAAGCCATGTTTTCTCAGGACCTCTAATATATATGTTCACCGCCAAAAAGACAAACGTATCATATCATGGAATTCCCCCCTAATATTTAAGCATATATACATTCAATTCGTTCTATTACCTTACCGGTTGTTTACCGCTTTTTTGTCGCCGGCCGTTGGCTGTGTGGGTTTCGCTGCAGTTTTCTTTTTTTGCTGATTAGTCAAGCTGAAAAATTTTTATTATATAATTTTCTTTGCAGGGAAAGCTTCTGAACATCATGAGCTACGATAGAAGAAGTGATAATAATCGTGGCTACGGCGGCGGTGGCTACAACAACCGCAATGGCGGCGGCTATGGCGGGCGCGGCGGTTCCGGGGGCCGTGGCGGCTACGGCGGCGGCGGCGGCGGCTATGGCGGCAGTCGCGGCGGGTACGGATCCAAGCCTCCCTTTGAGCCTATTGAGCTCACCAAGCCTGATTGGGACAGCATGACCCTGCCCGAGTTTGAGAAGAACTTTTACCAAGAGGACCCGGTTGTGACTGCCCGCGACAACAACCACATTGCTGAGTTCCGCAAGCAGCACGAGATGACCGTGCGCGGCAAGGACATCCCCAAGCCCGTGGAGTCCTTCAAGGAGGTCGGCTTCCCCGACTACATTCTCAAAGAAGTTGAGCAGCAGGGCTTTGAGAAGCCCACCGGTATTCAGTGCCAGGGCTGGCCCATGGCTCTGTCTGGTCGGGATATGATTGGTATCGCCGCTACTGGTTCCGGCAAAACTCTGTCTTACTGCTTGCCGGCTATTCTGCACATCAACGCCCAGCCCCCGCTCAAGTACGGCGACGGCCCAATTGCCCTCGTTCTCGCCCCCACTCGTGAGCTGGCCGTCCAGATCCAACAGGAGTGCTCCAAGTTTGGCCGCACGTCTCGCATCCGCAACACCTGTGTGTACGGCGGTGTCCCTCGGGGTGCCCAGATGCGTGATCTCGCCCGCGGTGCCGAGATCGTTATTGCTACGCCGGGCCGTTTGATCGATATGCTCGAGGCCGGCAAGACCAATCTCCGTCGTGTGACATACCTTGTTCTTGATGAGGCGGATCGTATGCTCGACATGGGCTTTGAGCCCCAAATTCGCAAAATCGTCGACCAAATCCGCCCCGATCGCCAAACACTCATGTGGTCTGCTACCTGGCCCAAGGAAGTCCAGCAGCTGACTCGGGACTATTTGCATGATGAGATCCAAGTCACCATTGGTTCGCTTGAGCTCTCGGCCTCGCACAATATCAAGCAGATTGTTGAAGTTGTTGACGAATGGGAAAAGCGCGACAAGATGCTCAAGAAAATCCAGGAGGTTATGGAAGACAAAGATTCAAAGGTATTGGTTTTCACCGGCACCAAGCGGGTTGCCGACGATGTTACCAAGTTCCTTCGTCAAGACGGCTGGCCTGCTCTTGCAATCCACGGCGACAAAACACAGTCTGAACGTGACTGGGTTCTGAAAGAGTTCAAGACCGGAAAGTCCCCTATCATGGTTGCTACCGATGTCGCCTCTCGTGGTATCGATGTAAAGGGTATCAACTTTGTTATCAACTACGACTATCCTTCAAACAGTGAAGACTACGTCCACCGTATCGGTCGTACGGGTCGTGCTGGCTCCAAGGGTACTGCATACACTTTGTTCACCAAGGACAACTCAAAGCAGGCCCGCGATCTTCTTACTGTTCTCACCGAGGCAAAGCAAGAGATTGATCCCAAGCTCGCGGAAATGGGCCGTCCTCGTGGCTATGGCGGCGGCGGTGGCCGTTTCGGCCGCGGCGGTGGAAACTACCGTGGCGGTTATCGCGGCTACGGTGGCCGCGGCGGTGGCTATGGCTCGTATCGTCGTCCCCAGGCTTCAACTGGATCCAACACTGCGCCATTGGGTAACAAGACCCGCTTTTAAAATGCAATAGTCAGATAATTATTTTGTTTTTAATTTACCAATCCCATCCTTCCGTATCGTCGTCGGGCTCTAGATTAATTGCAGCTGGTTTTGATGCCGGCGGGGCTGCCTGCTGGCCTGGTCTGGCTGCTGGTTTTACAGCTGGTTTGGCAGTTGGCTTTGCAGCTGGTTTGGCAACTGGTCTAACTGATTTGGCCGCCATTGGGCGAAGTGTTCTTGTTTTGGGCTTAGGAGCAGGTTCCGGTTCCCAGTCCCAGTTTGACTGGAACACAGCAGTTTCCTGAACAATTCCTGTTCCTGCAGAGGATTTGACTGCTGTATTCTCCGTGGCGGGTGCGGCTGCGGCGGCAGAGGGCTGCGACGCTGGCAAGGCGGGCGAAGGGGACGGAGCAGCGGCTGCTTCTGATGATCCCCAAAGATTCATTATACTTGACACAGCACTAGGGGCAGCAGACGCTGTGCTTGCATTACTAGCAGCACTAGAAGGCCGATCTCCAACATCTCCCAACTCTTCAGAGGCCTTTTTGATGCGATCAACTAGCATATCAAACACCCTCTGCGCAATTTGTCTTACCTGGAGACTGGTATCCAATAATGCAGACGCAGCAGGTCCAACAAGTTTTTCAGCACACTCTTTTGGAGTAAAGTGCTGCGAAGTTTTTTGCAGGCCCTGTAACGCTGCCATGCGAACTGTGGTGGTAGGGTCACGAAGACCGCGGGCCAAAGCTGTTACAATTACCGAAGAGCGAGTCGACTTGTCCATCAGTTCCGACAGGTCACATAATAGCACAATAGTGGCCGCACGAATGTCCTCTTCGGCGTCAGAGTTTGTGCGGGCCAGCATTCGTAGTAAATCGCCATTAATTTGCCGGCTTGAAAGCTTTGGTGCAATGTATTTGACAGCTTGCAAGCTTTCTCGGCGAATCACCGCTTCTGTGTCGACAAACCCAGTACCCATTGCTGGGAAAACCTTTGACTGTACATCCCGGTCAGGGACTTTGTCAATAAAGCTTGGCAGGGATCTCAATAGCTCGAGTCTCACGGCACGGTCCATGGATGCAAACAGTTTCATGATTACTGGAACAGCCACGTTTTGGAATTGTGGGTTTTCCAAACGACAACAAAGAGCCAGGGCAAGTCTGATTCCGTCAATTCCTCCTTTGCCGGCATCGACTGCCTTTGAAAGCTCTGGGAGAACTTTGCCGCCAACAAATGCAGCGGGAATATCATTATAGCATTGGTTGAGGGTTATGAGCAGCTGGCTGAATTCGATTTCATTCAAAGCATAAGGATTAGAAGCCCACTCAGCGACTCGGACCAGCGGTGTTTCAAGGGCCTCTTTGGAGGCAGCAGCTTTTACAATTGTGCTTCTTTTACCACTTGCCATTAACGAGGAAATAATCGGCTGGATTTGAGCCGGCATATTGTCGCCCAGCATCGCTCTTGCCAGGCGACCGAATTGCCACGAGTCGACAGCAAAAGCTGCTCGATCGCCACCGGAAGAAACAGCCTGCCACCCTTGGCGTTGGATTTCTGGGGGGCAATTCTGCTCATTTTTGGGTAGTAGCGAACCATAACTCCACAGCGGGGGCGAATCGCTAGGCACGAACCCCGCCAACTCGAATCCTCCAAGCGCCCATTCGCCGTTAGCTGTTTCAAAAAGCGAGCTCAGCTGGATATTACAGTGTGCACACTTTGTGTGTTTATGCAAATTGTCCAAAGTGTCCAAAACCGTCTGCAGGGCCCATTGTCGCGCCATCGGGGAAAACTCGTTCAAGCGAGCAGAAACGGGCCGTACTGGCTCGGTGGCGATTGTAACCTGGCCCGACGAAGTGGCGTAAGAATCAATAAGCTTGAGCAGGCCAGGGATTCTCAGTTTTCGAAGCATTGCGCTCATGTTCTCTGCCAACGGCTGCTGGCCACGCGACGCCAAGTCTGTCGCGTCAAAAACAAACAACGTGCATGGCCTGCCGTCTTTCTTTATGGTTCCTTCGTAGATCTTCCAAATACGAGTGGCCTCCTCCCCAGCATCCAATGGTGCACCCTGCGAAAACGGCGAGGAGCTCAGGCTAAAGCTACTTAGCGTTTTGGTGACGAAATCCATGGCTGAGTCAACGGCGAGTCGGATCAAAAAGTAGTGTCCGGGTTGTAGGTGAAAAAGCACTGTTTATACTATTGGTTGATACATATAGAACCACTCCGAGCCTTTACCCCCGCCCTCCCGCTCGCTCCACCGCCTGCCCTCGCAACCCACCTTTAACCCGTCGCTGACCTCATCTTTTTTTTTTTCTACACCATGTCGCAGGACGTTTCGATGGCCAGCGAGCCAGAGGTAAAGATCAGCGACAAGATCAGTATTCTGCCGGGAGCGTCAGCGGACGGGTCGGCTGTGTCGTTTGAGATCAAGCAGGAAGACCACACACTGGGCAACGCTCTGCGATACATGATTATGAAGAACCCGGACGTGGAGTTCTGCGGCTACTCGATCCCCCATCCCAGCGAGGCCCACTTGCATTTGCGCATCCAGACATACGGCGAAACCACTGCCATCGAGGCTCTGCGCAAGGGGCTGACGGATCTGACCGCTGTGTGCGATCACGTCGAGGACGTTTTCCGGCAAAAGGTCGCCGACGGTAATTACGCAGATACTGCACCTTAAAAAGAGAAATAAGTTATGATATTTAAAAAAGGCCAGTGCTAAATTAGTGCTTGTGCACGCATGGGGGGGGTGGTTAGTGTAGCCATGTAGATGAGGGAAGAAACATGCTGCGTGCGCTAGGGAATCGGCTCCTTTTCGTTTTCAGCGTCTGGGTTTGCGACTCGCAGCACTCTTCTGGAGTAGTCTTCGTGGTCGGCGAGGCTGATTTGCGACTCGGACTGGTCCCAGTGCATGTACATTTGCGTTGGTTCCATGCGTTGGTCGAAGATGGGCACGAGATTCGTGTCTGCATCACTGACGCCCGAGGCCTGGCGCCGGTGGTAAAAGGATCCCTTGGGATGGAAGCCGGAGTGCTCGCTGGAGCCGTGGGGCGATGCCAGCACCGCCAGGTCGTGTCTTTTCTTCTGGCGTCTTTTGAAGAGAAAAAAGAACAGCAACCCAGCGATCAGCACCACGCCGATGCCCACGCCAACAAACGTGCCTGCGACCTTGCCGCCGTCGCTCCAGAATGTATCTTTATGGTGCGCTGGAGTTCCTGTTGGCTCGCTAGCTGTTGCATTGAACGAACTAGAGGACGTAGGCACAACGGTCACCGTCTTGATTATGCTTGCGTTGACCGTGGTGACAGATATTGAGGGCTTTTCTGTGGTTGTTGGGTCCTCTATTGAAGAGGAGGACGTCTTAGACGTGGTAGACGATGCCTGCACCGTCGACGAGATCTCTGTAGTCAATGAGGACTGGTATGAATCCACAGGGACCGTTGCTGTTACGGACGTCGTTGCCGTGGTGGACATCAAGGACGTTTGAGTGACGGTTGCCAGCGTGGAAACAACAGCGACCTTGCTCGAGGAGGAGGAAGAAGAGGCCGCGTCCGAGCTGGGAGACGACGTTCCACTGGCCTGCCCGATTTGTGCATAACCGTACAGGCCCTTGTCTACGTTTCCGCAGCGGTCGGTTTTATAGCCACCGCACGGGTCGCTGCACTCGGAAACCGAGACCGTGTCGTCAGGAGCGTAGTTGGAACACCAACAGTACAGCCCCTTCATGATAGCAAAGGCATAGCCTGAGCAATGGGTGGTGCAGGCGCCATAGGAATTGTACTGAAGAAAAAAGCCCTGCCCGCTAGCGGTGTTTGAGGAAGAGCAAGAAGTCAATGGATTTGTTATTTGGCCGCTGCCTTGAGCCAGGGCAAGCGCAAGAAGCCATAGCGATACTAGTGAATGGTATAGTCTCATTCCAGTTGCATACGATACTCTACGCGTTGCCACCCTAAATAGCTGAAACTAGTTCGAAACCGTAGGCTTTTCGGGAGTGCCGTGTACAATGCGCAGAAATCGGGTCGAAAAGCGAGGGAATGTTGTTGAACCAGAAGCCGGGTTGCCGCTTGGGATCAGAAAAATATTAAAATAAGAACAGAACAAAACCCATATCTCCCGATTATGCCGCTTTGTCTTTTCACCCACCAAATGCCAGGTGCAACCCTTACCCTCGGCACTTTGCTCCACCCAAGGAATGTATGGCCTGCTCGGTTAGACTGCGGAGATGGCGCAGAGCGACCTCGTTGGCGCGGCTTTGCCTGGTGTGGCTGCGCCAGAGGGGGCGCCGGGCCTTTTAATTTGGTTCTCTGGATAATTTCGCCGAAATCGTAGTACTTTCTTAATATTTTTTCGAGTCGACTGTGTCACCAGGTAATAGTCCCTGCTTAGCGTCAGACAGGTGCAAAGCTCTGCATGGGGTCAGGGTAGTCGCATGAGAGGCATGTCGCCTGGACGAGGCAGGGGCGGAGAGTAAGAGGCTGCAAATCCGCTTCGCCAACCTGCTTCGAGACGTATGCAAGGCACACTGGTGCCTCGGAGGCTGTGGGCATGCGACGCCGTGGGTTTTTGGACTAGACTATACGCTTAACATTAAATAGAGGCCGGCTGCGAGGCCGCCGAACTGCGCAAGGGTCGTGATCGCCGGCCGGCCATTGGACTCGATCTCCAGCAGTTCGGGGAACACTCCCATGGTGGCGATGTAGAGGAACACTCCGGCCAGCAGCGGCTCGGTCACGTCCTCGAGCTCGACGTCCAGAGGGATGGGTAGCCCGAGCCCGTATCCGCGGAATCGCTTCACAGACCCGTACAACAACGCGCCGAACGCCAGGCCGGACGAGGTGGCAAGGTGGGCGGTCAGTGCGGACGCTTTGGACATGCCCGTTTGAATCAGGATGGCAAAGTCGCCGAACTGGTGCGGAACCTCGTGTGAGCACATCAGCACAAACGACAGGATACCCTTCTCCTTGGACACATCAAATGCGAGAGCCAGTGCTGCGCCGTCGACCATGTTGTGCAAGAAATCCGCGGCAACGTTGACCAGTGCAAACGCTCCGCTGCGATGATCCTCGCTGTGCACGACAATTTCAGTGTCGGTGTCAACGACATCGAGCTCTTGCCCTTGCTCTTGCTCTTGCTTCTTGCGCCGCTGAACCCCGTCCTCGCTTGCAACCGCCGTGCTTTCTGCCCGCGCCTCGCTTAGCACCGTCGTGTGCCGGTGTGCATACACATCATGGCTGTGCGAGTGGCCCGACGTGCCCTGCGACTGAGCAATATACTTGCCCATGTATGCAAATAAAATAAATGCTATAATTGGCGCGATCCGCATCCAGGGCGGGCCGGCAAAAACCGCAGGCAGCAAATGGAACATGACATTCCCCAGCAAGCATCCGGCAGCAAACGCAACCAGAAAGCTCAGAGTCAGACCCTTGAGCGGTGGCATGATCCATAAACTGGTTGTCGAAACCAGCGTCACCAGTCCAATGGCCAGTAACGAGTTGGGCACAGGAGAGAACCTGAACAGCTCGCGCAGCAACGGGAACTCGGTGATCCCAGTGGCCAAATCGCTTCGATCGCCCAGCTCTTTCAAATGACCACTGTGATCATGCTCTCCGCCCGCTCTCAAATGGCCGTGCGAGCCATGGGCCTCCACAAGCGCTACAACCAGCCAGTAAAGCATGACAAATGCCCGGCTAAGAGCAACGGCAGGCGGAAAAAAGCAAAAAATAAAGAGTTTAACCTTGAAAAATTACACCATTTACATAACTTAGGCCGACCAGAACTTGTACTGGTGCGGTGTATCCAAACTCACTGGGCGCAGGGTCGGGTTTGGCACTTTGGCTGCTCTTGCCGGCTCCGAAATGTCCTGGAGAACTTGCGACTTTGGACATTCCCGGGCGAGTTGCACCGCCTGCTCGGCAAGCCGCACCGCCTCCTCCCCAGACTCCGCAGTGGCCTGACGGAGGGTCGTCAGCACTTTGTCGGCCTGCTGGTTCAGCGACAGCCGGTCGAGATACAGCTCCAGTCTGGCCGTGTCGAGTTCTCGCTTTTGTGCCTTGAGAACATCCTCCAGTTTGTCGAATTTGGCCATCTTGAGCTCGAGCTTTTCTAGCTGCATCGACACTGCCGATGAGAGCAACGGAAGCTGCTGCCCGTGAACGTCTTGCAGGGCCTTGGCTGCTTTATCGCCGACGGCGGCAGGATTCTTGGCCAGCAAATCCCGAATTTCTGAAAGCAGCTGGACGGTGGAATTATTGTCGGCTCCAGAGCTTTCCTCGACCTTCACCTCCTCAGCACCAGCTAGCCGGCGCCGCAACCGAGAGGATGCGTTCTTGACAAGATACGGATCTTCAATAGGCAGCTGCAAAAACTTTGTCACACAGGCAGCAGAGCTTCTCGTGCCCACATGGTAGGCAACTGCATCCCAGTCGTAGTCGTACATTTCAATACCCTCGAGTAGCAGTAACAACTCCTGGTCGGTCCATTGTTTGTTCTCAAGCTGCAGCTGGGTCATTTTAACATAGTCGTCACTAGTAAAGTTGCTGGGGAAGAGGCCATTGGTGAACGCCATGGCCGAAATTAGTTGCTTGGATTGCAAATTATGGTAACGGACCTTCGACACATCCTCGCCGCAGGTAAAGCAAGTATATTGACGCGTGGTCAGGGCAGCAAACTTGCGCTGATTCTCGTCAAGCAGGGCCATTGCGTCAGCGCTAGAATCGTACACAGAACGGCGCAGCTCGAGATTCAGCGGTGTCGTATTGAGTTCAGCCTTTTCACTGCTGGCTTTCGCAAGCGTCTCCGTAGCGGGCAGTTCTTTACCATCCGTAGACACTTCGGATCCACTCAGCGGCATGGCCGGCTCCAGGCCCCGTGGGGTATCCAACAAAATCTGGAAATGACCAGTGTACTGAGGGCCGACCAACGAGGGTCGCGTCTCGGGATCAATTTGATAGTTGATAAGTCCCCATGCCTCTAAAAAGCGGTGCACACGCATGATAGCACCAACGTCACCGGCCAAATTACGACGACACGCGGTAACTGTCAAATATTCAGTAGGGTTGAGGCGGTAGGTGTCGATCATAAAGTTGCGGTACTGGAGATAGACTTCCGATGTCTTTGTACGATTCTTTTCACTGAAAAACTCAGGAAGACCCTTTTTCTCGACCTCGTGAATAATTTCACGATCAAACCACCGCGCAAATGAGGGAATAATCACCCGGTAAACTTGACGTGCCAGGTAATGTTTGGACCTCTCTTCAATCTGAGCCTGGAGCTGGGCCTCGTCCTGGGCGGGCTCACTGCTGTTAGATGGCTGCACGGGTTCTGTGCTGGTAACCGCTCCGGAAGCAGGCGTCTCAGGCTCTGACTTTACTACTTCCTCCATTTTGTCACCCATATTGCCGTTGGTAGAAAAGGTGATTATGTCATGTGGTCCGATACCATTTTCTTTGGCAGTGGTGGCAGGGGTACCTCAAATCGATCGTTTTATTGAAAAATATTTGTTCGCCAATTGGGACAACAAATAGTTGTTTTATCCATTTTTTGTGGCTGGTTCCAATTTCTTACATTTTTCATCGCTATTCCTCGCTTACTTTACTCCAACCCTTACTGCATTTTGGGTTACTTCACTGACGCGTATGGATCTCGATACGCCACCCCTTCTTCCGTCTTCAGACGGCGGATCGCCGGATAATGGCGTGGAAAATATGGATTCAGACGCGAGGCTGCAACGCATAAAGTATTTGGTCGAACAGTCAAAACTATTTGCTCGGTTTCTCACGGAAAAACTGCCCCAAGACCCGGCGCCTGAACCCGCAAAGGAGCCTGCGAAGGAGCCACCGCAAAAAGTAGACAAACCCCGACAGTCAACGCGAGCTACAAAGCAACTTTCTCTGGATTCGTTTTACAAGTCCACGGACAAGGCACCGGTAGCTGAGGCTGACCAGCCAAAGGGATTCCAGGCCCCCAAATCTATAGTTGTGAGTCTGCACCCGCACCAATTGATTGGCGTGGAGTGGATGATCACTCTTTATCAAAACGGACTCAATGGAATTCTCGCCGACGAAATGGGACTCGGTAAGACAATCCAAGTGGTGGCATTTTTGGCATATCTACTGGAGCAGGGGATTTCGGGACCATTTTTGGTAGTCGCCCCGCTCTCTACCATCAAAAACTGGGAGAAGGAGTTTGAAAAGTTCTGCCCATCCATCAAAACGTGCTGTTATTACGGGGCTCCGCCAGCTCGTACCAAATTGCGACGTCAGTTCATTAAAAAGGGCGAGTTGCAGATCCCGGTTTTCATCACCAGCTACGAAATCGTCATGCAAGACGCTAGATTCCTCAACAAGATTAAATGGAAATATGTCATGGTCGACGAGGGCCACCGATTGAAAAACATTAATTGCAAACTTATGCGCGAGTTAAAAAAATACCCCTCCGCAAATCGCATGCTCTTGACTGGTACACCTTTACAAAACAATCTACAAGAGCTGTGGTCTCTTTTGAACTTTTTACTGCCCGATGTATTCACAGATTTGGATATTTTCCACTCTTGGTTTGAGAATGGAGGTGGTAAGGCAATTGGGGAAGGCGATGAGTCTCAGTTGGTGACATCCCTTCACTCAATCCTTCGCCCATTCTTACTCCGACGACTCAAGTCTGAACTTAATCTTAATCTGCCGAGAAAACGCGAATACACTATCTTCACTGGTCTTACTCCTCAGCAGACAGAGCTGTATGACCATATTCTCAAAGGAAATGCAAGAGATTATGTCGTTAGCTTGATTCTTAAGGAACGAAATCAAACAATTGAGGACAAAGGAGACGGTCCCCGTAAAAAACGCCGCATAGATTACAAGGAGTTGGAGTCCGATGTGGAGTTTGATGAGGAGAGCGAATCCGAGTCCGAATCCGAGCCTGAGGAATCCCTGGATACAACTACGCATCAGATGGTCAAGTTAGCCCACCAAGAGCTTCGAGGAAAGAGGTTTTCTAATATGATCATGCAACTCCGGTTGGCCTGCAACTCTCCTTTCCTGTTTTACTTCCCGTGGACTGAAGGGCCAGTAGATGAGAGAATCCAAAGCTTTTCGGGTAAGATGATTGTTCTAGATGCCTTGGTTACTCGGCTAAAATCCCAGAACCACAAAGTTCTTATTTTCAGTCAATTCACAAAAATGCTTAATCTTATCGAACTTTGGGCCGGTATGAAAAACTACAGATACTTAAGAATTGACGGAAGCACAAGTCAGGTGGAGCGTCAAGAAATGATCGAGGAGTTTACTCCTACATCCGATGTCGATCTGTTCCTTCTCTCTACACGGTCAGGTGGCCAAGGTATCAATCTCACCGCTGCCGATACCGTCATTCTTTTCGACAGTGACTGGAACCCCCATCAAGATCTACAGGCTATGGATCGCGTTCACCGCATTGGCCAGACTAAACCTGTTCTTGTGTTTCGGTTGGTAACAGGTGACACTATTGAACAAAGCCTCTTAGAGCGGGCTAACGACAAACTTGAGCTCGGAAATTTGGTGATCGAAAACGGACGCTTCAAAGGGCTTGGTGTCAGTCAACTTGAACAAATAGAGAGCATGGGACGCCAGCTCCAGCAGCACAAAGTAAAGTTTGACGGATCGCTCAGCGTGAGCCCTGAGGATTTTGATCGCATGTTAGATAGGAGCAATGAAGCATACGACTTTGCTTTAGAGCATCCACAACTCAGTGAGAACATATACTGTAGATAGGCGAATTCTTTTTTTTATTTTTATTAAAAAAAACCTCAAAAAAACAAAAAATGCAGGTCCCAACCGGGAATTGAACCCGGGACCTCTCGCACCCTAAGCGAGAATTATACCACTAAACCATCGGGACGACCTGCTGAAAACCTAAGGATTTTGTTATTTATGTATCGTATGATTTATATATATTTTTACGTGAAATGAAGTATATGCATTAAGTGAACGTTTTAACCTTACCATAAGGTAGTATTCTGCTTCAATTTTATGAATAAGACGTGCCCCTTCCCCTCCCCCCCCGTTCATTCTAGGTACGATTACCGGTTTTTCATTCTGAAACCCCCGAGGAGAAGTTTTAGAAATAGTCGTAAATGGTTCAACCAAAATCAACGGCGTCAGCTCAGCTTTTGTAGTACTTTAAGTCTGCTCGAAAGTGATATTGTTCCGGGAATATTCGTGCGTAGGAAACTGCAAACATACAAGCGAGCTGTGTTAATACCCCCGATACAACTGCCGATCTCATTGGCCTGTATAGTGGCTACAATCGTTGTACACTTATTGTTCTCATTGCGCTAGTATTTCAGTGGGTCACGTTTGGGTGCACTGCTTTGACTGCAGACGTAACGCACCCTGTTGGCCTGAGTCTTTCAGGAGTAGGTTGACATATCCGACTATAGCCCGACCGGTTCAAATGGCATAGGCATGTCGACAGATAGCAGCATATAACGTACCAAAACAGCCCAGAAAAAACAAAAATAGCAGGTCCCAACCGGGAATTGAACCCGGGACCTCTCGCACCCTAAGCGAGAATTATACCACTAAACCATCGGGACGACCTGCTTGTCAAATGTAGGTAGTCTACCGTTATATAGGCAGATCCACCAAAAACTAGTTTCTTTCTCCTCAAGTATTATCTGTTCTGCAACGATATATTCGACAATTCGACCTCGATATTCCCAGCATCCATTCCAGTAGATTATTCAGGGAGTCTGATGGATTCAGTGTCCATTTTTAAGCGCGTTTACCGATTCGTTTCGGGCAAAGATAAGCCCATGAGCAGTATGAATATGTATAAACACGCTTTATTCGCGACTCTGTCTTCTGGAACCTCATTATCAGTTTATGCGATAGGATGAAAAAAAAAAAAAAATTTAGCAAAAAAATAGCAGGTCCCAACCGGGAATTGAACCCGGGACCTCTCGCACCCTAAGCGAGAATTATACCACTAAACCATCGGGACGACCTGCTTGTAGGTTGGTGCATGGTAATCATTATATACCAAACTTTAAAAATTAAGATTCTATAACCTGTTGAGTACTTCTAATGCATAATTTCTGTATTCGTTGCTCTTTACTAGCTGCAACCACTATATTGTTTTATAAAACAACCTCTCGGCACCCGTATATTGCGTATTTCGAGTTACTGAAGCCTTCAGGTGGTCGCGTTCAAATTTGGTGTTACCGCTACCGTTTTGTTTCCCTATTTGGAATGTGTTTAGCACCAAAATATCCTGACCTTGTATTTATCTACCCCTTTCCGGTTCATATTTGTGAGTCGTTAGTATGTCGCTAGCTGTCTGTTGTGACATATTTTTGCGCTTGTTTTATAACGTCAAGGTCCATTTCAGTAAAGTAGTGCTGACTCTTTTTTTATTTCTTTCTGTACATATCGTAGTCGGCCCTATGCTTTTGATGTTAAAAGGTTTTGAGACAAAAAAAAAAAAGTTGTTGCTGTGTTACTATGGAGATTGATTAAGTTGCGCAAGCGATTGTAAGAGGAGGGTGGTTGAACCAGTCGACTACAATCAAAAAAGAGAGAGTTTACCATTAGGCATTAGGTGGCTTGAAATGACCCACAACTACTGAATCAATATCCACGAAAAGGGGATCACGACGATGAAGGTGGTTATGAGCGAAATCAGAAAGATCAGCAATAGCTTTATTCAAGCCATCAGGGTTAACACCAAACGATGCAGCCAGCGACTGGAACTTGTTTAAATTAAAAGTCAGCATATAGACTTGTTCAGCGGTGATCAAAGCCGACGGGTCATTGGACTGAGAGAGAGCTTTCGTCATTAAGTTGGAACCGGCAGTAACAATATTGCTCAAAGGACCAATCCAGGCAACATTAGACACACTACTGGGTCGTCCATGAAGAAGATCATCCAGAACACCACTAGCATACCCGGCGGCATACTGAAGACCATCAGAGAGCTTTCCCATGGTAGCCTTGGTTTGGTCACCTAAATTCTGCAGGAAACCGAGAACATCACCAGTTACATCCTGAAGGACAGTCTGGTCCAAAGAGTCAGAGGCGGCCAAAACCACCGGTTTGCCAGATTCATGATAGTCAGGTCGGTGCGCAATGGGAGAGGCGGTCATTTTGCTTGGGACACCAAGCGAAGCACTGGTCTCTTTGACCCCTTCAGATGCTGCACGCGAGAAGGAGAACAACAAAAAAGCAGGAACTAAAACAGCGAAACCTTTCATTGCAGTACGGGGAACGAGGCGAAGGGGCCTCTTATGGATCTACAAATACGGTTTAAGTTGAGCGCCGTTATTCCCAGGTGATCAAAGTTAAAATAGAGTGCTTAAAATATGACGCTTTCAAACAAACAATAATAAAAAAACTTTAAAAAGAAAAAAGTAGAACCGAAAGTCAAAAAAAAAAAAAACTGCAGCACCTTCTGTTCTCACATGGTCTCCCACTGTAATACTTGGTAAGGCTCTCAGATGGTTCAATAGGACTGATCGGACGGGAAGTCTTGCTTTCATCTGGATATGGCCGCAGCCGCAAGTAATTTCTTAAGCACATATATGTACCTACATAAAAATAAAAATCACCACAGATATTTCTGAAATGGCCATGGAACTTGTTGGAGCAACAGAAATTGCCCTCAGATGGTGTCTGGTATATTACCGCTCAGTGCTTCATGGTGTCATCACCTTACTCCCAACCGGTGGCTGCCGCAATGTTCGAAATCGGAGCACGATACGATATTCTGGCAGCTATTTACGAACACTTTGTGACTACGGCAAATTACGACGCTGCGCGGGTGTTTGCGTCAGAAGCGGCGGTGCCGAATCCAGAGTTAGGGATGGTGTTGGTGCGGCACGAGGTAAAGAGAGATATCGAAGGAGGCCGAATTGAGGCCGCTCTGGAGACTCTGCAGCAAGAGTACCCAGCAATTGTGGAAGAGCAGTCAGCGTTGCTATTTGAACTAAAGCTAATGCAGCTTATCGAGCTAATTCGAGCCAGCGACTTTGACGCAGACCCCGCATCAATTGATCCGGCCCTGGAGTACGCACGGGCCCAGGCTCTTCCGTTGGTGAAATTGGATCAAGCAGAGGACGCTAAGCGGATGGTACAATTGCAAAAAGTCATGGCCCTGGTCTGCATTGATGCGAGCAAAGGGCTGCCGACGGTGTTGGAAGAGCTGCTGGATCAGAGGACCCGGGATGAGCTGGCGGTCAGAGTGAATGGCGAAATGCTAAAGTGCCATGGTAGCAAAGAGATGTCACGCCTGGAAAGCCTTCGACTGTTACGAGATATGCTCCGTAAAAGTGTCTGCAGCGCATCGTGCAACGACTACAGAGTGGAGGGCATCGACTTTGTAGAGTTATAAACTATTGACAAAATATCTATTATGCAAAGAAAACACAAAACCACCTATTTCTTCTTGTTCTTTCTCTTCTTTTTCCCGCCAGTGGGCTTTGGGCTTGGACTAGGGCTGGGACTCGACGGGGCTGTTCTGCCCTCGTTGGCGGCGTCAATATCGGCGTGGTACTCGTGGAATTTGTTGATCAGAGCCTTGCGTTCGAGTCTGAGGTCCTGGGAGCCTGAAACGTCCACATTGTCTAGCTTAATAGTGTTCTGGAGAATGATCTCGCTGAGCAGCCGGTACTCCTTATCGCGGGCCTTCGCGTCAGCTGGTGGAGATTTGATAAATGCATTGATCCGGTCCTCTCCCAGTTCCGCATCTACAGCCTTGGCGACAGCGTCTAGTTGCTGCTTGGGAGAAAGGGGGGCCGTCGTTGCTTTCGGGGCCGGAGCAGGCGCTGGATCGGCTTCGTCAGTGCGCTTGAAGACAGCAACCACTGTGCCGCCATTGATAAGTCCGTAGTCTTCCAGGGACGCCTTGTTATTGGACATCTTTCGCTGCGGCTTGAGCACAAATAAACTAAGGTGAGTGACCGGCACTTTGAACTGCTTGGCTAGCATGTTGCGCAGAGATCCAACCGTCACTGAGTTGTCCGTATAGTCTTCGGCAGTGAATGTGATCCGGTATTCTTTCTTTTCGTAGTTTACCACAATATACTGGATTTTGGGGCCGCCAAAAAGCGAAGCCAGCCGGCCGAACATTTGGTAATCTGTCTAACTCTCCAATGTCAAACATTATAGGCTTTATTTGTGTAAGTAACCAGAGAAATTGGCGGGCCACAGGGCTAACCAGATCGTGCTAGCATTAATATGCTTGATACCCGTGCTTATATTGGTTGGCGCGGAAATAGCCTACATTATTGAAGGGCTGAAGACCCCGGAGGATCGCCGGCCCGCACACGAGAAACAGGAGTACCAGGACGAGCCTGAGGATGCACAAAACCACTGACCCACTGTGATCCGCCCCTGCAGAATTGAGTTGGCTCCTCAATTGCTCGCCTGCACCCACTCGTACCGAGCCACGCCCCACTCCGTGTCTGCGCCGCAAACTGCCGCAAAACGTCGAAACTACACCGCCCTCTCCCCACGAGCAGGACAAACTGTCTATTTATACCGCCCGCTTGCCAATTCGTTCAGGCCGTTGGACCAATTACCCTACCTACCCATACCTATATCCTCTGACAAAGCAACGGTCAACTTTTTTCATCCAAAATGGCCGGAACTCCTCTACCTTCGAACGATTCCTATCTGGGCTCGATTACCGCCTACCTGAACGGCCCCGCTCGCCCCATTATCGTCAACACGGCGTTGTTTGTTGCCGGCGTTGCCTTCATCCAGTCCTCCCTCATGGAGTACCTTGCCCCTCAGCTGTAAATATTCTTCCCCCATCACTCTTTGCGTAGCGCCCGGAATGCCTGGTCAAACATCGTTCGCAGCTCCTTGTAGCTTATAACCATTCGCACCGTCTCGTCGTGTGACACCAGCAGGATGTTTTCGTCTATTCCGGCGTCCAGCTTGTTCAGTGCCGCCAACGCGTGGGCCAGGTCCAAGGACGGCCGCTCCTGGTCCGTCACCTGATGAAATACGTAGTCCATAAACAATTTGAGTGGATACTGCTCTCCACTGGGCGCCCAGGTGGGGTCGTTAGCCTGCTCGGCCCACCCCATGACGAACTCCAGTTTGCACAGCAGTCTCACAAGCCGGGCGTTTTCGAGCTCGTGGGAAAGCGTTGCTTCGAGATCGTCGACTGCAGCAAACGCAGTGTCCACAACACGAAGCAGGTGCGGGGCCAGTGCCCTCATGACTTGGGCCTCCAGCGTATCCCGCTCGCCATGCTCGTTGACCACCGAGTCGGCCGGAGTGGGCTCGTAGTCGAGCAGCAGGTCAACAAACGCCATCATTGACGGCGAATACTTTGACATTGCAGGATGTCTGGCATCAATGCTGTCCTTGGTTGAAGACGAGCCAGCAGTGAGCTTCAGCAGCATTTCACCAAGCTGGTACCAATCTTGGCGTTGGCGTTCGATGGTGGGAGGCAGTGTATCGTACTCCAAGACATCCCGCAGTCCGCAAGACCCTATCCGCAGCCGATTCTTTTGTGTCACAAGGATGCTGCGACAATCCAGCACGCCAGCAGCCAGATTGTGACGGTGGATAGCGTGCAATCCGCCGGCCACCTGGGTAACAAACGACCACAGCAGACCCTCGGGCAGTGTTCCCGAGCTGTATGCAGTCTCTATGGGTTCTGCAAGCGGGTAGTACTCGTATACAATCACCAATGAGCTATCACCGAATGCCACGGTTGTGAATGCCTCTACCACGCCAACCAGGGCACTAGAGGCGACCCTCACCCACTTTGCAATGAACGACAGGGCCTGCTCGCGGGGCAGCTCGTAGTTTTCGACGCGGAGCAAACAATAAGTCCGACCGTCTGTGTTTGAAATCGCCTTGTATCGCCACATCTTCTGGCCAAACCGGCCCTTTGAATCCAGCTTCGTGTCAAGCGGCATCAGCGAGTGGTACACATGCACGAATTCAGGCAAAGTTGTGGTAGGTAAGACCTGTAAAATAGCATCGTTGCGTCTCTGCAGCATTTCCCGTAAATCAGAGCTAATAAACAGGTCCTGAGCCGCCCGCTGATGGGCCTCGAGTGCCGGCCGCACCCGGAACGGAGTGGGCGCATATAGATGGTACTGAAGAGGATGCAGCGGTGCATGGTACAGCTGGTTATACTCCGACAGCATCGGAGAAAACTTTGGAGTCAAATCGCTAAATACACCGACCTCGGGCACCGCATTTGAACCAGCAATTGACGCTGCCGGCCCAGTTGGCACTCCTGCAGGGCCAGTGGGGGGAATGAGACCTGAGTTCGGCACCAATGGCGAAGACGAGGCAGCAGGACCAGATGGAGCGGCCCCAGAGGGTGGTCTCTTTGGACTGAACACGGACGTCGGGTTGAATTTCTTGGCCTCGACCCCTTCTGAGGATGTTGGACGCAACGCCGCGGCCTGACCAGCAGAACTACCTGGACCAGGGCTGCTTGCACCACTTCCACCTCGACGATCAGCTACTGTAAAGCTGCGGTTGGGATTGAATCGTGATTTAGGATTGAACCGTGCCTTGGGGGACCTGCCTGGGCTACCGTTGCGCGCTGCGCTGTTCAGAGGACTGCCGGTCGACGGCCCCGATCCGCCGCCGTCTGTGCCTAGCTCGCCCATCGAAGCACTCAGCCCACCCGCGGCAGACCCGCTAGACGGCCTGAACGCTGGCGAATCCGCCCTTAGCGATTGCGCCCTCTCGTCACTTTTGGACATGCTGCTGACAAAACACTAACCTTCCATCCTCTGCCATCCATGTACCTTGTTACCGGCACATCATCGGGAATTGGGCTTGAAATTGCCAAATACTTGGTTTCACAGGGCGCCATGGTCGTGGGTGTTTCACGGCGCCAGAGCCCGCTCGAGCACGAGCGCTTCCGGTCGCTGAGTGGCGATGTCTCCGACCCCAAGCTGCGCAACCAGATCGTCAGTGCGTTGGGCGGCCAATTGGACGGTGTGGTTTTCAATGCCGGCGTGCTGGAGGCTGTGACGACTCTGGCTGCTGCTGACGCCGACGCGTGGCGACAGGTGTTCGACATCAACCTGTTTTCCATCGTGGGCATGCTGCCTGATCTGATTCCTCTACTGCGCAAGTCGCACGGTAGAGCCATTTTTGTGTCCTCGGGTGCTTCAACCTCTGCGTACCAGGCCTGGGGCGCCTACGGTGCTTCGAAGGCTGCTCTCAACCATCTCAGCATGACGCTGGCCAAGGAGGAGCCGGACATTATCTCGGTTGCCGTAGCGCCCGGAGTGGTGGGAACGGAAATGCAAAAGAGAATCCGCGAGACCTACGCTGCGTCCGATCATATGAAGAAAGAGGAGGCCGAGAAATTCCACTCTCTGCACCAAAACAAGCAGCTCGTCAACCCCGAGGACTCGGGACGGCTTTACGGCAACCTGGTTATGAAGGCATCCGCGGATCTCTCCGGCAAGTACCTACGCTACTATAGCGACGAGCTCCTTAAACCTTACAATTAAATACATTTTATAGTCAACCAACCTCCGCCATCGATTTGTCATGCGCACTGGTAGAGTTCTTGCAGCGATTCGACCAAAAGTGGCCAGTCCGGCGGCTGGGGCGGCGCCAAAATTCAGAATAGGACCGTGGGGGATTGCTTTCGTGTTGGGCGGACTAGCGTTTGCCAGCTGGGTCGCCAAGCCGTCGAAGGTTATGCCTGTGTCTGCCATGGACACTTTCAAACCTCGCATCGCGATTGTGTTTGTGCTGGGAGACTCGAAGGGCCAGGCCAAAGAATTCGCAGGTGCCAATGGCTACGAGTATATTGACGCACTCAAGAACCCGCAAGAAGCCATGGGGCCGCTGGTTCAACAGGGACACACCAAATTCATAATCGATCACGTCCCTGTGGGAGACCTGGCGCACTTTGAGCAAAACGTCGTCGAGTGCGATCTTGCATTGGACTTTGACGGCTCTGCACCCCAGTACCTCAAGAAAACAAACAGAGTAGAGGAAATGGAATCCAAAACCGTTTTGGATGCACTAAAAGAGCGCAACCTCGTTTAGCCCACAGCAGCTGCAAACCTATGCATTTCTGTGTACCCTGCATATCGGCGGTATTTTTCAACCGACTATTAAAGCTCCCGTCCTACCACACACTTTTGCCCCCAAATGTATCTTGTCACAGGAACCTCCTCTGGTATTGGTCTTGCCATTGCAGGGTACCTTCTCGACCAAGGCGTCGAGGTTGTGGGCGTCTCCCGCCGTTCTACGCCGATTTGCCACCCAAAATTCCACCTTGTCCAGGGCGATGTTGCTGATCCCAAAGTCCATGAACAAATACTGGCTCTGGTGAACGGAAAACTAGACGGGGTGGTATTCAATGCAGGCATTCTCGACGCTATCACCAAGCTCGACGCATCCGACGTCGATGCATGGCGCAGGGTTTTCGAGGTCAACCTGTTTTCAATTGTAGGCATTCTGCCTGTTTTAACTCCTTCTCTCCGCAAATCTGAGGGAAATGTTGTTTTTGTTTCCTCCGACGCCGCAACTGTCCCGTTCCAGGCATGGGGTGCCTACGGAGCATCGAAGGCCGCCGTTAACCATTTGAGTATGACCTTGGCCAAGGAGGAGCCCGCAATCACTTCAGTTGCCGTCGCGCCCGGTATTGTCGCTACACCCATGCAGGAGAATATCCGTGAAAACCACACCTCTAGTGGCCATATGGACGACAAGGAGGCGAGCTATTTCCATGACATGTATCAAGAGGGTAAACTTGTCACTGCTGAACAGACAGGCAAGATGTACGGCAATTTAGTTCTTAATGCCGGCAAGGAACTGAACGGAAAGTATTACTGCCATGACGATGTCGCCCTCAAATCATATAATTAGAGAACTCGTACTGGATGCCCTGGTCGCTGCCTACGTAGTAACCTAAATGCGGTGTGAGTTCTAACAAGAACCTCGTTCGATATCGGAACAGTTTAGTCAACTGGCAAGTAGCGTTGCTTCAAAGTATCATTGAATAGGTGAACATATCCATAGAGCAGAGCTCTGGCAGTGCTTTGTCCAGCGCAATGACATCGAATGAGCAGTATATGTACAAAGAAGATTGTACTGCAAAGGAGATTGCACGGCAAATGCAAGAACCCAGCTGTTCAATACTCATACGTTTAGCCCTTTTGCTTCTTTGGCCTCCACATTTTCAATGACCGCAGATGCACCTCAGAATTATACGGTGGACATAAGCGATTGAGTTATACAGGCCAAGAAGCCAAAAAAATCGATGAAAAAGCTGCTATATAATAAATAATCTACGAGGGACACCACCCACACATGTCCTGAAGCAACCGTGAGACCTTCTCTTCAGTCGGCGGCATACTAAGCCTACCGTCAAAAGGACCCAACGGTTGGTTCTGGTTACTTGTGACAAGAACAATAGGCGTGTTTGTGTTGGCATTGGATGTTGATTGGACAACGTTGCAAAACTCTATTGCGTTAATAGCAGCCTTGAAATCGTCACTCACGATAATGAGATCGAACTTTGTCAGTCCCGCCGCCGTGCGCAGAGCCTCATCACGGGTCGTACTTTCGATAACATTACAGCCGAGTGTTGTCAACACTGCTTCTAGGCTGGGCACGACAGTTGGACTGGTGCTACAGACCAACACGTCCGGGGCGTAATTCCGGAGTTGGCCGGTCTCGCGTATACCGCTGTTGCGATGTGAAATACGACGCCGGCGCTCAACTCGAGTCAGCAAGAGCGTGGCCGTGGAGTTCGCTGCACTAGAAGTCCCAGAATTCGTAGCTGAACCACTACCAGAGGATGCATGCACGTTTCGTGCATCGTCAGTATCGCTTGAATGAGGGCTGTCGTAGTGATCAGACCAGGAGCTTGTAGCAACAAGCAGGGGCGACCGACTTGACGAAGTGATTGAGTGACGGCGCTCACCCTCGATGCGAAGTTTGGTGATGACCTGTTTGTTTGCCCGTTCGAGCTCAGACAGATTTTTGTAGGAAAAGGCTCCGAATTCATCAGCAGAAGAATCAAGCCGGAGAATCTCCGAAGAAGTCGGGCTTGAAGTCCGTACACTTCCAGTGCTCAATCTAAAGTGGTGGCGCCCCGAACTGCTTCCCGGACTACCAGTATACGTTGATACGGCACCACTTGACTGACGATGTTCTGGAGTAGACGCCTGGGTATCCAGGCCAGCCGCAAGCTCCTCAGGAAGAGCAGGTGCACCTCGAGCATCAAAGTAAGCGACACTTTCTGCGGACGTTTTAGGGACAAATGTTGGCTCCATGTCGTATAAACTATGCCATTTGGTTTCAGCAAAAAACGGGTGCGATTTGATCCTTGCAACATCGTGGAGACGAGTTTCAGGATCCAAGTCCAATAGCTTGTCAATGAGGTCTTTGGCCTCCGCGGAGATGTCCTGTTCTGGCTCGAGCTGGGGCCAGTTTATGCGTCGGGCAAGAATGTTGTCGAAAACCTTTTGTGGTGTTTCGTCATTGAAAGGTGGGTAACCATAGACTAGCTCGAAAATAATGCACCCAAGAGACCACCAATCTGTGGCATTACTGGGGCGAACGTTGTTGATCGTTTCAGGGGCAACGTAATCCGGGGTGCCAACGAAAGTAGGTGGCTGGGTAGTTTTAGTATCCAAATGAAAAGGAGAAACATCGCGAGAAACCGCAGACATCCCCGGAAGGCGGGTTTCTGAGCGAGGCCGACGAGGCTCATCTGCGCGAATAGCCAGTCCAAAATCCGAAAGCTTGAGATGTCCCTTGCTGTCGATAAGCAGATTGGCAGGTTTCAAATCTCGATGAATCACACCCTGCGCATGCACCGACTCAATGGCCATGACAGTCTCGGCCGCGTACTGGCGGGCCCACTCTTCCGTGAGGCAGCCTACTGAATGCAACAAAGATGCGACATCACCTCCATTCAGAAACTCCATGACAAGATACAAAAAGTCACGACTTTGAAATGTAAAATAGAGCTTGGCGACGTGGGGTGAGTCTGCAGTCGAAATCATAATCGACCGTTCCGCCTTGACGTTTGTAACCTGATTCTTTTGAACCATGTCACTTTTCTTCATAGTCTTTATAGCAAAATACTCGCCCGTGAGTTTCTTGCGGGCAAGATGGACAACACCGAATGCACCTTGAGAGATCGGGCTTATGACCGTGAAATCATGAATGGAGGGCAAGACGGGTTTGCCAGCAACCACAGGCTTTGTGATGGAAAGACGACGTTCAGCAACTTCACTTGATGGGCTGCTTGAAACCGACGATGACATGCTTGCTCTGCGGAATGCTCTGTGAAGCTGGCTAGGCCTGCGGGTTGCCACCAAGCGTGATGGCGGAGGGTTTGGCGAGATGTGAGGAGAGAGATGCGGGGAGTGGTGAGGGCTGAGTGACGGAGACGCACACGGCGAATCAAAGGGACTGAGATAATCGGAGCCTCTTCGAATTGGTGCGGCGTTGCTAACGTCCACGTCGACTTTGGCCCCCTCAGACGCGGCTGCAATTGCCGAGTCGATAGCCGAGCGAACCTGGACTTCAACCTCTTTAGACAACTGTTTTGTGTACTGGAGATGTGATTCCAAACGATTGAGGGCCGATGTTTTGGCAGCAATCAGATCCATAGTGTCCTTGACCACACAGTCGAGCTCAGATATCTCACAAACAATCGGTTCAACCAACGACTGTAAATGTGGCTTTTTCTGGGGTCGAGTGAACGTGACGTCGGCAGAGTTTGTGCTGTTTGATCTTTTGAGCGGTGTTACCTCAAAGTCAAACGTCAATTCTTCACTTGCACCGCTATCGGTGTCTGAAGGAATGTCAACACTCAGGCCCTGGTCACAACGGTCTAAAATATCAAGCAGAACATCTCTCACAGGATCATCTGCAGAAGCCAGGGGGGAAGAAACACGGACTGCAAATCTCGACTGAGACGGTATTGGCCCCGACCTTTTCACTGCTAAAAAAGAACCGCGGTATTCGATAGGTTCGCCCGGAGCAGCGGCAAGCATGGCTGAAACCATCTGACGCTGCTCTTGCAGAGCCTCATGACAGCGCAGAACCTCGTCCTCTGTTTCGGAAATAATCAAACACAATTCGCAATGGCGCTCATACCACCACGCATGGACGTACCGGTCACAGATATGGCAGAGTTCAGTTGGAGGGGCAGGCAGCGCCGATGCCTGATCTTTGACGGCTGTAATGAGCCTGTCGAGGAAATTGGCCAGAACTTCGACCCCAAAACCAACAATGTTGGCCAAGCGGGCGGGCAAGATTACATCAATTTCGTCAGGCGGCTCTTGCTTGGATATCAGCCACAGCGGATAGCGGCTTCCAGGCTCGCCTACTAGGATTCCCTGACCTTCAACCGGTATAGACGAGTTTTCTGACGTTTTGAGGTCAAATTGAGCGAATTGCAGGTCGTTTTCTCTCAATCTCACCAGCAAAGCGGCGATTGCCCGAACGTCCTCCCCGCCTGCGCCCTGCTGCCCGGATATCTGGGACGCGATCGGCCGCCCCACGCAATCCGCCGTCGACAGCCCCGTCAATAGCGTCCACGTAGGCGAAACATATCGGACCTCGCCGGACAATTCGAGCTCTAAAACAACAATTAAATGACCGCTGGGGTCACGGGGTTCCATTACAAAGCAAAGGCGGATAAGAGCGCCTGCGATTGAAATGTAGAGGCGATAGAATGTACCTAAGGGCTAATTACGGCTAGGCGGTGCGCTCGATAAGGTGGAAGCCACTTGAGGTTTCCACGACGCGGGACATCTCGCCCGGCTTGAGGGCGAAGGTAGCGTCCTCGAATTCCTTTTGCATTTCGCCGCGACCAAAGAAGCCGAGGTCGCCATTTTTACGAGCGGACGAGCAATCGGACTCCTTTGCGGCAAGCTCACCCAGCGACGCAGCGCCGGAGCGGATGCGGGCCTCGTGGCCCAGGATAATTGACTTGGCCTCGTCCTTTGTGCGAGTGATCTCGGCCTCTTTCCAGGACGACGGGCGACGACTTTCACGGTGCTTGATGAGCAGATGCGAGGCACGTACTTTTTCTTGCCCGCTCTTGTCGCTGGTGGCCGCCATTTTCACCGTGAGGTACTCCTTGAGCTTGACGAGGTCCGAGCCCTCCGGGGGCTCCCACGAGGACTCTCCGCTTTTGGAATTATAGTAGTACGGCAAGTCATGGCTTTGGGAATGGCGGACTTCCCAATTCTCAGGCAATCCTGTTTCCGGCCCCACTGAAGCAACTGATTCGTTTACCATTCTGTTGAGATGACAAAAGAGGTTCCATACGTTCCCCCTCCCCATGCTGCTTACCCACCAGGGCCCACGCATGTGTTTGGGCTAGGGTTAGACACTCAGAGTCGTGCTCGCTCGCCGTCCTGTGCTCCGCTGTGCTCTGCTGCCTAGAATGACGACACTGTTGCCTCCAGAGCTTTTGGACCGCGATGTGGATTTGATAAATTTGTCGCACCCTAAAACAGGGAAACTCACGACCTTTGCCGCTACAGAATCCCTACTGTTCCAAAAGGTCGTAGTGAAAAATTCAGGCCCACATTCACTGCTCTTTGACGGTTACGTGGTGTCTGATCCTTCTATTAGCGTGTTCATTCCCGTGAATCCGTTTTTCGTCGTGCTCCCTGTTCTTTTCAAGTGCAAAGATCGGCACCTTCCTTTGGACTTGTTAATGGACATGCTCGGCGACGACGATTCGGACGCGTTTCCAACACACTTGCTACAAGATTTGGACAAAATCTGCCAAAACGAAAACGAAATGTACAAATTGGACCTCGAAAAGCTGTTCGTATGGCTCTCTGCGCTGGTCGCAGAACTCGAAATTCCCGCGTCACTTTCTGCAAAATATACCCGGGCAATAGCACCCATAGACCCCACACAACCGATCGACGAGTCACTGAAACAGTCTGTCAAGGAATTTGCTGCGTTGCAGCTTGTTTGCAGCTGGCTGGACGAGCCTACGTCTGAATGGCTCAACTCAAAGTACGATTTCGCAGGCCTGACTGCGCACGTAGACGCAATCCAAAGCGAAAGAGCAGCATCATTGGCATTACAGCGTTTGAGCGAGCCTGCAGCAGCGAAAAAAGCTCGAGTACCGCCTGCCAAACGGCCCAAGGTGTCAAAAAACAAATCCGTGTTGGATTTTTTCAAAAAGGTATAGATTATCTGGTTAAATAGTTATCGTAATACCATTTGAGCTCTTGAATGCTTTCCAGAATATCGGATCTGGCACTGTGATTTAATGATTTCTTGGGCACTTTTTCCATGAGCATCGGATTGTGCCTGTACCCAATTTCTTTGATGGACGAGACGTCAATCAGTCGGTAATGCAGAAAATCCGTAACTTTAGGGAATTCGCGTAGCAAAAACAGCCGGTCAACGTGCACAGAGTTGCCAGCCAGAATACCCTCGCGCTGGCTCATGTGCTTTTTCAAATAATCAAGTAGTTCAGACTCGACTTGAGGGGCGGTGTTTGTCGAATCAAGCACCTTTTGAATAAGACCAGTCTTGGAGTGCGTCGTTTGGCACCACTCGTCCATACCGTCCAGCTTCTCCTTGGGCACATGGATAACCCGTTCAAAGCCATTGCGCTCGATCAAGTCCAGCTTGGCGTCCGTGAGCAAGCAGCATATCTCTATGATGTTATCTGTCTGATGGTTCAGCCCGGTCATTTCACAATCGATCCATACTAGGGGCCCCGGCATCCTTCGAATTCGTCGTCGATAGACCTGTGAAAAATGCCTAAGCATAGTAAGCCTATTTGACAAGTATTTTGGGGGGTTTCATATATAGGTTAGAACAAACCGAATAGCTTTTTGGGTGCTGGGGCAGCAGGCTCGTAGTGCTCGTCGTCTTCGACATCAAGATAGTTGAAGGCCATGTCGTAAAAGACGGGCTTGGCAGGCACAGGCTGGAGCCGGCCCTCGAGGTTGGCCAGACGAGACAGCACTTTTTCCGGTGGACCAACGGGGTGCACACCGATATTATCAGAAACAAAGCCCTGGGAAGAGCCACCAGCAAGTAGTGCAGCGAGGCCGTGGCGCTTTGTCACTAAACCATCGAGCTGCGACCGCCATTTTTCCACTTGCGACGCGCTAACCGGCAGCTCATCGACAGAGATGGAATCAGCAACGAGGGACTTGGCCCGCACAACTAGGGCCAACGCAGCAGCGTGGTTGTCGACTGCAGCATAGCCACGTGCTACGGTTTCGCATCGGCGAGAGGCAAAGTAAGCCTTGAGCGACTCGAGGGAGGTAGACAGCTCGTCGTCGTTGTAAACACCAGGGAGCTCCAGCAGCTGTTCGCAGCTCTGCAAAATACTGTCATAAATACGCACAGAGTCTCGAAGTCCCGTAAGCGTTGGCTCGGTACCTTCTATAATCAACATGTCGCGCTCGATCCGGTTCACCAGCACCGTGTAGTCGATATAGGTTGCAACAATATACAGACTCTGGCTTGCTTCGTCGGAGTTTGTGTTTTTGGCTTCGGCGGCAGAGATAAGGTCGTGTGCGGCGTCGGAAGCTTCCTGCCAGGCCAGCAGAACATCGTCGTAATTAGCGGCGTCGCGAGGCGTGGGCAAAGACGAGGTTTTGGAACGCGCCTGCAGAATGGCTTGGGCCAAATCAGCGTTGACAACGTGTGCTTCATGGTGGCGCCACCTGATAACGCCGAGCTGCTCGACGGGAGCGACTGCATCGACTTGGAGTGCCTTGGCGTCGACGCGGCGAATCTCGGCCACCAAAGGGCTGGTTTGAGAGTCAGCGACCGACGCAGCGAGCCGCTGGACATCAGCCTTGACCCGGCCAGTTCTTTGGGCAGCAAATCGCAGCGCCGGATCAATTGTCGCCGCTACAACGTCCCCAAACAGAGGCTCGTTTGTTTTCTTGGCCATGACGTCACAGCCCACGCGAGCAGCGCTGCCCAACTCGACTACGGCGTCCCAGTTTTTCTGCTGAACGGCCAGATCCATGGAAACCATGGTGTCGTACAACAGGATTTCCAAACGGCCGAGCTCGGTGTGGGAGCTGGCGTCGTCTAGAGCAGCCGCCCGATTGGCGTACTTGCGGGCCTTGGCCAGCTTGGACAGCATCTGGCGCTTGAGCAGCGGAGAATCCGTGGCCTCCAAAGCGGAACGCAGCCCCATGCCAGCGGCCCAGGCCCGCTCAGCAAGCCACAGCGCTACTACAGAGTGGGCAGCGTCGACGAGCGGTTTGGGCGGGGAAGCCTGGCCCTTTTGCGGGCGCTGGACCAGATCCAGCCGCCGCCTGAGCTTAGCCACCTTGCGCGTGGCCCTCTTGTGGTATTTGCTAAAGTCATTCGTCGACTGCAGACCCGCCCTCGAAGCTAAAATCTTGTCGAGCATCTCAGAACTTGGACAGATGGAAAATCGACACCGCTGACATAATCGGGGGATACGATTATGAGTGTTTGGTCATAGGAACCTTTCGTCCGGATTGACAGCAAATAGGACTGATTTTCGAAGCAAAAGATGGAAGAGGAGTACGAGGAAGGCTACGAGACCAACGACACGGACGCATTTTCCAATGTTGCGCAAGGGCTGAGTGGTGAGAACAAAGCAGCGCTCGTGGGGTACTGGCAGCAAGCCATCGACAACATCGAGAGGATTGGCGAGGAAGGATCGGCTGTTTCTGCATTCAAGGCGACGGCCCTGCCATTGGCGCGGATCAAGAAGGTGATGAAGACCGACAGCGAGGTGTGCATGATTTCCGCTGAGGCGCCTATTCTGTTTGCCAAGGGCTGTGACATTTTCATCACCGAGCTGACGATGCGGGCCTGGATCCACGCCGAAGAGTCGAAACGCCGCACGCTCCAGCGCAGCGACATTGCCAACGCGCTGCAAAAGTCAGACATGTTTGATTTCCTCATTGACATTGTGCCCCGCGAGGAGGCGCACACCCGCAGATACACTTCGGCGCCCGGTGCGGGCGCGGCCACGACGAGCGCGGCTCCTTCGGCCGACTTGGCGATGGTCGACGCACACCCGGAGATCTCGCAAGCCAATGCGCCCGTCGCGGTGCCGGAGGCCGACCCGGCTCAGGCGCCTGCGCCCCCCAGCGCAGACGCAGCGGCTCGCGAGGGAGAAAATGAAATCATGACCTCAGACAAACCAAACGAAGGCAAGCCCGAGAATTTCGAAGAGGAATTCCAGTATTCCTACCCCGACGGCAATCCGGTGTACTCGACCGTCGACGTGGGGTTCCGCGAGTTCTGAATTCTCCCTAATGCTTTACGACTTTATATATAGTGCGCATGCACACGACAGTTATACCTTTATTATGATTTCTCCTTCTGTGCCTCCGAAAAGCTCAACCCGCGGGACTTGCAAATGCAACCCGTGCCCCGATGTCGATTACACATTTTGAAAAAAGTCACAGACACAGGCAGTAAGCTCTACACAATATCATGGCAGCGAAGAGGCAGCAACCGTAAGTTTCGGGAAAATAGGGGATTAAGAGGACGCTTTGCTAACTAGTTTCTGGTACGGGGGTGCGGCAAGCATGGTGGCTTCCATGGTGACCCATCCGCTGGATTTGGCCAAGGCCCAGATGCAGGCCGCTTCGAAGCCCGGGGCCACGATGATAGGCACGCTGGTGCACACTGCGCGGACCAATGGGCTGTTGGCCGTGTACGACGGGCTCAGTGCGGCGCTGCTGCGGCAGGCGACCTACTCCACCGCCCGCCTGGGTGTCTACGAATACTTAAAGACCAAGGCCACGGGCCCGTCTGGGGAAATTCCGCCCGTGTATGTGCTGCTGCCTATTTCCATGTTCAGTGGCCTAGTGGGCTCCATTGTAGGCAACCCGGCCGATGTGATTAACGTCCGCATGCAGAATGACAGACGCTTACCGCACGCTGATCGTCGGAATTATAAGCATGCGCTGGACGGCATCTACCGAATAATCAAGACCGAGGGCGTTGGTGCGCTCTCCCGCGGCATTGGTCCCAACTCCATCCGCGGCATCCTTATGACGGCCAGCCAGGTGGTCAGCTACGACACCGGCAAGACGTTCCTGGTGCACCGCTGCCATATGGACCCGCACGCCCAAACGACGTTTTTCGCAGCGTCGATCTGGGCCGGGTTTATTGCCACAACCGTGTGCTCGCCGGTCGACGTCATCAAGACCCGAGCCATGAACTCCACCGCCAAAATCTCGCCTTTGCAGGTCATGCGGGAATCCGTCGCCCGAGAGGGCATTCAGTTCCTGTTCAGAGGGTGGACTCCGGCGTTCATTCGACTCGCCCCGCAGACAATCGTGACATTCGTTGTTCTTGAACAGCTAAAAAAATGGGGCGGCTTTAGTTAGTCCAGTCACAGCACTATTTAAGATTTACTCTCTGTAGCCTACTGCACCTCGTTCCTGGCCAAAAAGTAGTTGGCGCCTACGAGCGTCAGACCCTTCTGGGTCTTGACCCAGTCCCGCAAACCGTATCCGGGCTTGCCGGTGCCCCAATTGGGCCGGTTGTCCTTGACGCTGGAGTCAATTGACACGGCGTCCTCCTGCTCAAACACGGCAAACACGTAGCGGTGCAGACCGGTCTTCTCGGGCGGGCCGGGGCCCATGTAGGGGATATGCACGGTGCCCTTGGACACGTCGACCTCGAATGACTCGCCGCCCTCGCCAACAGTGGGCTTGATGTCGGTCACCAGCATGTGAGCAAACTCGCTCCACTTGTTGTCGCCGCGCCTGGGTGCGTCGGGATCCGTGAACGCAATGGTGTAGGCTTTGGCAGGGGTCTCTGCAAACACCAGATTGAGCTTGGGCAGGTCCTGGGTGTCGGCAACCTTCAATGTGTTGCCCATGGTTGCTTCCACGCCACTCGGGAAACTCACCGTCAACATCACTTTCTGGCGGAATGCGTCCAGAACCTCAGGAATGACCTGGTGGTTCTTCAATGCGGCCATCAGCGCCGTCGAGCTTGAGATCATAGGCATTTTTTGCTTGGGGTTACTGGCTGCCGCACCCCCCTCGCCCGTTTTAAATACCCCCAAGGGTGTCCCTTACATAAGCGTAACCAACCCCACACCCTACAGTTTCCGCTTGCATTCGGCAGAGAATGTCGACGTTGAGAGCGCACAAGGCGGCAGTGACGTGCGTGGGGTTCCACAGCAGCGGGCTGTGGCTGTTTTCGGGCGACGACAAGGGCTGGGTGGTCTGGTGGGACCTGCTATCCAAGCGGCCCAAGGCAATATGGCAGGCACATGATCTCGCCCTTCTTGCTGTGAAATATCTGGGCGGAACCGACATGGAGGGCATTGTGACCCACGGCCGCGACAACAAGCTCCGGGTCTGGCGGCTGGACCAGGATCAGCTGTACAACACCCAGGTGTTGACCGAGTCCGCGTTGAAGGAGTCGTACCCGGCCCCCTGGCTCATGCACAGCCAGGACGTGAACGCCCTGAATTTCTGCCGGGTTGCCGTCTGGAATTCTCCGGCAATTGTGGCAGTGCCTGCGACTACTTCGTCGGAGAAGGTAGACGTTTACACATTGAAGCCGTTTGGTCGGCCAGTAAAGGGCCTGGCTCCCCCAAGCGAGGGCGAGTTTGACGCAGAGACCCGCGGAAACGGCTTCGGAACGGTGATGGCCATTGATCTCGGGGACCACGAGCTCGCAATTGGGTTTGAAAGCGGCCATATCGCCCACTATGATAGTGACTCGCTTGTGTTTTTTGAAAAAGTTCACAAACAGCCCGTCCTCGATGTCAAACTTCGCAACGGAACGATCTGGACCTCGGGGGCAGACCGCCAGCTAGCACGAATTCAAAATGGTCAAATTAAAGTACACAAACTAGAAACACGTGGAATCAACAGCATTGCTATCAATGATGAGGCTACAAGTCTTGTCACTGCCGGCTGGGACGGCATGGTGCGCGGATTCTCAGCCCACGATTTTAGCGAGCTCTGGTCGTTTAGAGGTGGTAGACAGGATGGCGTCACGTGTGTGGATTATGCCACCGTCCACCAACCGCCAGATGCACCGCGTCGCCTTGTAAAATTACCCTCGGAATGGATAGCCGTTGGCGGGAAAGATGGACGAGTAGGGTTGTTTGCTCTTGATTCGTCTATTGTCAACATGAATAACTTACGCAACTCTTAGCCGCTTGTTCCCAAAAGCTTGGCTGCTCGATGAACTTCGTTCAGCTTGGAAACAATATCGGCATTCGCATCGTCAACCTGCTTCAGTATGGCAGCCTGCAAGTCCGCTATGCCATCAAAGTACCGGTGCTGCATTTCTTCCAGCTCTTTCGCTGCAGCTTTTATCCGTCGTCGTTCTTCCTGCTGTTGCTTTTTGTGGAGTTCAACCGCAGCAGACGGCCGCGCGTTGGCAAACTCGCCTTGGATTTTTTCCACTAGCGCCCGCACCGACTGTAACTCGCGATTGTATCGCATCTTGAGCCCCTTGACGCTTTCTCGCACTGCACTGTACGAGACTTCTTGACGACGATTGTGTTCTTCGAGTTGTTGGCGGCGAGCTCTTTCTGCAACCAGATCAGAGTGAACTTTTTCGTAGGACTTTTTCATCGAGTCCATTCGTCGATCCCAGTCGCCTAGGTTGACATCCCATTGTTGCTGCCGCTCTTGTAGTGCCGACAAGCTCTTGTTAAGACTTTCGTTACGAGCCTGTAGCTTTTCCATTTGCTCTCGGAGAACTTGGCGCTGGCTAGCATGAAGCTCTTTTTCTGCTCTTTCGTTCTTGACTTCTTCGCGTACTTCGTTAAGCTCTTGCTGCAAGATGCAGTTTCGGTCCCGAAGCTGGTCAATCATGTGCCGCAACCTGTCGTCACCTCGCCGCTCTCGCTCTCGCTCTCGGTGCACTCTTTTGCTGTCGTAGCAAGACTCTCGCTCCACTTTGATCGGGATGGGATATTTCGGACTCAGAGGCAACGTCGCAACCACCATTGCATGATGAGTCTCGCTTGGCTCTAAGTGCGTGCCGGCCAACACTTGGGCCGGCTGGGCCAAGCTCACAAAACTCGGGGTCGGACTGGAGGGCGATGCTTCTGTCACAAACTCTTCTGAGCTACTTGGATGTTTGTCTTTTGCACTTCCAGGTGGACTGGGCGGTTTCCACGGAGGATAGGTGTGCATATTGCTGTAGGGGTGTCGTGGCAGAGGAGCAGATTTATTGTGACGAAACTTCTGGCTTAGGCTAAAATGCATCTAAAACCCTGCCAAACCAGTCATACTGCCCTTTATATGTAAATGAGGTCTAAAGTGACAACAACTGTGAGAACCTTGCTGCACCTACTGAAACGAGGAATTATGCAAAAAAACCGATGCAGTCGCCATTGAAAAAAATAGAATGAAACCACACACAGGTGTGTGACGCAGTTTATTAATTTAGTGATATTTACTTCTGTATGTGCTTTGCTTAGTTCTGTGGGGCTAGCTGCCACCGCCAAATTGGCGCATCATACTCTGCAGCTGCGGGTTGGAGTTGACCATATTCATCATATCTCCCATGGAGGGCATGCCGCCATTACCAAACATACCGGCGAGCTGGCTCATATCGGGCATACCACCGCCGCCGCCAAACATATTTGCCATTTGGCTCATATCGGGCATACCACCCCGGCCGCCCATCTGGGCCATGCGGCGACGCATCTGTTCCATCTGTGCATCGCCCTTGCCGCCCTGCATTGCCTTCATGCGGCTCATAAGACCGTCTTTACCGCCCATCTTCTTGGCCATACCGGCCATCATCTTTTGTTGAGCAAGAACCTCTTCGACTTCACGCACGGCAGTTCCAGAGCCCTTGGCCACTCGCACTACGCGGGTTGGCTGGTCTCTGAAGATTTGTCCGTCGCTGTCGAGCTCTTTCTTTGTCATTGAATCCATAATGTATACCATGGCCTTGAGACGCCGGTTAGAATCCTCGCCGCCAAGCTGGTCGGCAAACTGAGCCATGCCAGGAATCATCGAGGCGACCTTCGACAAGGGTCCCAGCTTCATGACGTTCTCCATTTGGGTACGCAAGTCACGCAGAGTGAAAATGCCTGCCTGCAGGTTTTTGATTGTGTCTTTCTGATCAAGCTTGAGGGTCTGCACATGCTCCATCAAGCCCTGGATATCACCGATGCCAAGCAGTTTGGAAATAAACTGCTGCGGCGAAAAGGTCTCAAAGTCGTGAATATGCTCACCGGTACCAATAAAGGCAATAGGTGTTTGGGTTGCGGCGACCGCAGAAATTGCACCACCACCTTTGGCATGACCGTCCATCTTTGTGAGAACAATGGAACCAAAGTCGGCGGCTTCCTTGAATGCAGAAGCTTGCAGCTGGGCAGCCTGGCCAATTGACGCATCCAAAACCATCAACGTGTGGTCTGGCTTGACGGCGTCGCCGATCTGGACCATCTCGTCAAACAAGTCTTGCTCCTGACGGTGCCGACCCGACGTGTCGACTATGATCAAATCAAACATGTCCTTCTTGAACTTGTCCACACCTTGTTTGGCAATAACCACCGGATCAGGCTCGGTGTACGAGCCGAAAAACGGCACTTTGGCACGGGTGGCATTCTGCTTGAGCTGATCGAACGCACCAGCACGGAACGTGTCGGCACAAACCAAACCAGTCTTGAAGCCCCGACGCTGGAAGTAGACAGCAAGCTTCGTGCAGGTCGTGGTTTTACCCGCACCTTGCAAACCCACGAGCATAATGACGTTCGAGCGGCCCTTTTTGGGCTTCCAGACCTCCTGCTGAGTGTCGACTAGCGCACAGAGCTCGTCAAACACGGCCTTTTGAATAACGCGCTTGCGGTTCTGCGGCAGGGTCTCTTTGATATTGACTTTTTTCTTGATGTTGGTCTTGAGCTTAGCGACTTGGGCCAGGCCGACATCGTGCTTCAGAAGAGCCATAGAGATCTCGTTCAGCATGGCATCGAGCGTATCTTCGTCAACGTCTCCCGTAGCCCGGGTTACCGAGCTGAGGGCTTGGTTGATGCTCTTTCCCAAATCTGCGAGAACCATCCTCGTGGAAAATAGAGCCGCTTACGTCAGGGGGAGATAAATTGAGTTTGCCCAAGGTTGGCGGGGCGGAGGTGGGTGAGGGCGGAGTTCGATAAGGCACGGGGAGACTAAAGTTTGAGGGGCCCTTTACGTAGTGGCCGATCCGGAGGGTGATTAATTTACGCTGAAACACGCTAGCTAAACAAGTATGTGAGACGGAGGAGTAGGTGATTATGAATCAGGGCGAAATTTCAGGCAGGGCGAGGTTGTCGCGAGAAATTGTGCTTGAATTATTTTTTTTGGAGACTGCGCCAAGAGGGATCTTTCACGTACCGTTGGTATGCCAAGAATTTCACGGCACGGCCCAGCTCGCCCGACCAGGAGTTGCGTTACATTGTATTCATCCCAACTGGTCATAACTCTAACCAAACGTCATGGCACGAAAATGACGACCCCAATGCAAGTCGAGATGGGATGCCAACACCGCAGCAGGGTCAATTCCGTGTGGGCACGCCGTGAGACAAAAAATTTGCCCGTCAAAAATGACGCTTTTGCCAACTGGAAATCCCGACTGCTCGCTGAGATGTCGCGATGATGCCTGGAAAACAAGACTGGGATGACGTCACTGACAGGCTTAGGCCTGATCGGCACGAAACTTTATGGTTTCGGCTGTGCATAGGGATCCAGCCATACACAGATATTCTATAGTTATTTGCAGGCAATTAGAGTTATTATCAGTCATGAAAATAGGGGAAATACGTCAGTTTGCGCATAAAGTTGTATGCGGAGTGAAACGGATCGGCAGCTTCTAGCGTTTTTGCCGAATCAAACATTGCGTTAAGTTCCATCAGTAAAATTATGCTGCAATGGGAGATCTATTTCCCGCCGCAATATAAATAATAGGCTGGTTGTCGGGGTCTACCCACACCAATCCCTTCTCGCTGTAAACCCAAGTAACACCCGCTCACGCCAACACCAGTCTAGAACCCACGCGTACCCGTAATGGCCACCTGCACAGCTCGTCCACCCGCACCCAATCGTTTCCCAAGCCGTCTCGAGAGCCCTTCTGGTGTGCACCGTCGCTGCTCCCGCTGCAAGGTAACCGAGGTCGGCTGGTCGGTGGAGACGTCACCCACCACGCACATTGATGCTCCGTGCACGATTCTACGGGGCACTACCACGCTATTTCGGTACCCGAACCGGTTCCACAGCTCGATCATGAGGCCTGAGGTGAAGATCACGCACTTTGACCGTGCCCAGCTGCTGGAGATCATGCACCAGTGCTTTGAGTCGCCATTCGACAACCCGAAACGCGATCCTCAGGCGTCGACAGCCGTGCGGGTTGAAATCACCCACCGTCGAGCGTCTGCCAAGGACTATCTGCGATCGGTCAACTTTGGCATGGGCGACGCCGTCAAGTTAGGACTGTAACAGTAGCAAGCAAAATAAATAAAGAGTAATCATATATCATAAAACAAGCGGCCCTAGCGGCCGCGTGCTACCTAGTCACCATTCGAGCTGTTTTGACCAGGCGACCTTACGTCCACGTGATCTGCGGCGGCGTAACTTACTGTCCTTCATGAGGTAAAACTTGAGTTCGGCGGCCGAATAGAACCCGGAATGTATTGCCCTTTCCTTCTTTGCGTCCTTCAACGACGACGGTCCCGGCTGGGCGTCGTGGTGGTGGGGCACACAGCGGCGGCCAGGCGAGGGCGGCACTTCGTTACGCGCTGACCGCCGGAGAGGCGTTTCCGGGGGTTTAATTTTTTCCTTCTCCTGTTCCCCAGCAGCCCCCGTCATGGATGTGCGGGATGCCTATGTCGACTGGGATGTAAGATGGCAACTTATTCAGACCATCCTGGCGGGAGTCTTCTAAGCTATATGCAAATTTAGTTAGATAGGCAGCCATCTGCAGGAAGCACGATCCACGCCTACATTGCAGACTTTTTATGTTTATCAGCAAGACCTCTTGGCTTAGCTAAGGGGGAACATCCCTCTGAGCCGGGGGAAAGGGGAGGGGGGTATAAGTAAAATAAAGACGGGTCTTATATAAGCATAGCCCTGGTTATCGTGCTGGACCTCGTGAGCCTAACCCCCACTTCTGCAGAGTTGCCTAAAAGGGACATCGGCAGTGGGGCATGGCGATGAAGTTTTCAGGTCCAAGCAGACGCCGACGACGAGCCGGGCGAGCGAATCGGGCCGTGGACAAGATGGCTCTGGTGGTGCTGGAGTTGACAGGGTGTGTGCCGACGTCCGTTGTGCAAACGCTTGGTTGGGTGCCTCAGGTCTTGTTACTAGCCCACCGGTTTCACGTGAAGGAATGAGACGCAGTGAATCTAAGATAACGTGCCGACAGTGCCGCCACCGCTCCAACTGCGACTGGTCTGGACGGAGACTGGTTTTAGGTCGCACCCTAGTACATGGCTGAGGGTTTGCATATAGCTTGAGTCCGGCAAACCATGAAGAGGTTTGACATTCATGCTCATCCAGAGCTGCGTGATCATGCATGACGCGGATTGCATGTGACAGTGGGTTCAGTGGGAATAATCCGAGTTCGGGGCCGTGGACTTGGCCTACCCGCCACGAATACCAGTTCCATTACAGCCTGCAAAAGCACGTGTAATGTCAATTTCGCCATTGGCCATTTTTCACCGATCCGAATCGACACCTGACAGGCTCCTTATTTTTCATCGCCTGCTGTAGGTTCCCGTGCATATACACATGAGGAAGCCCTTACCGCAGCATGACGCTAATCTGGTGCTATATATTGTGGCCAAGCATAAGACATCAGGCATCTCTACACATCATACAAACATGTCGAACACTCTATCCGATACTGCTAACGAGAAAACACAGTCCTCGCAGTCTGTGTTTGTTCAGCACCTTGCCACATATCCCGCTATCACCGCTGTGGCCGGTTTGGTAGCGTCGTTCCCTGTGGTGAAGATTTTCGCATCCAATGCGGTTCCGCTCATCCAGGCCGTGCACGAGCGTACGCGCAAGGTTTCTGATCCGCTGGTCAGTGCCGTTGAGCCTGCTCTCAAGCGGGCCGACGAGCTGGGCGACAAGGTTCTCACCGACCTCGACAACCGGTTTCCGGCTCTGAAGACCGTCCAGCCGGCCGATCTTGTCGAGGGTGCCCAATCGCGAATTAACTCGGCCCGTGCATCTGCCCAGAGCGCCGTCGATGCCCACCTGATCCAGCCAGTTGCCAATGTTGCTGGCGCCGCCAAGGCCCAGTACACCAAGGTGTATGACACCCAGGGACAATACATTGCCACCATTGTGAACAACCAGGTTGGTCCGGTCAACGTGCGTCTGGAGTCTGTCATTTCCGAGTACCTCCCCAGTGACCAGGCCCTGCCTCCCAAGGAGGGCACGGAGGTGCAGCGCACATTTGTTCTTGTCAAGACGGCTGCTGAGCGAGCTCGTCCCCAGATCCAGGAGTTTGAGGTTTCCACCCGCCAGTACTGCGTCCAGGTCTACCAGGCCAAGCTGAAGGAGCGGGACGGCGAGAAGGAAACGCACTCTTTGATCTCTAGCTTGCTTGCTGCGGTTGCTGCTGGACGTCAGATTACTGGCGAGGGTCTTCACAGGGCGGCTGCAATCAGCGGCCTGCGACCCCAGGAGGCGAAGACGACTGTCTTCAACGACGTCGAGAAGGCCGAGGCCTACATCACGCCCTCCCGTACCAGCAGTGCCGTTGTGGCCGTTGAGCCTGTACAGGCAGTAGCTGTTCCTGCCCACTAAACGTTCCTATCCGGTCATTAATTTAAGAATTAAAGCCGCCTGCGACTTTATCTGATACTATAGAATATATTGTTAATACTGCATCCTGTCAGCGCACTAGCCGGAGGCTTGTCGGGCGGTCACTAGCAAAAGGTTTTCCAAGCGGCCACTAGCGAAATTCCGGCACCATTAAAAGCATCAACAAAAAGAGAACAAGAACAATACAAGGAAAACCGGCTGTTGCCTGATCGGGTTAGGGTCGGCATCTACCATAGGGCTTAGGGCTGTTGGGACGACTGTCAACTAACTCATACACCAACTCTGGTGGAATCTCCAACTCCAACCAAATGGGTCGCATCAACGAGTATCAGGTTATCGGCCGCCACCTCCCTTCGGAGACTGCCCCCGAGCCCAAGCTGTATCGCATGCGCATTTTTGCTCCTAACGAGGTTGTCGCCAAGTCCCGTTTCTGGTACTTTTTGACCAAGCTCCGTCGTATCAAAAAGGCCCACGGTGAGATCGTTTCTGTCAACCAGATCCACGAGAAGCGCCCCACCAAGGTCAAGAACTTTGGCATCTGGATCCGCTACGACTCCCGCTCCGGTACCCACAACATGTACAAGGAGTACCGTGAGTTGAGCCGCGCTGATGCCGTCGAGGCCCTGTACCAGGACATGGCTGCCCGCCACCGCTCCCGCTTCCGGTCCATTCACATCCTCAAGGTCGTCGAGCTTGAGAAGAACGACGATGTCAAGCGCCCTTACATCCGCCAGCTCCTCGTCAAGGACCTCAAGTTCCCCTTGCCTCACCGTATCCAGAAGTCTTCGGCTCTGTTCTCTCACCGCCGCCCTTCGACTTTCTATTAAGTGTATGTAGCTTTTTTAATCGCCTTATTGCACCTCTAGCATTTGGTGCCTGGTAATAAGCTATAGGATAAAACATGATCTTTTAAAAACACCTAGTTCCGTTTGGCGGCCTGCAAAATCACCCACAGAGCGGTAGCTGACACGACCGGAATGCTGAAATTGTCATCTATAATCGGAAACAGTTCTGCAACGGCAACCACGACTCCGACAGTTACCGAATAGCTCAGTAGTGACAGCCTAGAGCTCTCGGCGGTCCATAAAATGTCCTGGGGCAGATTGAATTGGTTGTAAGCCGGGACATAGTAGCCATACCACAGCCAAGTGAGCGCGATGCCACAGATAAACGCAGCAAAGCTACCGGCAAGCGACTTGCCTTTGTACAGTTGGGGCGTGTATTTGCCATAGGCCCGTCCAATTGTCGAAGCACTCAAGTCGGCCCACGACAGGAGCAGAACAGACAGCACACTGAGATCTTTCGGGAAAATGCTGAATACAACAATAAGGCCCGCAAGATACCATATCACGCCGTTCACGGCACCGGTTTTCTCGCTTTCTCGCATAAGTGGGCCGACGGTTTGAATGTAGGCCCGATTGAGCTCGGGCGACGCAAACCGAAACACCTCGATCGTTGCGATAGGCACCAGCATAGCTATGAGCACTGGCGTTACTTGGTTCAGGTGTGTTCCATGGACATACAGGTACAGCGTGATAATAGCAATAGAACCATGTAGTACTTTTCGGGGTATCTCGTGCTGCTGGACCCAGTTTTCGGCTTTCTCAAGTACTCCAGCTGATTCCTGCGCGGTATTTGCCATGCTGACGGACCCTAGATCGGGCTGTCGATTATAACGCCCCTGCAGGTTTTCGACCACCTGCGGGCAGCTGGGCATACCGCTTATTTGAGTGCGTTGATTGCAGTGACTAGGGTTGTAGTCGACTATCAACCCCCGAGGCTTGCAATTCCACCAAAAACCCGGACGAATTACAGCGAGATTGCTGCCAAAACCTTGCTGCTTGCTCCACCTAAATCTGCCGGTTACTAATGTCACATGCTACTTAAAATCTCTGTCGAGATGTCGTGGAGGCAACTACCTGAAGCATGCAGAAAATCCGAGAAGAACCACTCGGCTGACCGTGTGGGTGCAAAAATACAGACCTCGTGAGGCAGGAGTACATAATGGTAGTCGCTGGGATTTCTAACAACACAAGGTCGTATGGTGTAGTGGTGAGCATATGAGGTTTTGATTCTCTCAAACTTCCTCGCGACCCCGGTTCGAACCCGGGTACGACCTATTTTTTTACTCTCATTGTCTCCCATTATTGCGCGAATTTTTTGCGCCGCATACAATTAAACCAACTAAAAACCTTTATATCTTCCTACACTAGTCCCGCTAGCTACCGCCGCTGCCGTTCAGAACCGCATTTGGCCCCCCTTAAAGTGAAATTTTCACTCGCTCTGTCATCATCCTCTAAAATGTTCAGAAGTGTGCTCACCCGCTCTGTTCTCGGTGAGGCACTGGCCGCCCCGATCGGAGCAAGCCTTACCGGAGCAGGATCACTGGGTCTTCCTCGTATCAGTCTTCGCTGGCCCTGGAGCCGCGACGTGGAAGACACCAGCGTGCTGGAGGCGGTGCCCAAGAAACGCACATCGCACCGCAAGAAGCGGCAACGACAGCTGGCCGGTAACAACCAGCAAAAGCCCCTGAAGAATCTCGGGCGCTGCCCTGCCTGTGGCCACTTCAAACGGGCCCATACACTGTGCATGAACTGCGCTGAGGAGATCCGCCAGGTCTGGAAGCTGCGAGACAAGCAGGCTGCCGAGGCCAAACTGGATCCCACCAAGCAGTACGACGACTCAGGCGCTTCTCCAGAAGACGTTGCACTCAACTTCCCCGCCCGTCACTCTCGTCCCAGTGAGTACCAGGAGAAACTGGCCGACAAAGAAGAGTACGTTTTGGGCCGGCCCAAGACACTGGCTGTTCCTGAAAAGCCCCGCAAAGCAAAGCAGGTGCCCCTGAAGCAGCGCAAGCCCTACGAAAACTAGGTTGTATATAATGAGCGTAGCTCTAATTTATAGTTGATTTCCTCTGGTGATTACACAATGAAAATCGTCGCCCATCCGTTGGGCATTCGGCCGTCTGGAAATGCGCTTTTGGACGACGACAGACGGCCCGGCATGGGGCTGTTTGGGCGGCTGCCTGACGAGATCGTGATGACGATTGTGCAGGAGCTCGACGCCAAGAGCCTGCTCGCGCTAGGGCATACTTGCAAAGGGCTGTTTGCCTACTGCTGGTTTGACGAGCTGTGGAAGCAGGTGATCTACGAAAGAAAGTCGCCGGATCTGGTTTGGAAAGGCAGCTGGAGACGCACGGCCCTGGGGCTGGACAAAGACCAGGAAGCGCAGGTGTCGGCCGAGAAGGTCGTCTACTCTGATCTGCTGCATCGGCCGTACGAGCTGTCGCAAATCGACTATCAAGAGTACATTGATCCCGAGCACAGGGGCAAGATTCCGACGTTCTCTGAATCAGAGATGACTGTGGAGAAGTTCGACGGCGAATGGCACAATAAACCGTTTGTCGTGAACCTCAGCAAACCGATCGCCGAGTGGACCATGGACGATCTGGTTGAAAAGTACGGCGAGCTCGGATTCCGCCAAGAGTACATGGACTGGAAACTCAAGGTGTATGTTGAGTATGCCCGGGAGAACCACGATGAGGTGCCACTTTATTTATTTGACTGCCATTCCAAGGCGCACCAGGACCTGGTCTTTGAGCCGCCGCTCTCGCACATTTTTGGCACCGAGCGAGACTACTTTGCCCTGTTTGGCAAGAACAGACCCGACCACCAGTGGCTGATTGTTGGTCCTAGCCGCAGCGGCTCGGGGTTCCACAAAGACCCCAATGCGACCTCGGCGTGGAACTCGGTGGTGTCCGGCCACAAGTACTGGATCATGTTCCCGGGCGATTGTCCGCCGCCGGGCATTTACACTGACCAGGAGCAAAGCGAGGTGACTGCTCCTGTGTCGTTGGCCGAGTGGTTTGCTTCGGGCTTTTACACAGAGGCCAAAAAGCACCCCAATTTCCGGCATGCCGTCACGGGGCCTGGCCAGGTGATGTACGTGCCGTCCGGGTGGTGGCATGCGGTCGTCAACCTCGACGAAAACATCGCCATGACCGGGAACTTTGTGGCCGAGCCCGAGCTGCGCAAGGTCCTGGCGTTTCTCAAAAACAAGCCCGACCAGATTTCCGGCTTCAAGCTGCCTGCTGAACAGGTTTACCACGAGTTTGTTGGTCTACTGAAGGAGAAAACGCCCGAAATTGCTGAAAAGTATGAGTCTGCGGATTGCAAAAAGCGAAGCTGGCGGCAGGTTACAGAGGCAGAAACACCTTTTACATTTAATTTCGAATAGTCTACAAATAGTTTGTTTGGATCTTTTCTTGAGTGTTTTGTTTTAACAAAAAATAAGCAGCCGGTTAGCTGATAACGCAGCAGCCAAAGCAGCGGCCCTCCTTCTTTTCCTCAGCCTTGACGGCAGCGGCGGGAGCGGCGGCGGGCTTGGCGGCAGCAGCGTCGGCAGTAGCACGGGTAGCAGTAGTATTAGCAGCCTGGGTGGAAGCCTTAGTGGCAGGGGCAGACGAGCTGGTGGTGGCCTTGGGGGCCGGGGCGGCAGTGCCGGGAGCACCAGCAGTGCTGGAGGTGGCCTTGAGAACAGTCTTGGCGAACTGCTCACCCTGGATGCGAGCGATTTTGTGCTCGAGGTCAGTGACCTGGCGGGAGCCATCAGCGCCAGCGTAGGTGCCGGCACCCCAGGGAGAACCACCGTGGAACTCGTTCAGGTCGGTGATCTCGGGGAAAGCATCTCTGTAGCCCAAGGGAACGTACAGCATGCCGTGGTGGGTGAAGATAGAGAGCAGGTTGCGGACGGTGGTCTCCTGGCCGCCGTTAGGGGTACCGGTGGAGACAAAGACACCGACGTACTTTCCGTAGAAGCCACCGGTGGTCCATTGGCTGGCGGTACGGTCGATGAAGGCCTTGACAGCGTAGGGCATAGAGCCGAAGCGGGTAGGCACACCGAAGAGCACACCGTCGTACTGGGTCAAGAGCTCCGGGGTGATTTCGGGCAGGTTGGACTTGGCCGAGGCATCCAAGGGCTCTGAGCTGGGGATCTGGAAGGCATCAACCTGAACGCCAGCGGATCTGGCACCCTCGATCTCGCTCTTACTGAGTGAAAGAATGTGGTTGTAGGAGGAGTAGACAACGACGGCAATCTTGGTCATATTGGATCTGAATGTAATAAAAAGTAAGTGGTATTAGGGTGGAATACTTGAAACAATATTAACACTTCCGACCGAGCGTGTGAGGAATAGTAGTACACCAAAGGGGGTTACAGAAACTGGGTTGCTGCTTTGAGGCTACTTAATCTGTATTATGAGGGTAGGGGTTAGAACTGGCGTTTGTCAGAAGGTCTGGCTTGATTCGGGTTGCCGCGACGGCTTGATTATTTTTGCTAGGATATGTTGAGAATTCAGGTCGCAAATAACCTTTTTCCGGCCCAGCCCCCAGGCCTCTGCTTGCAAAACCCGTTGGCCGTTTCGCCACGCTTTGTTTTCATTCCATGCCGAGTTCCCTGCCGGGGTACCGATGTGCCTGCTAACTTTACGATAAGTGAGGTCCGTGGTTGAGCTATTTCTTTGAGACATTATGGACAGTACGTAGAAGTTTTTACGAAAATATGCCTGTGCTGGCCTCTCCGGACCATGCTACGAGCCGCTAGACTGGCCTCCTCGCGGTAGCTCAAATGCACAGCCACGTAATGGCACCTTCGCTGTAAGGTTGCGCAGATTCCAGTCGAAGGGCGATGCGCACAGGGGCATGCGTTAACCCTCGCACCTGAAGGTACGGAGCAGCGCTGCGAACGCCAGGTCACGTTGGCGGCTAATGTCGAGGCGGTAACTGGTAAACGGGGCGCATCGATAGCCTTGAACCGTCCTGCAGTGATCTATCAGCCATGCAGCACTCTGCGGTAGCAGCTTCAAATCCAGCGCACCCCCGGAGACCGAAACCGCTATCTGACGGGACTTTGCCTAAGGGAGGAAAAATCCAGACGACGCCGCACCAACTCTGGGGAATTTGCACCCCCGGATAGCCTAAAATAGCTCAATTTAACCAACCGTTACTCAGCTCATATGCAACCCCAGCGCAGCAAGACAGGAAGGTAGCTATCACGTGACCAGGGGTAAGCTGGAATTTTCTTGTTGGTCCAACCGGGAAATTTTCATGAAACGGGCACGAAAAGCACCAATTAAAGCACAGATTCTGGAGATTACATGCTCGAGAACCCCTCTAGCCCGTCGAATTCTTTCCCCGCGAATTGACAACTGTGGTGCTGAGATGAGACCACCACGGGGCAACCGGACAGCCGCAACGTAATTATGAATGGGGTTAGGGCGGCAGACCCCAATATAAAGAGACATATCCTATCCACATACTTCCCCAAACAAGATCGAAAATGGCTCCCAAGGTTGCAATTGTTTACTACTCTCTCTACGGACATATCCGCACTCTCGCCCTCGCTGTCAAGGAGGGTGTCGAGGCTGCTGGTGGTAAGGCTGATCTCTTCCAGATTGCTGAGACTCTCCCCGAGGAGGTCCTCGCCAAGATGGGTGCCCCTGCCAAGTCTAACGACCCTATTGCCGACCCCGTTGCTCTTTCCAAGTACGACGCTTTCTTGTTCGGTATCCCTACCCGTTTCGGTAACTTCCCTGCTCAGTGGAAGGCCTTCTGGGACCGTACCGGTGGTCTCTGGACCCAGGGTGGTTTCCACGGCAAGTACGCCGGTATCTTTGTCTCCACTGGTACCCCCGGTGGTGGCCAGGAGGTTACTGCTCTCAACGCCCTCTCCACCTTGACTCACCACGGTATCATCTACGTTCCTTTGGGTTACGCCAAGGCTTTCAAGGAGATCACCTCCTTTGATGAGATCCACGGTTCTTCTCCTTGGGGTGCTGGTACCTACGCTGGTGCTGATGGCTCTCGCCAGCCCAACAAGACCGAGCTTGCCATTGCTAAGATCCAGGGCAGCGCTTTCTACGAGACCGTCAACAAGGCTTTTTAAGTAGAACATCTAGACTGTAGTACAAACTGCAAGTGATTCATTGCTCGAGCGTCGGGGTGTGCTCATGACCGACAACAGGTCTGCTCATCTGCTCAAGTGTGCTCAGATCTGCTCAATTATGCCCAAGTCTGCTCATCTGCTCATACCACCCCAACTAACATAGGCGCGGCAGAAGACACGTCCTAACTCGTATTGGCAAATAGTCACTCTGGGCTATTCAATCAAATACAACAGCCCCTCCACTTCAACACAGATGTCATGCAATGTGCAGTTGGCGCAGTGCAGCCAAGACATCCTAACGGCTATACATGGGTTAACTTAAAACTTTTAACTGACGCTCTATATCAAACTGAAACTAAAAAGTTGCTGGGGGCCAAGCCAAAGCGATTCTTTCCAAGAACCTCGACTTCCCACCATCCATCTTCCTGCATAACCGTTACCAACAAAATGTCTCCCTTGCGGAAACTGACTTCTTCGGGAATTGCTGCCCGATAGTCGTATTGAGCCCGACTATATCGGATGACCCGCATCCCGTTGGTAGTTCGAGTAGGCAGCTGCATGCGACTGTCTCTCGCCTCGACGGTTGACTTGGACCGAGGCCTTCGAGTCTGCTGCTGGTTAACCTGCTGTGAATACTGAGCATACTGTGCGGCCTTTGCTTGTTGTGGTGCCAAGGCGTGGTGGTAGCGCATGGGCTGCCCCTGCGGAGAGGCTGCCGATGCCGAATACATGCCATTCTGTGCCATTCCCGCTCCAACCTCTTTACGAGTAGGCGATTTGCGCGAAACACTACTGTCCAACCGCTCAGTGGTTGCCCGGCCGTTACCATAAGGACCGCTTGCGCTCTGTTGATGTAGCGTATTAATACCAGGCATGCTCATTGGCCGAGTTTTCGCTGGCCTGGTTGTAGACTCTGCCTTGAGACGCTCCACAGCTACAAGCAGAGGATCTTGGGTTGTGGCTGCCGATGGCGGCGCTTGGCGAACATCAGTGTGCGCAGGAAAAGCTGAGGAATCAGAGAACTTGTTACGCTCAGATTCGGAGGGCTGCCAGATCTTGGATAGATCTGGCGTACTCTGACGCTTGAACGGCATAGCCCATGACCGGCGTTTTTGTTCACGCGCTTGGGGTTGCTGCAGCACGGCGGCTGGCCGCATCTGGGTTGGGCGAACAGCGTTTTCAGGCTTGGAAACAGCCGTCACCTCAATGGGGTTGAAGTTGGCGGCAGTTTGGAAATCAGGAGATCCACCAATACTGTTTGAATAGATAGAGCTGTGAGGTGAGGTGCCTAAATGGCTAGGCGAACTGCTCGCGTAGCCGTCGTCGCTGGCGGGAACAAGTTCAGGCACATTTTTCATGGCATTATTACCTCCCGTCTCGGTGCCATGAGAACCATAGTATGAGGTATCAAACATACTCTCATTTTGGGACCTATCATCCTCATGTTCATCGTCAAAGGCACCGTCGCGGCTAAAGTTAGCAACCCGGTAAGCGCCTTCGCCATCGTCACGGGAGAACCCGCCCATAAAATTGCAAAACTCCGGTGGATCCTGAATATGAGATCCAGTACCTTGAAATTCAATAAAATCAGCAATGTCCTTTGACGATTCGCATTTTTCAAGGGCCACGCGGATCACCTCACAGCCTTCGTCGTCGCTAACGCATACGCTGGAAACGACATTTGCATAAGCCCACAGATTGGACTTGAGGAAATCAATTCGCTCCTCTTCAAGAGTCTGGAAGCGGTCGCAAGTATTTTTCCACTCGTGGTTCCAGTGATCAATTGTTTCGGAAAGCATCTTGAGGTTGTCACGGTATTGGCGCTGGAGACCGTCAACGGCCATACGACTACGCTCAAGCTTTTGATTATTCTTGTCCAGATCACGGCCCATAAGTAAATTCTGCTGAGCAAGATATCCTGTAATGTTGTGGGCTTCTTGTTCGTACTTGTTTCTGCTCTTCTCCGCAGCCGTGTTTTGATTAGCTTTAGTCTTGGTGAGTCTGACCATTGCGTCCTCACCTTGACGGCGACGCTCACGCATTGATGCAGCAAACGCCTGAAGAGGCTTGAGGAGCTGGGTAGAGATTTGCAGCGCCTCAGCCTCGTGGCTCTTGGCCATGGCGGCGGTGGTGGACCTCACGGTGTTCAAGGACTCTTTGAGAGAACCGGTTTCGTTTTCACCAAGAGCCCGTCGTGATAGCTGGAGTAGCTTGCGAGCATACTCTTCTTCAATTGCTTGTCGTTCTTTGTAAAAAGTCTGGACTTCCTCACATGTCTGTTTAGCGTGGTGCATTCTCTGGAGAAGACGAGTGTAACCTACATCATCTTTGCCCCAGAAGTTGTTTGCGAACGTCTTTGGAGGCTCCATAAAGTCGTTAATGAATTGATTGTGGGTTCAATCGAAAGGTGAGGGGTTGGGTGGATGATATCGCCCAAGATGCACAAGGGCAATAAATGAGGCAGTGTTTACATTTGGCTTAATTGGGTGCGCTTACATAATCGGTCATTTGTGGTCCCGGTTTTGCTGGCTTTTAAGTAGGGCTTAGGGCTACGTATCCCAACTCACCTAATACCACTACTCGGACACTAGTTGGCTAACCTTCACAAATGGCCGGCAAGACCAAAGAAATCAGCGAACTGGTGACCCGTGAGTATACCATCCACCTTCGCAAGCGGGTTCACGGTGTTCAGTTCAAGAACCGTGCTCCCAAGGCTGTTAAGGCTGTCCGCGAGTTCGCTCACAAGGAGATGGGCACTTCTGACGTCCGTTTGGATCCTCTTCTCAACAAGGCTCTCTGGGCCCGTGGTATCAAGGGTATTCCTTCCCGCATCCGTGTCCGCATTTCTCACAAGCGTAACTACGAGGAGGGTGCCAAGGAGAAGGTTTTCTCCTATGTCCAGGCTGTTAATGTCGATTCTTTCAAGGGCCTTAACACTACCGTCATTGACGAGTAAATAGGCATAACTTAGGCATAATTAGGTTAAAAAAAAACTGTTTTATTACTTTAGTTAAATTGAAAGGGTATATGCTCATGCCAGGTTGGTAACTCTAGTTATATTGAAAGGGTATGAGCTCGTGCCCGTTTGGTTGAAAAGTCGATTGGTTGAAAAGTCGGCCGAGCACCAACGAATCTTGAACGATGGCGTTCTAAACTACCATAATCTTATATGAACATTTCAGCTGGTTTTTTGTAGAACTCGCCTACGGATGACGCTAACTAAAAAAACGCCGCATGTTGTATTTGGCTAACGGCATTAATGAATTTTTTGGGGTCCAATAATTTAGGCAGACTTGGCCTTGGTAGTGCCGGTGCGGAAGCCGTTCTTGAAGCGACGGTCAACAGTCTTGAGGTACCGCATGCGGCCAGTGCCGGTAGTGCGACGGCGGGAGGCCTTGAGGGCCCAGTTGTAAGACCGAATCTTGGCGGAGGGGTAGCCGCAAGCAGCACAACGCTGCTTCTGGAAGTGCCATGCGTGGTTGTTGCAACGCTTGCAGACAGAGCCGTGGCTCTTGGTGTGGCGCTTGCCCATAGACGGAGTACCTTTACCCATGATTGATGATGTAGGATGTCCCTCGTCAGTTGGAGTGGGTTAGTCTAAGATTGCGTTGGGCGTATGTGACTGCGAATAGCCCTATTAGGTAAGTGAGAGCTTGGTGGGGTCTGGCACATTGGCCAAAAGCAGGTGAAATAAACTTGGAGCGGAGGTCTTATTGTACTGAACTGTATAAGTGGTGTAATTGAGTACGAAAGCAAGTTTAGAGCCAATAATACGGCAGGTAAATGGGTATATGTACGAGGCACATGCTATGCATGTCTCATGCATGACCGCTTGGAGCTGGCCTCAATATATGGAAAGTTTTCAGAAATCACTCGGTTTAGTTTGCTTGATTGATTTTCATTCACAATTGAATTGCTAGCATAGTATAAGTTTCTCGCCTATGGCACTTGACGGGCACCTCTGATTTTGGCTATAGGCTTCACAATTAACTGCCCCAGAACACCACCAAGTCACATCCATAGCTAGCAATGGTACTTAGTTGAGATGGGCACACAACTGAATTGCATGGCGGGAGACGAAAGGTATCGCAGCCATTGTTTTTGTTTTGCTAGATTTCTTTATTCAATGGATTGGCATTTACGGCCCATTGACATGGACAGACCTTCTCAGTCTTGAACTGTCCATTATTTTTGGCTCAGGTCACGAAACTGCCAATAAAACACCTCACACGGCTTGAAATATATTTATTTATCTAAAAGAAAGACTAAACTCACCGAATTCCGCCTTGGTGCCATTTATTCTCCCGTCACAACTTTGTCCAGCCTTCGGTTTGGCCCTAATCCTACGTTGCTTCGTGCCAGGAGTCAAGATTGGCATACCTAGCGGCCCTGAAATCACACGAAACGCCAATATGTTGGTCAACACACCACCAGGACCAATTATCAACTGAGGCACTCTTTGGAGTTATCCACACACCCCCATTTGAACACCATATGCGTGGCCAACGCGACGTGCATGGATCCTCGATCTGGAATGGACGAACACGGAACTGGATAAAGTCCGACCTGGGGTTAGAGACATGGGCATAACTTTATTCCAGCTTCTAGTGCTATCTATTGTGTGCCTTTAAGCTATTAATTACTTGCCCATTACCACCATCGCCTTCCTACAGCCTCTGCAAGACCCTTTCTCCGCGCCCTAAATTCCTCCAGGTCATGCATGTATTATGTAGCCCAAGTAACGACGACCATTTTTAACGCGTCTTCCTTACCTTTCAAACACCACTTGACTTTTCGCAAGAGGAAAATGCAGTGTCCTCCGTCGTCACCTCCGCGCGAAGTGACAGCAGCAGCTGCGGCCGCTGCTGCGGCTAAATTGCTCCCTGGTTTCAGTCCCTCGCCGGACGGCCTTGGAGCTGGCACCCTCGACGCCAAAGGAAAGACGCAGCCGTTCAAGATCTACCACGACCCGGAGGTACCCTCAATGAACGGATTTTATCCCACTCCTTTGCCCACGTCCCAGGCAGATGCCAGTTCACCCACGCGCTCACCGCGTGGGGTCGAAACAGGTCGCGTTGCGCTATCACAGGTCGCGTTCGTTAAGCTTCCGCTCGATGGTACAACTGTTACGGTCGGCCGGTCTTCCAAGTCTAGCAAGATTGCTCTAACTGCCACAAACAAGCTTGTTTCTCGAGTCCACGCAAAAATCCACTACGACCCGGCTCGATTGGTGGTCATTGAGTGCTTGGGGTGGAACGGGCTCACCGTTTACGTCCCGTGTATTATCAAAAACGAGCGGGTTCAGAAGGAATACAAGGTTGTTAAGGATCAAACTATTTATATTGAGCGGGTGGATGGCATTTCGCTTAATATCCATGGCGAGCGTGTAATCATTGAAATTGAGCAGCCTGACCTTATGATGCATTCTAGCGAGGCCACCGAGGATGAGTACCCTGAAATTTCGGGTCTGCCGTCCAGCCCGCTATCCAGGTCTGGCGATGAGCTAGCCATTCGCATTGCACAGGAGCTTGGGGCCGGGGCCCAGCTCGCCGAGCCCATTGCTCTTCACTCAAACACCACAGGACCGCTTCCAGTCACGGTTGTTAAACCTGCCCAGCCAGAAGCTGCTATTGAGGTGCCTGCTGAGCCTACAGTTGTTGCCGAGGTAGTCCCGAAACCCGCAGCCGCTGAAGTTACCAAGGCACTTGAAACAGAGCTTAGCAAGGAGCCCGTGAAACCACTAGCGACCGTGGCAGAAGCAGTAGAAGCAGCAGCTGAGGTGCAGCATACAGAAAAGCCCAAGAAACACAGATACTCTAAGGATTTGCCCGAGGCAAAGAAAGCTAAATCAGCAGTCGACCATGAAGAAGCCAGCAAACTGGCAATTAATCACGTTGCATTCTCCCGACTTGCCAGCACGCCGCTGTCAACGATTGCCCGCTCATCATCCGTTTTGGCCAGTCTACCCAGCCTGGAGCTCGAAGGGTTACTAGCAAATGTACCATACATCGGAGTCATCCAGCGTCCAGGAAAAGACGCACTTGGAAAGCCCCTTGAAAACGAATATTACTACATGCCCGAACATGATGACGATCTCACCCGGCGTCAACTTGTTGCAGAGTCCAAGGGGGCCCGCACGTTGCGGTCCTGTCGCAAAACCCACAAGCAGTACTTTTACAAAAAGCCCCGGATTTGAACCAACTGGCAGCTACACAAACTGTACTATATTATTTCATAATGAGCTAACTGTTTTTTTCTAGCAAACTCGAAAAATAAATCATACGAACTTACCACTTGGAGATCAGGGCGGCGACCTCAGCACGCTGATGGGCATTCAAGTTCGACAAGGTGGTCAAAACGGTAGCGATCTCGGGAGGAGACACACGGTTGATCACGGTGTTGTAGTACATGTAAGAAAAGGTGCCCATAACGAACTGGCAGTCGAAGCGGTCGGTGACGCCGCCGTGGCCCGGGATGGTATCGCCAAAGTCCTTGACTTTGAAAGCACGCTTGAATCCCGAGGCGAAGAAGCCACCGAACGGAGCGATGAGTGAGGCGAAAGTCGCCAGCACAATGGTGTGGATATAGATCGGCGCCATCTCGAACGAAGAGAATCCCATCACGGACTGCAAAAATGCGGGGATGTGCCACTGGGCGGGCAAAAAGACCGCGTTAGGGGTGCAGACGTCAAACTCCTTGTAATTGATACCGACACGTTCCATCGGACAGATAAGGTAGTACGACTGGCTGGCGTGGTGGGTGATAATCAGGGCAAAAGCAACCGTGCAAATCCATGCACCGACAAAGCCCTCGACGGTCTTCTTGGGCGAAATGCGAATCAACGGCGTGCGTCCGATGGTGATGCCGCAGAGATAGGCCGAGATGTCGTTGACAATGACCATTGCACAGGGCACAATCATCCAGAAGATACCGTGGAGCACGCTCTCGAGGACAAACTGACCCTGAAGGACAATGTAGATGATGGCCATGTGAGCGGCGGAAAGCTGTCCAAATTGCTGCCTGTAGTAGCCTTCGCGGAGCGTGGTGACGAAAAACACAAAGCCCGTCATGTACAGAATGTAGGACAGGAACCTGTGGTAGTTTAGCAACGGGGTCAGGACTCCCTCGAGGATGCCAACGTTGCGGAAAAAGTGCACAATGGCCCCGCCGTTGAGGTAGTACATGACGACGACCAAAAAGTACCAGCTGATTGTCCGGCCCCAGGGCACGTTCTCAAAGTATTTAGGGTCCCCAGTGATGTTAATGACTTCGCGGTAGGCGAGGATCTGGATGATCATGCACAGACCAGCAATCCACACATGGCCCGACAAAATGACAAAGCCAAAGACCGCGACGAGTACCACTGTCCAGATTGCTCGAACAACAAACGTCGACCATTTCTTGCTCTTCTCACTGCTTGCTTTGGTCTTCGTGGCCTCCGCCCCTTTGGAAACAGGTTCGCTAGCCATGCTGACAAAAACGTAAGACGAACCTTTGTACGTCAGCGCGCCCTCACAAGGACGATGCTTAGCAAAGACATATGTGATAGAATAACTACGGTTCTATGTTTTTTATTAGACCCTTTTAACGACGGCCGCCGGCAACGGTGAAGTGAACATCAAGAGGAGAAGCAGTCAAAGGCTGGACCTCCCAGAGGTTGGGAGTCAAGAAGGCGTAGGTGTTACCGATGGCAGCAAAAGTGGCCTTGAGGGTGTTCTCGACAGTGCGGGTGGTACCGACAGACGAGGTGTAAGCGTCCTCAACACCGGCGAACTGCAGGAGCTTCTTGACTGCGGGGGAGGCGATGACGCCCTTACCGCGGGGAGCAGGGATCAAACGCACAGTGACGGAACCGCACTTACCGGTGACCTTGGAGGCCAGGGAGTGGGGTTTGCCGATCTTGGAACCCCAGTAGCCACGACGGACGGGGATGACAGAGAGCTTAGCAATAACAATAGCGGCACGGATGGCGGTGGCAACCTCCTTGGAGGTCTTGACGCCGAGACCGACATGGCCGTTACCGTCACCGACGATGACGACGGCACGGAAGCGGGTGCGCTGACCGGCACGGGTCTGCTTCTGGACAGGCTTGATCTTCATGACCTCGTCCTTGAGACCGGGCAAGAAGGTGTCAACAATCTGGAACTCCTTAACGGGCAAAGAGTGAGCGTAGATCTCCTCCATGGACTTGACCTTGCCAGCCTTCACAAGACGGCCGAGCTTGGTAACGGGCTCCCAGCCCTTCTCTTCACGGCGGCGGGGGCCACCGCGACGGCCACGACCGCCAAAACCACGTCCACGCTGATTGTCGCTCATATTTGGTATTGTCTGAAGAGTGTCCTGAGTCGGCCTAATCATGAGTCGTGGGGGTTCGACTAAAGCCCTAAGCCCTAAGCCCTAGCAACCACACCCAAAGCAACGTTCGCTTACCTAAGGGTAGCATCGCGCTGGTTCGGTAGTAAACATAATAAAATACATAGTTTAATTAGTGCGCTGCTTTTTGGTAGCCGGGCCCTCGCTGCCCGTGTCTTTATAGTAGCGACTCAGTTTTTTCGAAATACCCTTCACCTCCTCCTGGCTGGGCAAATTCACAACAAGCTGCTGCCGACAGCCATGTATTAGCGTTAGCAGTCGATCTAGACTAGTGTTCGGGCCGTCCATGCTCTGGGCCATGTATTGCGTAGCAGCCAGCTCATTGACCTCCATCAATGCTGCAAGCGCAATTTGTGTTGGGGTGTACAGAAAACAAACGTCAGACACAAAACTGTCGACAATCAGCGACTTGGCCTTGTCGTGAATACTGCAGAGCTCGGTGCGATCAAACGTGTCCAGCACAGTTTGCATATCCAAGAAGAAGCCATGCAGAGGCCGGAGGCCGTTATGCACAGTAGCAGTGAACTCTAGTGTTTTAAACAGCAGAAACTCGAGGTCCAGGATCTGGCTCGGTTCTGTTTTCGCTAGCGAGTCGCAGAATGTGGTAATGGACATGAACGCATTCTCGGCTTTGGCGGCAAAAAAGACACATGTGGGCAAAATTAGCTTAGGGTGGTACTCCATCACGCTGTATCTCATATAGAATTTGCGGAAAAACGATATAGCCGTCGCCCGAACCTGGGATGGCAGCTTGAACTGCTGGCACACCGACTTGACTTGCTCGGCGGCATAGTACAGGATCAATTGCTGTTCCTCCTGAACCGTCAAAGCAAGCTCGTGGGGTGGCACGTTTCTGTTAGGTTTGGCCAGCAGTTCAGCCAGCTGGTCCTTGGTAAACGACCACTTCTGATACTGACTCGACCGGCGATACAAATCTGCGTCTGTCACCATGACTAAGTCTAAGCGAGCAGACAGACTCCCATTCTCTACGATTTGGATAGCTAGACATAGAACTCTATTTAGCAGCAGCCTAGACGAGCCAACAGACCCGAGTTTCTCACCTGACACCCCGTTCCCATTGGGCTAATTCTCGCAGCATAAAGTTTGAATTCTGCAACTTGCGCATGTTTTTCATGTACGGTTTGGTAAGAAGTGGTAAGCCGGCATTTGAGCCAACACGTCGAAGCCCGAAGCAACACACCAGAAATACGGCCGTTTTACCAGGCTTTCACCCACCCGACTATCCCATGCTCATGATGCAGTGGTAGACCAGCCTATACATACAGAAATCCGGCTGCAGAGGCATCCACGCACCTCAGATCACCACCGCACTCGACCCCTTGCATGGTGGGCAATACGACGTCTGCAGCCATTTTACAAATCATGCGTGGAGTATGCGAGTAGTCAGGACTACAAAAGGCCACTACCTCATTAGGTCTTACATCCATCACAAGAAAGATATTCAACAATGTCCACCCGTCCTCAATGGTATGCCGTCAACAAGCAGTTGGTCAAAAAGGAAGTTCCTATTCCTACTCTTGCAGCCGACGAAGCTCTGATTAAAGTCAAGGCTATTGCTTTCAACCCCACTGATTTCAAGCACGTGGACTTTGAAATCGCCAAGAACAGCGGTGTTGGCTGCGACTTTGCCGGCGATGTGCTCGAGATCGGTTCCGCCGTCACCAATGTCAAGGTTGGCGAATCGGTTGCTACCTTCATCTCTTCTGGCAACGACGCCGAGCCCAGCAAGGGCGCATACTCGACGATCGTCAAAGTCAAGGCTGATTCATTGATTCGGTTCCCTCGTCCATTGAAGGAGAGCAGCGGCAGCAGCTTGCCCTCCGATTTCCCCACCACCTACGAGCAGGCGGCTTCTCTTCCCTGTGCTCTGGTGACGGTTGCTCTTGCCTACGAAGAGTACAATCTGTGGGACATTTCTGCTGCAGGCTCCCACAAGGGCTATGCAGTGATCTACGGTGCTGTTTCATCTCTCGGTTTCCAGGCTGCTCAGATCGCCAAGCATCTTGGATTCACCGTGATTGCCATTGCCTCGAAGAAGCACGCCAAGCTGCTGGAATCCGTCGGAATCACCCATGTCGTTGACTACCACGACAAAGATTTCATCGAGCAGGTCCGCAAGATCGGCGGCGACGAAATCACTTTTGGTTACGATGCCATCTCCTTCGACGAGACGTATGCCAACATTGTGCAGATGGTCTCTACTACCAAGCCTGTCAAGATCAATCTGTCTTTGCCTGGGCTGAAGGAGCCCAAGAAGGGTGCCAATGTCACCGTTGACATCCCTCTTGCCTACCTGATCGAGGACAAGGAGAAGGACTTTGCTGGGTTCGTTCTCAAGGGCAAGCCCAATTATATTACCGACCGCCCCCGCTACATCAACCACCTTAGCCAGCTCATTGCTGACAAGCAATTGAAGAGTTTGCCTGTCAAGGTTGTTGGCCAGGGCATCGATGCCGTCCCGGCCGGAGTCGATGCTATTCGCAAGGGGGTTTCTGGCGAAAAGATTGCCATCCGTCTCTACTAATCATCGCCTACCGTTCCATAACTTCATAGCATAAAAACCATCAACGCAACACGGAGAATAAGGCCACCAAAAAAATGAATTTGCCACTTGACTATTTTGATTATTCTACCGAGGTCGATCCCCCCATTTTGGGTTTCTTTCACTGCACTTTTGCTGCATGATCTTACAAATTATGCATAGGCGTTAGAGCATAAAACGTGGCTGCAGGCTTGCGCTCACCATTAACAATGAGCACACGCACACTATGGTATGCTGTTAACAAAGAGCTGGTAAAGAAGCAAGTTCCTGTGCCGACCCTCGACGCGGGTGAGGTTTTGGTCAAGGTCAAGGCAATTGCCTTCAACCCCACAGACTACAAGCACCTTGATTTTGGCATTGCTCAGAACTCTGGTCTTGGCTGTGATTTCTCTGGTGACATCGCAGAGGTAGGCTCTGGCGTCAGCCTCGTCAAGGTCGGTGATTCTGTGTCGGGCATGATCTCTGGCGGCAACGACGAGCGCCCCGAGAGGGGGTCGTTCACTGACTTTGTCAAGGTCCACGAGACCCAAGTTTTCAAGTTCAACAGCCTCAAGATCGATGGCAGCAAGGAGATTCCCGCTGGTGCTCCCACCACTTACGAGCAAGCTGCTTCTTTGGGCGCCTGTCTCGCAACCACTGCGTTTGCCTATGAGTCCTACAACCGCTGGGATACCAGCAAGAAGAACTCGCAGTCGGGCTACGCATTGATCTACGGTGGTGTGAGCTCTCTTGGCTTTATGGCTGGCCAGGTTGCCAAATATCTTGGTTTCAACGTTATTGCTGTTGCATCCAGCAAACACAAGGACCTTCTCAAGTTGGTTGGCATCACCCATGTCGTAGACTACCATGATGAGGATTGGGTTGAGCAGGCTCGCAAGATTGGTGGTGATGACATTGTGTATGCCTATGACACAATTTCGTTTGCCGACACACTGTCGTTAGTGTGCAAAGCCGTTTCTACCACCAAACCGGTCAAGATTAACGTCTCTCTGCCTGGCACCCCTGAGCCTGAAAACTTGGGCAAGAACATCACCATCGACGCTCCTTTGACATACTTGATGTCTGACCCCTATAAAATTTTCGGTCCCCGACGTATCGAGGGCGAGCCCCACTTTATGAAGGATGCTCCTACCAACATCGCCCACGCCAACAAGCTGCTTGCTGAGGGGGTGATCACCGCACTGCCCGTGACTGTGGTGGGTGAGGGTATCGATGCCATCCCTGCTGGCATCAATGCCATTCGTAAGGGCGTTTCAGGTGAGAAGGTTGTTATCACACTCTAAATCTAACTATATACACTAGCCAGGCTTAAAATATCCCATGCACGAGGTTTCGTCGCTCCGCCTATGACGTAATGGGCGAGGCTGGATAAATAAACAGAGGTGGCCTCAGCCGCTTTGTCCGACTTATGGATTGTATTCTGCGTAGACGCTGTATATAGCAATACCCACACACTGCACCCATATATACGACCTCGGCCGCTGCCCGAGGCACCCGACTCTGTTCAAAAGACGCTTGGTGCGCCATTCCAGCCCTTTTTACATAAGTATCTCAACCTCTAATCATCACACCTCCACGGTTAGTATAGACCCCTCACGCGAGAAATACTATGCCACAGTTCATAGGCGTATACAAGGCGCTCTATGGGTATACATCTGCAGGCCCAGAGGAGCTGACGTTCGCCGAAAATGACATTTTGTACCTTTTGGAGAAAGCTGACGACGGCTGGTGGACGGTCAAGAAACGGATTGCTGGCCAGGCCAACGACGAGCCCACAGGGATTGTTCCTAAAAACTACATTGAATCCGCAACGCCATCGAGCACTGCCAAGGCACTTTATCCATATGAACCTCAAACCGACGAGGAAGTGCCGTTCTCTGCCGGCGACTCGTTCGAGGTGTTCGCTGAGGACGGCGACTGGGTTCTGGTCGGGGTCAACTCGAAGTATGGTTTCGCCCCGGCGAATTATCTAGAGATGGCTTCGGCCCCAAAGACTCCGGCCAAGGATTCTCTGCCCGCTGCGAGTGCGCAGGACGCTCCCGCTGCGGTTCCACGCCCTGCTCCGTCATCCTTTGCGGCTCCCCCCGTGCATCCTCAAGTGTCCGCATATCACGCATCGGGAAGCTCGTCCCGCGTGGACCGCATTGATTCCCGCGGAGACGAAGAAGAGGCGCCTCCGCCCAAGCCTCCTCGGCCGTCGGACGGTGGTGGACGCTCTCGGGCCAACACCAACGACAGTAATCGAGCACGTTCTCTGTCCCCAGCCGACAGACCCTCATTCCGCTCGTGGACAGTGCAAGAGATTGATGGAAAATCAAAGTCGAAAGCCACGTTATCGGTGTCGGAGACGACCATTTTGCTGTCCCCCGACCGGGGCCCCCAGCAGCAGTGGGACGTTCCGAACCTTATGAGCTACTCTTCGGAGAAAAAACATGTATTTTTGGAGTTCCAGAAGCCTCGTGCGTCGCTTGATCTCAAGACTAGCTCGCAAAGCATCAGCGACCAGATTGTTGCTGCGATCGGCCAAGTCGCCGGAGCATCGAGAGCTGCCGGTCTCACTGAAGTTTTGGTGGCTGCCAAATCCGCAGGACAACGTAGTGGAAAAGCCGCTTTGGCATTCAAAGCTGCAAACGGCCGTGAACTCACTGTGCGAGAGGGCGAGACTCTGTTTATCATTAATCAAAAGTCGAAAGAGTGGTGGTTGGTCCGCAATAAGGAGGGCAGAGAGGGCCTTGTTCCCGCATCGTTTGTCGATTTAGACGATGATATCGAGAAAAGAACACTCTTCAACCGGTTTGGTCGGAAAAACAATGCAGGCAAGGAAAGAGAAAAGGAACGCGAGCGTGATAGAGAGCGCTTTTTGGAGCAGAGGGCCCGTGGTCGGGATGATCATGACCGCGAGCGTGACCGCAGCCGTGACGGCGATCGCGATCGCGACAGACGCAAGTCTCGACACTCGAAGCGGCCCAGCTCGAGCGACCGCAAGTTACCCGATTCCCGCAAATTGCGCACTTGGACAGACCGGTCTGCCACTTTCCGTGTAGAAGCTGCTCTTATTGGCGCTTCTGATGGTAAGGTGCATCTTCACAAGTCCAATGGTGTGAAAATTGCTGTTCCTGCATCCAAACTGTCGGTTGGTGATCTTGACTATGTCGAGAGTGTTTTAGGAATCTCTTTGTCTGAGGACAAACCTCTCTCAGAAATCCGTTCCAAGTCTGGCCGACATGATCAGTCTTCGGTTGCTGCTGCGGTTGACGTTATTCCAAGCCCTAAGATTGGATCCGGCAATAACCGGTCTAGTGATCAGGAGAAGACTATTGATTTTTGGTTCCAATTTTTCTTGGATTGTGGCGTTGAACCTAATAATTGCCAGCGCTATGCTACGAACTTTGCCCGAGACAAGATGGACGAGAGCGTGTTACCTGAAATCACGCCCCCAGTTCTTCGGAATCTTGGTCTCAGGGAGGGCGATATTCTCCGGGTGACGAAGAAGATTAGCGAAAAGTATGGATCAGCTAATGAATCTGCTGGTGCCAATACATCTACCGACGACGCGTGGACTCCTCGTCCCGTTGCTCAAGCTGCATCTCCCCCGGCTGCTGCCCCTGCACCACTGGCCGCTCAGTCGACGGCTCCCGTAGCCGCACCTGGTCCGGTTCTTACTCCGCAGGCTACAGCTCCCCAGCCTCTGCAACGCTCAGCCACTGCACCAATCCAGGCAACGCAGACAGGGCCTTTTGCCAAGCCTCTCAACAGCACTCCTACGGGAGCGTTGGCAGATCTTTTGGGAATGACTAGTTTGCAGCCTCAGCAAGCGACCCAAAGTGCTTCTCAGCCTGCACTCCAAGCTCAAAAAACAGCTGAGGACAAACTCGCATCTCAGCAGCGTCAACATCAGCAAATGATCTTGCGCCAGCAAGCCGAGCTGCAACAACAGCAGATTAAACTCCTCAAGGAACAGCAGTCTGTTCTCAAGCAACAACAGGATGAACTTGTCAAAACACAGACAGGCATTGCCCAGGCCATGACGGGCATGCGCACCGGAGGACTTGATCCGTTTGCTACTGGTGTTGCTGGAGGCGCGTTTGGCCAGTTCGGAACTTCAGCAGCCATTCTCGCTGCTCCCCCGCCCCCCCAACCGCGTGGTATTGGATTTCAGACCAGCTTCCCGGCTGCTTTCCCTGCTCAAACCACGGGAGGTCCATTCCAGGCCCAAATTACAGGGGGCCCATTCCAGGCCCAGACTACTGGAGGTCCGTTCCAAATCCCAACAGGCGGCCCGTTCCAGGCTCAGACCACCGGAGGACCATTCCAGGCCCAGACTACTGGAGGACCATTCCAGACTCAGACCACCGGAGGACCATTCCAGGCTCAGATCACTGGGGGACCATTCCAGGCCCAGACCACTGGTGGCCCATTCCCCCAGTCTAATGGTATGCAGGCACCATTCGGAGGACCTGCAACGACTTTTGCAAGCACTGGGCCCCAACCCCAGGGCGGAGGGCCTTTCCAGACCACATTCCAGGCTCAGCCTGTTGCTCAGCAGTTGACGGGCGGCCCGTTCCAGCCCTTGGGGATGAACCGGACTGGTGGACAACCCACACTGGCGCAGCTGCAAATGCAACAAACGGCGTCTCAGCAGCCGATTCACGCACCTGCGGCTGCGCCTGCTACGACGTTTTCCAACGATCCGTTCGCGGCCATCTTAGGAAAGGGTCCGAGCCAGCCCCAACCGTTCTCTGTCGGTCAACCGTTCTCTGCTGGCCAGTTCCAGTCTGCACCAGCGCCTGCACAGCCGTTCCAGTCGCAGCCGACTTTCCAGCCCCAGCAAGCTTTCCAGGCTCCGCAAGCTTTCCAGTCCCAGCCAGCTTTCCAGTCCCAGCCAGCTTTCCAGTCCCAGCCAGCTTTCCAGTCCCAGCCAGCTTTCCAGTCCCAGCCAGCTTTCCAGGCTCAGCAAGCTTTCCAGCCACCAGCACCGCAGTCGTTCCAGCAGCCGCCGCAACCCAACCAAGCGGCGTTTCAACCGACGTCACAGTTTGGCCAGGCGTTGCAACAGCAGCGGACGGGCGGTGAGCTGCAAAGCCAACCGACAGGATTCGGATTCGGCAACCAGCGAACAGGTAATCTTGCAGCCGCCACGGCAAACAATCCGTTTGGATTCTAGCGAGAAAAAGAAAACAATAACATATCAACAGGCCTTACTATATAATACATTAAATGATGGTATAACCGCCGTCAATGAGCATGTCGGTGCCCGTGCAAAACGAGGAAGCGTCGGAGGCGAGGTAAATGCAGGCGGCAGTAAGCTCGTCGACGTCACCAAGCCGGCCCATGGGGGTGCGCTCCTTCCACTCGTTGAAGAGGCCCTTGTAAGCGCGGTTCAGGGCGGTATCCATATAGCCGGGCGAGATTGAGTTACAGCGGATTTTGTGGACGGCCCACTCGGCGGCGAGGGACTTCATAAGGTGACGGACGCCGGCCTTGGAAGCGTTGTAGGCGCTTTGCGGCTGGGGCCAGTTGACGATGTGACCGGACATGGACGCAATGAATACAATGGAGCCACCGGTTCCCTGAGAAATCATGTGACGGGAAGCGGCCTGGGTGACGATGAAAGAACCATTGAGGTTGATGTCGATGACGCGGCGGAATTTCTCCAGCGGGTACTCCTCTGCGTGGACGAGATCGGCAACGCCGGCAGAGTTGACAACGATGTCAATGTGGCCGAAGTCGGCGGCGATTTGGTTCATGATCTCATTAACGGAGACTTCATCACGAACATCGGTTTTGTAGAACTGCGACTTGACCTTGTAGGTCTCGTGGAGGCGCTTGGCCGCGTCGAGCCCCAGCTCCGTGGAGACGTCGAGGATGATGATCGCCTCAAGACCGACGGAGCACAGGCCCTCGGCCATAGAGTAGCCAAGACCACGGGCGCCGCCAGTGACAACGCCGACTTTGCCGTCCAAACGGAACAGACTCATGAAGTTTTTGGGCTGGGTCGAAGGCTCCGCCTGGGAGGCAGCCGCGTCGGCTAGGTCCTGTGCGGTGGGTGCGGGAGGCACCACGGCGCGCTTAGCAGTGTTATCAGTCATGTTTGCGGGGGTTTCTCTGGTGTTTTAAGCTCCGGTCCAGGCCTGTGAATGAAGGGGTGTGGGAGCAACCTGTGATGCCTCTACTTCCTATTTAAATAACTTCCCACTTGGTGTTTTTTTATCGGGGCTAGGGTGTATTACTAGCCAACCGGCGCACCTCCAACGGAAATAGATGCATGGAAAACTACCGATCTTTTCTCTTTTCGCGTGTGATCTGGGAATTTTTTCTTGTTTATGGATCCTATATCTGTGTTAATACTCGATTAGCCCGGAGCCGTTAGCCCGGTGCGTCGGCGTGTTCCCGAGCGGTTGTTTCCCCGTGCTCTCGCTGGCTGCATTTGGTTGAGCAAGTTGGGTTGCCCGCGACCACGGCAGCCAACTGGGGCAGGCGGAAGTCCGGGATCAGCGGTACGGGGACCCGCCTCGACCAAATGCTTTCTAGCCATTGCCCGTCTCCATCGCTCCAGACTCACCTCGCTTGGACCGCCTGGCTGCTGCAAACCTGGAAAGAAAACGGTGCTGCAAGCATAATTACATCATAATTGCTTTACTGCTGCGTGGGTCAGAACCCTAAAAGAGGTTCAAAGGGCAGGAAAAAAGGCGCAGGGTTACTGATTATGTCGAGATAAGACTATTTCAATAAGTTTCTACATAGTTGGCAGGGAAAATGCCCTGTTTGCCGCCCAATTCTCCAGTCCACCAGTCGTCTGTTGAGTCTGATTTTTCCACAATGTGGATAATGTCTCCCTTTTGGAAAGACAGGTCGCCGGTCTGTTCGCCGCGGAAAGTGTAGAGGGCCCGGGCCCGGATTCCTCCTTTGCTTGACCCGGAGGCAGAGCGGCTTTGGCTAGGGGAGTCCAGACGAGAGTCGCGGGTGTCTCGAGGCCCGCTTCGGTCACGGTCGCGGTCGTGGCTGCTGCCGTAACGGTCACGGTCGCCACGGTCACTGCGGTCGCCGTATCGATCCCGGCTGCTGCTGCCATAACGATCACGGTCGCCACGGTCGCCACGGTCACTGCGGTCGTGGTCGCGGTCCCGGTCATCATAGCGATCACGGTTACCATAGGAGTGATCCGCGTAGCGGTCTCTGTCGTCATAGCGGTCTCCGTAGTCTCTTCTTCGCGGAGCACTGCGTTCTCGGCGATCTGTGTAATAATCATCATCATCATCGCTCAGGTCGTCATCTTTGTAGCGGCCAGATGGACGGCCCGCTCCACTCGCTCTCATGCTAGAGCGCTGCTCATAGTCATTGGTGTACCGCCTGCCATCGCGTTGGCGGGGCGCTGAATATACGTCATCGAAATCATCGTCCCGAGAGTACCTCGAGCGGCTGTCGTAGTCGGTATCAAAATCTGGAATATCGTCGTAAAGACTGTCGCCATAGTCGTCCTCGTCCCAATCGGCTCGGAATGCCTTTGAATCAAGCACCTGGAAAAGCGGTGCCACTGAGCGAGGGGGCCTGACTCTTCCGCTAAGAATACTTCGCGAAGTACAGCTGCTGCTTCCGTAGAACTTGCGGTTGGCTTCCCGACGCTCGACAATTACGGAGCCCTCAAGAGAGACACCAGCAAACAGACCCTTAGTTTTTGCGTAAGAGAACACGGCCGTGGCATTGGACGCAGAAACACCGCCAGCCGCTTCTGCGTTTCGACCCAACGGCCCAGCGGCCAGAGACATATTTCCACCGAGGGTAAGAGAGCCGCCACGGGCGAATGTCTCGACTGCTTCACGGGTGTTCAGAATAAAAATAAAGTCAGTGAGCTCCGCACCAATCTGGCCGCCGACGCCAGCGCCGCCCGTCATGATCGCACTAGGCGGGGACCACGAGCCATCAGGAAGGCGAGCAACAAGGACACCCGAACCGGCACGGCCGGAGAACAGAAAGCCAGCCTTGAGCACGGTAATGATCATTAGGCCCTTGGCGTTGCGCAGAACATGCGGCGGAATCACAGAGTCGTAGTTGATTAACTGGTTGGGCTTCACAAACGAAGCGAGAATCTTGGCCGCCTTCTGGCTCTCCTTGCCTAGATCCCTCGGTACTGGATTGTTAATTCCCATGATTATTTCCTCGTAGCCTCGATCTCAGATTCCCAAAAATAAAACCGTCCAAGTGATTTCCAGTTGATGGTATGTGGCTGGGGGTGGGAGCCTGCCGGTTTGCCGCTTACGTGACCAATGCCGACGGTTGCTGCAGGCAGGCTAATCGACCCTCTTGGCGCTGAGCGGGTGCAAATATACTGGAATTGGCCATGTGCAGACACCCTATCACCAAGAACATCGCCGCACCCTGCCGGCCGACTCGCCCCATATATGCCTCCCCCAGCTTGATGCATCTCATATTACGCCGCCTGCATGCAACCTATCATCCCAAGTCATCATGATTCGGCGGTTCACAGTTTCTCGGGCCAATGGATTAGCTCTGTTTAAGCGTGCCCCTAAACGATTTGTAGCTCCGAATTATGCACCTCGATTTTACTCGGAGGCCCGGCCTCCCAAAAAGACCCGGAAATTCGCTATGGCTCTGTTGAGGCTAGGCGCAGTAGCCGTTGCTATACCTGTCGGCTATCTCGCGTTCTTCTTTTTGTACGATGCCACTACTTACAAGGATGGGCCTCTGGAGGTCGAATGCGATATCCCCCTCAGTGCCCTGCATCTGCGTCGCGGCGGGCCCAAGAACCTGCCCATTGCAGAATCTTGGATTGACGACCGAGAGCTCGGCAATGACAGCGATCGACCGAACCTGGTCATTGTCGGCAGCGGATGGGGTGCAATTAGCTGTATGCGTAGCATCGATACCACAAAGTACAATGTCACAATGGTTTCGCCCACTAATCACTTCCTGTTCACGCCGCTGCTTCCGTCGGCTGCCGTGGGCACCCTATCTTTGGACTCCTTAATGGAACCGGTGCGCGATATGTGCCGGAAACGTGGTGTCCGGTTTGTTTCTGCTGCCGCAGATGACATTGACTTTGAGGATCGCCTGCTGGAAGTTCGCTCCGACAGCCCCAATGGCGATTCCGTCCACTTCTACATCCCGTACGATGAGATTGTTTTTGCGACCGGGGCCAAATCAAACACCCATGGTGTTCCCGGATTGCAGTATACTTATGCTTTCAAGACCGCGCTTGATGCGCAGGAGGTCAAGGAGGCTATTTGCCGAAACCTGGAGATGGCCGCTTTGCCCTCGACTTCTGAGGAAGAGCGTAAACGATTACTCTCTTTTGTGATCTGCGGAGGCGGTCCAACTGGTGTCGAGGTGGCAGCCGAGGTCTACGATCTGCTGCGAGAGGACGTTATCAGAAAGTACCCCAGCCTGCTTTTGAATAATTCTAGCGTGCATATCATCCAGAGCCGGTCGGCTATTTTGAATACCTATGACGAGAAAATTTCCGAGTTCGCCATGCAACGGTTTGCTCGCGATGGAATCGACCTGCAGCTCAATTCTCGCGTCGAGGAGGTACGTCCGGGATCTGTCTTGTACTCCCAGCGGCTGTCGGACGGTACCAAGCAGATCTATGAGTTGCCCAGCGGGCTGACCCTGTGGACCACAGGCATCACCACTACCCGATTTACCCAAAAGCTCTGCGAAAAACTGCCCGAGTTCCAGCATAATAAGCGGGCTCTTGAGACTGATTCGTACTGCCATGTAATTGGCGCCCCCGCCGGTGTGTATGCCATCGGTGACTGTGCCACGATCCGCACAGATCTTGCTGCGGATCTCAAAAAGATCATGGTGAAACACGCCAAGAAGCGCCATGGAACCAGCAGTGGCTATATTGACCGGCTCACCGTCAAACAGGCTATTTCCATTATCGATCGGATGATTGCTGAAGAGCCGCAAGCGGGCTACATCTTGAAGACTATGCGCGAGCGTCTGTTGCATGAGCGTCCCCAGGACGAGGAGCTTAGCTACGACCAGACTGTGGCCGCCCTTCAGGATGCAAACGCCAAAGTGGTCTCTCTTCCGGCTACGGCTCAGAGAGCGCATCAGCAGGGTGAATACATTGCGCAAAAGCTCAATGCGCTGACTGACAATCAAGATGAGCGCATGTACAGACCGTTTGCCTTCAAAAACCTGGGGTCAATGGCTTATGTTTCGAACGGTGCCATCATTGACACCGGCAGATTCCAGTTCCTTGGCGGTGTTCTAGCTATGTACGCCTGGCGTAGTGCCTACATGACAATGACGGTCACACCTCGTGCTCGTTTACATATGGCGTTTGATTGGATGTACCGTGGTCTTTTTGGTCGCCAAATCTATCTCCACGACCGGCAAAAGTAGAAATCTAATAACTACAGTCACGTGACATATACACTCCTGCTGACCTGCGTGCTTTAAAATGCTGCGGGTTGCATAGGAATCCCACCTTGATGACATCGTTTTTCAATGGGGTGTTAGCTGTTGGTGCGGTGGCAGCCTGGCTTGTGATGTGGTTCAAAGGCCTTCCCGGCAAAGACAAGCCTTTGAGCAGGTCACTTCTTATTTTTGCGGCGGCTATTGCTGTTCAATTGCTTATCGAGAAGAGTGTGGCATTTGAGGACATCTATGCTATCTCGAAAACGCCGGCAGCCATGGAGCCCAAGAGTCTGGCGGTGAGGCTTAGTACTGTGCGCGAGCTCACTCAAGAAGACCTAGATGTGCTGGGCTGGTTGGAGTCGCTAGGCCCTGACGGTGGACGCATTTACAGACTAACTGGTCCTCAAGGCATGAAATGTAGTTGGTGCGTCTGGCCACTCGCCGCTGGAGAATCTTATAGCTCCTTGTCTGTGAACTTTATGGTTTATACGGGGATGTTTAATTTGTTCAGGACAGCGCTTGATTTTTTTACACTGGCGTTTGCAGCTGCGCACTCGATCCACAGCTCGAGGTGGTTCAAAGTGCAATGCTTGATTCTGATTCCACCGCTTATTGAGTTTGTTGTTAAAGCAAACTTTATCGAAGCTGTTAAATTCAATTTGATCTCGGTGTTTCGCGCTACGACCCACTCCAACCTTTTGATGGGTGCTGCACTGCTGGTGTATCTTGAAGAGCGCATGTGGGCATCTGCGCGATCTTATGCCCCCGAAAACATTCTCGCCAAGGCAAATTCGAGTTTGGCATACAATATGAGGAACTTGGGCGCGCTTTATTTCATGGGTACTCTCAAGGGACGCGACGGTGACCTAGGCACACTGGAGCAAAAATACTGGGAAGAGCAAGAAGGTTTTGTACAGAAAGTATGGAAGTCTGTGGACAAGAAATCACCACCAAGTAGCGAGGATACCGCGTTTGCGGATAACGCTTTAGCAACTTTGACGTCACGAGATGGATCGCAAGTTGGATACACGTTGGGCGGAACCGATCCCAGGACACTGCGACGAATTCTTGGGTTACCTCAGTAATTTGTTGATTTGACTCCAAAAAACAACTTATTTATTTTCCGGCTAGCACGTCCGGCTAGCTCGGCCTGGCTACGTCGTTGCATAAGCATACGGTAGTGCGTCTGCAGCATTAGAATTTTTTGGGCTGCCTTGCAGTACGCTCAACACCAAACCTCGCTTGCGAAACAGTGGGGCCGTGGCTTGGCTACGATTTAAACGCCAAATTGGGCAATGGTTTGCGTCAGATTTCCGTTTACAAAAGATATGTTTTGAAAGCGGCGGCTACAAAGAACCACTTTAGAGATTGATGGACGCATCGGCTAGTGGCAACGTGTCCTAAGCATATTTGGTGATTGATTTGGTGTGCTCTGTACGCGCATGAGCCGGAACAGCAGGTGGATTGCCTTGTTGTTGACCTTCCGAGGGTGGAAAACTCCGTTTCTGAGGAAAGCCATTCGCGTATAAGGTCACATGGCTGTGTACTAGTTGGTTTGTGCAAACCTGCATAGAACCTGCATAAGGATGCAGGAAAGGGCTGCACATGAAAGGGCCTGACCAATCATTCATCGAGTTTGCCACCCGTACCCAACCAGACCCTAACCCATTATTCAATCTATATAAACAACGCGTCTCCCACTTTTGGGTCTGTCCGGCACAGAGGTTAGGAAATATACCTAACCACTATAATTTTTTTTTCCTGCTCTGGTTTCTTTGTCAGCACTTGGCCCTGCTAATCAATTGAAACGCACTGCTTTTTCAATTTATTATTATTTATTCCCAAGGAGACATTAATTTGTTAATCCTTTGTTCCGAAAGTTGCATAACTTAAGTACCACGATGGATGCTCTAGCTGTTCCCACTACTCCTGCCCAAGCCAGATCGCTTGCTTCGTCGCTGTCGTTTCCTGGTGACCCCAATGATCTGTCGAATGGCAACATTGCAAATGAAAGTTCTAACACAGAATCTCTAAAAGGTGAGCCTGACGAGCAGGGATCTTCAGGCCTCGTGCCTACTCTGCAGAACATTGTCGCAACCGTAAACTTGGCTTGCAGGCTGGACCTCAAGACCATTGCGTTGCATGCGCGTAATGCAGAGTACAATCCCAAGCGTTTCGCTGCCGTAATTATGCGTATTCGTGAGCCCAAGACAACAGCGCTTATTTTTGCCTCGGGCAAGATGGTTGTTACTGGTGCCAAGAGTGAAGACGACTCTCGTCTTGCTTCTCGCAAATACGCCCGTATTATTCAGAAGCTTGGCTTCAATGCCAAGTTCACCGATTTCAAAATTCAAAATATCGTTGGTTCTTGCGACGTCAAGTTCCCGATTCGTCTTGAAGGCCTGGCTTTCAACCACGGAACTTTCTCCAGTTACGAGCCCGAGCTGTTCCCTGGCCTCATTTACCGTATGGTCAAACCCAAGATCGTGTTGTTGATCTTTGTCTCTGGAAAGATTGTTTTGACTGGTGCAAAACAACGCCAAGAGATTTACGACGCCTTTGAGAATATTTACCCCGTATTGTCCGAGTTCCGAAAGAGCTGATGACGTACGCCATTTGAACAAAAAATTTCCACCGCGATTAGTTAACTAGCTTCAAGAAGCCAAAGATGCTTTTCCTCTGCGATCAGGTTTTACAGATCCCCGCGGATCCCAAAATTATATTATTACCATAAAACCTTACAAAAAAACTGAAAACCCATGAAAATCGACAAAAAAAAAAGTAGCCCGTAAGTCAAACCTCCAAAAACCTAAAGTCCAACTACACCAATTAGTAAAGAATAGGAATCTACAAAGAATCTAAGGGTCCAAGGATCCAGGAATCCAAGAACCTAAAAAGAATCCAACGCATAAACAGTAACCCTTAGAATGAAGCATTCTGTTTCATCTTGGGTTAGCCTCATAAGATAGAGTTATCTAATCAAGGCTATCCCTCATTCTGGTTTCAAGATTGGGCAGCGGCTGCGTTCAATCGAATCAACAGACTTGGAATAGCGGCTAACGAATGAGTGATGACCCGGACTGGCCCGACTCTAAATTCAAGGACCAGAACAAGCACCCGGACAGCCCGGAAACCTGGCCACGGCCAGATCCCGGGGTCAGTGCGGCAAAGTTCCCGTATCCAGCACCGCCAGGCAGCTCGGCTTCTTTGCCGTATTCAGTGTATTCGGGCGAACAAAGACCATTGCGTGTCTTTGACTCCACAAGCAGTTTCAATGTGCACGGGGTCGGCGACGGCGCGGAATTCTACGAAACTAACGATGGACTCAACCTCTTGAACGACTCTACAACCCATCTCGCGGCACCAAGCGAAGCTGGGACAAGAGAAAGAGACGAAATCGATGAAGATGACGACGTGGGCACGAGGCGAAGCCACCGCAGCCACCGCAGACGCCGTTCCAAACGACGAAAAGCCAAACCGTGGTACAAACAGGCCCCCTGGTGGACATGGACAGTTTCAGCGATCCAGATTGTGGTGTTTGTTGTCGAGTTTGTCAAAATGGGCGTCCTCACCGGGTCACCTGTCCAGACCAAGCCCTCGTTCAACCCAATGATCGGTCCGTCAAGCTATCTATTGATTAATATGGGAGGCAGATTTTCTCCGTGTATGCGGCCGAGTGATTATGCCCCCGACACGGTGTGGCCATGCCCCAATTCAACCAGCATCGATACAGACGTCTGCAGCCTTGCCGAGCTATGTGGCTTTGGCTTTAACCCAGAAGCACCAAACCAGTGGTGGAGATTCATCAGTGCCATGTTTTTGCATGCCGGAATCATCCACATTGGCTTCAACCTGCTGCTCCAGATTGTGCTAGGAGGAGCGCTGGAAAGAGACATAGGCATCGTGAAATACATGATTGTGTATTGGGCGTCGGGAATTGGCGGATTCATCATGTCCGGCAACTACGCTGGACGTGGAACAGTCACGGTGGGTGCCAGCGGTGCACTTTTTGGAGTGATTGCCATAGACTTATTGGACCTTCTTCTGAACTGGCAGCTCTACACCAGACCCCTGTGGAATCTTTTATTTATTATTATTGACATTGTCATCTCGTTTGTCTTGGGACTGCTCCCTGGAATCGACAATTTCGCCCACATTGGCGGATTCTGCGTCGGCATTCTTACGGGGCTTATCCTCATGCGTAGTCCGCTGTCTCTGAGACTAAAGCGGCCGGAGGACCGTCGACCGCACAAAAAGTTCGACGTCGTCAAGCTGGATATGAGCAAGCCGCTCGAGCACTTTAAAAACCGCACCGTCTACTGGTGGCTGTGGTGGCTCGTCAGGCTGAGCGCGTTCGCGACCGTCATCGTCTACTATGTGCTCTTGCTGCGCAATTTCGAGGAGAACCTGGACAACTGTAGCTGGTGCAAATACTTATCGTGCCTGCCTGTTAACGGCTGGTGCGACTCTGGCTATTAGCGATCTTTAACCTACTACAGTTATGCAGCATTTGGACTTTCATGCTTAGCCGACCTTCCGTTGCTGATCCATAGCTTACCCCACCACGGAATGAGGGAGGAGGATTAGGCACACCAGCGCTTAGGCACGACGGCCGGCCGGATTAATTCATAGATTTGTAGCTAGCTATCGAACGGACAATGCGACTCAAGCACACTAGTGCAAAATCCACCGCTTCTAACTCCCGTCACAAACACGAAAAAAATTTCCTCAAATATTTCACCTTTCGATCCTAAGCGATCCTGCTGCCTGCTTATACATGCAAACGGTTGGTTACGACCCGAGCCAGACGTCGCTCAATACGTCGTCCTCGTCTGTATACCAGGGATTTGAGACTGTCCAGAGCCCAGAAGAGTATTTGGCGGCGCCTCCGGTGTTGCTGAATGGTGACGAGCAACGGGCTGCGTTGGATGGCCCGCTTGCGTCTGCCGTTGAAGCCTGCCAGGACAATCAGGTACTGACAGCATCCGAGTTACAACGGCTTTCACGCAAGATCAAAGAGGTCGACACCAAGATCAGTGAAACGGCGGGCCAGCTCGAGGTCGAACACAAAATGGCCGAGGCAGCGTCTTCGTTATCTCGTTTGCATCTGGAGGGAAAAAAAAAGGAAAACCGCATGTCGCGGGTGTTTTCTAGTGGCGAGAAAGCGAAGAGACTCAGCAGACAGGCAGAAGACGAAATAGAGGTTAGCATGACCCGCATCAAGGATTTGGAGGCGAGCCTTTTACGACTCCAGTTCGATCGCTCCCAGCTAGAGCTCAGGATTGTTCGACACTACGCGGCGCTACTCGCACAGCATGCATTACACAGCCAGGCTGGTAATAATGCTGCCAGTATAGAAGGACCGCGTGGTCAGGCTCATGCCCGAACCGATTCCAGTCAGACCATGCGGGCCAGCAATTTCGGCGCCGAGGCCGATGTCCGGGACGAGATCGCCATTTTGGCAATGAAGATCAAAGCTACTTTGCCTAGAGCAGAGTTTAAAGATACCTCAGATCTTGCAGTTGTTTCAACTGGCATCAAAACGCTGGTTCAGGACCGAGGCCGCCTCAGCCGGGCCTTGCAAGACTCCCAGTCGGACGCTACAGCTCACCGAACCCGTGCAGAACAACTTAATTACCAAGTGAGCCAACGAGAAGCCGCCGAGGACCCTGTCGAGCGAGCAAGGCTGAACGCCGAGCTCCTTGAGCTCCAACGCAATCTGGACGACGAACGAAAGCGCACAAACCAACTGCGACTCCGCAGCGAGGCTCAGCGACAGGAGCTTGAGCACACGGTGACCTCGCTGGAGGAAGTCACGAGAATAGCCGTTGACTATGAACATGAACGGAACGGGTTTGGCGAAATCGTCGAGCAGCTGGAAGAACGAGTCAAGGACCTCGAAGCCAAGGACCTCGACTCACAAGCGGTCACCCGCCTCGAATCTACGGGCCCTTGCGGTATCCTCTGTCGTGAGTTCCGCAGTATTCTTCATGAACAGCAACAAAAGCATTGGATAGAGCTTCGCCGTCTCCGAGAACTAATTGTTAATGTGAACCGTAAACCAGCGCTTACCCCCACCCTCGCTGCCGCTCCCGCCGCTGAGCCCCACGGTACATCCACTCCTCCGCGGTCCAAGCCAAGCAGCGAACCGGTCCAAGAAATGAACATCACACCACCGCAGTCGTCTGATCGAGGACAGTCTGACGTCGTGCCCGAAAGCTTACCTAGAAGCTCATACATGCGCTATGAGGCTCAAGCAGAACCCGTGCAGATGCCGGCGTCTCCAGTGCGCGTGCCTGAACAATTGCAGATACAAAGTCCTATGGCCACCAGTCGAATGAGCCGTTATGCTCCCCACACACAACAACAGAAGCCTCAAGTGTCTAAGGACGATTATGATTTATTGTAACATATAGCATTTAATTCCCCATCTCTCCCTCTGGCATGTTTTCTTTCTCTGTCAGCTGCTCCCATCACATGCCCGAAGTCCTTTCTGCGCCGCGAAGAAATGGCAGTGGCGACGGCGGTGCCGCGGAAAGTCTGCAAGGGAAAGTGTCTGTTGAGACAATGGGAGATCGTGTAGTTCGTACAAAGCCACAGGACGGCTACGTACCGCCGAAATCATCCAAAGGCCGGTCCGGTGAGGACTCGTATGCCCTCGTCGCGGCTTTTGTTGCAGAGTTTATGTCTGATCTGCCGGACGAAATAATCAGATCGGTAACAGAGGCAGTGGTTAGCGTGGTCAGAGACGAGGATTTAACCGAGCAGGTCAAAATAACCGAGCTGGAAGACCTACTCGACACAAAGCTATCTACCGAGAAATACAACTCATTGCTGAACATTGTACGCAGAATTCCGCTAGAAACAGATGTTGAAATTGAAGAACAAGACGTCGCAGTCACCTTCGATGATGGAATGGATTTCGAGACCGAATCTGAGGACGACGATGACAGTGAGGCCTCTGAACTGCCCCCAATGCCTGCCCCAGAAATCGCAGTAGACCGCGATTGGCTGGCAAACTTTATTGAACCGACGGGGAAAACCGTGAGACAAGTTCTAGCTGCTCTGGAAGCGCCCCCAAACCAGCAAGAAAACGAACTGCTGGAACTCTTTGAATTTGAGCACCTCGATATCGTCAAAGTTCTTGTGCTCAACCGAGACCGCGTGCTATGGCTCACAAGACTGCATATGGCCGAAACAGGACCCGACCGTGACCAGGTACTGACTGAAATGGAGACAGCTGGAATGTCTCATTTGCTAGACCAGGCTATGCAGCAGGATCAACCGGCCATTGTTGATCTAGAGCTATTAGAAATGGATGCAAAGAAAATTCATGCACCAAAAGTCATATTGCCAGAAGGTTCAGAACGTGTAAGTGTCCGATCTTATGAACAATATACTATTCCTTATTCTCAGGATAGACCGGACCCCGTCACGCTTATAGATGTGGACTCGCTTCCGAAATGGATGCAACCGGCATTCACTATTAAAACTTTGAACAACGTTCAGTCTACAGTCTGCGATTTTGCCTTGAATTCCGATGGGAACCTTTTGGTATGTGCACCCACCGGTGCTGGCAAAACAACAATCGCGCTGTTGGCTATGCTGTCGTGCATCGCCAACTATCGCAAAAACGACACAATTGACTTGAGTGCTTTCAAAATGGTTTATATTTCACCCCTTAAAGCGCTTGTTCAGGAGCAGGTTCGCGAGTTTTCTAAACGCTTGGCCCCGTTTGGTATTTCCGTTGCCGAGCTGAGCGGTGACCAAACGTTATCGCATGATCAACTTGCAAACACACAACTTATTATTGCAACACCTGAAAAGTGGGATGTCGTCACTCGAAAGACAACCGATATCAGCTACACCGCCTTGACTCGTTTACTTGTCATTGATGAAATCCATCTTCTACATGACCCTCGTGGTCCTGCGTTGGAGAGTATTGTCGCGAGATCTTTAAAGTTTTCGCAAGATACTCTTCAACCTCTTCGTCTGGTTGGTCTTTCTGCCACGCTTCCAAACTATAAGGATGTCGCTCACTTTTTGCAAGCAGATAAGGGAGTATTTTCGTTTGATTCCCGTTACAGACCCTGTCCACTTACTCAAATATTTATTGGTATCACCGAAAAAAAACCGTTCAAAGCTTTGACAGCTATGAATGATGCTTGCTGGGACAAAGTACAGGAATATGCTGCTGAACAACACCAAATGATCGTATTTGTTCATTCTCGTAAAGATACGTTCAAAACAGCGCAGTTCTTGTTGGACCGTTCCCTAGAAGAATCCAAGCAAGGGCTGTTCAAGGCAAACCAGAAACCTGATTGCGACAACCCAGTATTAGCAGACCTGGTAACTCAAGGACTTGCTGTTCATCATGCAGGATTGTCTCGCAAAGATAGAACAACCGTTGAAACTCTGTTCGCTGAGCGCAAGATCACGGTCTTGGTTTCAACAGCCACCCTGGCTTGGGGAATTAACTTGCCAGCCCATGCGGTAATAATTAAAGGAACTCAAGTTTATAACCCCCAAGCAGGCTCATGGCAAGAGCTACAACCCCAAGACGTTTTACAAATGCTAGGCCGTGCGGGTAGACCTGGATTCGACAGATTCGGCGAAGGTGTGGTTATCACCCAGCATGCTATGCTTAATTATTATTTGGGTATTTCGACAGCGAATCTACCAATCGAAAGTCGGCTTATTTCCAGAATCTCAGATATGATCAATGCAGAGGTGGCCTTAGGATCCATTAAAAAGGTGGAAGATGCGGTCGAATGGCTTGGGCGAACATATTACTATATACGCATGCTTCGCGACCGAGTGGACTACCGGGTGGGTCCCGAGTATGACGATGATGAGTTTTTGGTTCAAAGACGCCGTGATCTGGCTCACACGGCCTTATCAATTTTGAGAAAAGACGGACTAATTACATACGACGGTAATGACGTCAAAATCACCAAGCTCGGCAGGATTTCAGCCGACTTCTACATCACTCCTGATTCGATGGCTACGTACGGTGAACAATTGAAATCTTATTTGGACATCATTGATATTATGAGAGTATTTTCTCGCTCGTCGGAGTTCAAATACATCCCAGTTCGCATTGAAGAGCGTGTAGAGTTGAATCGACTCGTCAACCTGGTTCCGATTCCGGTAAAAGAGCCCCCGACAGAGCCTGTAGCGAAGATGAATGTCCTTCTCCAGGCCTACATTTGTAGGCTTTCGCTTTCTGGATTCGCGCTTGCATCGGATATGATATATGTGGTTCAATCTGCGTCGCGTCTGATAAGAGCTATGTTTGAAATTGCTGTTGCTAATAAATGGGCCCAGCTCGCTCGCAAACTTTTGGACTTGTTCAAAATGGTGGACAGAAGAATGTGGCTCACATCTACGCCATTCAGACAGTTTCCCACTTGTCCTGTGGAGGTAATTCGAAAGACCGAGGCATCGATGCTCCCGTGGGAGCGTTACTTTGACCTGGATACTCCTGCTGAGTTGGGCCAGGCAATTAGAAGTCCGCGAGATGGTGAACTTGTGCTAAGCCTTCTTCATCAATTCCCCAGGTTTTCGATCGAAGCCCAAGCTCAACCACTGACACATACTATGGTCCGTGTTAATGTCGAAATTACTCCAACATTTGACTGGAACAGCGAGCTTCATAATAAAGCTGAGAGGTTTTGGTTGGCGGTGGATGACGGACAAGACAATCTTTTGTACTCTGAGTGGTATATCTGCCGGGAAAACACGGAAACACAAACAGCATCCCTGCCAATAATAATGAATTCTCCACTCCCAGCTAATTTATTTGTTTCTTTGATCAGCGATCGATGGTTACACAGTGAGTCAACAGCGGTGGTTAGCTTGCGGCATGCTTCGATGCCCCGGAAATTTTTGGCACCATTGGTGGTTGAAAAAGAGCAGGTTCGCGCTGTGCTGCTAGAAACCGACGAGAATGTTTATGTCGGTCAAATGAATCATTGGCAGGAATATGTGAAGATGGTTTATGACAGGCATAGAGATGAACCAGGTACCATACTAGTTCTATTTCCGCAGCGTGGTCAAACTGAAATTGCCCGGAAACTATTGGATGGGGAGGTTTTGACCGATGACCTTTCTGTTTTTGCTCAAAATAAAATGCTGCTAGCTTGGGTCGGTGATTTCGAACGGTTAACTAGACGATGGAGACGCAGGAGAGCTTTACACATTATCAACGTGCTCGTGTGTGTGGATCTTCATACCATTGGTGGCCACTATGGATTCCTCTACGAGCTTTGTATTCTGCGAATCGGGTATATGTCCACGCAGCTTGAAAAACCCTTACGTGTTGTAGGTGTTGGACTTCCTGTTGCTCCGATTGAGCTTGGAGCCTGGCTGGGAGCTTCAAAAGGGAACATATTCAGTGTTTCTTCAAAACTGAACTGGGAGATCAAATCAGTCATTCCTAGACCTTACAAGTCCCAGATGCTTGTGCTGGCTCGTCCAGTTTTAGAGGAGGTCAAGGTTGCGCTAGAATCTGGCAAATCAGTAGTGGTGTGGGTTTCCGACCATAGTCAGGTTCGCCGAACATTGAAGGATCTTCTACGCTTGGCTGCTGCGGCTCAGTTCAACTTGCCTGTTCCTACTGATTCGGAAGAGAGCAAATTCTTGATCTTACCACAGGAATCTCTTGAAAAAGTGCAATGCGATGTTAGCATCATCATGAATACAGAGAAATATGATGCTAATGAGGACAGATATGCACCTTATACTGCAGCCCGTGTTGTCGAGATGGTCGCAAGCGGAAGCCAGGCTACTGTTTACACACCTTTAACTTACCGCGATTACTATACCAAATTCCTCTCGGAACCACTGCCTGTGGAAAGCCATGTACAGTTTGCTTTGGCTGACAGCTTTGCAGTGGAGATCAGTGAGGAAATCATTCAGTCGGCTGCTGATGCGATCGATTGGTTGACCTACACTTATATGTTCACGAGGCTCAAGGCGAACCCGACCTACTACGGGGTTAAGAGTGTGTCTGAAGATGATGTCAATGAGTTCTTGAGTGAACTTGTCGAGTCAAACTTTGAGGAACTGAGCGAGGCAGATGCTATCGATGTTGATGGCGATGAAATGGCTGTTAGTCCGAGGAATGGTGCATTTATCGCTGCACACTATGCATTATCTACGCAAACTTTGGCGATTTTGTCCAAGCTGGGCAGTAAGTTCCGGTTGCGGACACTACTTGAGCAACTTTGCTCTGCTGGAGAGATGGAAGCTGTGCCGCTTCATGGTGGTGACGATATAATCCTCAACACGCTTTCCCACCAGCTTCCTTTACAGTTCAGTGATGCAAGTTTGACGCCGAATGCCAAGGCGTTTTACCTTATCCAAGCGCACCTTTCGCGCGTCCAGTTACCGAGCTCGCAAGCTTCTGATCTTCTCGAGGCTCTAGACGTTGTGTTACGCTTGATTAAAGCTACAATTGACGTTCTTGCGGGCGATGGATACCTTTCGGTCCTTACTGCTTTGGATCTGCATCAGATGGTAACTCAAGGAATGTGGGCGAAGGAGTCACCGCTTTTGCAGCTACCTCATGTAACACGGGATATCATTGATCGTTGCAAAGACCATGATATATTGGGTATTCATGATTTTATGGCTATAGAGGATGATGATTTACGTTTGGAAGTGCTCGGTATGAAAGAAGGTGACGAACGGCTAGTTGACATCGCCAACTTTGTCAATCGTTACCCAAGCGTTGATTTAACTGCCAAGCCAGATGGGGCCGTTATACCAGGAGAACCAGCTCACATGCTAGTTGTGGTTGAGCGTGACGTGGACGAAGATACGCAAGTTATTGGAAAGCTGCCCTGGAACACGCGAGAAAGCTGGTACATTATTATCGGCAACCCCCACACAAAGGAGCTCTATGGGTTCAAGAAGACCCAGCTAGTCGAGGAAGAACAAACGATATCAGTTGAGTTCACTATCCCTGAGGCTACCGCGTCTGTCACTGTATGGTGTGCGTGCGATAGCTATATCGATGCGGACAAGCAAGTTATAGTTGACCTGTAATATTATTTAGTGGATACTTCTTCCATGGGAGCCGGAACAGTATTAGATTGGTGTTGTTCTAAATCCTCAATCTCCCATACCGAAATGCCCTTCTGGTCTTCGGGGTTAACCGGCTGGGCCATTCCGCGCAAGAACTTTTTCGCAGCCGCAATCGCCATATCAGTTGACAGATTGACATCTGCATCAAGAATTGCCTGGTTGATCCATTTTGGAAGCTGGTTTCGTTTCTTGGCGAACCGACGGTCAGCTAAAACCATGATACCGTAGTCATCTTTTCCGCGCAAGACTCGACCTAGACACTGGGCGGCATGTCGCATAGCGTCGAAAGATAAAAAGTCATTTTCCCGAATGTTGTAATTGTTTCGCAAGAACTCTAGCCGAGCTTTAAGAATGCGCGATTCAGTGTACTGGAATGGTACGCCAATCATTAGAACTGTGCGGCCATATTGGTGGTCAAAATCGATACCCTCGCTCACTTTTCCTCGGGCGACACAGAACATTACGGCGCCCCGGCCATTGGAACAAGCTGTTCGATACGTTTCAAGGGCCAACGATGTTTCTTGGGCATCCGGAGTCTCAACGAGAATCAATTTATACTTCCAAACCTCATCAAGAATACCCATAGACTGCCACATAGAAATGATGCTTTCCATATACAGATAAGAAGGGAAGAAGACGACAAGCCCGTCGGGGCTAATTTTGGAAAACTCGATGAGGAGATTACCATAGTTACGCACAACACTCGGGTCATTGCGAATCTCGAAACGAGAAGAAATCGCAACTTGGTCGGAGCCCTTGGTTACAACCAGCGGCAAAAAGGACCGCTGAGACAACGACATTGTGTAGGACTGTTGCATAACAGTGGAGAAATTCAACATGCGAGGGTACATGTCCAAAGGTGAAATTGTTCCCGAGGTGATAATGATCGAGTCAAAGCGTTCGATTACTGGTTTGATTGCAATACTTGCGTCCAGGCAAGTAAAGCGCAAAATCGGGTTCGGGACGGTGGCCTGTTCAGTCTCGAACGGTTCAAGAATAAGCATAAATCCTTGCTCATATGTGGACACCAGCGTGGCAAAAATTGCAATTTCTTTAACCGCAGAAAACTCTTGGAGATCGGTCAACTCCAATGTACGAACAAGAGAGTTTAGACGTTCTGTCGAGTACCTGAGAGGCTTTTTATCAATGAATGTGACATCTTTTAAATGTTTTAGAAAAGATATCGGCGTCTCTGAGATCACATGTAGAACTTTCATTCGGGCTTTGAGGTACTCGACGAATCTACGCAGAAATGCGACGAAATGCTCGGCCTTTCTGATGGAGCCGGGAACGGCATCAGCAGCCAAATCTTCGGGAAGAACGGGGTTGCTCATGAACAAGTCCTGATCTCGCGACTCCTGAGCATCGCGAAGGCCTTCTACCAGCTTTTCGTATTCTGATTTGAGTTTTTCTTGGTCAACCTGCTTGACTCTGTCGACCGCGTCACCAAGGGAATTGATGCCTTTTGCTGCTTTTCGAAGAGAGTCCTCCGTGAGATCTATGCTCAGCGATTCAATGCATACGTTATCGATGTTGTGTGCTTCGTCGAAAATAATAATGCTTTCCTTGGGTAAATCACGGGACACACGAGCGGCAATTTTGGGATCGAGCAAATAGTGGAATGAATAAATAACAATGTTGCAGTAAGGGATCATACGACGAACTGTAAAGTAAGGACATGTACCAGCCTTTTCACAATAAGCGATGAGGTCCTCAAAGGTGTAGACGCCCGGTGGAATATAATTGTGGGGCTCGATTTCGTTCATGCTCTCGTGGAAATCGCACAATGTTCCGCCAGTAGATGCGGCAATACCATTGGTCATTGAGCGGCACATTTCATCGACAAGCGTGCCATTGCGTTGGTAGCGAACTGCCTCGTTGAGGCAGAGGTTTTTACGAGATGTAAGACCAAGGCCGCGGAACTCTTCTACGTAGCCCAGCTCCTTGGCACGATAGTCCATCAGGTTCTTCAACTCAGCTAGCGCCTTGTCGATTTCCGACATTGTTCGTGAGCAATACACAATTTTGCGCCGTGACGGATAGTGCAGCTGGTAGGCAATGGTCACTGACAGCAACGAAACCGTTTTGCCGGTACCAGAAGGCATCTCCAGAATAGACGCACCTCCAATATCTAGTGTCCGCTTCACATCGCACATGTACTCATATTGTTCCGGGTATATCTTCGGATATGGGAACAATACCGGCAGATCATCAATGTAGAATTTCATGACAAATAGCGACCCTGCGGGTGGGTGAATATATAGTGGGATCTATAGAATCGGCTGAGGATCAGGCGTCAGCCAGCGGTTGATGCTGGGTTCCATACTCATGCTTGACGTAGCTGAGTAGTTTTGGATAAATCTCATCTGAGGAAGTGCCCGAAAACCGTTGGACCAAACCACGGGTATTGAAGTAATCAATCAGCCCAAGCGTAGTCTCTCTGTACGAGGCGAGACGTTTTTGGAAGGTTTCGACGTTGTCGTCCAGACGCTTGACCAGGGGCTCCCCAGTGACGTCGTCGCGACCTGGAACTTTGGGAGGGTTGAATGTGAGGTTGTAGACTCTGCCACTAGGCTCATGGATCCATCGGTTCTCAATGCGGTCCAGAATGACGCTTTCAGGCACATCCAGAACAACTACGAGATTAATGTTCGCATGGGCCACTGCAAGAGCCTCTTCCAGAGCAGGGGCCTGGATCTCGGTCCGAGGGAACCCGTCGAGAATCCAGCTAGCGGACGGCGACAAGAGACCATGTGATTTCATTTCACTGGTGATAAGATCAATCATTACCTTGTCGGGCACCAATTTGCCCTGACGCATACATGATTCGGCCTGTACTCCAATAGCAGTTCGGTCTGAGATATGCTGTCGCAAGACATCACCGCTCGATATAGTGATGAGTGGAGGGAAATCCCGACACAGTCTACCTGTCAGTGTGCCCTTTCCAGCACCTGGAGGACCCAGGAAAATCGCGCGCAATGGACGTATCATGATAACCTGATTCTGTGGGGGGAATCGAGGCATAGCGCCGTTGCCTCCTCTCACCCCTACCCTGAAACTTTGATTGGGTGGTTTGTTGAATCAACTATAATATATAAGTTACAGTGCTAAGGACATTGATTCCATAGCGGAGACCGCCCGAGGACTAGGTGTGTGGTCCAGTGACCAAATAGCGTCGCTTTGCAAACCAAGGGGAACTCCCTGGAAGCCGACCTTACGGAGTCTTTGAGTGACTTCGTAGTTACGCGCAGCCTCCTCAGCCGTGTCAACAATTGCGCGGCTCACACCACACATGAGTGCGACGTTCATGCCAAATGACCCTTCGCTCTCGCCGTCTTCTAGTTGATACAAGAAGGTGACCTCCCGACTCACCTGGTCGACAATAATACCCATACGCTGGGGTCTTACTTCGGGATGGATTCTGAACGAATCAATAAGTGTACCGTAGTGTGTAGCGAAGAAGCCAAGACAGCCGATGTGCGTAGCTAGGTGGTGCAAAACCGCTTCTGCAATGGCCAAGCCGTCGCTGGAAGATCCACCTCGGCCCAGCTCGTCCAAAACCACGAGCGTGTTGGGGGTGGCCTCGTGGAGAATTCGTTCCGTCTCGCTGAGCTCGACATGGAATGTCGATTTTCCAGCAAATATATTGTCACTGGCCCCTAGTCGTGTCATGATCCGGTCACATGCTGTTAATTTAGCAGATTGGGCAGGCACAAAGCACCCAAGCTGAGCCAAAAGTACAGCTGCGCCAGTCATTCGCAGCACGGTAGACTTTCCTGCCGCATTCGCGCCGGTCAGCAGCGACAGGTTTTTGTTTGCTCCTCCGAGATGCACATCGTTAGGGATAAAGTTTGGCATGCAGGGATGACGTAGCTCTGCAAACTCGATTAACGGCCTTTCGCTTTCCACGAATTCCGGACGACAACGAACCGCCATGTTTGCCGATGTGCGTGCCAAGCTCAGCAAACAGTCAAAGTGGGCAACGGTCTTGGTGAGCGCTAGCCACTCCCGATAGTTCTCGCTAAATCTCGCGTAGAGCCTGCCCTGAACCCCCAGAGCAACTAGCTTGTGGGTTTCTTTTGCCTCCTGCAACTGCCGAACCAGGTGCCGAACCTCTGGAGAGTAATAGCGATGGACTTTGGCCGTCATAGACATCTTTTGCCAGTCGTTAGGAACTTTAACTCGAGCAGGCACTTCGATCAAGTAAATCTCTTTACCGGAATCACGATAGCACACATCTAGGGACTTGAGAAGCTTCCTATACTCTTTGATTTGTGCTTCAAGTTCCTGTTCATATCCGCGAATCGTCTCGTTAGAAGCGTCAAACTCTTCCTCAACGCCAGGTTCCGGCACAAGAATATCTTCGTTCTTTGCCTTTTCGTGATCGAACGCAGTGGTCCACGGTTGCAGAATCTCTTTGATAGCAGGAGCCTTTGCCAATAGTTCATCTAAAAGTGGCAGCCCGAAATTTTGCGAGTGCATCCAATCTAACAAGCTTGCCATAGTCTCAAGTCCAGAAACAACTCTAGCAAAATCTTTCGGCATCAAGCTTCCAGCATGAACTCGACTCAAAAGGCGCTCAATATCTGGGAGGCCCAAGAACCTGGACTCAAGAGCCTCACGAAGTTCATCATGATCCAACAGCAGCTGTACAGCATCCTGCCTAGCTCGAATTTGTTTGACATCTCTAAGCGGGTGAGAGACCCAAGCACGCAAAGTTCTTTTACCGAAGGGTGTGACACATTTGTTGACAAGCTTGAACAATGTTCCATCAGCTCCTCCGTCGAATGTGTTGGAAAATACTTCCAGATTCTGTAAACATTGACCATCAAGTATCATGGTACCTTGGCCCTTGTTAAGCGCTGTGTAATTTGAAAAATTGCCAACCTTTACAAGCTGCTCATCAAGCTTGAGACTATGCAAGTACCATAGAAGCCCACCGAGGGCGGACATGAGGAGTTCGGACTCCTTTGCATCTTGTAACACTTTGGGGTAGTGGCTGAAATCGTCGAGGTTCTCTGCCTCAAAGTATTTGGCTCTGGCAAGCCGCTGCAATGCTGTATCATAGTCCCAAAATTCTTCCATTGGCTTCAGCACGTTATACTGGGTATCAACTGAAACGTTATTCTTGATGATTCGGTTTGCGGCTCTATCGAGGTTACCGCGCTCCAAAACCAGCTCACGGGGGCGAACTTGGGCCATGAGTGTTTCGAAATGATGATAATTTTCGTCATCCTCGAACTCGGTCAATGCAAACGCGCCTGTTGCAGTATCAACAAACACCGACGCAAAGTGTCGGCCATCCTGCTTGATGGCCATGCAGTAGCGGGACAAATCATCAACAAGCATAGCTTCATTTGTTAGTGTACCAGCAGTCAGAACGCATTTGAGTTCACGTCGAATAATCTTCTCTTCTTTTTTGGCTGCTGTCTGGTCACGCATTTCCTTGGCGAGAGCGGTCTCAACCTGATCTACTTTAGCCACTTTGTAACCATTGGCAATAAAAGTAGACGCCCACGCATCAAATGACATTTCTGGAATACCAGCGAGCTGCATATTAGCTCTTCCGCCGCCAGCCAGTTTAAGATCGAACTTTTCGTGGGCAATCGCGGCATCGTTTTCGTACAGTTCGTAGAATTTACCCTTTTTGAAAAATACCACTGTGTTCCAAAGCTTCGATTTGATCTCCCAGTACTGCTTTTCAAACGGTGTGAATTTGGACCAAGCGGACGACGGAATGTACAGTGTTCGTGGGTCGTAATCTGGGTGATCTGGGCGGTGGCCGTCTGCATCCTTGACATCTTCGAGCCACTTGTATCGTTCTTCCTCAGGCGTAGATGGGCGAATTTTTTTCGGAGGTGGGGCCCGAATTGAGGTAGCTTTGTATTCTGACTTTGCATGGAACTTCTCCAAGTTGTTTGTGGAGTGTGGACCAACCTTGGCCTTTTTTTGCGGTGACAGCAAACTGGTCTGCATTTCCTCATCCGAGGCATCATGATCCACCTCTTCTTCTTCTTCATCATCATCATCATCATCATGGTCGCTCCCGTTTGGTTTATATTCATCTTGTGAATCGTCAAACTCGTGCTCGCTGGGATCTACCTCCATGGCATCGTCCTCGCTATCTGAGTCAATTGCGAGCAAACGCTTATTTGGGGCAGGACTGCTTGGAACATCCGACGAGATATTTGTACGAGAACTGTCTGGGGTCTGCAACCAGGCCGAGCTGGACCCCAGAGATGCAGATCCTCGCGCTGACGGGGTAGGAGAGGCTACATTGTTAGGAGGCAATCCACTGCCAGCCGGCGACACCGACTCTTTTGATTTGGGGGTCTTGACGGCAGTGCCTGCAGGCTTTTTGGCGAAAAACGACATAATCGTCGCTTGCTTTGGTGGTACCATTGTTCTCTCCTTCGATTTCGTGGATCGATGGAAAGTAGGGAGTCCCATTCACGCGTAATACGCGTAAATCACGTGACGTTAATTATGGGTGCTATGGCAACCGCTGCGATATTTTAATTTCTCTGGTACTATTGAATTTTTGAGAGTTTGAAGGTTAATAGACGAGGAACTCACTCGTAGCGATGCATTCTCCGTAACTATGATACGACAATCCAAGGACTCATCTTGTCACAATTATAGAATCTGGGGAAAAAGCCCCTTTTCTGGTTGAAAACTAAACCTAACCCCGACATGTGAAAGATGCCAAATCTGTTTACTCTATTTTCAAAACTATTAACCAAAAAGCTCTTGGAGTCAGTGTGAGCCATGACTCCGCAGCAACCATCCCGGGCCTACTCGACCTCCTCAGGAGCGTACCGATACCAAGAAACCGGTGAAGACCCTTTTCTCGAGGAAGCTACCGCTCCTGAACAACTAGCAGAGTATGAACCCTATAGGGGATATACCGAATCCATGCCGTATCAGGGTGACCTGGGTGTCAATCGGCACAGTTTCGACTATGATCAGAACCAATATGAGGAGCACGATGAATCCAGCCAACGATTACCGTACTATAACGATAATGTTCCCCTGACCTCGCCTACCGTGCCCTATCCTACTGAAGAGACGTACAACAATGGGTACTCCGAACCAATTGGCGGTGTTCAGGGGCTACCTCAAGTTCAAGATTCCCGACCCCTCCGTGGTTTGGGGCTGTCGGGTCTCGATGATGCACAAAGCAGCATGTACAGCGAGCACAAGCTGGGTCGAAATGACAGTGTCGTTGGAGGCGGTGACGAGTCTGCGTTCGAGGTCGGTGAACTGCGTACATCCGATCACCACGACACGATGACTTCCACGGAAGATTCTGACCAGGAGACCCAGGAATGGCTCCAGCGTCAAAGACCCTCTGCTCTACGTCGGGCTGGCACTCGCAAGGTCGATCTTGTAAAGGGTCAGGTGTTCAGATTTGAGTACGAAGTGCCTACTGCGGTTAAAATGTCTGCACTGCCAGAGTACCGTGATGAAGAAGCCGGAAGAACAGAGTTCAGTCACATGCGCTATACGGCAGCTACTTGCGATCCAGATGATTTCCGGTTTGAAAATGGTTACTCACTCAGATCGGCTGAATATGGACGAAAGACTGAACTGCTTATCACTGTGACATACTATAACGAGGACAAGGTACTTACAGCTCGAACCCTTTACGGAATCATGCAGAACATTCGTGATATTTGCAACCTCAAGCGGTCTGAATTCTGGGGTCAAAACGGCCAGGCATGGCAGAAGATCATGGTTGTGCTCGTCATGGATGGACTTGACCCTTGTGACAAAAACGTGCTGGACATGCTTGCCACAGTAGGTGTATACCAGGATGCGGTAATGAAGAAAAACGTTAACGGTGAAGAAACAGTGGCTCATATTTTTGAATACACCACCCAGCTCTGTGTTACTCCTCAGCAGCAGCTCGTCCGACCCGAGCAAGGCAATTCGTCTTCCATGCCCCCGATCCAGATGCTGCTGTGCTTGAAACAAGAGAACTCCAAAAAGATCAACTCTCACCGCTGGGTTTTCAACGCTTTTTGCCCAATGTTAAAGCCTGAGGTTGTGGTACTCATTGATGCAGGAACTAGACCGGGTCCTAAATCGATTCTGCACTTGTGGCAGGCGTTCTACAACAACCCGACGGTTGGCGGTGCCTGTGGTGAAATACATGCTATGCTGGGTCCCCACAAGCGTTACTTGATTAACCCTCTGGTGGCTGCTCAGAATTTCGAGTATAAAATTTCAAACATTCTGGACAAGCCGCTCGAGTCCATGTTCGGCTATATTTCAGTACTTCCTGGTGCGTTCTCTGCTTATCGCTACGCGGCAGTCGAAGGGCGTCCTCTTGAGCAGTATTTCCATGGTGACCAAACTCTAGCGAAAAGATTGGGAAAGAAAGGCGTCAACGGCATGGGAATTTTCCGCAAGAACATGTTCTTGGCCGAGGACCGCATTCTGTGTTTGGAAGTTGTTTTTAAACGGGACTGCAACTGGCACCTGTCCTATGTCAAGGCTTCAAAGGCAGAAACCGATGTCCCAGACGGCGTGGCAGAATTCATGGGCCAGCGCCGTCGATGGCTGAATGGCTCCTTTGCTGCTGGTATTTACGCTATTATGCATTTCGGTCGTGTATACCATTCGCGTCACAACCCACTTAGAATTCTGTTTTTACATCTCCAGTTCTGTTACAACATTCTTCAGCAGATTCTGTCTTGGTTCATGCTGGGGTGCTACTATCTGACAATCACCATTATTATTGAACTTTCAGCAAACCCTCGTGAATTCGGTGCTGAAACTGACCAAAAATCATTCCCCTTTGGCGTTCGGGCCTCCTCGATTATTTCCATCATTGTGAAATATGTATACACTCTTTTCCTCATGGTGTCTTTCATCCTGGCTTTAGGCAATCGCCCTAGAGGGTCAAAATGGTTTTACTACTTTATGATGTTTGTTTGGGGTGTTATTCAAATCTACGCTTTGATTATCTCTTTCTACCTTGCTTCTAACGCGTTTAGTGACAACATGGTGGATTCAGTTGGAGAGTTTTTCTCAAACTTCTTCACCTCAACCACCGCACTGGTTGTTGTGGCACTAGCGTCTACGTTCGGCTTGTATATTGTGTCTGGCCTTATATACCTTGATCCTTGGCATATTTTGACATCCTTTGCTCAGTACATGTTCTTGATGCCAAGCTTTGTTAATGTGTTGAATGTGTACGCATTCTGTAATTGGCACGATGTTTCGTGGGGAACCAAGGGAAGCCATGTGGCTGATTCTCTTCCCGAAGCCAAACTCGTCAAAGTCGGTGAGGTTGCTGTTGTCGAAGAAGCAACCAAGTCGATCACAGATATTGATGAAGAGTTCCAGCAAGTTGTGAAGCGAGCCCTGACTCCTTATAAACCGGCAAAAAGGACTGATGGTGCTACGGATGAGGATAAGTCGCAGATGTTCCGCACATACTTGGTTATTATTTGGATCGTTTCGAACATTGTGCTTATTTGGGCAATCACGTCTACAGATAGCTCGGCATTGGGCATGACCGATTCAGTTAGAGAGAGAATCTCCCGTTTCTTTGCTGTTCTACTGTGGTCGAATGCTGTCGTTGCCATTGTGAGATTCATTGGATGTCTGGTATTCGTGCTCAAGTCCTTCTTTGTTAGAATTTTCAACAGACGCTAAACTTTATATTATTTACAGATTACTCTAACAGAACAGTTTTAAGATCCTCTGCCGTAGCATTGGGGTTCTCTAACTGAAATTCAATAGCTTTGTCGAGAGCCTCTTTCAGCCAGGGCCCGCCAGCACGGCCAGGGAAAAGTTTGGATACTTGCTTTCCGTCAAGAAGAGGCTTCATCAAATGGGCATCTTGAAGGCCCATTGCATGTACGGCATCATATAAGCCGTTCAAGCTCGAGGGATTGTTGTATTTGATTGCTGAATAGGCAACACAGAGTGGCCATTCGGCTCCAATGCGGCGAATTAGGAGCCCTGTTTCCAGCCGGGACGAGGCCGCCTGCTGTGATAACAACCACAGATCCTCAGCAGAGTCCAATACTTTTGTAACCAAGTTGCCGACCTGGGTGGGGAGTTTGATCCCCTCTTTTACTGCAATCAGAGGGGCAGGAAACACTTTCTTTTTATTGTCGACTGTGGTCAAATGGGACATGCCAGACATTAGCATTGCAAGCCATAGATGCGGTTTATCGTAGTCAAACTTGATCAGAGGCATAACGGCGTCTGCAGTGTCTAGCATTGACGTCAACACCGTCCAGTTTGGCGTGATTGGGGAGTACTGCTCCGGGAGGGTGAAAATAGCCGGAGCCAGGCCCAGACGTGTGATATATCGCGCACCCTGTGCAGCATACATACCAGCAACCAGTTTCTTCAGCTCAACACCGACCCTTTCACGGCTGACTTTGGTCTGCAGAGCATCCCTAATAGATGGGGCGGTCATGGCCCGCTCTGTTTCCAGCGCCAACGTGAAATTAAGCTGCGCGACAAAACGGATAAGTCGCAACACACGCAGAGGATCGTCATGGAACGTTTCGGAGGGATCAAGCGGAGTGCGCAGAATACCAGCTTCTAAATCATCCAGCCCTTTACCTGTAAAATCTTCCACTTGATCCTTGTCTAGATTGTAGAACAAAGCATTCAGCGTAGCATCTCTTCGGAACGCATCCTGTTCGGGCGTGCCAAATTCGACTTTGGGGATACGCGAGTCAACAGTATACACTTCGCTTCTCAGGTTCACAAAGTCGACATCCAGCCCTTCGATTTTGGTGGTCGCGGTCTCTAAATGCTTGCTTTTTTCGGGGTTCCTAGCAATCGTGTGCACAGACGCAACTTTTTCGTCAGATTGAGCCGCCATCCATTGTTGCAGCGCTGTTGCGAACTCCTCACCCGTTGCCTGATCAATTGCGACATCCAGATCATGTGATGGCCGGCCCAGAAGCTTGTCCCTGACCCATCCGCCAGTAATTCGTAACGTGAGCTGTTTGCCGGTTTGCCGGGCGTACTCCTTGGTGAATGTGAGCAGGATATTTCGGATTTTCAGCTCCGTCGCATCCAACACAATTTTGGCTCTCATTAATAAACCTAAGATAGCTCGAGCAAGTTCGGCCCAGAGGGCAAATAAGACCACGATATTTTTTTACCTACTGCTAATTCTTTTAGACATTCGTGAACGATGCAGAGCTAACTTTAATTGAACCCGGGCACGGTTTTGTTTGTCTATATACCTTACCTCACCTATAATCCCCCTTGGTCGCATTTCGGGGGTTAGCTGACTTGCCTCAACCACCAAAATGCCCGAGTACTCCGTTGCAGCAGCGGCCATGGACAGTCGCTGTTTCACGGTGCGCTACGCCTATCGGCCTGACATATTAGACGCAGCCAAGTCAATGCTGTTGAAAAAGGACCCTGAGGAGGAGGGGACCAATAATGGCTATACTCTGGCTGTGGACGGCGACGAGGTTGGATTCCGTGGATCTTCGTCGGCCGCGAAGGAAGTCGAGTGTGTACTAGTGTGGAATTCCAAAGAACAGGCATATGAGCTTCGGCAATTAGACTTTGCCCTCAGAATGAATGCGGTACGGGAGAACCCTCAGGCCTCGAGGCATCGTCGCCGGCCCGCATCGACGGGGAATGTTTCCACACCAAACCTGGCGACGGCGTCTGACACGCCAGAGCCATATATAATGCCCACGGCCCCATTACAGGCGCCCTCACCCGCCACTACGCCCTCGATAGGTGCGGGCGGCCGATTCCGAGCCGTGGGGGGTCTTTCACAGAACGGCGTCGAGGCCGGGGCCCCTGAGGCCAATGACGATGATTTTGACGATTTAGCAAATGAACTTGCCGACGAACTCGGCATAGAACCGCCAGTGGTTCGCGCAATCGGCACGGCTGGACCTAATTTGGACGACGAGGAGGAAATGTCGGAAGAAGAATGAAAAAAGATAATAATTTATAAAATGCTAATTTTAACCCCTGCTACTCTCGCAGCCTCCTGGAAATCCGCATTTTCCCACTCCGTTTCAACGAGCTCAGCCAGCTCGACGCCCATTTCTGCAAGGGCCTCAGCCGCTCGCATGCGGGCAGCGCCGACGGGATGGTTAAGTAGTTTGACAAGTCGTTGCTTTGCCCGGGGGGCAGGGATCATCGCCAGAAGTGCAATTGAGGGTAGCAAGCGCTGTACGTTACGGGTATTAATCGACCCGTTGTATGCAATGGGTAGAAGCTGGAGTGGTGGTGCTACCGTCACTCCATACTCTGTTAGCCGCGCCAGAGTGGCCAGAAGAGCTCTACCATGTTTTTCTTTTAGATCAAATCGGAGCAAGGCACCGAGCCACTTTGTGTCGTGACTGCGGGCATACTTTACAGCTCCAAACAGGGACCCGTTTAGCGTCTCTTTGCTTGCTCGTATAGCTCCACAAGATTGTACATAACCTGACAAAAAAGGCAGAGGGGTGGACTCCGCTAGTTCAAACAGTCGACAGTAATAATTTTCCGGGCTAGAATAGTCAAACTCAGCCCCAGTTATGAACGTTAACGCTTGACTCGCTTCCAACCTTAGTTTGTCAAGAGGCTCAGCTGCGATGCGCCAAAGCTTCGCAGTTGCATCGTCCGAAGGATTTTTCTTTGTCCAATTAATCGCACAGCTTCGCACCCACGAGCCCACATCTCCGCGCGTATCTGTCGAGTAGTCGTCTAGGGCCTGAAGAACCAGGTCATAACTTTCAGGCGCATTGTCAAGAAACGACACGGCTGTTTTTCTGCTTTCGGGATCAGACAGTCCACAGGCCTTTTTGAGAGATTCCTGACAATTTTTAGCGGCCAGTGCGGTCACAAATGTCGGGCTATGTTGCATTTTCTCTTCCCACTCATCCAGCAAGCTTTGGGGGATATCTAAATCTGGTATGATAGTCGCAGCTGTATCAACTGTGTACTTTTCAGAGCTCATTAGGCATTGTGATATGAGCTCGTATCTAGGTGCAGATTTCATGGCATAGAGAGCCGCCTCACAAAGAATGTCACTAGACAGGTCGACATCGAGAAGTGGAGATACAAGGTCTTCTGGTGCATTTAGGAGACTCAGTGCTATCAATACTCCATGTTGACTATCTTTATCACTTTTGGAATACAGCTTAGCCACCTCAGCGGCTGGCACCTTGAGCAACGAGACACTCTGAGCTGCCAAACGCCTTGTTGACGGGTCCCATGAAAGCAAGCCATGTTGCAACAAATAGCCGTAATCAGGTTCAAGCGCAGGGGCTATGTCCAAATAACAGCGAGATATTTGCGCAACTGACTGAAAATTAAGCAGTTCCATAATGGACATTACTTTCTCAGGTGGCATGCATTTCTGGCGGCCAAACCCTTCTTGGAGAGCTGCGGCTGCCGCCCGCCTCACATTAACTTCGCGGTCAAAGCATGCGAGCGAAATCAGCCAGCCATAAATTTCAGTCAACTGTGAACTTGGAAGTTTTGCGCAACGAAATAATGACCAACACACATAACAGGCAGCATCTCTGACATTGATACCCAGAGAAAACGTTGACCGTTTCTGCTCAAAAAAAAGAGCTTTTCTGAGAATGGCTGAGACCCGGTCCAATTGTACTGGTAGTGATCGACGAAGGACCTCAGCCAACGCTAAAAGTGAACCGTGCCATTCTGAATCTGAAACAAGATCCAATCGGCCATCAGGGAGCACATTGTTGTCGAATATATCCAGCAGAGCGTCACTGATCTCTTGAGCTGGCTCAAGGTCGGTTTCGGCAAGCTTGGCACTAATTCTTGCCACAGATTTAGCGGCTGAGTAGCGCACAGCCGTCGAAGGGCTGCTCAGAGCGTCCATTGCAGCAGAAATCGCCGGCTCGAAAAAGTCGAAATTATGCAGAGCGATCCTGGTTTTGATTTTCAAAGCATAACGGTGCTCGGTAGGGGACCCTGTATTTATGGAGTCGGCAAGATCAAATAGACCATTGTCAAACTCTGGAGTGCTTTTTAACGCAACATACGACGCAGAACGTAGATAGCCAAGCGAGTGTTTATTTTTGATTGCCCAGAAAGCAGCAATCTGGGGTGGTGCATCTCGAGTAACTAGGCGGGACAGTAATAGAGCGGCAGCGTCCCGTTCTAGACCACTGACGCCCAGGTGAGTCTCTGCCAAATTGAAAACTTTTTCAAACAGCTTGTCACCAAGCACCTCTAGACGAAACGGTGTAAAAATGCAAGCTGCCAACCACAAAAGTAAGCAGTAACGCGTCGTCCATTCTAGCTGATTCTGCTGTAAAAGGTCCACTAGGGGCACCAGCTGTTTTGGATCGCTTGGTAAAAACTGCATGACGGTCTTGCTGCCCCGTGTTTTACAGAAATAGTACAGAATGTCCATGAGACGGGCTGAATATTGCGGATTTTGCAAATACGCATTGGCAAGCATTCCAACACATTCAGGCAGAACCGAGTCTATCAAATACGGCTTTTCCTGTGTACTGTCCAAGTAGCTTTTTATTTGGCCGTCATCGCCCGAATCAACCGTCAAATCGCCCTGACAAAACCGGGCGACTGCAGACTTGAGGTCCCGCGGAGAGCCCGCGTTTGTCATCATGTCAAAACGAGACAGACGCACGCTGGAACCGATCAAAACAATCAGTGTTTTTTCGACTGGCACGCTTGACAGAGTGCACAAGCTTGATTTTTCGCATCCTAGACATCGGTTTGATGAAATTGACTGGTCTAGGCCTTCTGATTTTTCTCTGCGCGCCCTGCACAGCCGGCCTCCTCAGCGCATCGCCGAACCGCTGGCAGCTACCTACCTCGAGACTGAGATGAAACGGCCTGAATTTGCTGCAAGCAAGCTAAAATCCACAATTCCCAACCGTAATGTCGCCGATATCGACCCCATATCAATAATAACCAGCCAACAGCCCCGGCCCCTGCTTGTTTTGGGATCAACGCCGCTGGCAGAAATACCCCAGAACCTCTCTGAATACAAAACTATGAACAATGCGAAAACTGCGAGCCAGATGCCTGCTCAGATACTGGCTACTCCTCACAAACGTGCTCGTGAGGCACCGATCTTCGAGTCTGCCATGAAGCGACGAGCGCCAGGCGGATCAGCGTTCGAGACGCCGCGGAAAAGCGCAGATGTTAGCTTCACCGATGCAGATGACAGCTTCAGTCGTGTTTCCACCGAACAGCTGCTGCGTATGGTGGACTCTGGTCTAGTTGATACCCCGGAGCCCAGTGCATCACCCCGAGTCCGATCTGCGGCACCAGGCCCTTCACCAAAAGTCTCATCGCTCGTGTATGCGTACACAACTGCTGGCAGAGAAAACTCCCGGATGTGGACTCGGCAACCGAATCCGTGGCAGGTCGAGAACATGCCGCCGCCGACTTGGCGACCTCGTTGAACTTTATATACAATTATTGTAGCGGGTTGTTAAATTATGCAGACGCCTCGACAGAGTAGCCCTTGGGATTACGGCGTAGAAGGCGCTCCTCCTCGCGAGTGAGAGCCTGGTCCACGAGCTGGACATCGACGAGCTCCTTCAGAGTAAGGATCTGACCGGCGTTGGCAGCGTTCACCTTCTGGTACACAACATTGCCACGCTTCTTCAAGCCCATAGCAAGTGCCGTATTGCGCAGTTTCTTGGGTAAACCAATAGTAGACCGGACTTGAGTTACTCGGTACCACATTGTTGAAAAATTGCTGACGAGAGATTACTAACCAGGAAAGCGGATTTTAAGAATTAGCGGCTATTTTGGCTAGGGTTTACGAGTAGAAATAAATAAAATCAGGGCTGGTTAGTATCGGAGATAAAAATTCACATCAAGCTTGCATCAGTGTGAGCTGAGTTTAAAAACATTCGTCACTTACCTTTAGTTGTTTGGCCAGATCGTCGACCTGGGCAAAGATTGTGCGTCGACTGGTAGCACAGCCGGCATGCTCACTGTCGAGAAACTTCACGGCTCCGTTTACTTGGTCGATTCGGGCCTGCAGACGGCCTGACCGAACAAGAGACGCCACGAGACTGCTGCTGTCCGGAACCAGGCCGACGAGCACTCTGTCGAGAGTGCTGAGGTAAACCGACTTGGACACTGCCGCGACCAAAAAGACGTTTGCCTCGGCGATCTGGCGCATAGCTTCCGTTCGGGCGATTCCGAGGACACCTGCAATTATCGTGGCGTCCTGCGAGTCCAGCGGTCGTTTCTCTATAACTTTTTGTGCCTGTAACGCAACCGAGGTTGCCTGAGATCCCAGCTTGAGGAGAAGAGAGTCGTTTCCACAGAGGCAGGCAGACGCTACCCCCTTTTCCACGTTATTGTGGTTCACAAACGAGGCAGCAGCCTCGCTGTACATCTTGTTTGACAGCAAAACTGCCGGGCTCTCTGGCTGCGACTCCTCTGTCAAATGGTCTCTGAGAGGAAAAGTGGACATGACAAAGCGTCCGGCAAAATGGCAGAATTTTTCTAGCTGGGTTGGCCCGCCAACACTTTGCATTCGGTGAGTTTGGCCGTCGCTTCGTACGTCTCTTTCAGCTTGCTGTCAATCACCAAATTGTTTGCTTTTGAGTGGCGATTGACCGTTTCCCAGATCTCCTCGCGGTACTTCATTAGTTCGGGGTTCTTGAACATCCCGGCAAACATGGTCTGAAACGTGCGCACATCCTTATTGAGACTCTTGTAGAATGCATAGACTTCATCAGCATTATAAGTAACAACCTTCTTGAGCAGCGCATTGCCGAGAATCTGTCGGCTCTTCTTGTCTGTCCCGGTCGCCTTGTAGATCGATCTCGCCTCGGCCACAGTCTTCGGATCAGAGGCTATAACCGCAGATCTCGCATTGTCCTTGATCCCCCATTTCTTTGTCCACTTTAGTACAGTCTCGATATGTCTTTTTTCGTTGTTTTCACCAAGCCACTGTAACAACTGATTCCGAGGAACCTGGCCAACGTGCGGGCCGGCTAACTTGACGATCCAAAGAGCAGGCACAATTTTCTTCTGCCTCAACCAGAACATCATATCATGTGTGGTCAAAACACCGTTTTTCAAGCGCTGCGGAGAGGATTTCAGCAACTTGTAAACCAGGCCATGCCGACCGTCAAACTCTGGCCGAGAACTACAGAACAGAGGGAGCTGCAACGTCATTCGTTCCTTGATCTGTTGACGTATCTTCTGGTCCTCCCTGAAATCCTGACGCTTCGTCACCTCGGTCTTCAATGTGCCATCTACTAGCGCCTTCAACCGCTGCTTTAGTCGCATCTGAGCGTTTTTCTAAGCTTAGAAATCCGAATGGACTATTCGGGTTTGTCGAGCTGCTATCAGGCGCAGTTCGAAGTGAACACCACAGGCAATTATGGCGGCCTAATGAAGCTTGTCCGGCAGCATACGCTGAATGTAGCTTGGATTGAAGAGATTATAGCCGATGCATCAAAGGCCAAGTACCCGGGGGTGGCACATTTTGTGACGAAAAAGGACGCCTGGGAAAGCGAAATTAGACATACAATCGACTCAAAACTACACACAATTCGTCAAATACAGTACCAACACACGCAAGAACGCAATTTACCGGCGCTGGCTGCCGCGTATTTGGAAGAAGGCAACATCATGGTTCTGCAGGGCGAATTCCGGGCCGCCCACCAATGCTATCAACAGGGACGAGGAACACATAGCTCGATGGACTATGAGGGCCTAATTGGGATATCTGGCGCCGATATGCTGCAGCGGCATTGGTCCATCGTGCAGACTTCTTTGATGAAGGTACTCAAGCTAGATAATGAACCCTCGCGATTCGTCTTACAGAGCTACGGCTTGGCCTCTTGGTGTTTAGGAGATTACGGTGACTGTACCTCATCGTTTCTTCAGCTAGAAGACCTCGGGGGCATTCCCTGGATCAGCGAGGAAACCGCTGCCGCTATCCTCATGATCAGCGTGCTGCTTTCGATGTCTCGAGAAGATATGAGGTTTTTTTTACGGTCAGATAAGGTCACTGTCCCTCTGTTCAAGAAATACCCTGCGTTTTATGAGTTTGTTTCAGCATACTACTTTCTTGACATTGCTAAAGTCTGGAGTCTTTTGCCGGCCCTTACCGACGTTATTTGTGAAGACTATTTTGCCCACGGCCGGCTCGAGGCTTCAGTATCACGCCTAAGAGAGCAGCTACATCAGCACTATCTTGCGGTGCGTCGTTTGACTCCTTTGACTTCCACATTAGAGTTGTTCAGCCTTTTAAAGACCTGCACGGTGTTTGACCTTGCAGATGATGCCAAACGCTGGGGAATGGCCATTGAAGTTGATACCGTCGCAGACACTATCGAAGTAAAGACTGAGGCACCTCGTCTAGAGATGCTAGAGCGTACTGCAGCTCTTTCACGAAAATTTATATACGATGGTACTATACTCGTATGGTCCCGGTACTAACTTATTTATTCTATTTTCGTTGAGCATAACCTTCGACCAGAAACCCGTTGAATACTTTCCGTAGCTCAATCGCTGCTTGGCGAGATTTTTCCAGCATGTTTTCAAGCTCGATCTTTTTGACATCGGTTTTCGATCCCACCGACACACCAACAAGTTTGTCTTGAGCCATAAGATAGGCACCGACCAGCTGCGTGGCATCGTCAAAAAGATCGACATCGGTGTAAACAACGTTTTCGTGGACTGCAACAGAGACTGCGGTCACCATATCATGGAGAGCAATGCCAGCATTGATCAGGGCAAGAGTGGCGACATTAACCGCTGCTGCAAGCTGTGTATACAAGGAAGGACCCGCTGCGAGTACGGTGACGGTAATAGTAATTTCAGATTTGGGGTAATCGTCTAAAACAATCGCCGGAGTGACGCAGGTCTTGACAAAGTCGGAAATCGTCCGCTCAGTGTTCTCGTGGTCTTCGATTCCGGCAAAGTTTTCGATCTCAATATTAACATTCACCTCGGCTCGCGGGTTGAAATCCTTGCGTGACGGCTGCGGGCCGTAAACCGAACATTGGAATCGGCACTCGCCCACCTCTAAATACGCAGACCCATTAGCGTGGCTGGCTACACCTTGGGCAATAAATACTGGTCTAAGTCCATCCGACAGTTCTGGCTCTCTTTTGGCTCCTTCAACCACTAAAGGAACAGTGTCCGTAGGGCCCAAATTTCTTCGTCTATCTGCCAGGCTCATGTCAGCAGCTGAAACTTCTGTGGGATCTCTGGAGCCTAGCACCAAAAGAAATGATTTCACGGCGTGATATTGAACATGTCTTTTATTTTAAACATTTGATCAAAAATACTGCCTACGTCTGCGAATTCACACACTTGAGTAAATGCTACGGCAACTAAATATCTCGTATAGCTAAGGGCGTATTCAATGAGCCATGTGCTGGGAACCTGAACCACCGTTTTGTCAGTTCATTCCAAAAAAGAATCATAACATGCGGGGTGTCCATCCTCGTTTGGATTCCATATGACTTCCTTTTCTGGAAATGCACAGTGCTATACCCTGCATGCGTGGGTGCAGACCCTACGTATAGTCATGCTTTGAGATTTGGTTCTACATGCTGTTATACTTCTACCAGCGGAATGACCTACCACTGTACACTATTGGTGTGTTAAGCTGTATTGTCGATGCCTTTCTGAGTCCTGTTAGCAATATAATTATCGGCAAGCTCTTCAATGCCTTATCAGGCTTTCAGGTTGGAAGCTACACATCAGATGCGTTTATGAGCAGAGTTTTGGAATTGTGTGCGGGCATGTGGTCTTTGGCACTGATACAAATGTTCTCATGCTGGGTGTCACATTTTGTTTGGACTGTGATCGGTTACCGCCATGGGCACAGAGCCAGAAGTCAATTGTACGCATCGACGGTGTCTCGCGATGTCGAGTGGTTTGATGAAAACGAAAAGGCCATTGGCAGTGCTACAATGAGTTTCAAAGACGTCCAAGATCTCGAGTACGCTGTTGGAACGTCTACTCGCGATATTTTAACCACGTCAATCTCCATTGTCCTCCAATTGATCGTATCTTTCTACTACTCATGGTCAATTACCTTGATATGTATGATTGGCGTCCCTATCATGGCTTTTTCAACATATTTTCTGAGTATCCAAGTGCATACTCGAGTTATAAAAGCAAAATCCTTGCTTGACACTATTTCAACCGCTGGCGATTGGGCCCTCAGAAGCTTGTCCACCGTTGTTTCGTTCCAAAAACAGGGCTATGAGAAGGAAAAGATGGAAGAGCTACTCAAGAACGAGCTCAAGCTCAATATGGGCCAGCATCAATTTAGTGCACTGCTACAAGCCATTGGCCGCTTTCTTGTGCTCTCGATTTTTGTCCAAGGGTTTTTCTTTGGCTCCTATATGGTGAGGAGTCATGGTGTCAATTCCGGAAACGTAATGACAGTCTTCTGGTCTTGCTTGTCTTTGACAACAAGTCTGAACACTATGCTTTCGTTGCTAATGGGATTGCAAAGAGGAATTGTGTCGGCACAGCGCCTGTCATCTGCCATTGAGCGTGACACCACGTCAGAGCTCAAAACTTCCATCGGCATTGTTCCATCAAATTTTGACTATGGAACAGGTGAAGTGGTTTTCGATGAGGTAGTATTCTCCTATCCAACACGACCAACCCTAGTTTTGGCTGGATTATCGCTGAAATTCGAGGCTGGCAAAACTACTTACATTTTGGGACCATCGGGTAGCGGGAAGTCATCTTTAGCGGCCTTAATGGGTGGACAGTACGAATATCAGGCAGGACAGATTACTATCAATAACGTGCCTCTTCCTCATATCAGCACTAGCTGGCTTGAGCACACTGTGTACGTCGTCGAACAACAAGCAAAGCTTTTTGATATACCCTTATCTGAGAATATTCGTATCGGCGCAACAAATCCGGCATCGGTATCATTTAGTGACATTGAAAAAGTTTGCGATCTAGTTGGTGCAGACTTTATTGCTGACCTCCCGAGAGGACTTCTGACACCTGGATCCTATCAACTTAGTGGTGGACAGAAGCAGCGAATAGGTTTAGCAAGAGCACTTCTGAGAGATGCACCAATCATGGTTTTTGATGAGTCCACAAGTGCGCTGGATCCGTCAATGAGAAGTCATGTCATGAAGGCCGTTCTTGAATATCGCCGCAACAAGACGAATATCATTATAACCCACCAAATGGACATCATACCCCCTCAAGCTCCCATACACTTTATTCAGGACGGGAGAGCGTATCAATACAAATCCCTTGAGCAATATAAACGACAGTCAGTGGTACCAATGGGGCCACCAAAGCAGCGCGTCGAACACGAAATACCAATCAGTGTGGAACCAAAATCAGAGAAAAGAACCGCAATGTTTATCTTGAAAACCACCAAACAGAAAGGGCTTCTGTTTTGTGGGTTCGCACTTGTGGCAGCCCAAGCAGTTGTGAACCCGCTTTTTGCTTTCTTCTTTTCCAAGCTTCTAATGGGAATTTTGCCTCAAAACCATGTTAATACCACTCTTTGGGCACTTCTAGTTCTTTTACTGGCATTCACAGATGGTCTGCTAACCTACTCACACATTGTTTTGGACTATGTTTCCGAGAATTGGCAACTCTTTATAAGGAAAACTATTTACGACAACCTCCTCTCTCGGCGGTTTCTTGACGAGTCACAGGTATCATACTATACAAAGCTTCTCTTCTCCGATACTGAAAAAGCATCCCTCATACTTGCATCATATTGGCCAGCCATGGTGAATCTGGTTGTTCTGGGTGTGGTGTCACTCGTATGGAGTTTGGCGGAGGGCTGGGAGCTTTCGCTCATCGGCTTGTCTATTGCTCCTTTGTTTTTCGTGGCAACACAGTTTCACAAGTTTGTCAACTCCAAGTGGAATATTGCTAGAGAAACTCGCCGTAATGAAGCATTGAAGCTGTTGGTAGAAGTGGTCGAAGGATTTCGAACAGTCAAAACTCAACATTTGGAGCATTATTTCGGAACACTTTATGCTCGCAGGGAGGATCGGGTCCAGGATCTAGCAATTAACATGGGCCTTTCAGTCGGCTTCGCTCTTGGTATTGTAAAAATATTCCCGTTCGCAGCTCAGGGACTGTTACTCTGGTACGGTATGCACCTCATTGCGCAGGGTAAATATACTTCTCAGCAAACGATGATGGTGTTTACTATTTTGATCTTTGCATTAATGACAATGATTAGCATCGCAGCATCTGTAACCTCTGTTGGAAACGGTTTCGAAGCAGTGAGTCGTTTGGAGATGGCAATCTCTGACGATCAGGACCAGGACGAGCTACAAGCACTATCGGTTGGCGAAGCTCGGAATTATGACTCCGTTGACTTCAGCAGACTATCATTTAGAGACATCGGAATCACATACCCCAACGGAACTTCAGTTCTTGGAGGATTTTATGCCGATATCGATAGTAAACAAGCAGTTGCGGTTATTGGTCCTTCCGGCATAGGTAAATCAACTTTGGCGCGGCTTCTTTTGAAACTTCAAACACCATCAACGGGCAATATTACAGTCGACGGATCATATCCTCTACAAAAAATCCCATCTGATATTGTCCGCAGAAAAATTGCAGTAGTGGGACAAATGCCCCTGGACTTTTTGGATGGCACGATTATGGAAAATTTAATGTATGCGTGCCCACCAGATATGTCGCCACCTACTGCAGAGTCAAAAGCCAAGAATGCCTGTAGAGCCTGTGGCCTAGAAGAGTTCATTATGAAACTTGAAGATGGTTATGGTACGAAAATAAAAAGTGGGTTACTTTCGGGCGGCCAAATGCAGCGTTTAGGAATCGCCCGTTGTCTTATACGCGAGCCTGATTTGCTTGTTTTGGATGAGTGTACCTCGGCCCTTGATGATGAAAGTACCGAAGTTATCAAGGACCTTCTGACCACAATCAAAGAGCGACGCCTTATGTCACTCCTGATAATAACGCATCAAATGGATTTGGCTGCGATAGCAGACAAAACTGTCAGCCTCTTTCAATAGTTTTGCCTTTTTCTTTGGTATTAGCTTCCAAAAGTTCCGGCAGGTTCCCGCGGTTCTGGTTTAGGAATGCAACCAAACTTTTAGCCCGGTCAGTAGCGTTCTCGAAAATTGAGATGATAAAATAAAGAACGAGAAGGATACCAACTACCAGTACGATTAAGGCAACACAAAGCCAGCGTCCCCATTGCTCCCACTCGATCTCGAGCGTGGTGCATTGTCCGCTGTCGAGGTCCAAGTGATATACTGCATCTGAATGGTGTTTGAAAGAATCGGCAAGCATTCGAGTGGCTTTCAAACATTTCGGGAAATACTTGCAGTTAATGTCCGCAATCATTTGCAAAAACGTGCTTGAAAAGCGCTGCACCGGGTAGGATAGCACAGTCAACTCTGTGGATAAACGATAATTGTCTCGACCAACCAAGTCAAGCTCTGATACAACTAATGACAGCGTTGCAAGCAGCTCTTGATACATTTCAACGTAAAGTTGGGGCGACTTTCGTAAGTTCCTTTGCATTTGTCGACGACACAAGTCCCGTAAATCCATGAATGTGATCGAAAGCTCAGAGAGCTGTTCAGTGAGGGCAGTTTGATTCTGTTGTAGATAAGGTGAATGCAAGAAACGATTCACTGTGTCACAGCGTTCCTGAGCCATTGGCATAGCCTCATCCAGCTGTGATGGCCTATTCCCGCGGTTCTGTGTAACTTTGGGTAGATAGAATACAAAGTGTCCAGCGGGACCCTTGCTTTCGACAGCAAACTGGGGCACATCTGCAGAATACACGCTTGCCACATTAGCCATAGCTGAAGCAGCAGAGTATGCAGCAACAAAGACACTATTGAAAATATTGTCATTGTGGGCCCAATACACATTATTCAAGAAGTGTGAGTTCAGCTCGTAAAAGGGGAAAGACAGCGCAGATACTTGGGTAGCCACTAATGATTGCAGACTTGTCTGCATGAATGTATCAGCCTTTTCTTCGAGAGCACCCAACATTTCAATGAGCTTTGCATTGAGATCCACAAAGTAGGGAACAAGTGGGACCAGCTGGTGCGCTTTAGCTTGTTCCACGTCGGAAGAGACAATCGAGACTTGGGTGGATAGGTGCGAGAACAGAGACATCTCCGTACATTTGAGTGTGGAGCTCATATTCATCTCTCGTCCATTAAATCGATCGAGATGTGTTTCAAAGTCGTAGATAGCATGATGCGCCTTTTCAAAGTCATTCTTCATGATCGCTGAACCGCATTTCAAAACGAGAAGCACAAAAACGAAGTTTCGCATCATTGTCTTGAAGGATGCACTAGAGAGGAATTAACATCAGCCTCCGGTATACTCTAAAAAACCACCATACTTACTTGAAAAGGAAAATAAACCCGGAGAATTATTCATCTATAAAGTAACCACCACAAAAGGCAAGTCCTCTATGTCGTTCCCCTCTCTGTCTTCGGCACAAATTTCGAAAACTAGTTGTTTGTTTTCGATAGGCTTTTTGCTAATACTTTCAACCAGCTTAGACAGATTAAGAGGTAGGCGCTCTTTCAGTTTCGCCGGCGGCTGGAAGGAAGCGTAAAGCAACAGATTTTCGCAGGCAACCATCGAGATATCTAGACCATGCTCCTTCTCAAAGTAGTCTAGGAACTCCTGCAGGCTGACGTCACCATCGATGGAAAGACGACCCCAGATCCTATCGATTTCACGATCGTTGTACTTGAGTTTGGTAGAGGCAATTGGTTCGCTGAAACCAAAGAAAGGTAAAGCTAGTGATACAAAACCGTTCTTATAGTCCTCAATTTTGCGCCTTTGAACGACCTTGAGTGCCTCAATAGTCCCAAGACCCGTGACAAGCGCTGTAGTGGTGGCAATAGCAGGAATAATGCGGCCAGCAATGAACTTGGTCTTGGATCTCTCCACAGCGTCAATTCCGTAATTAGTAGCACGGAGGTTAGATGCAGCATTGATAAAGTCGATGTGGAAGTTGGTGTCGTCGTCTTTTTCAAACTCAGCAGGAAGGAGACGGAAGCCAGCTAAGGAAGAGGGAGCAGGAAGCTTATCGGCAATTTTAGCGAGTTCATTGGACTCCAAGGAGCTATCGTTTGAAATCTCATCATCAGTAACCGCAATCTTGATACCAGAACTGGGGTTAAACTCCTTGGAATGATAGTTACCAACAACCTTGGCGAAAACAGCTGGGTCAGACTCACCCTTGAGTCCATAATTAAAAGCACGCAAGTTTGCTGCGGCAGTTAAGAACTCTAAGTGCGTGGCGTTGTTGATATCCAAAACCGCAGCAGTGGGCTGACGTTTAGGAGGAGCCCAGAATGGAGCACCAGTGGTAGTTTTGGCATCGGGAGGGAAATTGTACAAAAGCTGCAAAATATCGTTGCGGAAAAGACCATTGAACAAATCTACAGCCCATGTGATGCACTGCTCGAAAGTAAGTGGCCGTTCCTCGACCAAATACGAGTAAATGACCTCAAGAACCTGCTTTTGATTAGCCACCTGCTTAAGAGTAGACTCAACAAAGTTGGGCTGGGTCAGGTACTGGTTAACGTTGAGGCACGATTCATTGAACAGTTCCTCAAACTGAGCCTTTGCCCAAGCAATTGTATGGTCAATTTTAGCTGGGAATGACCGGATAGTACAGAGCGGGATACCCTTCTCTGGCGGGTCATGCGAGGAGGTGTAAGACTCTGTGAGGTTGGGGACAACAACCTGGACATTGCATTTAGTGCCCAATGTTCCAGACTCAATAAGAGGCTTCTGGTAAAAAATGCACTGGCGGTCAACATAAGCACGAGCCTCGACATTGTCCAAAGCGTTGGTAACATAGTCGAGTCTATTCCAGAATTCGGCGTTGAATACATCCTCCGACTCTTTGCCAACCTTCTCCGTAAGACAAGTGAACTTACCTTTCAAGTCGGGGTTAATTGCAGCAGCTGCTGCAGGAGCAACCTCAGATTTAGCATGGCCCACATCTTTAGGTCGGAACAAAAACTGACGGTTCAGGTTACTCTTTTCGATGGTATCATTATCGGTAACCCAAATATGGCCATCGGGGCCGGACCCCATTCCCATGAGGGCCCAGTTTTTGAGCACCTCACAACCAATCGCTCCGGCACCAACCAAAAACAGCTTAAGGTTAGCCAACTTGTCCATAAAATTCTTGCCAAAGACAGCATAGTAGCCATCGTAGCGTGTGTTGCGAGGAGCAGCGTCCTCGGCAGTGACACCTTCAGGCAGTGCCTCTAGAGCATCAAAATACATCCATTGGCGAACGGGCATGAACTTTCCAGAAACAGCCTTAAGAACCTCTTGAGCTGCCATACCACCAATAACACCAAACATTGGAGCCACCTGACCCTGTGACTGGGAGAACACAGTTGAAAGCAACTGCTCATCGAGCTCTTCGGTGACAGGGTACTGAGTTCGCACATTCTTGGCTAACTGTAGAGTCTCTGTGATATCTGCCGCCGTATAAGGAGCAGGTAGACGCCCGTGACGAGTCTTGAACGAATGCAAAGCCAGAGTTCCAACATGGAGCTGAGCTGGACGCTCGAGCTTGGCGAAATCAGTAAGGAAGTATTCTGGAGAGGTCAATTGATCCTGGAGTGACGCAAAAGTCACAATTTCAGGCTCTTTAACTTGAGTCCACTGCCCACCTTTGACGTAAGAAGCCTTGAGCGAACCGATGTTGAAAGACAAAGGTCCCTTGACCGAGACTCTGTATTGACCATTGATCTCGGCGGGCTCTGCATCACGCAGCTCAATAAACATGCCATTTTCCAAGCCATGCATGGCGCTATCTGGGGCATAAACTTCACCGTCATTCTCGATGGTTGCAACCGTGCCCACTACAGCCTCTTCACCATTAGTGTCAGTGACCGCAAACGCAGGGCCGAAGTCGTTGAAAAGAGTACCAACCAGACCGAAGCAGTTCGCATAAATAAACTTGATGTTGTGCTTACGAGTAATCTGGTTCAACATGACAGCATTCTCGATCAAAGCGTCAGTAACGACCACAACCTGATAGTTCGGGATCAACTGGGCCAAATCACCGTGAACAACCGACACTGGTACGTATGAGTTCAGTTCAGACAAGTGCCGAACACACGCAGCAGCACGAGGTTTTCCAATATCGGTTTTTCCCAAATAGAATTGGCCCGCCAGGTCCGCAACGACGGCTGGTTCCGAGTCGTAGATGGCGAGCGATTTTACACCCGCAAGCGCCACGTTCTTTGCGATCTCAACGCCAAGACCGCCAAGACCGACAATCAAGACATTGGAGGTTGCCATTTTCTGCATAGCCTCTTTGCCGAGCACATAGAGCTGGCGAGAGTACAGACTCTCATCAATTTCGCTGTCCACTTGCATTGGGATTATAGGATAGTTCACTGCGGTTTACTCAGCTGGTGAAGAGTAGCGAGCGAATATAGCACCCCTGTATGTTACCCAATACCCCTAATCGGGTTTGCCTCTAATTTACTTGTATTTTTGTACTGGAAAACAGGTATGAAAGTTGTATTCGGTGCGTAACAAATGAAGACCTCCAGCACAGTTTACATCAATCTCGGGGAAACTGCTGAAGTATTTATGTATGCGTGGAAGCTGACAGCATTTGAAAACAGTGGCGATCCGATGAGATACGTAGCTAAGTTGCCTGTTTCACCGGGTATAATCTCACTAGTACGAATAAGCGTCAGTGAGTGCTTGGGTGCAGAATATGCGAAAGCCAGTTAGTATGACAGTGATGAGTTGGTGCGTGCTGCAGAGTACGAACGTTTAGGAGGTATGCTTCTCGGTTAGTCAGGATTTACCAGGGGCGCAGAGTCTAGCAAGCAGTCTATTATGACTGCAGATGGCCAATAAGCTCACCAAGCACTTTGCGCAGAATCGAATTAAAAAAATTGGCAAGTTAATGAAAGAATACTTACTGAGATAGACTTTGAGTGTGCTAAACGTGTTGTAGTAGTTATTTGCCAGATGTAGTGGATATTTGCCACTGCTCGCCAAAAACGGTTTGTGCCAATTAGGATCTTCCAAGCATGCGTCCTGCAGCTCCTGCTGCGCCCTATTTCTTAGGGCGTATTCCAAAAAACTATATTAGAGCAAGATTGCCGGTATGGAGGCGTATCAAGATCCAAATGTCGTTTCCATCAACAAAAAAGTCTCCTGAATCCGCAATCTACGTTACTGAACGTGAACTAGCTGACGGTAATGACAGCTTGCTTACCCCAAGCTCATCTTCAGATCCCACCACAGCGCCACGAAAGTCGAAACTCTCAACTTTTGCACTGCTATTCAAGGGCCACAGAGCAAGACCAGATCGCCGCGCAGACATTCCAGCGCAGGCTAGAAATATGATGTCACTCCTCTGAGTGGAAGGAGCTATAACATCACAAGGTGCTATATCATCCCTTCAGACTCACTCTATTTTGTACCTAGAATCTAGCTTATAATAGAGCACTAGTTAATTATTCCGATCCATAAAAGAACTCTACACTGATATCAATTTGAACACACTCCTTTACGTATGGTTACATTGTGGACAACTTACTGCAGAGTTACAAAAGTCTGCAGTCGAATGCAAGCTTGGGTTTGGAGAGGATGTTCATTTAAACCGATACAAATCCCCCTGATCTAGCCTAAAATACAAAGTACAAAATTGACGAACCAATATGATAGCACAGAAAGCTCGAAAAGGTCACACCATTTCGGCTGTGGATTTAAGCATCTCATAACCCAGGCGGTTAAATTTTGTCGCGTTCTTATGAAGCCACCAGAGAGTGGGCCGGTTTTTTTTGAGCCCACAAACGAGCATCCAGATTCTGAGACCCCAACCCATTCCAGAGAAAACGCTTGAATTTTTTTCTTATTTCATTGCGAACTTTTTAATACTATTCGTGCTCTTGCATTGGAGTTTAGATCGCGTATTGCCACCTGTGTTTCATTTTCGATTGCCTAACCTTGGCTTAGCGGTGTCAGAACATTCTGCATGCTTTCATAACTCTGCAGGATAATATGCAGTCACCAAGCTTTTGTGACTAATTCTTATGAGATCGAGTGCCCCTATGTAAAATATAAAAGAAAGAACTGCTTGCCACAGATCCTAATAACTTACAACCCAGTGAAGCTCACAAATGTTCAGTGAGACGATACATCCTTGCCAATCCCCGTCATCGTGGGAAATCGATAGAGTTCCCACCGCCACGAGCGGTAACCACCCACATCATGACTTTCGAAGCAGACTTAAGATTTTTCTTTCTGCGGCTCCAAGAGCGATACATTTGAACCTACCACATCAGACCTCAAGCAGGTTCAAAGAGTTATAGAATTGAAGGTGGCCAAGTGACGTTGTCACGAATCCTTATGGACGTTGGCCACCCATTGGAGATCGCATATTTAGTTAATGAACAAGTAATGAATTAGAGTCTAGAGTGCCAGTAATGGTTTGTTTCGAGGAAGACTGATCAGAACCCCTGGTTAGAGAATGACCAGAGACTGTTGCTAGAGACTGATCGGAATGTGATCAGAGAAACGTCCCCAGACACATCCCGAACGCTTTAGCTTGTACTTCTAGCAAGTCGGCAATAATACTCTGTTGATTTAATTATATATCTCCAAGTCCTAATATCTTTCGTATCCTTCTAAAACAACAGCTTCGCACGTCCATGCAACTTGCCGCGGAGTGCATGTGATAAAAGCTGGAGTCAACGGTTAGGTCAGCTGGCAACTTCAATGATCAGCGACTTATCTTTGGAAAAAACTCTACCTATTGTTTGGAACGACGAGGCGTCTTTCGCAGCAAAATTTATTGCCTTCAATCCCGTCTTCTGGAATATTGCTGCTCAGCTTGAACTGCGCGTTAAGCTGTTTACCAAGCTGGGTCTTGGAAACCGATACTACGGGTGCTACATTTTGGCAGCTATCATTTTCTCGCTGGGTATTTACCGCGATTGGATTTACAGGATCGCTTTAGAGTCTCAGCCAGTCGCTCCTCTTCTCGATAATATCTACGCAAAGGTTGGTGGCGCGGCAATGTTTGGCGTGGGAAATGTTCTCGTTCTCAGCTCGATGTGGGCGCTTGGCATTACCGGCACTTACTTGGGCGACTACTTTGGCATTCTTATGGACGAACGTATTGCCTCTTTCCCTTTCAACGTCTGCAACAATCCTATGTATATTGGCTGCTATCTGTCGTTCCTCGGGGTCTCTCTGTGGTACGGCAAAGCGCTGGGCTTCGTGCTGTCGACTTTGATGTGGGTTATGTACATGGTTGCTTTACGTTTCGAGGAACCCTACACTGAGCGTATTTACAGTGACCGTGAAAAGGCCCGCGAGGCTGCTGCTGAGTCGTCTGGTTCGTCAACCGGCACCTCGCGCCCCTCCACCCGCTCTCGAACCAAGCGGGTTTAAAAAGCGAGGTTAAAATTTTTAGTTCCGTCATTCTAAATGTTCAACCAATCAAGGAACATTCAACATGAGTTCCATCTTTGTAAATATCTATTATTCTACCTTTATTATAGACGCCCCGGCCTCCCTACGCGTTTTGTCATGCCTCGCGAACTAATCACCATCCAGGCGGGCCAGTGTGGTAACCAGATTGGCGACTCGTTCTGGCGGCAGTTGTGTTTGGAGCATGGGATTTCACCAGATGGCACGCTAGAGAATTTTTCGATTCCAGGCGCCGACCGCAAAGATGTGTTTTTCTATCAAAGCGACGATACTCGGTACGTTCCACGGTCGGTTATGATAGATCTGGAACCCCGCGTGATCCACAGCATCCAATCCGGTACGTATGGATCGATGTACAACCCAGAAAACATGTATGTGTCTCAGAATGGTGGCGGTGCTGGCAATAACTGGGCGGCGGGATACCACGCTGGTGAGAAAGTCATGGAAGAGATCTTGGACATGCTTGATCGCGAAGCGGATGGCTCCGACAGTCTGGAAGGGTTTATGCTCTTTCATTCGATTGCTGGCGGCACAGGGTCTGGCTTGGGATCCGTTCTGTTAGAGCGGGTGAACGACCACTTTCCTGGCAAGCTTATCCAGACGTTCAGCGTGTTTCCAAACGTGGCCAACAACGTGAGTGATGTAGTTGTGCAACCGTACAACAGCATCCTGACCATGAAGCGGTTGCAGCTGTATGCAGACGCCTGTGTCGTTCTGGACAATGGCGCCCTTATGCGGATTGCCGCCGACACACTCAATGTTCAATCACCGACGTTAGAGCAAACGAACCAGCTTGTTGCTACCATCATGAGTGCATCGACAGCTACTCTTCGATATCCTGGCTATTTATACAACGATATGACCTCCATCTTGTCTTCACTGGTGCCTTTCCCCGAGTGCCATTTCTTAATGACCGCCTACACACCGTTCACCACCACGATTGAAGCGGCCAAGTTTGTGCGCAAAACCACAGTTTTAGATATCATGCGAAGGCTTTTGCAGCCCAAAAACCGTATGCTTTCAACGGCACAAAGTAAAAACGCGTGTTATCTATCATTGTTAAATATTATTCAGGGCGAGGTTGACCCCGTGGACATCCACAAGTCGCTACTGAGAATCCGGGAGCGGAACCTGGCCACTTTCCGTCCGGATACTCCAGCTTCGTTACAGCTGGCATTGGCTAGGCGGTCACCTTACGTCGAGAGCCCAAACCGATTGAGTGGGTTGATGCTTGCCAACCATACATGTATTGCGAGCCTATTTATGCGCATTTCGGACCAATTTGACCGACTCATGAGACGTCAAGCTTTCATCGACCAGTACAAAAAACAGCCAATATTCGAGGAATCCCTGGACGAGTTCCACGACTCTCGTGAAGTAGTTCGACGTGTGGTTGACCAGTATCAGAAGCTGGAACCTGAGACGCTTGATCAGCTGTCGTAATAAATTCACTAATTGCGTTAGGGTGTAGCCTGGATTGAATGCTAAAGGTCGGGTCATGGCTGTTGCAATTGAACAAAGAGCCCCAGCACGTGCTTTATTGCCCAAAACTCAATTCGCTGGTGAGTAAGCTGGGTTTCAGTCCCAGGGTTAGGTCCGATACGGCAGAGGTTGGCCGGAAGCTCGCGCTGCCCCCTCTCTTCTACACCAGTCGATTTCCAGAGTCCAAAGTGCTTGCAAGCAGTGCTAGGAGAGGCTTCCATTTTTCTGCTCAGATCGCCAAACACATCCCTCGAAGACGACCTTGTACGCTTACCAACATGCAAACCTCTTTTGACAAGCCCGTAACCGTCGCAGTTATTGGAGGCACTGGTTTATACAAGCTGGATGGCCTCAGCCCCGTGGCCATGCTCGATATCGACACGCCCTGGGGCAAGCCCTCGTCGCCTATCACTATCGCGCTGACGAAATCTGGCGACCCGGTGGCTTTCATTTCTCGTCATGGCCGCAGTCACCAATTTTCACCGACCGGCGTGCCTGCACAGGCTAACATCGCAGCTCTGAAGCATATTGGCGTCAAGGCTATTATCTCATTTTCGGCCGTTGGTTCTTTGCAGGAGGAAATCCGCCCTCGTGACTTTGTCCTCGTGAACCAGGTTTTCGATCGCACCAAGGGCATTCGGCCCAGCACTTATTTTGGCGACGACTTTGTCGCCCACGCTATGTTTGGTGAGCCATTCGATGTCAAGCTCAATGCGTTCATCAGCGAATATGGCCATATCATGGAGGGTGAGTTCGAAGGGAAAAAGTCTACTCTGCACACTGCCAAACCTGGGAAAGACCTTACTGTGGTCTGCATGGAGGGCCCAGCGTTTTCCACTCGCGCCGAGTCGCAGTTCAATCACCGCAACGGGTTTGCTGTGATTAACATGTCTGTGCTACCTGAGGCCAAACTTGCTCGGGAAGCAGAGATCTCCTACCAAATGATTTGTATGTCTACAGACTACGATGCTTGGCGAGAGTCTGAGGAGGCTGTGACAGTGGAGCAGGTCATGGCCCACGTGAAGGCTAACGGCCATAATGCCGAGCGGTTCTGTGAGTTCCTGCTCGATCCCCTGGTCGCCAAGGTGAAAGCTGGGGAAATCGGCAACGACCTTGTCGACAGCATGAAGTACTCGGTGAGCACTGCTCCGGCTGGCCAAAGCGAAGAAATGAAGACCAAGCTGAACTTCTTATTCCCTGGCCGCTGGTAAAATCAGTTGACCCAGGGCCCCTTGTGGCGGCTATTTTGCCAGGGAAAACTATCAATGCTTCCGGCCGTCCTAGTAGACCCCCATGTCAGCACCAGAGTTTCGCTTTGTAGTATCTGCTGTGTGATATCAAACGGCGAGTAGACCACGGTCTTTTTGCCTCGCGCCTTCAGCTTGACCAGCTTTGTATAGACTCGTTTGATGTTGGTGGCTACCATTACGAACGCGCAATGCAAGACTGCCATATTTTAATGCAGCATGATATGTGATATTACAGCTTAAGAAATAAATAGATACCTAGTACAAGAAAGAATCGAGGTCTTCGGGTGCGACGGATTCTGGCAAGACGAACTCGCTGGTGAAGTCAATGTTCCAGGACGAAAGCTCGAGGGGGTACGGTCCTGAATTTAAGACTGCCGACAGAGCTTCGGTGCCCAGAGCATCATAGTAGAGATTGACTTTGTTCATGGGGCGGCCGGCGATGGAAGGAATGCGCGACAAGACAGATTCTAGCGTTTCCGCTGCCTGGTTGGGCGCATCAGTATGTGCAGAAGGGGTGGGCTCGCCCGGCTCTGAGATTAGGTCAGACACATCGCTGCCGACTCTCTCCAGTTCGGGCACGGGCTCGACCTGATCAATCTCAGACGCAGAGCCGGATTCTGACGGGGTATGTGACACTGGGGAAGTGAAAGTAACCTCTTCGCGCGCCTCTTCACGTTCTTCGAAACGCGGGCGCTTTGCAACCGGCTCGTGTTCGTCGGCTGGCGGGGTCACCGGCTCGTTGGCTTCGGAGTACTCAGGCTCGCAATACGTATAAACCAATCGCTTTGGCAAGTCTGAGCTGGTCTCTCGTCGAATCGGTAGAACACTCAGCTGGTCATCAGTAGGCTCGGGGCTGTCCCCGTGGTACTTTCGAAACAGTCCATTCAGCCGGGACGAAAGGGTGGTGGATGACAGATTAGACGGCAGAGACAACGTGGAGTCGCCCAGCAGCTCTGCAGAAAGCTCTTTACTAGTCATTCCTTTCGGGTGCACACGCGACAAGACTTTGACGCAGGCGGAGATGAGAAGCTTGTTGACGTCTTCCTTCTCTTTAATTTCGGGACTTGCAGACCGACTTTCGATCTTTACTTGTTGGTGACGGCGCTTAGTGGCAGGCATAGGCGGGAAATCAGACCTTTTAGAGCACTTGGGAAGGTACAAATAATGCTAGATAGCCCGGCAATATGGTATAGCGATAATCACACACAATTTTTATCGAACAAAAATAAATTCTCTTGACCAATGCAAAAGAGCGGCGTAAACTTTTTTTTTGTTCCGGTTGCTGACTATCCAAACTTGCATACGGGCGACGGGACTTTTTCTTAAATACAAACCCACAATGAAAAACTTGCATTGATGAGTAATCGTTATGAGAGTATCCCGCAGCGCATATCTTCCCAAAAAAATATACGGGTTTGAGCAAACATGCTTAGGTTAGTTTTTGAATGGCCGTTTTGACGATTATTTTGAATTTGAAACCGAGACTTTTTGTCTTAGATTAAAAATAAGTGTTGTAAACCAAAAACCGCGAACAAGCCTAGCTCAAGGCTGTTTTTTGGGATTGGCTGGTCCAATCGCCACTTGGGCAAACAAGGCTGTAACCCTTACCTGATATGCAATGGCCCTCACACCCAAAACCATGCAGGGACACTTTGTAATAATATTTCATGCATATTCCGTATGACGTTGTTAGATGTCCCACATGGGGAGGAAGAAAGACAGAGGGGAGTGGGTATTTTGGTCAGAAAACAGGTCGCACACTGAGTGCGAGGGGTTTTGGCAACAGTTCAGCCCTTTGGCTCTAATTCGGTGAATTGAAGGCGAGTAGCGACAAAACCCCCTCGAAAGGCGTGGGAAAAGGGTATCAGATGACTGTAGGCGAAAACCCCCGATGCCCATACGCAGCTCAGAAAGCTGGCTAGCGACCCAGTTTCAAAACCTCCACATCGGGCAAATGATTTTAATTTAACGCTATAAACGTGAATTTAACATAGATACATGCCGCTAAATTTTTGGATTTCTTCGCGAGCACCAAACGAGCCGCTGCGAACAGGACAGGCGGGATAAGGGTGCCACCTCATAGCTTGAACTGGCCAGACGTTTTACTAATCATGATGTTAGGGTTATTCCAAGATACTGCACGCTTGCCAAGTGCAGGCAGGTTAGATCAGCGAGCGTTCCCCAGCTTTTCCCGCAGGCAACGGATTTGAGTGGTTTTGCATCGCCATCTCTCTCTTGGCTGCGAGGCGTCCTGGCCTGTTGTGACCGCGATCAGCAAGCCCTAACATTAGGTGCCGCCATAGTTGTCCATAGTAGTCGATCTGAGCTCTTTTTACGGTAGATTACCCAAAACCTTGGGGTCGTTATTTTAAAATAATTATTTACAATTGGGTAACCAGTGTCTGCTACTTATCGAGCCCAATCAATGCTTTGGGCTGCTGCGGATGGACATGATTAGTAACTGTCGCTAACCCGGAGATCGGTCTGCATGCCTAATCAACGAATTTCTGGGGGTCTTGGTCAAACGGCAAAGTCATTGCTCTCGCAATCCCGGACCGACACTGCAACGTAAGCATCCGGGTTTTGCCTGGTATCGTCTGCGGGAGCGTGGGAGGGCGATCTTCATATACGCAGCAAACCAGGCGTTTCCAAAGGATTAAGAACAAGCGTGTAAGGGTGTGTGTGTGTGTATGTGTGAATGCGTGAATGCGTGCGTGTGTGTGTATGTGTGGGTGCGTGCGTGTGTGGAACCTTACAGACATTAGCAAAGTGGTCGAAACCTGGCATCATCAAGTTACTGCCCAGCCCGCGGCTTCCATGCAGGGTCGAGGATATGCTAATCAAACCCTTTGGGGAGCCGTTTGTTGGCTATAGCATCGACTTTTCTCAACAAATTATCGAGACTGGAGTGCACATTTTGGAGTTTCGCGTCTAATATTGCTATTCGGCTGTCCACGCCGTCCAGTAACTCGCAAAGCCTTTTGCATTGGGAACTGGGCGCTGTGCATGCCAATGAGTTGGAAGCTGGCATCTGGGAGACAAGGGATCCTCGACAGGTACGATATCGAAAGAAAGACGCTTAAGCCACGTATAGTTTGGAGAAAGGTTCAACACCGCTCGTCTGTTGACTTTGTCCAAACGATGCTGCAAGTATCCCTCTGCCACGCCTTGGGCTTAGAGTTCAGGTAAATAATAAAATTTTCTGTTTGGGGGAGTTGCAGAAAACCGTTGGATTACTAATATATGCCTCCAGGGCGGCTTGGCTGCATGAGTGGAAAATCGGGCAAGCAGCACGGCGAGAGGGGCTACCGGTATTGGCGCCCTCTCGCACATCTTCGCGTTCAGTTAGCTGGAAGCTCTTCTAAGTTCCTATTTCAACACTGTACCACTAGGCGGCATTCGACTAGAAGCACTCGGCCAGCACACTCAATTGGTGTTCATAACGTGTAAATTTTCATTCAACCATGTCATCTGATTTGTCGCTAGTGGGGTTGTGCGGAGACATGAGACTTGGGCTGGTCACGTTTATACCGATAAGGTAATACCAATCAATATATGCAACCCCCACGCTACATCGAAGTGCGACTAGATTCGTTACAGGAACCCTGACGAGACAAAGTTGCCCGCCAGAGGCTGGGGCGGGTCGAGCTGCCAATAATGCTACAGCCAAAGCCGGTTTGTCTTGAAGCCTTCATTTTCGTGGGCAATGGCTCTCCATGTGCGCCTCATACGTGCGCTGCATGACGTCTGCACCACTGCCGCATGTTTATCGTGACAGATCTGCAGAGCGGCCCTAGCGCGGAGTACGAGCTGCATGATGGATTTCTGAAAGACAACCACAGCAGGCAATTCAGAGAAATAATGGGATTATTGCGTATGTCAATATGAAGAAATAATCATGAAGCACATAGGCTAAAAAAATTAGATATAGGGCCAGTTCAGGTCCAATGAGACTCTGAGTTCGCCCAAACGCTATTTACTGCTGATGCTGCACGCTGAGTTGGTTTGCGCAAAACGAGCGGCGAAAGAGTGTCGGGCGTCCGAGGTAAACGATACCAGGCTTCAGGATTGTCAGGCGTACTGCAGATGGAACAGTCGTCTTCACTCTGGTCGTATGTTGCAGCGAAGAACTGCTGGATTAAAGCTGGTACGTTGTACTCCGACTTGGAGGTCCAGGCGGAGATTTGGGGCGGGGGGGATACAATCAAAGCAACGAGGGAATCGAAGCATTCACGAATAGTGCCCGAAAGACGGAAGCTCTGGCCAGGGAACTCACCAGTGAGGGAGGCCAGGATAGCGCAAGTCAGCTCAACCGCGGCAGTGGCAACTGCACGCGGTCCGTAGGCAATCATTTCGCGATTAAATAAAGCGCACATGCACATGTATTGTGCCATGGCAGTATAGTGAGGGATCTCTGCTGGGGTTCTCGCCGGCAAGCAACCCGATTGGCACAGATCCAGAAATAAAATGTCAAGGAACTCCAAGCTTGTAGGCGCACTGACATCCCACTGTAGAGTCTCCAGAATGTGACGTTCCATTTCACTAAACATGTGTGGGGCGAACGCATTTGCGCAAAGATAAGAAAGATCGGATACTGAAGGCACCCGACGCTTGTCGTCGAGGAACTTTGCGGCAACTAGTAGTGAAACGCATCCCACCAGCTGGTAGTGCCGAGCGTAGACAATGCGTCGGGAAGAGTAGCGATCAAGAATAGAAACTGCAAGGGTCATGGTTTCGGGCCGTAGGCGAAGAGCTTCGTGGGCCTCGAATAAGAATGCTAGTAGTCGTGGCCGCATGGTCCAGTCGATATCCGGCTGGGAGTCAATGAGCTCGACGTTGATTCTCTTGGCCTCCTCAGCCATACAGATGGCTTCGAAAATTTCTCCAGCATACTCTGCAGTTGCCCTAGCAGCAGCCTCCTCGGTATACAGATGGCGCATATTGAACGATGAGCAGTAACAGGAAGGTGTGTAAGGTGTGGTGTTAGCAATAATGCAATGCTAGAAGTATAGTAACAATACTCTGTGTAATTTGTCCTGGTGGAAGAAAAAAACTTTTGGGTTGTTTTTTTTTTGGTGGACAATAGTCACGCGGGTAGCGGAGGGGCTAAGTGGAGGTCGAAGTTTTTTGAGGGGAAATTTGTGTAAACGGAAACAACTTGCAAAGCTGTTTGAAAGTCAGAGTGCAATGGTGTGTAACTGTTGTACACGCAGTTAATTTTGATCTTTAAGGTCAGGCCACTAAGAACAATAAATATGACCTGTCACTGGAAGGTTTTTAACCCAGCCTGTCAAGATTGAGAAAAATGAGGAAAGAGGTTGAGGAATATTGTTAGCTGTTAACCACAATACCGCCAATTAAGGGGTCTTGTAAGTGTCCAAATGTCCTTCTGTTAATGATACCGGTCTTTGTAGAGACTCGGCGTGAATTTTTCTGAACGATTAGTCGGCGCCTGGAGTATATATTTGTGGCAATGTAAGCCTGAGCTGCATGCACACTGGTTGGTCAAGCACGTTTGCAGGATATGCAGGAGGAGAGTGTTTATGACGATTGGTATTGAGGGTAGGCCCGAGTGAAATAAAACAAAAACCAGTGAGAACTTACAACCAGTGAAGCGATATTATCGTTAATGCATCACCCAGCACGTCGATACTAGCTCGTTGCCCCCTCGTCCGCTTGTCAGAGCATTTCCCAGGATCCGATTCTTGTTGCCTATGCCACCACCTCTGGACGCAGCTTTGCTTGATTGGGTTAGGTACAGTCCCAGATCCCAGAGCGATGTATTAAAAGAAAACTATCTCTGCTATTCTCAAGGCGTACATACAAAGAAACCCTGCGGCACCCGCTGCCACCAAATGCTATATTCCGGCTATTCCACCCTCCAACATTGTCGCATGGCCCAAGATTCGCTGCCTCTGCGCCCTTGTCTGAGCCAGAGGGCACAACCCTGCAGGATATATCCTCTCGCGTTAATTATCAATCGATCCCCTCCTGCAAAAATCTAGGTGATTCGCAGAGCCAATTTATGACTAACCAAGTTGTCAGCATCCTGCGGCCCCCATCCTAACCCTCCTAGTGGGGGCGGAATTGTCCAGTTATGTCGGTGATATGCCAGTAAAAACGAGTGAATAACTTTTTAAATTTTTCTATAACCCCATCCCGTTCGACGGACAGCTTTGGTCTTCACCACACGCCGGTGGTGCGGGTCTTATCTTTTTTTTTTTCAACCCAACAAGTCAATTTATCGCCTTAGCAGCGTGCTTAGTCGACTAGGCAGCATAGCCGCCGATATGGTGCGTCAGCTGGTAACCTGCCAGGGGAGACTCCTTGACAACGAGAATTCATGCCGGAGAAACAGACATTTTAAAAGTTTCTGCACTGGCCAGCTTTAACTTCGTCTGAAATGTCTCGTATATGCTTGATCGTCCCCAGCATAATCACAAAAACGTGCGAAACGGCGCTGCTATTTACCCGTCGATTGTACCCGTGCAAATAGACACTTAGATACCTTCACTAGTGCGACAGATCAGACTTGCATTTCTTCAATTTGTAGATTCAGCCTTATCCCGAGCTCATGCTGCTGGCTTTCTTCTAATTTGCCGTCCGCCGCCCGGCAGGTTCCCAGACTGCCAATGATAGCCAATACCGCCCCGATGATACATGTGTGAGACACCGTATCTCCTGCACGGTGCAGACCGGCCTGCGAAATTACCTGGCCACCAGGGCCAATTTAGTGTACTAGCTTATGGCGGCACTTTGATTTTGTATATGAGCTCAAGAGTAGTAAAGTGTGTGGAGATTTTAGATCATATGCGATAGTCTTGAAGACCATCGCACGTGTGGCCGCTCCCGTGCATCGTGCAGTAAGGTTCTTGCCGGCCAGACATGAATCACTTCACTTGCTCGATCGAGCCAACACGGTCACTCACGCTAGAATATTTGAAAACCATCCTTGGGCTTTCAAACAAACTGGGTTATTACGGAAATACATTCACAAGCCAGCTAACCGTTGATCTGCCTTATTACTCACTCTGCTGCTATATTAAGACACCGCGTCAAACGGTGCATGTGGCTGGAGGCCCTGTGCAATTTTCGCTCTACTCTTTATGTTTTCATTACGTCAAACTCTAACATTTCCCGCCAAATTATTTTTTCTCCAGCAACGTGCTCCAGACAATCTTGGAACGCTCGATAATTAATATGCGCCAGCGACGACAGTCTCCCTGCACAACGCCAATCTAAGCTCACCCCACTCGTTGTCAGGGGCAACGTCTTTTCTGCAACCAGATATACATACACCTACAGACATAGCTGCGAAGGTACGCAGGCTGGTTTGGCCCTTTTAGCAGGGATTTTTCAGGGAAATTGTGTTTTGCCAGCTGCAACTACGCAGCTACACAACTTGGTTTTGCCGCCTGCGAGCCCTGTAATTTCTTTCATCGCGTGCCTTCAGATCTGGCCAAGCGTCAAGCGCAACAACCAGAGTCTGCATCTCCAGCCCCAGAATTATCCGCGACAAATTATACGGTAGCAGTCGCAATTATAATTGTCTGTGTTTAAACATAAGCCTATGCAATCCTACAGAGTTTGTTATCTATAGCACTATCAAGCAATCTCTAGCACCTGTCTCAGATAGAGGACGAGATCTTGCTCGATAGGATACCCATCCGCTGTAAACGCAGGCACAGTTCCCTTGAGTGTATCTCGGGAATATCGTGCGAGAAGCGGAGGCTTGCTGGGGTTTTTCAGAGTGGCCGACTTGAGCTCATCCTTTGTATTCCTACCCGGAGGTCCGTTGTGGCCACGTGATTGGGGTGCCGGCGATCCCTTCGACGATCCTGTGTCCGCCGCCTGTTTTCCATTACTCGCCTTTTTCTGATCTGATTGCTTGGGTTTGGAATCATCCCCACGTCGTTTGATGTTTTTGCTTTCTGGGTCATCTCCACCTCTCTTGTTCTGCAGCTCCTCCGATTCCGTGCGGCTCTGTAAGACACCGCCGCCTGCATGCTCCTGCTTTTCAGCTGCAATTTGACCAGGATCGGAACTGACAGCGGACTGCAGCAAATTCATCAACGATGATGCTGCGGGTGACGATTCCCTGAGAGGCATAGTTGAGTTATTCGTCGCGTCGATAAGTGGCTGGACAGCGTCGATCTTTGTGTCGCCATTACCCTCCCGTGGTTTGACTTGAGAGGCGGCAGTGTCCGGTATTTCTGCTGATTTGCCCGCTGATTCTCGGGGCTTAAGTAGATCCATAAGGTTAGGCCTCTTTGAGGCTTCAACAGGCTCTGCTTGCTTGGGTTGTTCAATAGACGAGTTGGCTGGCGCTTTAGTTGTCAGCTCCATGCCTCCGTGCAACAGGTTCATCAGCTCAGAACCAGCTGTGCTCTGAAATTTATCCTTATCGGCCTCTGTTTTGACATCTGTCGGTTGCCCGCTATTTAGCAGCTCCATCAAACTCACATTGGGGGGGGCTGGTGCAGGTGCAGGGTGAGGTGCAGGTGCAGGGTGAGGTGCAGACTTGACCTCTTTGTTACCATTCAAAAGCTCCATAAGACTTGAGCTTGCGGTTCTTGATTGAGGTTCAGGGATTTTACCAACCGCTTCTGCAGATACCGCAGCATCAGAGGCCTTCAACAGACCGAGCAGATCTGACTCTGCTTTACCGCGCAGTTTTGCCTGTACGGTCTGCGCTTTCGCCTGGTCCTCGGTAAACTTTTCGGTATGCTCCTCAGCAAAGTTTTCGACATGCTCCTCAATCGGCTTCATGACCGGTTCGTCGGCACGCTCCTGTGTCACCTCTTCAGTCTGTTCGTGGGTTGTGGGTGTGGACGTCTTCAGAAGGTCCATCAGATTGTTAGCAGGTGCGTTCTGAACCGAGGGCTTTTCCAAAACGCCCTCAGCAGGAGGTTTGCCCTTGGTTAGCATTGCCATTAACGAATTTTTGGCCGAAGAGTGATTTGAAGTCAAATTAGATGGGTTTGCAGTTGCGTTCAAAGTCTCAGGCTCAGGACCCTTTAGCAACGACATAAGTGACTTGCCACTAGACGACATAGTCGATCCAGTTTTCAAAAACGAAAGCAGATTATTCTCCGATTTCATGGGCTGTACAGGCTGAGCAGGCTGAGCAGGTTTTGCAGACGGTCTCTCACCGCCCAGAACAGAGAGCATGCCAGAATTCGTGCCCTTGCGATTGGTTAGCAGCGACTGGAGCATGGTATTCGGAGGAACAGGCGGTGGCGAAGCATAATTACCAGGCGTTGGGGTTGGGACTTCAGAAGCAGGAACAATGATCTTTGCGGGAGTTTTGATGACCTCCTCGGTAGCAATTTCATGTTGCAAAAGCTGCAAAATATGCTGTGCACTCTTGATATTTTCCTCAGACGATTCTCTGTTTTTGAATAGATCCATAATCACTTGTCGATCCTGATACATTGGTACCACATCGAACTGGGGTGCCGGAGGGAACAAAGGTGCCTGCATGGGAGCCTGGATCATAGAAACCAATCTCTGCGCACTTGCCTGATCTGTCTCGACTTGGCCATTGAGACCCAGCAGGTTTTTGAGGGCATTTGTTTCCTGGGTAGACAGCTCAGACACCTCACCACGAGCCCGAGCAATATACTGCTTGAGACTGTACAAGAACGGAATAGCCGTTTGGTACGCAGCGACTTTTTTGCTTTTCGAAAATACGGGCAAACTCTGTACCTTGTGCCATTTGATCTCAGAAATTTCTTTTCGTGTTTGCGTTTTGAAAACAGTTGACTCAGGTACACCTTTAACCACATAAAGTCGAATATTCTTGTTCTGTCTGGTCACTTCGATAAAGTCGTTGGGGACAAGATATGCGCCCATATCAAATCCGGTTTCTTCAAGAACCTCCCTGATGGCACATTTCTCATCCGACTCGTTTTTGTTGATCTTACCTCTTGGGAATACCCAAACTCTGGACTTCCAGGGCTGCACCATGAGGACCTTGTCCAACGTCTCATTCAATATGATACCACCTCTGACGGGAATAACAGATTTGTAGCTTCTGAACTTGGACAGACCGTCAATAGGGTTGGTAATGTAGTCTTTCAATAGTGGTACTGCTAGGAACAAGCTTTCAACAAAGCTCTTTAGTGTCATGTGCGGAAGGGCTGGGTGGCTGACCCTGGCAAAGTCTTCATAGAACCAGTGAGCTTCTTCGACCTGGAAAAAGAACCGCTCGAGGGTTGATAAGTCCTCCTCGGGACAGTTCAAGATAAACCGCACAGCTATATCAATCAATACATCGTCAAGGCTGAACCGCTTGTACGAATAGGGTGTGACGGGCATGACAAATCCGATCAGGACGCACGACAGGTTTTGAACGGCGAACGAAATTTCAAATTGCGAGCTGAGTCTGGGACATTTGATGCCGTTTGGCTTTTAGTTCTTGTTCTAGTTGCATAATAACCTTTTGTGCCTCACCGTACGATCTCGGCTCGTTGTTTTTTTCCGCAATTGTCATACGAGTCTCTAGTTCTAGCAGGTTTCGCAGCTGAACCCCACTTGATTCGATGTCTGCCAGTAAGCGCTCAATGCGGTCCTTGTACTTTTCGCATAATCCGTGGTGTTCGCAGTAGTGCCATAGCCCATCAATACGGTCTTGGATTTCACATGAATCGTGTGCCAGCTGGGGCTCCATAGGCTGATCGGGGTCCTCTTCTGTCAACTGGGGACGATAATTATTCAAGTTCTCGAGCGCTAGAGTATACTCTCCCGCTGTTTTAAACTCATGGCTTTTCAATTGATGTGCCAACGTCCAAAAGTACGATTTTGTTGACATTTCCACTTCAATTTCAATCGTGCGCGCGCGACAACCTCACCGCTGACAAAGTGCCATTTCAGAGCTTTCTGAGCCCGCGACAATGGAAGGATTCGATGAGGATTACTTGCGGATTCTCGAGCTAATCGACAATCTTTCTAATTCTGTGCTGGAAGATGATGAGATGCTAAAGTCTAGGGAAGATATTCTTCAGAAGCTTGCCCAGCTAAACAGTAAGGTTGAATGCGTCGCTGTTGGGGTAGGCGCAGGGGACCCGGCTGTTTCTACGAGTCTGGAAGAAATTGAATTTGCACGTCAGAAAACAGAACTTGGCTACCGACGATTCAGAAACGCGCAGGTTGTTGCTAGCCATGCACGAAGCGAACAATGGCTAAAGCGGCGGGAAAAGCTGCTAAGACCAGCCGCCCATGGTCCTACCACCATATCGGAAGTCGAGCAACCCAGAAAAGAAGCTCCCAATGACTTTAACCCGGCGGTCTCAAAGTCCGAGGACATTACTACCACTTTACGACGGGTTCATCAAATGGCCCAAGGCGAGGTGTTGAAGGCAGAACTCAACATTGAAGAGCTGGACTCTTCTACCAAAGCTTTGAAAGATCTTGAAAACAAATACTCTGCTGTTGATGTGCTGTTGAATGGATCGAGACGGCTGGTGCAAGTTCTGGAAGAGGCAGACAAAGGAGACAGGCGGCGTATTCGGCTCTCTTTGGGCTTTTTGGCGGCTGTTCTGGGTTGGATTGTGTATCGACGAATATTGAAGCTTCCCTTGAAGATTTTGTTCTGGAACATTGTTAATTTAACGCGCTTGGGCAAGTGGGCAACTGGCCTAGCTAGAAAAACCGGCATGGGAAAGGAGCAGTTGCTAGCATTCGAGACAGCTTTGGACAACAAAGAACACAACCTTTTGGATATTGATCCAGACTCAATTGATCTGGCGTTTGGAAGAGATCCTCTCACCACTCTGACCGACCCGGTGGAAACCGCTGAAGCTGAAGCACACGTTCATACAGAGATTTCTGAGTTGCCCGTCGAGCTTGAGCTGAATGAATTCGAGCTGCCTGATGACGACATCTCTACACCCGGTGAAATACCTGCCACCGAAGCAGAGGTTGAAACTGAAGAAGTTCCTCCGGTACACACAACTGCACTCGACGATAACCTGCTGCTAGAGAGAGAATATCTTGAGATTCACGCTGAGCCGGAAGCTGAACTGGAGGCTGAACCCATTGAATCCCTTATCACCGAGTTCAAGTCCGAGTCGGTAGAATTCGAGAGGACGGTTGAGCCTGAGCCGGAGTTCGGCTCTCAACTGGAATCTATCGATGCCGAAATTGTATTTGAGACAGAGCCGGTACTTCATGACGTGCTCCACAATGCTGAAGCGGAGGATTTGGAATATCCAGCACAGCCGCCAGCCACTGAACCGGAAAAAGACCAAGATGAGCTTTATTCTATGGAAACCCACTATTATGCATATGAACAAGTCGTTCCCGAGGAAACTATAATGCCAACAACCGGCACAATCTATTGCGACCCGGAAGACACTTTAATAAAAAAAGAGCTCTAAGCCCTCCATTTGACCCAGACCTCGTCGGTTCTGAACCGCTGCGTACAAACGGATTTTTCATATGGAGTTCGCTCACCAGTTCGATAACCAAGCAGACCGGCGTGTGCAATCATGATGCCATTATCAATACAAAAGCGTTCGTCAGTAGCAAACACTGAGCCGCCGCGGTCCCGAGCCATGACACCCATCATCTCTTGGAGCCGTTCATTGCATCCAACGCCGCCAACAACAAGGACCTGCGACGAGTTTACGTGTGCCATTGCTCGTTCTGTAATTTCTACCAACATTGCAAACAGGGTCTCTTGTAACGAGTAGCATAGATCGGCAGCGGTGAAGTCCTTTTGGTCAATGTCTTGGGCTTGCTCCTCGATAAATGCAAGGATGCCACTCATGCTCAAATCCATACCTTTAACGGTGTAGGGCAGCTGTACGTATTTTTTGCCCTGTTTCGCAAGCTGCTCGATATTATAGCCCGGGGATGGCTCGTTGGAGATTTTGAGCACGCGAGCGAACCGGTCAAGGCAGTTTCCGACGGCAATGTCGAGAGTCTCGCCGAAAATACGGTACCGCTGGGCAGAATAGGCAATTACCTGGGTGTTTCCACCACTGACGTACAGCACGACCGGGTTATCTGCCCCCGTGATCTCACGCCCCATCTCAATATGACCCACGCAATGATTCACGCCCACTAGCGGTTTGCTCCAGAGCGAGGCTATCGTTCTGGCGCCTACAACGACACTTTGCAGAGGAGCGCCCATACCGGGGCCCTGGGTGAAACAAATGCAGTCCAAATCCTCTGGCTTGACATTTGCCTCCTCCAGAGCCTTTTTTACCAGTCGCACAAACCAGTTGCGGTGGTGCTTGGCGACGTCCCGCGGCAGAAAGCCCTCCCCAGGCGGTGCATTAAAAGTGTCCCGGACATTAGCCAGCACCTCCGCACGGTTGTCTGCGGAAAGCTGGCCCTTATAGTGCTTGACAATTCCCACGCCAAGTTTGTTAGCTGAACCTTCAAGGCCAAGTGCCAAATAGTACCCCCGTGGAGGCAAAAAACGATCCAGAACAGGTTCCATAAGTTACCATGACAAAGCCTCGACTTGGTGATTTTATAGAATTTTTCCGGGGGCACGATCTTTTAATAATCGAGTATCTATATAAATAAACTAGGCTTGGAGCTGAGCTTTTTCCTTTTCCAGCTCCTGGATTTGCTCTTTTAGCTTTTTGAGCTGCTCCAGAACCTGCTCGTTCGCAGCGTCTAGCCGGTCGATCTCCTCTGTTTCCGTCTGGTAAGAAAACGGCTTCAGAGGCGGATCTGGCTTGGTGGGGATGACGGCACCCGGTCTGGAAGTAAGGATCTGGAACATGGCCTCCGTGGGCTCACAAAACACCAGCTCGTCGTACAGAATTGACTCGACTGGCTGTGGTTTGGGCGTCTCGCCCGGAACAACGCCGGGCCCAAACGGATGTAGCTTGAGGTGGTGGTAGAGTACAATAGTCTTTTCCGCGGCCGCCTGGGCAAAGACAATGCGGATAGTGATTTCAAACTCGCCCCAGCCGGTCTCAGTGACCTCGAACGGCGGCTTTTCAATCGTCCGCAGCGAATTGGCGTAGGTGTCGTGGAGCTTGAACGACACCTTCTTGATGAAATAGCCCAGGTCGTCCTTCCCGGCCGGGTCCCGGACAAATACCGTCCATTTATGCGTGTGGTCCTCGGGAGTATCCTTTTTGCGGTCAACAGCCTCCAGTGGAACGGCCACATTGCCGTACATGATGGGCCGCGTTACCGACACGCTCTTTACTCTTTTCACGGGCATGTCGTAAGCGGAGATTGCAACGACAAAAAAAGGAGCATATAGTGCGATTGGTTTCGGGCCACGGCGGCTCGCTAAATAAAGTCATACAGATTAGGTTTTTTTTAAAGGCGTCGTCGCAATCACAATGGCAGCGACATGCTTTCGGGCGTTTTGATATGCAGTTTAGCGTCAGGGTACCGCTTTAGAACAAACTTTCTGGCCGCATCAATGTTTTGCTGGGTCTTTTCTGCGTCCATCTTTGTGTGGCCCACTCTTACAGAGGCAAACGTTGACGGCTTTAGCACAAGCTGTGCACATTTGGTGCCCTGACGCACCTGGTACTGAACTTTCCGCGGATCCAACGCCTCGTCCAGCTGTATGGGGATTGGCAGGTGTTTTGCTCGTTTGAAATAGCTCGTTCCCAATACTTCACTCAACGGTTTAGCCACTTTATCCTGGACGAAAATTTTTGTAAACGTCTCCCCGAAAGACTCGATCGCCTTTTTGGACTTTAGTCGCCGTCGCAGCTTGCCAACACCGGTGACCTCGTCGAAAAGAGTTGCTGTGAGCTTGTTTTCCCCGAATTTGGTCTGCCAGGCATGCTGGGGGTCCTTGACTACCACGCAGATCATTTCTTCGTCTGAGCGCCTTGTACGGTGCGGCAGCGGGATCAACATCGCGTGCTCTTGGTAGTTGGCCACGGGATCCTTTTTAAAGATTATTCCCAAGTAAATAGGGCCCTCAAGCTTCGGATGCCGCTCTGTTTCGTCCAGTAAAGCGAGCAGCGGCCGGGTCATGCTGACTTTGCAGGTACGATGCACAAACCTTCATTATGTACAGGATCTAAGATCTATGCCTAGTGGGTCAACACTTGATCGATGTCGCGACTCTCGACCGGCTCGAACGAGGCAAAAGTCATTTGAATAGTGCCGCGGCCTTGGGTGATGCTTCGCAAAGAGGTCAAGTAGCCGACCATTTTTCTTAGGGGAACATGCGCATGAAGAACAGCAGGTTGTGCTTGCTGCTCCTCGTGCTTGGACAAATACATTGTGTGATCAGTCGGAGCGTACATTGAGCTTGCCATCTGCTGGAATTTATCGTCTGAAGCAGTAGATTCGTCTCCGAGTCCGAGAATGTGTCCTCTTCGGTTTGACGACAGGTCAGTCATGACCGTACCCATTTCAGTTTTCGGAACAGTAATGGCAACTTTCATCACGGGCTCTAGAAGAGTGAATTGCCCTAGTGGGGTACTGGCAAGAGCTTCGAGCGAGGCTTCTCGCACGGCGGCAGAAATGGCATCTGTCGACTGTAGCTCTGGAGCGAGATCTAGCTTGACAGAAAAATTCAACTCGAAAAGAGCGCGTCGACCAACTTTACCGCCCGATGCAAGCACCGGCGTAATTCCTACTCCAACTGCAGCCGCAATTTCATCGTTGCTGAGTACGGGGTGACGGGGATGGCGAACGCTGTAAACGTTGGAATCCGTGAGTTTGTAGCCCTCCTGTTCGACAAGCGGTTCAATTTCAACAACAGCAGATACCGACCCGTTGTCTGATTCGCGTTTAGCTGATCCATTAGCAGACCCTGCGAGGGTTTCCTTCAGGGTGATCATGATCTCTCCTACCTCAACATTGGCCTTGAGGTCTTGAACAAGGCGGTCCCGAGCAATTTCCAAATGTAACTCACCCATGCCAGCCAAAAGCCACTGACCAGTCTCGTCATCATACGACAAATTAAGCGAGGGATCCTCACGAAGCAAAATGTCCAACGCAGCCTTCATACTTCGAATGTCTGCTACGCTGACCGGAGTAATTCGCGAGACAAACACCGGCTCAGGGATTTCAATAGGCATGAGCTTTGTCTTTTTGATGTCTTGCGGTAGGGTAGAAATACCGTCTTTTTTGGTGGGGTGGGCAATCAAAGTGTCACCCGTCTTGATGTCCTTTGTACCCACAAGCACACCAATAGACCCCGCAGGGATCTCTGCAATATCGATAGGCTGGTCTGCTTGCATCTGCAATAGCTTTGTAGTCTTTTCTTTGGTCTGCGTAGTTGTATTCAAAACAGTGCTGCCTCTTTTCAAAGTCCCAGTGTAAACCCGGACGTACACCAACGGTCCTCGGATCGGATCATAGCGGACCTTAAAGGCTAGAGCTTGCATAGTGTTTTGGGGAGCTGCTTCTATCTTGGGTGGGGGAAGATACTCAACCACAGAGTCCAGTAAAGGCTGGACACCAATATTTCTAAAGCTTGATCCGCAAAGCACAGGAACAATTTGATTACTTTGAGTCAATCTTGCCAACGCTCGTTTCAATAGGTCGCTTGGTACAGCATCAAAGTCCTCTTCAGCTTCCAAGAAAGCGTCAACAACCTCCTCATCGATAGAAAGTGAATCGACCAAAGCATCCCTGGCGGCTTGAGCCTCTTTGGCAACGTCTGGACCAATTTCCGAAGCAGGTGAAACTTCCACATGCTTGCCGTCACCGGACCACTGAATGACCGACTTTGAAAACACATCAATGACTCCTTTGAACTCGTGATCACGGAAATAAGGTATGTTCACGAGGGCAACTGGGGTCCTGAGCTTGGAGACCACCTCCCTGACCGTTCGACTAAATCCAGCGCCCGCTCTATCCATTTTGTTGATATACACAATTTTTGGAATGTTCAAATCGCTCGCCTGGGCCCACACTTTTTCCGTCTGGGCCTCGACGCCGGCTACTGCATCAAGAACCGTGATTGCACCGTCCAAAATACGCAGAGATCTCACTACCTCAAACCCAAAATCCGCGTGGCCAGGAGTGTCTATAAGATTGACTGTGGCTTTGTTCCAGCCAAAAGTAATCGCTGCGGACTGGATGGTGATTCCTCGTTCCCGTTCTGCCGGTAAAAAATCCGTCACTGTGTCTCCAGCATCGACATTTCCCAACCGGGAGGTCAACCCGGCGTAATAGAGCATGCGCTCTGTTGTCGTGGTTTTCCCTGCATCAATATGGGCAATAATACCGATGTTTCGCACATCCGTAGTATACGTACGTGCTAAAAATCGCCCCAGGCACCGACCCCAGAGACCCCGAGATCGGATGGATGATGACATGCCGTTTGACATCAAGCAGACGTACCTGAAATTTTTGGAGGAGGATCCGCAGCTGACCATGCCGGTGGCTGCGATCCAGAGTCTTGTGGCGCTGCTTGCTGATGCGCAGCCGAAGACGAGTGCAGAGCTGATTGAAGTACTGCAGGAGGCGTCGCAGACGCTGAAAGATAGCGTGCCGAACTCGATCTCGTTATCGGCAGGAAGCGACCTGTTTTTACGGTTTGTTGTTCGAAATATCCACGATTACTCTGACTGGGAGGCATGTAAACGCAATTTGGTGGAAAACGGCCGCACGTTCGCCGAGCGAGCCAAAGAGTCCCGCTCGCTGATCGCACGCTTGGGCCTGCCGTTTGTTAGAGACAACGACATCATTCTAGTGCATGGCCGGTCCCGTGCCGTACACCAGCTGCTCGAGCTGGCTGCCTCAAAGCACGTACGTTTCCAAGTCTATGTTACAGAGGCGCGGGTCTGTGCAGAGGGTCAGATTGCCGCCGCTGCCTTCCGCAAGCTGGGCATTCCTACCTGCATGATCCCCGACAGCAGTGTTGGCTATGTGATCCCCAAAGTACACAAGGTCTTTTTGGGTGCAGAAGGTGTTGCAGAGTCTGGCGGCGTCATTAACCAGATCGGGTCCTCCCAGGTAGTCATGCTGGCTCATCAATTCAAAAAGCCCGTCTTCGTGCTGGCAGAAAGTCACAAGTTTGTCCGATTATTCCCGCTGAGCTCAGACGACCTCACGACCGAAACGCCCTACACTTTTACCACTACAGAGACCGAGGAATTCGACCCGGCAAACGGCCCCCAGATCGACTTCACTCCGCACAAGTACATCACGGCACTAATCACCGATCTGGGCGTTCTTACCCCATCAGGTGTCTCAGAAGAGCTCATCAAGATTTGGTTTGGCTAAATTCTCTATAAATTAAACTCCAACTTACTGCCATAGTCCCCTGCAGCGTCGATGGGAGCCTTCGACTGGCCAACTAGCTCTCCTTGGTCGCCGGGCTGCACGCTTTTGCTAACAAATTTCTCCTCGTCTGCTTCTTTCCAGAACTCCAGGACCTCAGAGAACTTGACTGACTGCTCGCCAGACGTCTTGGCCGACATTTGGACGGTTCTGGCCGCGGCAGAGGTCGGGGCAGGTGCCTCGGGGCGAATAAACGTGATTTCTTTGCTTTCGCTAGATGCCTGGTCGTACCGGACAAACTGGGGTCGAAGCTGAGTGGTTTGAGACACTATGCTCAAGTGCAATTCCCCGTCAACGACCTTACCTACTGCGTAGCGACCATTACCGGGCTTGAGCAGTCCAGTGAACGTTTGTATTCCTTCATCGCCCCATTTCGTAGCTTTTTCGGCATCTACGTAAACCTCAGGCAGGCCACTGAATATATCAGTCTCAATGACCTGGCTCTGGGGCTTGACTCTCACTTGAACGACGTCCTGCGCCTTGTTCTGAGCGGTAGCCTTTCGGGTGGGGTACTGCAACACCGCTAACCGGTTTCCTACAGTGTTGGACAAGATCACCGGCACACTTTTGACAATTCCCTCATCTTTTGCGTCCATATCCTGCATAGTCGTATCCGTTTCCTCAATTTCAACACTTTCTACAACATCAATCTCGTCAATAAATAGTTCGCTCATGTGGAAAAAAAAATTACCTAATGGAAGACGACGGCCTACTGATAAATTTCAAGTCGTCTGGCGATGCTAAACCTGCCCCTGTGAAGGCTAGTGGACGCTGGAAAGATCGAAGAAAAAGTCTCAAGCAAGCACGGAAGCAGGGGGGAGTAGCAGACGGCCGGGTAGCTAAGGCCCCGCGTCCTGAACCTAAAGCTCAGATCAAAAAGCCGGCGGTTAAAAAGGTTTCAAAGCCCATTGTGGGGCCAACAAAGCAAGTTTCAACAAATCCCCAGGATAAGGATACGTTTCTGTCTTCTTTGTTCACTTCAAACCCGGAGATCACTGGTGAAGCCTCGTCCAAGGAGGCCGGAGAAGTCACTAATGCTCCGATGCGAGATGAGATCTTCCCTGATCTGGGTGTTCCACCAGCTATGTGCAATTTGTTGAGCAAGATGAATGTTGAGCGGCCGACTCGAATTCAAAGACAGGCGATCCCTGTGTTGGCTCAAGAGAAGGACGCTCTGGTGATTGCCCAGACGGGCTCAGGCAAAACGCTGGCGTATTTGCTTCCTATTATCAGTCGTTTGATGAAACAGCCCGATCTACATCGAGAGAGCGGAATATTCGCTGTCATTCTTGCCCCGACTCGCGAATTGGCTACCCAAATCTACCAGGTCCTGGAAGAACTGGTTCGATGCTGTCATTGGCTTGTGCCCGGTATTGTCATCGGAGGAGAAAAACGTAAAAGTGAAAAAGCTCGTCTCAGAAAGGGTGTGAATATTCTTGTGGGTACCCCGGGCCGTTTAGCTGATCATTTTGACAATACCCGTAGTCTTGATTTGGCCGAAGTGCGCTGGGTCGTGCTCGACGAAGGTGATCGGCTGGTGGAGTTGGGGTTCGAGGAAACTTTGACAAAGATCATTGAGCAAATTGCTGCGGCGTCTCAATTGTCTCAAAGCCGCTACAGGGCTCTTCCTTCTACCCGCACCCATGTGCTGTGCTCTGCCACCATGACCAGCAGTATTGAGAGGTTGAAAACAATGACACTGCGCGATCCCATTTGGATCAAAGAAGAACAGGCTGAAGCAGGAGAATTTGCACCGGCGCAACTCCAACAAAGCGTTGCCGTGGTGCCAGCAAAGCTTCGTCTTGTTACTCTGGCCGCTGCTCTCAAACGGAAAGCATCAAAGACCAGCAAAGCAATCGTCTTCTTCAGCTGTTCAGACTCTGTCGATTTTCATTACGCTGCGTTGACCTCAGATGATAATGAGGAAATTGATCTGGACAAGGACGAGGACGACAACCCGCAGACGGCGGCAAAGCGGCCGCTGGGAGCCGGCGGAAAGCGAATTGGTCGCCAGACCGCCGTGTTCAAGCTCCATGGCTCTCTGTCACAATCGCAGCGTGCTACAACGCTCTCTGCTTTCTCTGCAAGTAAAAATTTTGCTGTTCTCTTGTGCACAGATGTCGCTTCGCGAGGCATCGACGTTCAGGTCGACTACGTTGTAGAGTACGATCCGCCTTTCGCAGTTGAAGACCACATTCATCGTGTCGGTCGTACTGCACGCGCTGGACGCTCTGGTTTTGCTTTACTGTTTGTTCTACCTGGGTCTGAAGAAAAGTACGCTACGGAAAAAATCGCTGCTGTGCACCCAGCAGGCGTCAGCTACGAAACTTACCAGCAGCTCTTGGAGCATTCATTCGGCCGCCGATGGGAAAACGACGCGACCACATGGCACCTGAATGTTGAGAGGTGGATTCTGCGGGATGAGTCGGCCCACGAGATGGCGAAACGTGCGTTCATGTCTCACGTCGGAGCCTACGCTACCCACGTCTCGGCGGAGAGGGTATATTTTGGTATCAAGAACTTGCATTTAGGCCATATCGCCAAGGCATTTGGGCTTCGTGAAACACCCGGCAAGGTCAGCTCTCAAAATGCGAGTGGCCCAAGGCTCAAGAAACCCAAAATGTCAACAGAAAGAGCCATGATGCAGGCTGCTGCGAAACACTCTAATATGAGCGACTATAATATCATGTGAATAGTTTAACTCATCTTTTTAACAACCTAATTTTGACAAGCAAGCCTCTAGAATAAACCGGGCCCGTGTCCAATCTGCATCGCTTTCAGGAAAGTGCTGGAGCTCGTACGCAAGTCGATCAACCAACTTTCGGGGTGGTAAATAATTCCGTCCCATAGTCAATTCACAGACTGCGGCGGCTGCTCGAGCAGCCGTAAAGCCTCTGTTCAAAGCACGCTGTAGCACTACTCTCAAATCAGCACCCTGTCTGACTGGCGGGGATGGTTCATCAGGGGTAGCCCACGCGGCCATTCCCAGCGCTTCCATTGCCATGACCGGGTGGTTGATTTCAGCAGCACACGCCAGATGGATAAGTGCTCTAGCCTCGTATCTGAACAATCCGTCAAAAATCAAGTCTTGAAACTGGGCTACCACACTTTCCCACTCGGTAGATTCCGTAAGTTGGTCGCGAAAAAAGTCGTAATAGCGTTCTTGGTACTGTACGTCATTTGCAAATTCACGAATATTGTCTTCACACACACTGTCTGCCTCCGGATCATCTTGAACCCACTTGGGCAGCTTGGCAGCTTCAGTGTCGAAGGTTTTGATGAGTTCTGCGGGGGTGGCCCCCAGAAAATACTCGTTCACCAAGCGCTCACCAAGCGAGTTGAACTGGTAATTACTGCTCAATGCCAACAGGAGTTGATCAACCTTGACTCGCGACTCTTCCAAGGGCGGCGTAGGCAGCGGTGTAGGGTTGCCAAGGCCATCAATCGCCAATTTACTCGACTTGTGACCCATTCGCAAGAGTAAGCACAATCTGCAGAACAGTCATATGTTGAGCAGTCTCGGGCGACTAGATTGGGGTACACTTCTAAAAAAGTCTCCGCGGCTAAAAATCTATTTTGCAGGCGGCAAGTTTAATTTCGAGTCCCAGGAGGCGCTGCGTCTCTTGGTAGAAACCCAGCTCGAGCTCTACTGTGGCCTTAAAATAGCTTTGTCGCCAGGGTTCTTGGTACCCCGTTTAGCTAACCGTTTGGACTACTTGCTATGGATAAAACAGCTGACGGGCGAAAACTCGGCAGGCATTGATTTGGGAGTTGGCGGGAACTGCATATATCCACTTTTGGGGAGCCTGATAGGATTGACCATGGTCGGGGTGGACATAGATCCTGAAGCAATTGAGGCAAGCAAGACTATCTCGAAGCAGGCTGGCCTGGACATTGACCTGCGGCTGGTTGATGCCAATCAGATGGCCGGTGTTGCATCCCAAATCAGCCCCCGCCCTAAGTTCCTGATCTGCAATCCTCCTTTTTTTGCTGATAGCAGCGACAGAGCAGAAAAACCACCCAGAACTCTGGTTGCTCGAGATAGTGAGCTTTACACATCTGGAGGCGAACTTGAATTTGCCCAAAAACTTTTCGCGTCATCTAGATCTGCTGGGCTCGAATGGACGAGCATAATGCTAGGCAAGAAAAGCTCATTGGAGCCATTGATCGACCACATTGTCGCAAATAACGCCCACCACGCTGTGCATGTAATTGCTCATGGTAAGACGCGCCGGTGGGTGGTGGCATGGTCTTTCTCTGAACGGGCCCCTGATGCCTTAGGTCGAAGTTGCAGAGTACAGCGAAAGCTCAATCCACCGAAAACCCAGCGAGTTCTGCGCACAACCCTGGAGTTCGTGGAATCAACCCTCGAGAATTTAGAAGGCTCCGTGCAAAAAGGCGATCTCATCGTGTACCATGCGCCTGGGATCGTTTGGTCGCGTGCATACAGGCGCAGCCAGCGGCTACTCGGAAGCCCTGCAGCTATCGAGTTTCAACAGATAAACGATGGTCAAATATCTATGAAATTGGTGACTGGTGATATAGCAGCCTTTAACAGCCTGGTCACATTTCTCGAAAGAGCTATTAATCAATAAGTGCACTTAAAACGCCCCCTTCATTTCAACCTTCACGTCCCAAACCAAGATCGCTTACTTGCATGACCCAGGCTACTATCCAGAGTCTATTTGCGAAACGGCCGGCGGCAAAGCCTGATTCTGGAGATGTACAGCCTCATAAAAAGGCCAACATATCAAAGCTGTCATCTTTCAGGGCAGGCGAGCCTACAGATCCCGAATTTTCCGCCAAGTACGCCGAGCGTCGCGCGAGGTTTGCCAGCACCATAGGCCGCTCCAGAACCAAAAGAGGGACACCCGGTCAACGCAAACTTGACGCCGTTGGTGAGCAATTTATGGAACTCAAAAATAAAAACCCCGACAAGCTCCTGATTATTGAGGTCGGTTACAAATTTCAGATCCTCGGAGCTGATGCCGTCGATGCCAGCCGCTGCTTTGGCTGGACGGCTATTTCGGGCTGGACAACCCTAGATGCAGGTGGCCCTCAAGACGCACTGTACAACCGGTTCGCTATGGTGTCTTTTCCGACGGCCAAGTTATCGTTTTATACGCGCAAACTGGTGTCTAAGGGCTACAAAGTTGGCATCGTCCGACAAATGGAAACTGCTGCAATCAAGGCCAGTGAGCGCCGCTCGGGGCCTATGCGTCGAGAACTTGCTAATGTTTACACGCAAGGAACCTATATTGATGAAGATTCTGTTGACGATGGAGTGTCAGGCCACGTTCTCGCCCTCAAGGAGGACGTCAAAGGACAAAGCCATCGTTTTTCAATGATCAGTGTCCATTTAGCTACCGGAGACATGGTCTATGACGAATTTGAGGACTCAAGTGTGGTTATAGAGCTCGAAACCCGGCTAATGCACATCCAGCCCGCCGAGATTTTGGCGGTTGGTCAATTTTCGTCGGTCGTTCGCCGTCTCATTGATCAAATTCAATCCAGGGGCTCTGTTCGTGTCATCACGGCAAATGGAGAGTCTTCCGTCAAGGAGTATTCTCAGCTTCAGTTGTCTCCAGCATTACAAGAGTGCTCCAGATGCCTGCTCTACTACCTCACAGAATTTGGGCTCCAGACTGTTTTTCAACTACCAAACTTACAGCCATTTAGCTTGCAATCGCATATGCAACTCAATGGCAATACACTGACCAGTCTGGAGATTTTTAACAACGTCACGGACTACACGGCCCGAGGATCATTGTTTTGGGTTCTTGACAACACATGCACTGCTATGGGCAAAAGACTTTTGAAAAAATGGGTGGCCCAGCCGCTTCTTGACAGAAACATGTTGACGGCTCGGGTTGATGCTGTAGAGGAGCTGGTTGTGAACTATAATCAAGTGCTAGAGTCTGTGCGCAGTGTTATGACTCGACTCCCTGATCTCGAAAGAGCTTTGCTTCAAATACACTATGGTCGCATCTCGCGTCGTCAGCTTTATTGGACTTTACATTTTTTTGACCGCATCGCAAAAGCAACTACGCTGCCCTATATTCAGCACGCTCGGTTCAAATCGCCAATATTGATTGATCTCCTGGAACAACTTCCGAAGATTCGCGATCTGGTCGCCGAAATATATAGCTCTTTGAGTCCAACCGCAAAAGAGGGAGGTAAGCTTGATTTTTTCAACCAGGATCCTCCTGAGGTAACTGTACACAAAGAAGCGCTTGCTCAAATCGAAGCAGAGTTTGACTCTTACCTTCAAACTGCTAAGCTCGAACTGGGTGTTGACTTAAAGTATGTTTCCATCAATATGGATGAATATCTGGTGGAAATATCCAAGAGCGACGCCAAAAAGGTTCCAACGGAATGGCGGAAAATGAGTGGCACTCAAAAATCAGAACGGTTTCGCACACCTGCCACTTTAGACCTTATAAAGAGGCGTCTGTTAGAACAAGAACGTCTTGAAATCGCTTGTGATAAAGCTTATTCTGAATTCGTGGCCCGTGTTTCCCAGCACCATACTCAACTTCGCTCGGTGATTGTGACCCTAGCACAGCTTGATTGCCTGATGTCTCTTGCTGCAGTATCGCGTAAATCAGGCTACGTGCGTGTGGATTATGTCGACGAGCCTTGTCTTGAAATCGTGGACGGTCGTCACCCCATGATTGAGGCTCTGATTTCCACACCCTTCATCCCCAACGACGTTTCAATGTATCCGTCCCGCTCACGGACAATGATTGTAACTGGGCCCAATATGGGTGGTAAAAGCTCCTACGTACGTCAGGTTGCTCTCATTGCAATCATGGCCCAGATTGGTGCCTTTGTACCGGCTAAAAAGGCACGAATGAGCATGATGGATGCCGTATTCACGCGTATGGGAGCGTATGATAACATGATGCGTGGAGAATCCACCTGTATGGTAGAACTGAAAGAATGTAGCGACATTCTGGCGTCTGCTACTGAACGATCACTAGTGTTACTGGACGAAATCGGTAGAGGTACCTGCACGGTTGACGGGATGGCAATCGCCTACGCAGTACTGGACTACATGGTGAGCGAAAAGAAATCGTTCACATTATTTATAACACATTATCCCCTTCTGACCAAGCTGGCCGATCTGTACCCCAAGATTGTTACAAACTGGTGTATGCAGTACGAAGAGAACAAAGAGACCAAGCTGGTCACTCTGCTGTATAAACTAATGGAAGGAGTTGCCTATCGGTCGTATGGTCTGAACGTTGCTCGGCTAGCCAATGTTGACGACGCAGTGCTCGAAGTCGCGGCATCAAAAAGCGCCGAGTTCGAGCGCCGGCTCGAAAACCGCAAAATTGCAAATAAGCTTTTCCAGCTTCTTTCAAATTTGCCTTCCTCTATTAAAGACCTGAAATCGTACATAAAATAGCAGTTTAAGACACTTAGGGGCAAATGCGTGACACTTTCCAGTCAGAGCCTTGCTTGTCAAAAACAATGCGATCATGTACACGAGACTCTCGGCCCTGGAAAAACTCCCAGTGATCTGGCTCTACCGCCAGACCTCCCCAGTACTCTGGGCAAGGGATCTCTTCTGTGTCTTGGTACTTTTTGGCAACTTGAGCAACTGTTTCCTCGAGTTTTTCACGGCTCTCGATCGGTTGGCTCTGTTTGGAGGCAATGGCACCAATTCGCGAGCCCTTGGGCCGTTCATCGAAGTAGGGCTGGCTTTCCTCTTTTGAAAGCAAATGCGCTTTACCCTCGACCCGGACCTGGCGCTGCAGCTCCTTCCACCAGAACGTGAGCGAAACATACGGATTGGTTTTGAAGTCGGCCGCCTTGCGACTGGTGCCCCAATTGGAGTAAATAACAACGTTGCCATTGGTATCCAGCTCTTTCATCAGCACCGTACGATTAGATACCCTGCCAGAGGGGAGTTCAGCGGTAGCAAGATTCAGAGCCTCGGGTACCACGATGTTTTGTTCCTGGGCCTCTTTGAACCATTTCTCGAATTGCAGCTCAGGGCGTTTTGCAACGTCCTTCTCGTTCAGGGCAGCAAGCGTGTACTGCTCGGTTTTGGGATTGTGAATCAGTGAAGACATGGTTCGACGAAACAAGAGTGGGGACTTGCGAAGCATTTAAATCACCTTACGTACCCGGGCCCCGGGCTTATATGCCAAGCTATTAATGAGGTACTCGGTCCCAGGGCTTGTAGGCTTAGCTAGCAAGGATTTACCCGGGGCGTTTCCTGGGCATCGAACGTTTGAGATACCCTAACCTCTGGGATATGAACCACCCGTTTTTCCGACTGTGCGTTAAAGTGTAGATCTAACTATGAAGATCGGAGTTGTCGGAACAGGAATCTTTGCCACAGATGCGCATGTACCTGCCTTTGAACAGGCGGGCAATATCCAGGTAACTGCCGCGTACAACCGTACTAAGTCAAAGGCAGAGAAGTTCGTAGAGGTTGCCTCCAACGGCCAGGCCAAGGTCTACGACTCTATTGATGAGGTCTTTTCTGATGCAAACATTGACGCTGTCGACGGTTTGCTGCCTGTAGACAACAACCTTGAGCTTGTGAAAAAGGCTATTGCTGCAGGAAAGCCCCTGGCGTTTGAAAAGCCTATTGCCCACGATCTTGATGCCGCGAAAAAAATTGTCGAGCTCACCAACAAGAGCGACGTGCCCATCATGGTTCTGGAGAATTGGTGCTTCCATGAACGGACTTTGAAAATGAAGGAGCTCGTCAAGAAAATCGGCAAAGTTGAGCTTTTCCTCTACCAAACTACTAAGCCCTTTTTCATCTCCAAGTATCACCAGACCGCGTGGCGACAGAAGCCCAAGCATATTGGTGGTTTCATTAGCGACGGTGGTGTTCACGACATGGCCTTCATCACCGAAGTTCTAGGTGATGTTGCTGAAGTTAACGCTCGCACCTCCCAGCTCCGCGAGCAGAATGGAGATATTGACACCCTCAATGCCCAATTGCGCTTAGAGTCCGGTGCTTTTGGTAGTTTCACCTATGCTAAGGCATTTGGTGCTGCCGATTCCACTCTCTCATTCCAAATTTTCGGAACTGAGGGGTCTGTTGTTTTTGACGGCAACTCAATTGTCTTGAGAACAGGTCCTGACGGAAACGATATGAGCAGCGAAACTTTCGAACTTGCTCCAGAGTCTGTCAATGGTGTAGTCAGTGAGTTCAAGAACTTCACTGAAGCTGTGAAAACCAACGATAAGTCTGTTATCGTCTCTACCCCTGCCAAGTCGTTCCACCACTTTGCCACGATTGTAGCCTGTACCGAATCTTCAAAGAAGAACGGAAACACTGTTCAAGTATCAAAAGCTTAGGTATACGTAGTAACTTCTACTTTTTGGTGATCTGATGGGATAGTCTTGATACTAAATACACTTAAGAGACTTTAGAGACTTAAATGCGCAGATGCCTGGCTCGTTGCAGGTGGTTATATGATGGCAGTCATCCGAGAGATTTACAAGACTTGTTCCCAATGGCCCAATGGCAAGGCGTTCGCCTACGATTTGGTCCTAGCGAAAGATTCCAGGTTCGACCCCTGGTTGGGAAGTCTCTTTTTTATTCTTATTTTCAAATTTTTTTTTTTTTCTTTCCGTTTCGTGTCGTTTTGCCGCTCGCATATTGTCGATTCGGCATAACGTTTTTATTTAATGGGCGGTAAAACCTAGCTGTCCCCATAGATGCAACCCTCTTTTGAGCCTCTCTCTCACAAGACCGCCTGCGTGCTGATCTAATTTTTTTTTTTGAAACCCCTTGATCGTCATGGAATACGTTCCGCCGTGGAAGGAGCCGTACTTCATTGCCATTGCTGGATGCTCTGGTAGTGGTAAGACTTCGGTCTCGTCTTGGATTATTCAAAAATTGAACGTTCCCTGGACCATCATTCTCTCAATGGACAACTTTTATCGAGAGTTGACAAACGAACAGAGAGCTCTTGCTTTCGAAAGTAACTGGGACTTTGACTCTCCTGATGCCATCGATTTCGATCTGGCAATCGAAGTTTTACAGAGCATAAAGAAGGGTAAGAAAACGGATGTGCCCAACTACTCTTTTACTGAGCATAAACGCACTGATCGTACAACAATTATCTATGGAGCTAATATTGTGATTCTCGAGGGTATCTACGCATTGTATGACAAGCGAGTTTTGGATCTTGTTGATCTGAAAATATTTGTACAAGAAGACTATGATGTCTGTATGGCAAGGCGTCTACATCGCGACATTTTGCACCGCGGTCGTGAACTAAGGCTTAGCATTAAGCAGTGGGAACGGTTTGTCAAGCCTAATTTCATCCGTAACATCCAGCCCACAGAGAAAGAAGCGGATATTATTGTCCCCAACGGCGTGGAAAACAAGATCGCGCTAAACCTTCTTCTGACCCACATTCGCCTACGTCTAAAAACGAAAAGTGCGCAGCATCTTGCCGAACTAGCGAAACTTGGACGCAATTGTGATCAGGATGTGCGGGACCTGGTTCGTCTCCCGCAGTACTCCACTCAATTGAATGGAATTCACACAATTCTCTTGGACGCCAAAACTTCCCGCGCGGACTTCATCTTCTACTTTAACCGGATGGCTGATATTCTAGTTTCACTTGCCTTGGAGACGGTTTTCGAATCAAGTGTCGAGTCTAAGACTGTTACTACGCCCACAAAACGTCAATTCAAGGGTCTGTATCTTCCATTCGACAAGGTATGTGCCGTGACCATGATTCGTGGCGGCGAGTGCTTTGAGAGCGCACTAAAGGCAAGCATTCCCACTCTGTCTCTAGGAAGACTTTTAATTCAGCGCAACACCAAGACAGGTGAACCAGAGCTCCATATTTCTCGGCTTCCTCCGATTATAACGGAGGGCTGCTCCGAGCTCAAAGTTCTCCTAACGGATGCGCAAATTCTTTCTGGTGCTGCCGCCGTTATGGCTGTTCAAATTTTAGTTGACCACGGTGTCCAGCAGCAGAACATTGTTTTTATTGTCTATTCGTCTTCGGAAATAGGGATCAGACGTTTACATGCTGCTTTTCCTGAAATTAGTGTAGTTGTCGGTCGAGTCAGCCCTTCGATCTTGAGCTCAGACTACGACAGATGCTATTACGGTACATAAGATATCTATTATATGCGTACTTTTGGCGAATTCTAGCTCCAGAGGGATAATTGCAGCCCAGTTAGGGGAGTTAGAAAAAAAGACTTCCCAACCAGGGGTCGAACCTGGAATCTTTCGCTAGGACCAAATCGTAGGCGAACGCCTTGCCATTGGGCCATTGGGAACAAGTCTTATAAAGTTGGATGTTGTGACACTTTATCACCATGCATATGCACTAAAGATTAACGCGCACACACTGCTTGCGACAAAAACCACTTTGAGCATGGTTAAATTCTTACGCTCTATAAGCTCTACTCTTGCGTTCAGTTTGTGTTGTTGAATATGGTATGACGCAAACGAAGGCTGCATTCCAAGATTTCAAGAATCATCTCAAGCGAAACATGTCGTCCATATAACGGCATCCGAATAAGTTCAAAATGTTAGTATAAGATTAATAATTATCATTCGGTATTCAGTACAAGATCTAAGCAAGGAGAGCAAGGGCACCAGCAGCAATGGCAACAGCAGCTGAGACACCCTTGATAGCACCAGAGTTAGCGGGGGCAACGCTGGGGCTGGTGTTCACGGGAGAGACAACGGGTGCAGCGCCAGAGGTGCCAGCAGGGGCAGTAGGACCCGGGGCAGGGCCAGGGCCAGCAGTGGAGCTGCAGGGGATGGTAATAGTGGTAGGGGCAGTGACAGTGTAAGTCTTCTGACCGTAGGTAAAGGTAGTGGGTTCAGGGCAGTAGGTGACGTAGTCGGTAACAACGGTGGTCAAAGTGCAAGGGCAGTCAGTGATGGTCAAGGTAGTGGCCTCAGTGACAGTGTGGCACTTGCCGTTAACGCACAGAGTAGTGGCCTCAGGGCAGTAAGTGGTGTAAGCGGTAACAACAGTGGTGATGGTCGAAGCGACACTGCTGCCGGTACCGGTAGCAGTAGAGTTGCCGCTAGTGACAGGAGCCTTGCTGGTAGCATTGCCGCTGGAAACAGGGGCCTTGCTGGTAGCGTTGCCAGACATAGAGCTAGCAGGGGCAGAGCTGGCACCAGACTCGCAAGCAGGGGGGGTAGGGAAGCTAACAATAGAGACACCGTAGGCAGAAGCAGCAGAAGAGAATGCACCAGCCAAGCTAGAAGCAATGGTGGAAGCAGACTGCAGATCAGAGCAAGCAGCATCAGTCGGGAAGTTGGCGAACAGAGTGGACTCGTACTGGGAAACGAGGGAAGCAATGCTCTGGATGTTCTCGCCAGCATTGTCGCTAGCACCGATCATCAACTCACGCTTGGAAAGAGTAGAAGCTTTCTCAGTGAGGCTGGTAAGAACCTTGATAAGAGAAGCAGCCAAGGTACCGAAAGCCTGGACAGCAGGACCAACCTCAGCAGCATCCAAGGGGCCAGCAGCCGCAACGGCAGAGACGAGAGAACCAAGGCTATCCTCGAGGTTCTCGAAAGGACTTACGAGCTGGGCAGGGCTGGTGGCAGTCTCAATAGCACTGGCCAAAGCGTCGGCAGCACTGGCAGCGGAAGTGGCAGCGGCATCAGCAGCAGCGGCGCCACCGGTAGGCTTGGAAGCACCGCTGGAAGCAGCGGGAGCAGAGGATGCAGCAGGAGCGCTAGAGGCAGCAGGAGCAGAAGATGCAGCGGGAGCGCTGGAAGCAGCAGGAGCAGAAGATGCGGCGGGAGCGCTGGAAGCAGCGGGAGCAGAGGATGCAGCAGGAGCGCTAGAGGCAGCAGGAGCAGAAGATGCAGCGGGAGCGCTAGAGGCAGCGGGAGCAGAAGATGCGGCGGGAGCGCTGGAAGCAGCAGGAGCAGAAGATGCGGCGGGAGCGCTGGAAGCAGCAGGAGCAGAAGATGCGGCGGGGGCAGAAGATGCCGCGCAGTAAGTGGCGCAAGCAGTAGGAGCAGGGGGGAAAGTAGGAATACCCGAAGAAATGCTAAAGGTAGAAGCGGCACCACTGAAAGCGGAAGCGAAAGAGCTAGCAATATCGCCAGCGGTGCTCACCTGGTCGCAAGGAGCATCGGTGGGCAGACCAGCGAACAGGCTAGCCTCGATAGCTGAAGCAGGTCCAGCCAAAGAAGTGACGTCACCAACAACAATAGGACCAACACCGTTGGCAGCGAAGGCATTAGCCTTCACATTAAGGGCATTCATAAGGCTAGAAATATCGCCAACCAAGCTGCTCAAAGAGTCGATGTAAACAACAACATCATTAGAAGCAATAGTGGGAGGAGTAGCAACGGCGGAGCTCAGAGCAATGACAGAGCTGTAGAGGGGGTAGTAGCTCTGCTGGATAGCGAGAGCACCGTTGATACCATCGGACGATTGCCAAGCATTAACCAAGCTGCTAAGAGTGGAAAGGGGAGGTGCAACAGCGGCAATGGAACTCAAAATAGGGTCCTGGACGTTGCCGGGAGCTGCAGATGTGATGCAGGTGTCAGCGGCAGCGACCATAGAGAGGGTGGCAAGAAGAACTGCCTGAGTTCTGTTATCGGAGAGCTTCATCGTCAGTGTGTGATCAAATCTAGCCGGGGACTGAAACTTTATATAGGAGAGTGTCGATCGTCGACGTCAGCACCGAAAATGAAGCTCCTGCATTTGCATTGCATCTATGACAAACGTGGGGGTTAGTTCCAAATGTAAACATCGTCGCGTCTTTGAGTTAAAGCTATGGTTCTTAGAGTGCTTTTTCTGAATACTGTAATGCCCCCTATTTGCTGATAAGATCTCCAATAATTATTGCGTGTATTAGGTTCAAAGTTGTGGGTATTGTCAAAGTTCCTCGGCGCGGCCATCTTGCACGAGGCGCTCGTCATACCTGACCCCACATGTACACCTCTCAAACAAGGAGATTCCGGCTACCCAAGTGCCAGGAATGATCGAACCCCTTGAAGCGTCTGTGGCGGTTTGATACTATTTTTGGCTGTTGTAGAAACAGTCGGCAGTACGTTCATTTTGCTGGAGTCTGCCCAAGTCAGACCTCACTTGGCTACCTGTCAAACGCTCACCAGTGGAGGTATCGTTGTCCCAACACGTATCATGCATCATGCATGCATGATGAGCGCAAAGCTCCATATTTGGAAGGAATGTACTAACCTAACGCGATCGATTTTGCTAACTTTAGATCCAGACAACCACTCGACTCAATTCATTTGTTCCTGAACGGTTCTTGCTCAAAGGTTCATGTCTCCGTGAGTTTTACCGAGGATGTCCTGTATGTACCGAGGCCTTTCTTATCTAAATTTAGCGTCGGGCCGAGGAGAAAAAAGCCCAGTAATCTGCAGCGATGTTATTGCTCTGATGCTTGGCGGCCGCATAAACATGCACGTTCAGGGCATGCTCGATGTCATTTCGGGTCAGATCAAACCGTATTTCGATATTGTTGATATCCAAGCGGGGTTCTGTGGAATTTACCATCTCAACAGACTTCGAGCTCTTGTTTGAATGGCTTCAAGACAAGATTCACCTGCCTAACCCAACCTTTTAGTTCACGCATTCTGCTTGTTGCACATGTCCTAACTGGCTCGGTCCACAAACTTGCAACCCAAGGGGTGCATGTATGTAAAGTGGTCACATGGTCAATATGGTCCCACAGCATGCAGGTTCTAACTTTTCAAAAATAGATTTTTTCCAAGGAAGAAATGCTCTGACTGCAGGTTTTTTTGTCGGATGCTCGATCCAGTGTTTTTCGATGGGCCAACGCATGCAACTGGAGATAGTTGTGTATTTAGTGGTAACTAGTTAATTAGCATTACCTAGCGGTTGCCTGTTTCAGGAACTCCACCACGATCTGGGCTATCTCTGTCGCTGCACTGGGAATCTCAAGAGCACCAGAAATTACCTCTTGGGGTATTCGGGCTCGAAATCACGGAACTCGAGTACACCTTAAAAGCTGGCATATATATCTGCTTGTAGTTTTGCCGTTAGTTAGAATGAACCGACTTCTATTGCTTTCAGCTCTAGGTGGAGTATCCGCGAGGGTAGGAGAGCCCTATGGGTGGGCATGCTATACTCTTGCTGGGAAAATGGACTGGCCTGAATGTGCAGGTAAAACCGGAGACGAGCTAAGGGAGTGTCTGTGCGACCTTCCCTTATTTGTATCGGTCACCACGGAATGCCTTGCTCGGGCCGTTGTGAACGACTCGAATCCATATGATGCCTTTGATCGCGGGTACTTGTCTTTATGTCAAAGAGAGCCCGAAGTCGAAGTTCTGGTAGATATCGTACCTGACGACTTGTTACAGGACGGCGTTCAAACGGCCAAGGCAGCAATTCAAAACAAAAAGCTGTCTCAGATCTATGGTCTCGTGCTCATGCTCTTTTGGATGTCAATTTGTCTCATAAGAATCATCGCAGTGACATTGTCCGCATTTGCACCAGGATGTGCTCAAAAGATTCGTGAGAGCAAGATCTCCTCGCATTTTAAGTCAATGATACTATATCCAGCTACAGTGAACGGAAAGCATGCGCTGCCAGTTTTGCGCATCGGGAAGTTTTCTATACGCTTGCCAGTACGCTGGATCACTATCGTACTTGTTGTTTTTGTTTTTTTGAATTTTGTTTTCCTGTTCTCCTCTTTTACGATAGTCGAACGCAGTATCACGTTTAAGACGCAGTCTATGCAATTTAAAAGGGTACTAGGTTACCGCAGTGCATGTTTAACAATGTTCCTGCTGCCTGTTCTTCTGCTATTTGGGGGTAGGAACAATTTTTTGATGCCATGGACCCGTTGGAATCATGGCGTGTTTGTAATTTTTCACAAGTGGATCGCCAGGATGATTATGGTGAATATAGCTACCCATGCAATTTGCTACAGTCTTCTCCGCACTGAGCAAGGTTTATATCCTGGCGTTTTCAGAAAGTTTTATTGGAAATGGGGAGCAGCCGGCATTGGCTCTTTATCTCTATTGATTTTCTTCTCGCTACCGTACTTTAGGCGCTACAAGTACGAGCTGTTCTTGGTCTCTCACATTTTGCTAGCTGTCAGTTTTGTCGTGTCAGCTTGGTATCACGTTAGAACACTTGACTACGGAAAGTATCATGTCATAGCTGCTATTGTGGTATGGGGAGCCGACCGCCTTCTGAGATTCCTTCGTATGGCGCTGCTCAGCCCAAGACATGCGACCATTAGGCACTCGAAGCATGTATCCTGTTTGGTCATTGACAACTCTGGTCATTGGGAAGCAGAAGCAGGCAACTATATTTATGTTCATTTCTCCAAACTTCGATTTTGGGAGTCGCATCCTTTTTCTGTTGTACCCACGCCTGAGGGTAACATCAAGCTTTGCATTCAGCGCAAAGAAGGATTGACTGGTATGCTTGATTCTCTCACTGACGATAAAATGAAAGTATGGATCGACGGCCCATATGGCTATCATACTAGCTATAAGAATCATGACCGAATGGTGCTCATTGCTGGCGGTATCGGCATAACCCAATCCCTCGGTATAATATATGGCTTGCTTGAGGAGAAAGTACCGAGAAAAATATCTCTGTACTGGAGTATCCCGTATTTGGACTATCTGGAGTTTTTCGTCGATGACATTGAGAGGCTTCAAACCGACATTGAAATCAAGATCTTTGTAACAAGAGACAGTCCAGACGAAACGCAGGCAAAGAAATCATTTCCCATTGAATACGAGCATATGGACATCAAGTCTATCATTACTGACAACTGTGAAAAAGACCCTAGCGTTGCGTTTATGGTCTGTGGTCCGCCTCGCATGAACGATACGGTGAGAAAAGAGTCTTGCGATGCACTGAAAAACGGGGCGTCGTTGACATACACTGAAGAGCTGTTTTGCGACTGATTCCGATCAGGTTAATTTATCAGCCTTTGAGCTACGTACATTCCTCCCCATACACAGCTTTACTATTCCTAGCATTCATAGTTTACGCATGTCCGTTATTTGGCCCTTGCCCAGGCAAGTCCAAAAAAAAAATTAGTAAGGAAATTTTTCATGAGTGATTCCTTGAAGGATAGGCTCAATAGTCATTCGGATGCATTTAAGGGGCTTCTTTCTTTGATCCCTGCTAAATACTACTATGACGACGAGTCCAAGTCTCAGTGGAATCGCAAAAAGGCCACGAAGAGTGATGCTCATCGGGTCAAGCAAGCCAAGTTCGATCCCAGCCAAGGCTCTAGTGCATTAGACGAGGTCACTCGTCGTGAAACAGATGCGGTTGTATCCAAGTCTGGTGCTGATAGTATAGAGGTCGATTCATTCGAGCAGGAAGTTTTGGACGAGGAGAGCGATTCTGATATATCTGTTATTTTCGACGACCATGGAAACGAAATTCGTCTTTCGGGAGATGCACCCGACTCCTCTGATGATTTACCAGTCCAGCCCGCCAAAGTTCAAGAAAAGCCTGCCAAAAAGGCCTCCGCAAATCCCAAGGTTACACAGGCCGAGTCCAAGCGTCAGCCATCTAGCGAGGCTCAACCTGAGAAAAAATCCAGTGCAAAGCCTGCTGCTAAGCGAGATGCTCAAGGAATAGAGGAGTTGCGAAAGAAGCTTGCAGACAAAATTACAGAAATGAAAATCAGACGGAAAGCACCTGGCACTAACGCACCTGGCGCACCAAAAAATCGTGAAGAGCTGTTAGCAGCTCGAAAACAACGACAGGATATCAAGAAAAGGAAATGGGATGAAACAGATGCTGCCTCCGATGGTGAAAATATCGACGAGAATCATTCATTGGCTGAAGATGTGGATACCCCGGAAAGAGCCTCGAATGAGGAGACGATTATATTTGGTCAGATTAAATTAGGGGATGGAAACAAGCTGGGTCTCAATTTGTCTGCGGATGAGCAGAAAGTATTGAAGCGACGGAACGCTGCAGATCAACTGCGTGTGCTTGAAAGTCGCAAGGCCAAAATCAGCTCGCTCCCTGAGGCCAAACAAACAGAGATTGCTAACAAGGCTCAATGGAGCCGGGCTATCCTCCAATCCGAGGGTGCTAAAGTGAGAGACAACGAGAAATTACTGAAGAAGACTGTCAAACAACAGCAAAGACGGAAGCTTAAATCCGAACTTCAGTGGAAGGACCGTTTGGACACTGTTGCAAAAGGTATTGCCTCTCGCGAGGCCAAACGCAACGCGAATCTCGCTGCTCGCAAAGAAGCCAAGTTTTCTAAAGGTAAAAAGAAGAAACCCAAGCGTGCTGGCTTCGAGGGCAAAAAGCGTCGCAAGTAGTTTCCTGTTTGTATCTCTATCGTTATTTTATGGCATTTTCTCTATGAACCCATCCCCGTCAACTCTTCTGAGTGACCTTTATTTATGTCTTTATTATAGCACAGTCAAGTCACGACGCGGACTGCGTTCGTCGCCTGCGCTCCTCCTTGTTTCTTAAAGGTGTGGTCGTATGCAGTGGGTTTATGCAGGGCGTGTTTGAAGTTAGATCGAGCACTTTGGTCGCAGGCCGCCAAAGTGTAATTTCGCGATAAACGACACTATTTGTGTTTAAATTTGGTATATCGTTTATAGTTTCGTCCGAATTGATTATTTCGGCCTGCAGCAGCTCTTTCCAATTTATCCAGCACAGATCCTATCTACACTTTGTCATGACACATACGTACCTTGATTTAATGCGCCAAGTGGATTCGGCCAAAAATCTGGAAGGGGTTTATGAGTTCCGTTCACACGATGGAAACAAGATAGGAAAGATACTACCGTTTGTTGTCGCTCAATTGAAGAGGAGCGCTGCGTTTGAAATCGAAGAAGAGTGGAAAACAGTCAGAATCACCTTGGAGAGTGCACAAGAGCGATCTGCAGCTTTGAAGGCACTATGTGCCGATTGGCGCCAGGATAAAGTTTTCAGAGTACTCGAGGGATGGAGGAACGAGCTTTATCCTGTGTATAGTCCGTCGAAGACCATCTACTTTGTGATCGAGAGGTCAGCGGCATGCCTATTTGGACTCGTTACGTACGGATCGCATATAACAGGCTATGTTCCGGCGCAGCGGCCAGAGGATTTCTTGCTATGGGTTCCAAGAAGATCGTATTCTAAGCCTACATGGCCAGGGAAACTGGACAACACAGTTGCTGGCGGGCTAGGCTTCCCGGCTGGACCGTGGGAAACTGCGATCAAAGAATGCCAAGAAGAGGCAGGTCTACCGGCAGAGTATGTTCAGCCTCGGCTGAAAACCGTCGGAGTTCTTACATACGAGTTTCAACTTGAGCATACCGTTGAAGAAGAGACTGGAGTCTACCAGCCCGAGGTTGAGTACATATACGACCTGGAAATGGACAAAGATACACAGCCCCACCCTGAAGATGGAGAAGTCCACGAATTCAGCCTAATGACGACACAGCAAGTCCACGAGAGACTGGTGAACGGCGAGTTTAAGTACAACTGTGCTCTGGTCATGATCGATTTCTTCATTCGACACGGCATTGTGACACCTGAAAACGAGCAGGACTATATTGAAATCGTGGGACACTGCCACCGTAAACTAGACTACCCGCTGCGATAAATTATAAATGCGATTGTTGGGCCAAGAGCGCCCGACCTTGTTCAGTCGTTTGAGCGGGGGTCAAAGCAATTCTAACCGCTGATCCCGATCCTTGAGGCGTATACACAAGTTTCTCCAGATCATAGCTTTGGTCCCACCCTAGTATGTACAAATTTTTGAGATCGGGAAAGTTTATTCCAACCAAGTCCTGCTCGTGAAGGATCTGAACCCGATGTTTGAGTTTCGAGAAAACAGCCTGGGCAATTTCTCTGGGAGAAACGCTTGATGGCACCACAACCACGCCGTCACCATGCCAGATGTTTGCCAATGCTTCCACGTAGCGATCGATTGACACTTTGGCGCTGTGGATCCAATCTGAATTGGTATCAAGAGTTTTCCCGTTTGGATCTGTCAAAAACACACTGGCCTTGGCAGTCTCCCAGTCGGTAGAGACCTCCAGAAATGGCCGCTTTTTACCCTGTACTTCGAACACGCCAGCCAGCTGCAGGAACTCCAGCGGTCTTTGCACGGACGACAGCACTATCACAGCGGGATTGTCTGCCTTGCCCAGAATGTACTTGGCAAGCACCTCGACCCCGGTCACTTTGCCCTTTTTCTCGTACTCCTCGAGCTCATCGATCACCAGCGTTTCCAAGCTCGCAAGGTCGACTAATGAAGCGTCATAGTTCATGTAGTCTAGTAGTCGTGTGGGCGTCGCAACCAGCGTCGAGCAGCCAGAGACAAACGAGCGGTGCTGCATCTCGTCATTGTACTCTTTGCCTGTTCTGTAAAGCTGCCGCACGGGTATTTTAAGCGAGCTCAGCAGCTTTGCATACTGCTGCGCGAGGCCCCCCGTGGGGACCAAGATGAGATTTTTGAGCGGGCCCTCTTTGGTGCCTTTGGACAGTGCTAGTGCAGCAGCAACCGACTTACCGCTGCCCGGCGGCGACCGGGCGATCAACGATTTGCCAGACTGAACGACCGTCAGCATCTTCTTCTGCATCTCCGTGGGAACAGGAAACTTAGCACAGGCCCGGGGCGTCAGCCCAAGCTGCTCAAAACTAGTCACCGTGCGGGGGTCCCTGAGCACTGAAAACGCTCGTCCGCCGCCTGGACCCAGCCACCGCGGCCATATTGACGGTTTCATATAATTTAATATTTTTTTTTCCTCCTTAGATCAGTTGGGAGAAAAAGCACACTAAACAGGCTCGACGGCTCAGTGCTTACTTACAGACGGCGAGGTCCCACTGTTTTCTCCACATTTCCACAGAGGGCACAGTGAGCTGGGACCCAACGACCACAACAATGTCGAACGACACCAACGTGATCCTCATGGAGAGTGCCAATAGCCTGGACGTCCAGGACCTGGTGGAGCCGAAAAATGGGTTGATATACACTACATTGATGCTGCTGCCGCGTTTAGGGTGGGCGATTCTCCAATTGCTCTACATCGGGCTCATGGCGATCTTCCGCGCGATGGAGCCATCGCTGAGCCGGAGGCTTTCTGTCTCCTTTTCTGTTTCGGCGCTGTTGATGCTTTCTCTGGTGTTTTTTGCTGTTTTGTGGGCCCTGGTCAGATACCACTGGCTTACCCGGTACTCGCGCCTGCATGAGGATGATCAGGCAGAAGACGAGATTTCGGAACAGCTGTTGGATGACTTGCATTACAAGGATAGCGACGACGATAGAGACGACACCAGTGGCTACTTTGATGAGTTCCTCAGCGCCATCCAGATCTTCGGCTACCTTGACCGTAAGGTCTTTATGGAGCTCACTAAGAGCATGCAGACGTATCGGCTGAACGAAGGCGAGACTCTTCACCACCATGATGTGCATGGGTTCGCGTTTGTCGTAGACGGTGTGATTCAGGTGTACTCGAAGCCTTTGGAGAACAGCGGCGAAAACAATGGATACGAGCTCATCAACGAGGTCAAGAGAGCCGCGCCATTGTCTTCGCTGTTTTCTATTTTATCGCTATTCACTGAAGACGTCGAGCTTAACGAGCATTTAAATCCTACTCGGATGGACGATTTCGAAATCAATCCTCCCCCGTCGGTTTCAAGAGCTCAGAGCCCTACCACCTCCTCGCCCAAAGGAACGGGTTATTTTGACCACGTTCATGACGAAAAAGTGCGCTCAGAGTCTACAGCAAAACCCCGCGAGTCTGACTTTGACAAGGTATCCAAAGAGATCTTGTCCGTGGCGAAGACCCCGGCTACAATTGCCGTCATTCCGGCACGGGCTTTCAGAATGCTGACTCGAAAGTATCCGAGAGCCACAGCAAATATCGTCCAGATCATTCTTACTCGCTGGTCTCGAGTGACATTCCGTACCTGCCATCACTACCTCAATTTGACATCTCATATCTTCCAGGCTGAAGTCACGTTAAACCAATTGGCGACCAATGACTTTCCCGACTGGCTGCGGGAAGGAGCAGTTCGAAGACTCCAAGCCATGGCAGAGAATGATCAGGATGCAAAGAAATTCTCGCTTAAGCGTTCGCGAAAGGGCCCTGTGTTCGATTTGTCGGCTACTTCGCACCAGGTGTCGCTCGACCACAGCATTGATCCTACTTTCCCCGGTGACTTGTTGTCAAACGTGCCATTATCGCGAAGACCGACCATGGCAAACATTCGTGACAATTTGCAAACTGTCAACCGTAGGGACACTATCAATCTCATCAATCAGCAACTCAGCCAAGCTTCGTCCAAAAATTCATCAAAGCATAACTCGAGGCCTTCAAGCTTGAAGGGTGCTTATCCTAGTGCTGAAACAAGTGCCATTGACATTCAAAAGCTTCTGCCACCTAGAATGCGTCGGAATGTTAGCTTTATCACTGATGATGGGCTGCACCTCCAGGAAGACAATCAGACCGAGGACGCCGCGCTTAGGCATGCCCTCGTGGAGGTGATGTTTTCAATCATGGGTTTTGACTCGACAATGGGCCGCCAGCATCAAAGTAGCGGGAACAAGCCTCGAGATGAACAAGCATCGAACGGGACGTTAGGAAATACCCTGGAAAGCTTCAAGATTTCTGCCACGGAACCTGTGCCCAGCAGCCAAGATAGTGCCACAGAGGTGACTTCTGTGTACTCAGATTCTGAGACCATTCACATGTCATACGAGGAAGTGGTTGAGGAAGCATCTGAATACATTGATGTCGAATTTTACCGCGAGGGCCAAATTATTTCGGAGACCGGCAAAACTTGTCCTGGCATGTTTTTCATTCTAGACGGCCAGCTTCAAGTTGTTAGTCCTAAAGGTGATGGGAAAGAGGAAGTTCTTTATACTGTTCACCCGGGTAGTGTGACAGGGTATTTGGAAACTGTGACCGGCCATAAAGCTTCCGTCAACATTGTTGCCAAAACAGACGTTTGTGTGGCCGTTCTAAGCCGTGAGCATTTTGAAAGAATCACGGAAAGGTGCCCCGCACTATATATTTATGCTGCAAAGACCTTAACAACGTTGTTGAGCAGACCCATCATTCAGCTTGATTTTGCCCTTGAATGGACTAACGTCAAATCTGGCAGTACGATCTACCATCAAGGAGCGTCTGCAGATGCAATTTACTTTGTGTTGAATGGACGCGTGAGAACCGCTGTGGAGAAAAAGGACGAAAAACAAAAAACAGGAAAGCAGACTACTGGCGAGTACGGACAGGGATCTACTTTAGGCGAGCTCGAAGTGTTTTTGGGTGGCCAGTACCTATCGACAGCTGTTACCGTTCGCGAAACAGAACTTGCGCGATTTCCTCGTACTCTCGTCAAGAGTCTAGCGCAGTCTTATCCATCGATCACTTTCGAACTCACCAAGATTGTCGCTACGGAGATTGTTCGACTGAAGAACGGCGAAGCGAGCAGTGTTCCTTCGGCATATTTCAGAACCATTTCTGTAGTTCCGACTCATGAAGGGCTTCCAGTCTCAGAATTCGCGCATCGCCTATCTGCGGCGTTCACATCGATCGGCCGAACCAGTGTTGTATTGACGAATGCCAGTGTTCTGAGATACCTTGGCCGCTATGCATTCAGTCGTATGGGTACATTGAAGCTCAAAGCGCTTTTGGCTGACCTTGAGGAACAATACGATAACGTTTTATTTGTTGCGGACACTGGGCCCAAGACATCGTGGACAAGGACTTGCGTCGGAATGGCGGACTGTGTGTTGCTTCTGGCTGACGCACAGGCGAGCCCCAAATTTGGCCCTTACGAGCCACTACTGCTACGGGCCTCTGCAGAAACGAAATTGATCCTTCTCCAACATGAACAGCATGTTGTCCCCGGTTCGACTTCTCGGTGGTTGAAAAACAGACCGTACGTGAAATCGCACAACCATATTCACATGAAATTCTCGCACAAGGCCAGCACAGTGCCAACAACGTCGCAAGAGCAGGGAGCTGTTCAAAAGTTGCGCAGCTTCAAGCGACGGGTTGAGCAAGAGTTCCGGAACCGGGGGCCTCAAGGTCGATCACGTGTGATTCAAGCTGAGCGAAACTCCTATGCCTTCAAGAACGATTTCCAAAGACTCGCACGTGTGCTGTCTGGGCAGGCTGTTGGTTTAGTGCTTGGTGGAGGAGGTGCCCGCGGTATTGCGCACATTGGCGTGTTGAGAGCGCTGGAAGAGAACCAGATTCCGATAGACATGGTTGGCGGTACGTCGATTGGCTCGTTTGTCGGCGGGCTGTATGCGAGGGAGTATGACAATGTTCCACTCTATGGACGTGCCAAAAGGTTTGCCAGCCGACTGAGTAACTTGTGGAGAATGATGCTGGACGTGACGTATCCAGCCACTGCGTACACGACAGGCCACGAGTTCAATCGCGGTATCTGGAAAGCATTCGGAGAATCCAGAATTGAAGATTTTTGGCTGCCGTACTTTTGCAATACAACCAACCTCACAAGGTCGCGAATGGAGATCCACAAGAAAGGCTATGCCTGGCGGTACATTCGTGCTTCCATGTCGTTGGCTGGGTTAGTGCCTCCCATTGAAGACAAGGGAGAAATGCTTTTGGACGGTGGTTATATGGACAACGTCCCCGTGCGCGAGATGATAGAGGCCGGTGCACGGTACATCATCGCGGTTGACGTTGGTTCTGTGGACGATACATCGAAAGTACAGTATGGTGATACATTGAGCGGGCTTTGGGTGTTATTCAACCGGTGGAATCCGTTCAGCAAGCACCCGAATGTGCCGAACATCGCCGAAATTCAGCAACGGCTAGCCTATGTGTCGAGCGTGCAAGCACTGCAGGAAGCCAAGGCTTCGCCCAACCTGCTGTACTTGCGGCCGCCTATTGATTTCTATGCCACGCTTGACTTTGGCAAGTTCGACGAGATCTTGTCTGTGGGGTACACCTACGCCATCGACAAGCTTAAGGAGGTTGGGGCCAACGACAAGCTGGGACTGGGCGCGATAGTTTCCAAGGATCCACCCAAAGTGCGGTTCCGCCGGCATTCGATTTAGTATTTATGTATATTATAGCAAGCAAAAAGGGCAGTTAAATACAGATTAGCGAGCACACAAAACGCGGTGGGGGCGAAGCGGGTTCACTGGCGAATCAGAATGACGGTGTCGCCGCGAACAAGAAGCATATCGCTGCGGGCCGTCTGTTTTTGGATCTGGTTGTTGTCGTCGAACGAGAAGACCGTCTCCTCGACGTCGCCGAGGACCATGTTGCAGTGCTCGTCGTAGCCGTGCAGGGTTCCCCGCAGCTCGCGATTGTTTCTGAGCTTGACCAAAATTTCCTCGCTGAGCAGGGCCCTCACCATGTCCAAGGGTTGCGGCATATTTAGGCGGTTGGTGTTCAGTCAAAGTACAAACCAGCCTTTAGGTGCGATGGTGCTTACTCAGGCGACGGCCGGGGCAAAAGCCTGCTTACGTGACGGGGGGAAGTTGAGTTCTGAAAAAAATGATGCGCCGGTTTTCAACGAGCGCAGCGGTGCTCAGACGGTCGGTGGCCAATGCCAAACCACTGGTGCTGCGCCCGCCCATCGAGCCGCGGGTTTCTGATGTCAATGTCCCTGAGGATCACCCTCTGTGGCAGTTTTTTGCCGACCAGAAGTACATGCGCACCTCGACGGAGCTGAACGGTGTGGGCAACTCGTGGACGATTCCACAGCTCCGACGTAAGTCTTTCGACGACCTGCACACTCTCTGGTATGTTTGCTTGAAAGAATGGAACAGATTGGCCCGCGAGCAGTACATTGTCAAGCAGTGGATGAGTCGGCCGAGTGAAGACACGTTTACGGACGATAACTCGCTCTACACTGAAACTGTCAACAAGATCCGCGAGTCCATGTGGCGTATTCGCCATGTCCTCGCCGAGCGCTATCATGGGTACCGCGAGGCGGGCCAGATTCTGGGCGAGGAGTACCCCAAGCTGCTGGCGGAGTTCTCCAAGGAGTACCTCGAGGCAGATTCTAATGCAGACGCCGAGGTCACTGGGCAGCTTGAGCGATTCCAGTTTGCATTCTTTGGCATCAATCCTCTCCTCGAGGGCAACTTCCCCGAGCCCCAGGTTCTCAGAGGCCTGTATGCTGTTGCCAGACTCAAGCTGGCTCGCTATGCTTCTGAACAGAGCCAGGTCTCTGACGTGAAAGACGTCCGCGAAGCCTTCCTTCTGTTCACTTGCGAGCACTCTCCCGAGGGAGTTGCTGAGGCCATCGAGAGCATCCTGGAGGTGCGTCAAGCCGAGCCCGTAGAGGACGAACTCGAGACCCTTTCACAGTTGATGCTTGCCAGCCAACAAGCATGAGCACAGCAATAAAAAGAAAAAAAAGCAACAATCCTATCTAAAACACCCCTACAAAATCCGGAACACCCACGAAAGCTGGTGCAAAATCATTTATATTCCGTCGGCTGCACTACCGCATCTTCGCGTCCGCCGGCAGACACTTGACCCCAGCGAGAAAAGGGATAAATAACCTGTACAGCCTTTCCAATAACTAATCCCGTAGAAACCGGCCCGAAAGTATTGCTATCGATCGAGTGCACGTTGTCGCCCTCCAACCAAACGTGGTTGGCCGGGATTTTCACCTGCTTCTTGGGATAGGTCGACGTCGGCCGCGGCCTGACTGTATCGCCTGCTGTGCCAAGCACACGCTTGACCATAACGCGTTCGGCGTCCATTGGCGATCTGAACACAAGCACATCGCCCTTGACAATCCCTCCAGGCTTACGGAGTCCGTACTTTTTCAGCACCAGCAAATCGTGCGCACCCAGCGACGAGTCCGGGTTCAGGCTGGGCCGCATTGACGAGCCACGCACCCACGTTAGCTGGCCAATCGTCTGGTTCACCGAAATCGCCACTGGGGCCCAGCTCAGAGCCCATAAAACCGTCCCACGCATCTGACCGGGGCGAAAGATTTATCAGCTGTGAAGTGCGCGCAGACCCTGCATTTATGAGTATGGGGTAAGAGAGTAGTTACGAATAGCAGAATATATAGCGGGAATATTGGCGACGCACTGAACACGGGGTTTGCTATTGCGAGGGCGCTTGGTGAATGCGATACACGGCCGGCGTGCATGCAGCGAACCAAATAGAACAACCGACGAACCCAGCCCGTGGGTTACTGCGTTGGGCAAGAACACGCCCCCAGCACAGAACTGGCAGGATTCGGCCTGCATTTCACAGCCAAATCAGTTCTTATTCAATAATATAGCCCCAACTGCTCAAACCCGGCCAGAAACGTACTGGCTCGCCATGCATATGCAGGGCTTATATAGGCCACGTCGACTGACATAACCGTCAGTTTTCCAATCTCACGTCGACTAGTGTTTGAGCAATGAATTACCGAGATTTGCTTATTGGCGCTCTGATGATCACCGGCGTGGTGGCTCAGCAAGAGGCGGTTAAGTTTGTTGAGGAGCAGCAGCCGCTGGCCTTCGACAAGAAGCTTGGCTTTGAAATCGAGGAGCAGGCTCGCGAGGCTCGTAAGAACCCGGACAAGACGGTCGACCATCCCGAGTACGTGCCCTACAGCGATGCCGTCAGCGAGGCTGTGCTGTTTGAGCAGTTCACCGACTCCGAAGACGACATTTTCGCCAAGTGGAAGACGTCGCATGCCAAGAAGGCTATCACCGACGAGAAGGAGGAATTTTCCTACGTCGGCGAGTGGGCCATTGAGGAGGCCACCATTTACCCTGGTTTGAAGGGCGACAAGGGTCTTGTTCTCAAGTCGCCTGCTGCTCACCACGCAATCTCCCGTCGCTTCGACAGCGTGCTCGACAACACCGGGAAGACTCTTATCGTCCAGTACGAGGTCAAGCCTCAGCAGGGTCTTACCTGCGGCGGTGCCTATGTCAAGCTGCTTTCTGACTCCGACCACTACTCGGAGAACGAGTTCTCCAACGAGACCCCTTACGAGGTCATGTTTGGCCCTGACAAGTGCGGTGCGACTGACAAAATCCACCTCATTATTCGCCGCAAGGACCTCAACACTGGTGAGGTCAAGGAGCACCATTTGGTCGCCCCTCCTCGCACTTTCCCCGGCACCATGTCCACTCTATACACTCTGATCTTGAACGATGACCAGACCTACGAGATCCGTGTCAATGGCGATGTCCGTAAAGCCGGCAGCCTCATCGAGGAGGGTGTTTTGAACCCGCCTCTTAACCCTCCCAAGGAGATCGAGGACGCCTCTGAGGAGATGCCCGAGGACTGGGACGAGGAGCGCTATATTCCCGACCCTGAGCAGACCGTCAAGCCTGATGACTGGGACGAGGATGCTCCTGCTCAAATCCCCGACCCCGATGCTGAAATTCCTGAGGACTGGCGTGAGGACCTCGAGGAGTTTGTTGTTGATCCCGAGGCTTCCATGCCTGAGGACTGGGACGAGGAAGAAGATGGCGAGTGGGAGGCTCCCCTGATCTTCAACCCCGAGTGCGAAGAGGTCTCCGGATGTGGTCCCTGGGTTGCTCCTCTTATCCGTAACCCCGAGTTCCGCGGTAAATGGAGACAGCCTCTCATTGACAACCCCAACTACCAGGGCCCGTGGACTCCTAGCATGATCCCCAACCCCGACTACTTTGAGGACAGCACTCCTGCTGATCTTGCCCCCATTGCCGGTATTGGTTTGGAGCTGTGGACTATGCAAAGTGATATTCTGTTTAATGACTTTTACATTGGCCACTCTGTTGCCGAGGCAGAGAAGATCGGTAATGCCACTTTCCTCCCCAAGCTTGAGGTCGAGCGTGCCGAGTACGCTGCCAATGCTCCCGAGCCTCCCGAGGAGTTCAAGATGCCTACCATGTGGGAGATCTTCAAGAAGGACCCTCTCGCGTTTGTGCAGGGCGCTGTTCAGATGTTCTTGAGTGAGTTCGAGGTCGACAAGATGGGTGCCTTCAAGCACCAGCCCATCGCGGCCGGTATTATGATCGGCTCGGTTCTGGGTGTCTTTGCCATTATCTTCGGTATTATGAACGTGATCACTGGGCTTGTGTTCAAGACCACGCTGCCTACCCCGAAGGAAACCAAAAAGACCACTCTTGCCGCCGATTCTGCCGAATCCACCTCGGCCAAGACCGAGAAGGAAACCGTCACTAAACGCAAGTGAGAGATAAAACAGAAACTAACTCACGTAGATTCACATATAATGACCATTGTAGAAAAATCGCATTCACTATCCGCCTTAGTCACCATCGCGAATTGAGCGCGTCGAAATGTCATATAAACGGCCGCCACCGCAAGACGACCGTGGTGCCCTTTCCCGGCCATTTAAATTGCCAATAGCTGTCACGCGCAATGAATTAAGAAAGACCCGTCGGATTATCAACTACGACGACGAGTCCGGAGTGCCATTGCGTGAGGTTTCCGTGAACCGAGGGCCAGATATTGATCCAAAAAAGCTTTTGGATCGTCAATTCAAGCCGCCACTTCTGGATAAGCGCCCAGAGAGTACAGAGCCGCCCGCGTTGGGCATGACTCGGAAAAAGGACTGGATTCCGCGGCCCTTGCACGACCCCTGCGGCGAGTTTGCAATAGTGCTGTACGACCCCACCGTCGAGCCAATTGCAGAGGCAGAAGAACAGCTAATTGCCTCACAAAAGCTTCTGGACGAAAGCAGTCAAGAAGTCCCGGAGTCTCCCCAGCCAGATCAGGCGGAGCCAAAAACCGGACTGTCGGGCCCGTCGCTCGCATCCTTGCTAGGGCTTGATAGTCCCAAGAAAACTGAACAGGTCAAGGTGCCTGTGGTTATTGACCCCAGGTTGTCCAAGATTTTACGTCCCCACCAGGTCGATGGTGTGAAATTCTTGTATAACTGCACAATGGGCTTTGTCGATCCAAGAGTCTATGGTTGTATTATGGCGGACGAAATGGGTTTAGGAAAAACCCTTCAGTGTATCACTCTGATGTGGACGCTTCTCAAACAGTCGCCTGAGGGCGGCAAAGGATCAATCGAGAAGTGCGTGGTTGTTTGCCCGAGTAGTCTTGTGAACAACTGGGCCAACGAGTTGGATAAATGGCTAGGGAAAGGTGCATTGAGGTCCCTCGTAGCCGATGGAAAGAGCGTCAAATCTGCAGACCTCGTTGAGGCATTAAGGGCTTGGGCAAGAGCAGAAGGCCGCCAGGTCACCCAACCGGTTCTCATCATTTCCTACGAAACTCTGAGACGTAACACCGAAGAACTGAATGGCGCGGAAATCGGTCTTTTACTCGCAGACGAAGGTCACAGGCTGAAAAACGGTGACTCGTTAACATTCACCGCTCTAGATAGCTTGAACGCCAAACGGCGAGTTATTCTTTCCGGTACCCCTATCCAGAATGACTTGAGCGAATACTTTTCGTTACTGTCATTCGCTATCCCTGGGCTTTTGGGGAGCCGACTTGATTTCCGCAAAAACTACGAGAATGCCATTATTCGCGGCCGTGATGCATATGCTACGGATCAACAGATGTTTGTTGGTGAGCAAAAGCTGCAAGAGTTGCTGCATCTCGTCAACAAATATATCATCCGTCGCACCAACGATATTCTTTCCAAGTATTTGCCTGTGAAATACGAGCATGTTGTGTTTTGTGAGCTCAGTGACTTTCAAAAGAAGCTGTATCAGCACCTTGTGCAGGAAGGAGCTAAAAAGTCAAGTGACGATCTGCTAACAAAGTTCAGCAGCCAACCATTAAATGCCATCAACATTCTAAAGAAAATTTGCAACCATCCAGATCTCGTCGACCTCGATAAACTCCTTCGCAAAGGTAAAGATATTTTACCGGCGGGCTATCACCCTCCCGGGCAACGGGGACGAGATCGAGAAATTTACTCTTGGTACAGCGGCAAATTCATGGTTTTGGAGCGTATGCTTGCCCGTATTCGGGCTGATACGAACGATAAGATCGTCATCATTTCCAACTATACGCAGACGCTTGATCTGGTAGAAAAAGTGTGTCGCCTTCGCAAGTATGGTTTATTGAGGCTAGATGGTACAATGGCCATTGCCAAGCGCCAAAAGCTTGTCGACCGGTTCAATGACCCGGATACCCCGGAATTCATATTCCTTTTGAGCTCGAAGGCAGGCGGTTGCGGTATCAACCTTATCGGCGCGAACCGCCTGATTCTACTGGATCCTGATTGGAATCCGGCCGCCGATCAGCAAGCGCTCGCTCGAGTGTGGCGTGACGGACAAAAGAAGCATTGTTTTGTTTATCGGTTTATTGCTACGGGAACTATTGAAGAAAAAATTTATCAGCGCCAAAGTATGAAGCAGAGTCTTAGCTCTTGTGTGGTTGATGAAAACACCGATGTGGAGCGGCTATTCTCGTTCGACGATTTGAGAAGGCTGTTCAAATACAATACAGAAACCATATGCGAGACCCACGATACTTTCAAGTGCAAACGGTGCACACCCCTAAAACAGACCATTGGAGCGCAGGCTTTACTCTACGGTGATGCGACTACCTGGAACCACTATCCTAAATCACAGCTCGCCAAGATTGAAGACAAACTGCTGCAGCAGGAGGCTTCGGAGGATGTCGTCAGCTTTGTTTTCCAGTATATTTCCCATTAATACTTACTATGTCAAAATAGGATGCTCGTATAGCGGAGTATAAATTACATCAAAAGCTAAACGCACCAGGCGCTGGATAAGTTATTTTGCAGCTACTTCTTCTGCTGGTTGTTGAACATATGCATCATGTTGGGATTGAATCCCATAGGGAACACAGGCATCATACCCATCATACCCATCGGGGCGATTGGCGCCATCGGGGCCATGCCCATAGGAGGCACCATTGCTTGTGGGGCGACGGGGTGAGGTGGCGGAATTCCCTTGAAGGGGGGGAATCGAGTGGGAGTAGCCTCGGGCTGAGCAGTTTCCGTGGGCTCCTTGGGGGTGGTGGGACCAGAATTGGGGTCTGGGAAAGACGCGAGTACTTTTGACTCTCTGGCTTGCTGAGCTGTTGCTTCGGGGGAGTCGGGCTGTTTAGTACCTCCTCGTTTTACACCCATCAAGGCCCGCAGATCACCAAAGTATTTGGGATCGAACGAAATAAGAACAGGTTCACTCCATGGGATGACTTCAGCAGACCGTTTCGTTGACGCAGCCTCGTCCATTTCCATTTCACGAGCACCCTGAGCAGAGCGTAGGTGGCTTCTGACCTCATCAGTCTCAAAGAACTTGACCTGAACAAGCTCGCTATCGTCCTTCCAGTGAACTCGCTTACCGCTTTTGGCCTTTTTCGGTACCGGCACCTCGACGACTTCTTCAGGGGGGGATGTGCGTTTTTGAGAACCGATTTGTGCCCGTAGACTGGACAGCGTGAAATGTTTTGCAGGAGCGGGCTGCTCAGACTTCACAGGGACAGGCATGGGAGGGTCCGGCAAAACCTGGACCTTGGGCTTCTCGACCTTAGCACGGCGATGGCTTGTCAATGAAAAAATACCCTTGTTCGATGTCTCCGGTTCGCTGGGAGGCGAGGGTTTCCGCTCTGGCTTTGGTGTGGTTGCAGCACCCGGACCAGCAGGGTCAATATGATACTTTTGAGCTATAAGCTCGGATTTTCGTGCGATTTCATCATTACCCTTTCTAAGGATTCGAATAATGGGATGCATTTTCGATTGCAACATCTCAGCATCGGTTGCAGGGATACGAAGGAAGAAGTCCAAAGCAGGCGCTACCAAATCACGTTTGCGAAGTTTGATCAAAGCAGCCATCCAGTTACGGCTGCGAGCCAGCAGCTGGGCCCGCTTGGAATCGGAGAATGCGGTATAGAAAGCGTCCGGAGCCTGGCTATTAACCAAGTTAAAAGCTTCCGTCATGGGGTCCGGGGTCTCGCCCCATTTGGATTTGTCCATTGTCTCGCATACATATCGATGGAAACGCTCTGCAAGGTAGGTCGGGTTGTCAAGAGCGATACGGAAAGCAGCCTCCAGGTTTTTGATTGTTTCAAGACGTTGTGGTGGGGCAGGAGTTGCAACCGCACGCGAGTCCTCTGGCCGGATCTCAGAACTTGCCTGATCGATTGCGGTCAAGCCCATTATGACACTCTACTAGACGTGTTCTTGAGCAAATAGGCAAAATACACCTATGCAATTACTGGAACTTTGGAAAGGAGGAATGCGAAACTCTATTCTAACAAAAACTCTTGATGGGCGTCTTTAAACTACCTCTCAAAAGATAAAAAAATTGAGCAGAAACGAGCTCTGCTTTAAGGGTCTTTACTTCTCGTGTGGTTCTTTTAAGAAACTCTTTTGAATATCCCCGAACCGTGAGCACAAGGGTTTGCACGCAAAAGTTTGGGTCTAAAAGAATAGTAAGCCAGCTATGCTCGCCATCCTAAAAGAGCGCATGCTTTGTCAAGGGGTATAGGGACACTAAAAGGGACAGCTCCTATGATACCGTAATACCCCTCAAAGTTTTTTTTTCAGTTGGTCGGGGTTAGGGCTTATGCACTGGTTCGAAATTTTCTTGATTCCTTCCGTCCCAGAGCTACACTCCAGAGAACCTCGACTTGCTTGGCTAAACACAGACGTGAATTGCAATGAGCGCTTTTACCAAGTTACAGAGGGTCGCTAATTCGGCGTTGGTGCTCCCCGTGTGCCGGTTTTCCACCTCAGCCCGCTTGGCTCGTGGCGAGGACTGGACCAGTGGCGGAAGAAACCAGCGTAAACCAAACTACAAGCAGTCAAACAACTTCAGAAATCGGGATGATGATTACAGACCTCGTGGAAATTACAACGACCATCGCGGCGGCAACTTCAACCACCGTAACAACAACAGAAACGACGGCTGGAAATCCAAAGGGTTTGGAAATTCGCGCAATAATTTTCGACGATCTAGCAGTCAGGACGCAGACGACAGCAAACTTATCGAGAGAAACCGCAGACAGAAGCAGAAGGACGATGGATTGATGGGCATGCCTGATTATGACCTCGATAAGGAGTCTTTGGCTACCCTCAAGTACGAGGACCTTTTGCCCGAAGAGGACCTAGAGGCCAAAGAAGGTCTCTCTGGCGTGCCCACTGAGGCTTTGGCAGAGAAGCGTCTTCTTTTCCGTCCTCTCGTGAATTCGCTGGTCAAGAATCGCAGTTACGAGCGTCTTACCCCGGTCCAGGCCCGCACACTGCTTCCTATTTTGAACAACCAAAGTGTGGTAGTTCGTGCCAAAACAGGTACAGGTAAAACTGCTGCTTTTGCTATCCCAACAATTCAAAAGGTTCTTGAGGCCCACCGACAGGGAATCAACCAGGGCAAAGTCAAGGCTGTGATTATTTCGCCCACTCGCGAACTTGCTCAGCAAATTGCTGATGAAATCTACAAGATTGTTAATTTTGGCGGATTAGACGATATTACAGTCCAGTGCTTTGTTGGTGGCCTTTCCAAGCAAGCCCAGTTGCGTCAAGCCAATCTCTTCGAGGGCTCGAGAAAGCCTCCCTGTGACATTATCGTCGCTACTCCTGGCCGCTTGATGGACATTCTTGAGGAGCCCGGTGTCCTTGACAAGTGCGACCAGCTTATTTTCAAAGTCTTTGACGAAGCTGACCGCCTTTTAGATATTGGCTTTGAGCGTATTTTGGGTGACATTCGCGACAAGCTAGCCCAAGTCACTCCCAAGGACCACGAAGTCCCTCTCTTGCTGTTCTCTGCAACTGCTGATGCTAATGTTCTAAACTTTGCTAGAGACGAGTTCGGATCTCGTGTCAAGGTTGTCGACACTGTGCCCAAAAACGAGCCCACTGCTAACGAGCTCGTGGACCAAACCGCTGTTGTTTGTCCCACCTGGGCTGAAGTCTATGAAGCTACCGTTCACCGTATTATCACCGATTATGAGGCGGCACAAGCCAACAAGGAATCTCTCAAGGCCATTGTCTTCATGCCCACTGTGGCTATGGTGGACAACTTTGAGCGTATTTTGAAGCAGGCCGTAGGCCGCACCTCTCCGCTTCGCAACCTGATCATGGCAATCCACGGCCAGCGCAGCCAGTCTAGTCGTCAAGTTCGCTCAGACAAGTTCCGCAAGATGCACGATGCTGTTCTCATCACCACCGATGTTGTTGCCCGTGGTATGGACTTCCCCAAGGTTTCTCACGTTATTCAGTGTGGTATTCCTCCTGATGTTGCTTCCTACGTTCACCGTATTGGACGTACTGCTCGTATTGGTAACCGCGGCAAATCTTATATGTACCTCACCAACCACGTTCGTGCCTATCTCAAGAGCTTAGCTCGCGAGAATATCAAGCCCAAGCTGGAGACTTTCAAGCAGGACCCCGAATTCCACGAGAAGTTCGTTTCCGTTGTTCCTAGCTCGGTTGTTGACGAAACTGAAGCTAACGAACTTATGAACTCGTTAATGTCCTACATGTCCATGCTCAAGAGTCGCTACAATGTTTCTGCTGGTGACTTTGTCAAGGACATGCAGCCTTTTGTGGAGCTCTACGGCCTGGAGTCCCTCGATCTGCACCGTGCAAACAGAGATGTTTGGAGGGAGAAGCGTAACACTCGTCGTCCTGGCTTCGGTTCAAGCAGACGGTCTCGGATGCGTTGGTAAACTCTCTGCAACGTGAACAAAAAAAACCCTGTCAAATTATGTACATATCAGCGCCAGCATATTATTATAATTACTTTCTATCTCTAACAGACTAGAATCGGCACAAGTCCTCACAATGCAGCCGAGAACATATGCAGGACTCGGCTTGATCCGATAAATTTTTTTGGGTTAGTCATACTGGTTTTTGGGGGCCAAACCGACTCATTTTACTACGAGAATTTTGGCCTGAAGATCTATTTTATTTAATATAGCTGTTTGAGATCAGTATCAATTGACATAAAAAACTCATATGAGTGCTCTTAACAGTGTCGATTCAAGAATCAAAAAAGGTTTCAATGCTTTGGTGGACACCAGCACGGAACTGGACCTTGATGGTGAAAACGGCTCACCAGGTGCTTTTAAAACTATTCAGGGAATAACCGAAAAAACTGTATTGAGGTCCAAGAGTGGCCATAGGCATATAGATCTGATTGAACACAAAATTTCACAGATCGCCTTGCTAGCTCAATCGGTAGAGCGTGTGACTCTTAAGCCCTCGTAAGAGGATAATAGTCATCACAAGGTTGTGGGTTCGACCCCCACGTAGGGCTTTTTTTTTCTCCTCAGAATCGACAGCCAGTTACAGTAAGTATCGTTTTTGCCGTGCAAATCTAATGACGGTTTCCTGTCAGTTTATAATTATATGCTATATATGCTTTTTCCTATGCAAAAAGTTCGTAGGATCCTAGTGATGCCCTGCCACTACCCACAAGTGCCTTTGCAGCTTTAGATTTGGCTTCAGGTGCATTGCTGGGATTTAAATCATACAATAAAAACAAATTGTAGAGACCATTCAAAGAGAGGTCCGTCAGACTCTTCTCTAGCAACCCAGTAGCTGTCTCGATATCACCCTTCTGAAATGCAGCCAAAGCCCTTGCAATCGCGCCATTGACAGTAGAAGATTCACGAGGAAACTCACCGAGCGAAGCTATGGTTTCAAGGTCCTCAATCTCACCTGCAAAGGAGTCACGAGTCCATTTTTTGGCTTGAGAAATGTTGCCCATTTGGAGATGCAGTAAGGCAAGAGTCCTCGCCAATGAATCCGCGTAAGTCGGGTCCACTTGCTTCTCACCCTCATGGAGCGATTCAAGGTGTGCAATAGCGGTAGACGGATCCCGCATTCCAATCAGTGCTGCGGCAACATGAAGTCCTAACTTACGGAGCCGCTGCTCCCAGAGCGATGAGTCCTTCCCGCCAATGTTGGAGCGAGCGCTTGCAGCCATTACGAACATTTGCTGAATTGCCGTTTGGTTGATACCTTTGGCCTTGACGGGAATAAGCATTAGTCGCAAATCCCAGACAGTGGCCTCGTCAAGGCCTTCGGCCTCTGGTGCGTCAATGAACTCCAAACAAGAAAGGGCCTCATCATTCACATAGACACCCAGACGCAACTTCAACATTGAGTAAAATCTCAGGTACCAGATACGTAGGATTTCTGGAATGTCGCCGGGCTCTATCGTTTCTTTTTTGTTGAAATCAGCGAGCAGGTCCACCGACTTGTTCACCGCATCAACCCAGTACTGAGCATCAACAAGCTGCTGCAGCGTGCTCGACTCTGGAGCAGCCTGAAAAGGTTCTGGGATTTTCGGCTCTGGTAGCTTCTTGAGTCTGGACACTTGAACCAGTGATCTGTACATTATGTACGCAGCTGATTCTACGGCATGGCTAAATAAGCACTCTAGTGGCGTAGCAGCCTGTCGAAAAGTTACCAAAGAAGCAAAGTGCACAGAACTGTCGTATTGAGACCGTGAAGAACTCAACGTAGGCCAGTAATGCCTGCCTATCGGTTTACGGGCTGGCCCCAAATGCCAAGGGTTGCATTGCTCCCCAGTTTTATGCACCACCCATCACCCAACATGAGCCCGCTGCAAGATAGAGTAAGGCCTCGATTTGTCAGTTTTGGAGCCGTGTAAATAGAGAAACATTTCTCCTATCCACATCAATTAGCTGAAAATGTCCAGTCTTCAGCTTGATGAGGAGATGCTGGAATCCCAGCGGGATCGAATTCTGTTCAGCCCAGATCCCGAATTGGAGCCTTTGACTCCCGGCCTTTCGAAGCACAAACACCCCCGCAGAGTCTTCGGGTATATTCCATTGATGATTTTATACATTATATCTATCGTCATGACTGCCACAGCGACTCTAGATGTGATATACTATCTTGTTTGCTTCTCAGAAGGTGTCGAAACTGCTCATTGCTTGACCAGCGAGGTGGTGGGAGAGAAGGTCGCTTCGTACATGAGTTACAGCTCGATCCTATGCGGGACAGTCAGGGTATTTGTGGGCACAATTATGTCGCGCTGGTCCGATAGAATTGGCCGCAAGCCGGTGCTTATTCTCTGCTTCTCGGTATCTGTGGTTGCCAAGAGCCTGGAGTATTTCATGGTGTTTGGCAAAGCGGAGCCGGTTTATTACATGTGGCTCTTGCTGCCCTCCATTATCGCTGAACTAGGTGGCTCTGTGAGCTACATGTCCGCCGCCTCTGTGTCGTACGTATCTGACTTGGTCGAGGACAGTGTGAATCGAACAAAACTGGTCGCCATGCTGGAGGGGTCTTTCTTTGCTGCTCTGGCATTCTCGCCTACGCTGGGCTCCATTGTACTGCGCAATGTCGGCTTGCAGAACCTTTACTTTGTTTCGCTTTGCTTGTCGGTGTTGGTGGTAATTCTGGTCGCCGCTTTCATGAAAGAGTCTCTGCACGAGAAACTCCAGACCTCAAATAAGGCTGTCCAAAAACAGCAGACCGGAACGTTGAATACCCTCAAGCCATTGCTGTTCCACAATGTAAAAGATCCCCTGGCTCGGCGAAATGCTCGAATCTTCCTTGTCTGCTCCCTTCTGGGCACCGAGTTCGCCATGTCATTCTTGCCCATTGTGCTTTTGTACCCCAAGCGACTTTTCCAGTGGTCTGCGGTTGAGATGGGCTATCTAATTACCTCCATGTCTTCAACGCGTACCCTCATGTTTGTGGTTGCATTCCCATTCCTGTATACGCAGATCCGGAAGCTTGTCACTGTCCACCAAGCACAGATCGACCGTGCAGACGTAATACTCTTACGACTCAATATGATACTGACGTTTGCTGGATACTTTTTGATGGGAAGATCCACCACCGCCCCGCATTTCGTCGCTTCGGCAATTCTCGACGCATCGTCAAGCATTGGTGGGCCGGCCCTCAAGGGCGGGTTCTTGAAGCACGTTCCCCAAGGACAGTTTGGTACGTTCATGGGAGCCTACCAGCTATTGACCAATATGTTCCTGGTGGTCACCCCGTCCTTGTTTTTACAAATCTACCACTGGGCATATGAGCGCCGCCCAAGCCTGCCGTTTGAACTGGTATCGCTGCTGTTTTTGGGCCTGCTCGCGATCTCATTCCTTCTTAAGCCTGTCCGGTAATTCTATTTTATATATATTCTCTTCTTCCAAATAAAAGTAGTCAACCTGCAGCACGTGTCTGACGTCAGATCCACAATGAGCTTTGCCCGAGATTCTGAGGGCCAGAACGTGTTTCATCTAGCGGCGGCACACCCCAGCAGTAGGCCGCTATCCAAACTACTTGCTGGTTACTCGCGGAAACAACTGCTGGTTGGTCTGGTGGCGAAAGACGCTCTAGGACGAACCCCGGCCAAGATCGCGGCTGAATCGAGCAACCTAACCAACTTGCGACTTCTTCTTAAGACAAACCCAGACTCTGTGGGCATACGTGATGCCAGTAATGCTACATTGGTCGAGAGTTTGAGGCCCACAGAGCCAGACCCGACCCTATCTTTACGGTCCTCCATGATCACATGGGGCGACAATTCTCGAGGCGTTCTAGGCCAGGAAAGCAGCCACAATGACTTTTTACCGCCGCAAACGGTTGATATGCCCTTCAAACACGCAGAGAAATCTGATCTATTTGGTGCTGTTAATCTACCTTTATCCATAATCGATGTCGATCTCACAAAGGGCCATTCCGTGGCGATAATGCAGCCGTCCGATTCTTTTGCGAAGGAAGTTTATGTTTGCGGGTCTTCCAAGTACAGTATTGGACTCTCAGACTCTAAAAAGGCCTTTCAATGGACGCAACTTGTTCTGGAGGTAGCTCCGACCGACCGCCTGCTCGGCGTTTCTTCAAGCGCCAATCATGGAATCGCTATTTCGTCCACATGCTGTTGGACTTGGGGCGCAAATAATGCAGGACAACTAGGATACGATTTGGAGGGCGAGAAATTGCAGGTGTTGCCCCGCAAATTACCGGACTTTATGGAGTACGAAGCAAGAGGAACTTTCAATGCTTTCGACGCCTTAGCTAGCGACAACACAAGGACGTTCAGTGAGACACTTGTTGGATGTGGATGTGCACAGTCTTATAGTGTTGTGTACACGGCAACCAAAATATACATGTGGGGACAGGACTTTGGGCAAATGCTGGGCAAAGGAGCTGGGGGGCCGGTGGAAGAACCATTGCTTGTGGCTAATTCTGTCAAGCTGTGGAAATCGCGAATTGAAAAAGTCGTTTGCTGTGATCTCGCAGTTTATGTGCTTCTTGCAAATGGTGAAATCATCCAGCTCGAAAAGAATACCGCCGCCTCTTTGTCGTTGAAATACCGAGCCCTCGACATCAGGTGTGCTGGGAAATACGCAGTCATTCGCACAGAGAAAAAGCTGCTCAGGTTTCAGAACAACGAGGCAACAAAGCTTTGGAGCATCAATCGGCCGCTTGATCGTGTTCGTTCTTTCGATATTGGTGAGCAGGGACATGTTATATTTAGCACGGCATCTGGACAGATCTATACGTGGGAGAATGGTCAACTTATAGAAAACAAACAGGTGTATGGTGGCGAGATCGTGGCTGTGCGATGTGATCCACTTTTCAGATCATTCGCTGCCGTTCAACAAGTGGGTGTCGAACTATTTCCCAGCGCTGCTTCATTTGCACGTTCTCCGAGCCCAAACCACAAGAATTGGAACCCTCGTAATGAGATCTGCATAGCCGATACCTTTTTGGAGAGTGCCTCGCAAACAAAGGTGCCTGTTCATTCTGTCGTGCTATATGCGAGATGTCCTCGCCTGCTTGGCGCAGATCATGTGGCTCCGTCGCAGTCAATTCGGTTTGTGCAAAAGGGAAATGGTTGGTCTGTTGAAGGTGTCAGTGATAAAGTCCTTCGGGCGTTTGTTGACCAACTTTATTGTTCAAGTTCTATGAACAATCACGACCTCAACCAGCCGGTTTCAGCTGAGGGGCAGCAGTATCGTGATGTGGCTAAACTTGTTTCCCAGACACTGAAAAAGGGTCTGCTAGCAGCGGCTGAGTCTAACAAGGGTGATGTTGTTTGCGAGTTGGAAGGTGGTGTCGATATACGAATTCACGGAGTAGTGTTTGCTGCCCGTAGCGAATACTTTGCTGCTCGATTGAGTCCATATTGGTCTCATGAGGCGAAAGTGGAATTGAAGCATATCTCGCCAAAAGTTTTCGAGGCCGTAAAACGTTTTGCTTACAGCTTTTCGATTGCCGACTCGCTTCATTCGATGCCAACCCAACTCGAAGCAGTGGCATATCTTTACGATGTCGCAGCAGCAGCCGACGAGCTGGGCTTCCGGGATCTTGCTGAAGGTTGCTGGGCCGCTTTGTGCGAATTCATTTCTCTCGATTACGCACCAGCCATGCTCCAGGAGCGACCACCGATCAAGTTGCGAGACATAATTTACCGGTTTATTTTGAACAACCTGGATTTCTACCTAAACGATCTGGAAAGTTTGGCATCCTGTTTGGACGCCATCGAAAGCTCAAGTGGTTCCAAGAAGAGCAACAGCGCGGCCGAAATCGATGCTGCTATTGGGGCCTTGCAAAGTCAAGAACGTAGGGCTACTGAGGAAGAAGCCAAAGCGTCGAAAGTGGCAAAGGCCCAGGAGAAAAAGCCTGCCAAGATATCTGAACCAGAGCCAGTGTGGACTCAAACACAAGCTCGGTCTCGGCGACCTCGATCGCCTGCTCAACCGGTCGCTGCAACGACTGACGCAACCGAGGGCTGGACACAGGCTCGCACTCCGCAGCGCACACCGAACCGAACGCCGACAAGAACCCCTATCCAGGTACCCATGGCCACACCGGTAGCTACCCCACCTCGGATAGCTTCACCACTGGTCCGTCCACCCACAAACGCTGCTACATCCCAGAGTTCTGTTGGGGCAGCAGTGTCGGCGGGATCTTCGTCACTTCCATCGTTAGGCAGTCTGCCGAGCCTGGGGTCGAGAAACAAAGCACCAAAGCCACGGACCCAATCCACCGAGGGACCTCGTCCCAAGTTGTCCCAGAAAGAACGGAAACGCCAGCAGCGCAACCAACGAATCGAAGACTTGGCGCCCGACCCCGAACCTGCGCACACCGAGTCGCCCTGGCGTCAAATCGACCGCACGCCAGCGCGTCCTATTCTCGAACTTCTTCAACGAACCAGGCGACCACAGGCGTCTTGGGGCAGTTGAGAACTTTATTTTATTTATTTTTGATAGATTAAACTATTTGATGGTTATTTTTAGGTGGACAGCTTTTCGCGATAAGCGTTGAGTTGCTGGAAGTAAGCCGGATCGACGTCTGTACGGTCTTCGACGAGCATGGAGGTGGCCCACATACGCAAAGAGGGGTCAGTGTTTTCCTTGATGATATGAACGGTGGGCCAGTAGACCTTGTCGATAGGGCTCCGCGCGGCAGCAATGATGTTGCGAATACGGATGTTGAGATCGGTGTCGAGTTCAGGGACTTCAACACGGCCAGAGTCGACAGAATCCAGGCTGTCTACTCCAAACGCATCCAGAAGCAGCTGCGGCACAGCATCGCGACCAATCCACAAGAAGATTACCTGGCCATCGCTGAGGAAGTACAGACCATGCGATTCGATACGCTCACCAGTGAGGTTCAATTTAGGAGGGACAATCAGCAGTCCATTCTCATCAACAAGACCATACTCCTCGCCCAGGTCGTGCAAAGCAAAGAAGTCTGGGTACAAGTACTTGATGAGGTACTTGACAGGCAAAGTCGACAAAAGACTGAGCGCAGCCATGCGCAAGTCAGGCATGATGTGTGCAGACTTTTTGAGTCCAGTATGTTTACGCAACGCGCTCAGGAGAAGAGGCAACATACGCATGTTGGCACCGATTTGTAGTGCACCCGATGTGCCGGCGTTTGTGTTGAGAACATCGCTCTTGAAGACCTTGAATATTTCAAGCATCTTCGCATTGAGCATCTCACCAGCATCGACGACGCCGCGACTCAAGGCCTTTTCAACAGCTTTTTGCGTAAGATAAGCTGTGATGGCGAGCTGATCTGCAGAGGCATATACTGCAGTGAGTGTGGAAGCAGTAGGCACAGCGAGGTTCAGCACACGAATACGACGCTCACCATAGCAAGTGGTGTGCAAAAGAGCAGCCTGGAACAGCACATAAGGTTTGGTAATAGGGTCGTCAATAGACATTTCGATAACGTACGACTGATCACGAGGGAATGTGGGATAAGACATGAGGTCGGAGGATCGGATGAACGCGTTACCGTAGTAGCCGACAGAGCGAATACCTGTAGTTGAGCGAACACGAAGAACAGCCTCTGTTTCAATCTCCATACTCAAGTGATTGGTGAACTCATTAGCGAACTTTTGAACGTCAGACATGCGGTTGCTCATCCAGCCAGCATATAGGAAGGTCTGACCACCGGTATACTTGGGCAAAGATGACAGCGAAGCGACATCCTGATACTGGGCGCCAAACAAGAACATATCGACGGAGACCTGCGACCTGTTGCAGTCAACTGCAAACGACTTGTAGAAGGAATGTCCGGGTTGGAAAAGAGAAGTCTCCTTCGCAGTGCCTAGTAGCTTGCGGTCGTCGCGAACGTCGAGCTTGGCGATTCCCACAGTAGGCATAGAAGCTGAAATAACAATAATTTTACCGCCCACATTAGCGAGCAACTTGTGAGCAACTTGAAGAGCCGAGCCAATTGCGCAGCTTGACTGCACGGTGTTGGCGTAGATTGATCCAAGCTGATCGAGAAGGCGATCAATACCAGCGCGACTCTCTTTGAGATTGACAAGCAACCCGTCAGGACGAGGCAGGAAAGGATCATCCAGATCACTTACTACAATAAGGTTGGGCTCGACCTCCTCTTCGTCTTCACCTTCGTTTTGGGAGGGCAAAGGAACGTGGAAGAAATTGAGCGAGCCATCGACAGCGATAAAGGACACGCGTGTACGGTCATCAGAATTGGGGATACGGTCTAGCGCATCTTTAATGACCCGAGCGGCAGTGGCCAGCAGACCGTTTGCAACGGCATTGACGCTGACGTCAATGACAAACACGTAAATAGGCGGCTGAGGAGCCCGGCCAAGGTACTCGGGGGGAGCCACAAAGTCTACGATTCCGTAATTGAGCTCATTGCGCGCATACCTATCTTTGCGGACGTTTGGTTGGGATCCCAATCGAAGCGGGAGGGAACGTCGTTCAAAAGTTGACAAATGTTGCATCGCCAGCGGGTTCCGTCTTCGTATAAGTCAACAAACGGGTTGATATATGTACGGCAACGGCGACAACGAGTGACGACCGCGTCTTCAACAACAGGAATGTTCTCATTAACGTCGAGCAGAGCAGCAGAGGGCCGGATCACAAGGGCGAAAGGAAGTTTACTCTTGTTCAACAGACCCTTGGTATTGGGAACAGCGTTCAAGGTGCACCGCATGTACTCAGGTGAAGCGTTGGCCTCATCTTTGTTGCCAGAAATGCCCAGGTTTTGCGGCAAGACCAACGGAGGAGGGTCGAGGTCCAGCTCGGAGATGGGAGGCGGCAGCGACTTCATCAAATCAACAGTATAGAGTTCGTTCAATGGCAGCTGCATACCAGCAGTCATATTGTTACCACGCACATTGGCAGGAACCGTGTTGGCCCCGGGGTACGCACCGCCAGCGTGCGCGCCCATACTACCAATCGCAGGCGACGGCGGCATCGCGCCGGTACTATATTGGTACCCGTAGGCATCGGGCGCCGGAACAGGCGGCTGACCAGGAAGCGGCGCGGCAGGGGCGCCCGTATAGCCAGCACCGGCCATCTGCAAATTCCCCATGGCAGCGGTCGCGCCATTCACGTCCGGGTAGCCACCATATCCGGGCTGCTGACCAGGAGCTCCCCCAGGTGCTCCACCAGCCGCCTGTGCCGCATTAAAATCGTACTGTTGCGTAGGATATTGACGCCGTCTACTATGAGGTGCGTGCGAGTCCATGATGCCACGATGACAAACTCGCTCGGTGGTTAATAAATCGCGAGGGCGAGACGTGGGAGGATGCTGAATGTTGGTTTAGACATATAAAAGAGAAATAGGAAGGGGGATTAGAAAGCTAGAGTGAGATTAGTGGGGCGGTGCCACATTTAGAGTTTTGGGTAGCGTTAAATGTCCAGAGCGAGCGAGATTTGCCGTTTGTCATGAAACGCTCATCAGGATCACTGCCCGATGGCATCAACTTCGTCAACGTATGGGACAACGCAATGATCAGTGCGCGAATGGTCATTGTGCATGGTCAGGTGCGCAATTCTCCAGAGGGTCCCGGATCTGTGGTGGTATATTTTCCGGACTTTCCGGCTCAGCGGTTTCCCAGTATGCATGGCTACTTTAAAGCGCTCGTTCATCTTGAAAAGGGCGAGAACATCTTGAAGTTTGAAGCCGAGGGCCCCAATGGTCACAGATCTACGGATACGTTGCGTTTGCGCTATCAACCGATCGAACGAAACCCGCCCGTGCACTTTTGTTTGCTTGTGGCCAAAGATTCACCGCTGACCTTTGATGCGCCTGAATACAAGATCAAAACAGAGGGTAATAGCATTGACACCGCGGTTCGAAAGCTCAGATTGGCCTCTTACATGATGTCTGCCTTCACGATGGAGCAGATGAATCGAAACGATATGGGGCTGCGTACTTTTCGGCCCTACGAGGAGAATGAGCCGGATACGGTGTCCAACCGGGACCGAAATGATAAGCGTATGACCACGCATATCCACATTGTGCGTATGGACAAGACTCTCGCCGACATTCGCCATCCCGATGTGGCTCAGCAGAACTCCAAGGCGACGCGAGCCAATGATCTGTTCAGCTGGGCAGGAGATGCGCTCAAAAAGTACGGGGGTCCCTTTTCTGCCAATTTCTCCCAGGCAGCTTGTATCTACCTCGATACTCACTGGGATCCGAGCCGTCAACTTGTGCTTGGCCATGCAGCGCTAGGAGGCAACGTCAACAATATTCAATTGGCGATCTTCGGTGGTCATACACTCAACGCGTGGCCAACATGCATCGAGGATATCCCGCGAGCCTTTTTAGATGAGACCCGCACAGATACCCGGGTCATTGCAAACGACGCCAACCAGAGCGGCTCAGCCTGGGAAGCCTGCAATATTGGCCAGGGTGCGTTCATGCATGAAATCGGCCATCTACTGGGTTGTCCTCACGAACCCAGTGGTGTCATGCTTCGAGGGTATCTCAACTGGAACCGATCTTTCATGGCAATTGAGGGCTTTAATGTGCGTGAGAACCGTAAGCGATTGGAAATCGTCTCGTCTAAAGATGAGGACTACTGGCACCGGCTCGACATTATGCGTTTCAGATTCCATCTCGCATTCGCTCTGCCTGGTGAGCCAAAACAAGAGCGTTGTTCCAAGCCCGCGCTGTTCCCCACAACCAACGGGTTTTCTGCCGCTTGCCCAACTGGCATCTATATGGTAGATATTCATTGCGACGGCACTTCCAGAGGACACATTGAGTTTATGGACTGTCCAACTGAAATTATGCTCACTAACGAAGATCTTGCCCAGGCAATCGAGCCCCAACACCGCCAAAAGCCCTTCGAGATCCATGTGCACGGACGGCACATGGAACAGTCCAACATTAGCAATCTGCAAACTTTTACCCAGAGTGCGAAAGCCGGCAAAGATGTGCGTAGTGGCGTTGCGGGGCGAGAAGCCGGGAATCTTGTTGAGGTGAAGCTTCCATCCAAGCCCCTTTCTCAGGTGACTGTGTTTTCAGGTGACGCTCTTGATGGCATGGAATTCACTTATAGTGATGGCCAATCTGTTTTGTTCGGCAAAAAGGGAGGCTCTCCTCACGTCTACAAAGCCAACGGTGATAGTCTCGTGGGTCTGAGCGTAAGAGCAGGCTACTGGGTCGACGCAGGCGGTGTAGTGCTGTCGGGAGGCCGCACTGCTATCACAGGTGGACCCGGTGGAGGTGTGATAGATTTGATTCCGCCCCGTGGTTATCGTCTGACCGGCGTGTTTGGATACTTTGAGAGCTGGTGTCAAGGAATCGGTGTTTTATATCAACCCTAGGTCGAAGGTATTTCAACTATGTACATTTCTTTTACTGCCATTTCTTTGCATGAGCGACCTTTGCCCGCATTGCATCGGACACAGACGCGGCGCGGCGCTGGCGTAAAACCATGAAGAGCATGGCGGTGGTAATGATGGAGAGACCGAACCATGTCATTATATATTGGAAGTGAGTATTGCGGAATTCAACTTTAGCGGTAGCACCGAGTGGAATTCCCTTCATTGCAGCCATTTCTGGTAGCAGTTCAGATTCTCTATCCTCGAGTTCTTGGAGGTAGACGGGCTGAGAGCCTGTTCTCGCAGCCATCTCAGGAATATCCATAAAGTAGTAGCGGCCGATTTCCGGCTTGGATTCAGGGGTAAACATGTTTTTCTTTGGGGTTTTCCGGATCAAACACTGTACAGTTACCGGCCCCTTGACCAAACTCTCTGGGCGGCTAGATTGCTGCTCGAAAGACTGCTCGATCCAGCCTCTGCACACTAACAACTTTGAGCCGTCCTTACGCACAAGCGGTGTAACAACCAGGAAGCCGTTTCTTCCTTCGTAAAGACGCGGGCCAACCAGCATCTCATGCGCGTGATCAAATTCGCCTGTTGCAGTAACTCGGCGATAATCAAACTCACTGACCACGTCAACGTTGAGATTGTTGGGAAGGGGAAGGGGCGGCAGAGCAAGTTGCGATTCCGCATTGGCAATGAGGTTGTGCTTCCACTGCAGTCGTTTGACCTGCCAGCACCCTAGTCCAAACGAAATAATAGGCATGAGCACAAGCAGTGTCATGAACGAGGACCGCGATCTGGAGCCCTCATCCTTGTACGTCTTGGATTTCATTTGGAGACTGCGAATAGGCGTGAACGGTCGGCGGCCAATTGTGGAGCCAAACCGGCTCGCCAAATTCGCACGGAAACGAAACATGCTTGTTGCTGACAACGCGCAGCCCTGCGGCCGCGAGTGTTTAAAGTAAAGAATATAGATAGTTTACGGTTCAGATAAATACCAACGTCCCGTATCTATACAGTCTGCGACGGTGAATTGCCGCTTTAATTGTCGGGAGATGTCGAGGCCGATTCGCACGGTGTCCATTGTCGTGTCGTGCTCGAGAATCAGCCCTTGGGGCCGTTTGGTTCCTTTGGGAGGGACTGCCATGTTAAAGACCCGCTTTTTACTAGTAGAGCCATTGTTCAGACGCCAATCCTGAGGATCACTGTCCCAAAGCACTGTGATGAGTCCAAACCGGCTGGCAATCTCCCGAACTCTATTGTCAATGCCTCCGTACGGAGGGCGGAAAAACCGGGGTACAACGCCACCCGTAACATTCATAGCAAACATGGACCATTGCAATTGTGCTGCAATCTCCTCGTTGGTTAGAGAGGGAAGGTAAACGTGGCTCCAGGTGTGAGTTCCAAGCAGGTGACCGTCATCGCGAGCGCGTTTGAATATCCCGGGGTATTTTACAACTTGGCGCCCAAGTGTGAAAAATGTAGTTGGCTGCTTCAAATTATCCAACAGATAATCTGTGGCCATTGTTGGCCCGTCGTCGAAGGTTTGTGATAGCCGCGGGCAGGTGGTTACATCAGAGCTTGCAGCGCAGTTATCACAATAAAACGAGCAAGCCTCGATAGGAACACTGAGACAATCATCCATGCCATATATTGGTCCTTCCGGTACGGTATCCAGCTCCAACTGCGGCATCGGTACATACGGGGGAGAGTCACCGGGCCAGTCGTCCAGGCCAGTTAGGTATTCAAGCCATAACGGGAACCGTTGACGTGCGAGCGCTAACCGACACACACTCAACAATAGTATCAGCATGATTTGCATAGTGTGAAGGTAAATCACAAGGACAAACTGGCGGCTACATTATGCGCATGATCCTGGGTCCCAAATAGGAAATGAGAAGAAATTTAAAATCTATGGAGTTACAAGGTCTCTTGCAAACGGGCTCTGATCTTTTCTAGATCATCGCCGTCTTGATCGGAGCCACTGCTGGATCTCTCGTTCTTGGGTTCTTCTTGGTTGTGCTCGCTCGGCTGTTCCTCGTCGTCCTCTTCTATCACGGAGTCATTATAGATGACGCACTTGTTGCGCTCGAGAGTATCTCCAAGAACCATGTCTGCAGTAGCAACCACGGTGTATCGACGTTTTTTATCTGTGAGTTGGTTCTTAATAGTCCCGGCCTCTTTGGGGACATGGTAGAACCAGTTGGAGCGCTCGTTGTATTTATAAAGCTCCCACTCCACACCGTATGGTTTCGGCTCGAGCACGTAAAGTGTATGCAAAGGTACTTCGAGGTCGCCGATGGCATCACGGCCCAAGTTCATGAAATATGCTAAAAGAATGCGAGCGACCACTCGATGGCAAATGACCAAACAGTTGTCCGACATACGCTCAATTTCCACAATGACTGCCCGCAGTCGATTGATAACATCCAGATAAGACTCACCGCCGACACCCGGGTACCGGTATCCAATCTTGTTGGCCATACGAGCTTTGTATTCGTGGGGGAGGTTATCGCGGATTTCTGAATAAGTCATACCGTCGCAAATGCCAGCATCGATCTCATTGAGCATGCGCATTTCCTTCAAATCGAAATCGTTCTCATCAAAGTAGCTCGCTGTTTCTACTGCTCGCTTGAGCATGGATGTCCACACACAGAAATTGACTGGCTCGGGCTCGCTCATGGGGGTTGGCGGCTCGCTTCCGCTTTGTTCGATCAGACGCACAAGTTTGGCATATTCCGCAAGTTGCTGTCTCCGGAACTCCTTCTTCTTGTACTCCATGAACTTGGCCAGGGCCTTGCTATACCGGTCACCTCGTTCGGTGAGCGAAGCGTCACCACCGATACGACCCTTTTCGTTGTCGGTGGATTCACCGTGGCGGGTGATCCAGATCTGACGCATATCCAGATTGAAATTGAGCAAAAAGAACACCGTCTGGCCGGCCAAAAAGCCCTTGATGTTGCCGCACTCGAGCTTCTGACCGACGTTGATCATCTTGACATACTGGAAATCCGGATCGCTTTCTTCCTCGGGGCCAATCGTTTCATATACTTTTTCGTAGTTGTGAAGACGATTCAAAAAGTCTTTGAGAGCCTTTTGCTTATCCATGTTGCGGTAGTCGGGGCCAGAAAGCTTCAGGTTGACGTTGTTCTCAATGATCTCTGATCGGTTGCAGATGCTCTCCAGGAACAAAACTTTGAGTTGGTTGTCTGAGCGTTCACGTATTCTGTTCATAACCGCTTGTCTACGTGCGACGGTCGTGTTTGTGGCATCCAGAATCCCCACCGAACCCTCACCTTCGAGGACGTAATCTAGCAGCTCGTTCAAAGTTTCGTAGGCCCATTGTTCGCGCATTTGGAAACTCTTGGGATTGTCTGGAGAGAAAAAGTCGGCATTGTGTGTAGTATCGTTCTCGTGCGAGGGCGTAGAGGCCAAGTTCTGCTGGCATGCAGGCAGGTCCGGAAGAGGCCGATCTGAGGGGCCGGCATGCTGATCGGCCTTGCGGCGAGTGTTGCCGACGTTGAAAATCCTGCAGTTGTGCTGTTGCCAGTTCAGGAACCGGCATAGTTTCTTGGTAACGTAGGACTTGCCGCGAGCCGGCAGACCCACCATTACAATAACAAGCTTTGATCCGATGTCCAAGGAGGAGATTTCACCATTCGGCGAGACTTTCGATCGGGTTAAGCCAGGAACGTCAAGGGTAGTTGCGCGCGAACGGCTGCTGGGTCCACCCATGTTGTTGATGGACACCGTTGAGGCCGCCCTCGAGGTTGGCGAGAGCATGGGGGACTCGGCGCTCTGGGGATCCGGCGGGGCGCTCCCACCAGGGGATCCGCCGGCCATACCACGGGCCTGAGCCGAAGAGGTTGTTGAAAGGGTGTTGAACTCCTCGAGTTTCGACTGTCGTCTTCTTCTTTTCTTCTCGTCCATACGAGAAAGACTTTGTGTTATCAGGGTTGATCTCGGATTAGGTAACTAGCGGGACGACTGTGCAGAACTTATAGCTGAGATAAGGGAACTAATGCAGTTTTTTAGGGCGGTTTTTCTCTATAAATTTTAGATCAGGCGGTCCGATAAGTGAAGTGGAGCCGCAATCGTTGGCATGCCATGAGCAGGCATGTACTGGTTTTTATTCCCTCTTTTTTGTTTAGGTTGAGTCGTACAGGGCTCGTATCTTGCTACTTTTTGGGTTGGTTGGGTTGCCACCAGTGAATCAGGTAGGTAGAGAGGGTCCCATGCGGGTTGATGTCGGGCTGCACGAGGTCACTAAGGCGAAATAATTGGACCAGAGTGGAGACGAAATATTTATTTAGTTTTAGTAAACCAGAGCACTAGCTGGCCGGCCGCACCGTTTTGGCTTTTGCGCTTTATCTGGCCGGCCCAGCTTGGGCCTGGGCCTGTACCTTCAACCGTTGGGAAAACTGCATTGTAACTATTAATAAGTTCGCTTAGTACCTCCTGGTGTTTACACTGCAGTCTTTGATCCACCTGACCACGCTGGGCGGTGTCTAATTGTGAGAACGGGATTTATTTATACTTGAAAAAATGGCTATGTTTCAGGAGAACTTGAGCAGCCACTCTCTACTGCCGCACCCCGCATCCAAAATCATGCTGGTGCCTCGGAAGCCTGTGGGGTTTTCCTCACAGCCCTTGAGACAGCAGCCCAAAATCGACGGACCCACAGTGCGGGCTGGTTCCGGGAAAAGGCACATAAACATAAAAAGACGCCCCGTGGGCGCTGGGTTCCCCCAGTGGTTCCACGACAAGATCAAGCTGCCGACGTCTGCGACGTTCCCGGAGTCCCTGGCCATTCTGAGCAGGTTCGACGAGCCTCGGCCATTAAGGCGAGAAATTAGCGTACCTCGTGTTCCTGTGCCCAAACGACAAGCTCTTCTGGAGCGGTGGTCGTTTGAAACATTCGAACCAAGTCTGTCGGGCCTAACTAGCAGCTCGACGGAATGTGTTTAAAGTACATATATTTATTGCCAACCGATTGGGTTGCGCTGACTCTCTCTGTGGCTTGGTTGCATCTGCTTGTTTATTGGCCAAGGAACGCCTGGTTGCTTGTTTTCCAGGACACATGCTGCAAAATCCCTCAGGTAGGGCTACTGCATCAATCCGCTGCCATACTGGCAGCCAGTTATTATTTGCTTACACACGTCATACTACTCGATAAACCGAATCACCACCAGAGGGCCTGGCAGCCTTTAAATCCGATCACGTGACGCTCGCCGGGGTTGACCAACCTGATCTGCACAAGATCAGAGACAGCCAGTGCGATATAGAGCGGATGCCCACAATCGAAACATGGTGCTAAGTACTTCACGTTCTTCACGCAGGGGTCGAGCGGCTGTTATTTTTTGTTTATTGGCGTGCTGTAGTTGATCAAAGCCCTTGCACAAAAAACCCCTCTCTGCATATTCAAGGTAATTTAGTAATGCGCATCTTCAGTGCACCCAGCTATCTGCTTTGTCTGATGAAGCTGCAGAGTGATGTGAGCTACCGGCCGGGCGAAAACACGGCCCCCAGTGGAGAATCTTGAACATACTTGGGCGGAAAAAGGAGCGATGGCCGAATGAGTTACATTCTACGTATGCCCCATAAATAAACTGAATGTTTTCTTCACTAGGACCTGTTTGCTCGAAGCTTTTGCACTCAGCCTAAGGTCATGCTCTGCGACGGTTAGGATCGTCAGCCTGCATACTTTCAATTTTTGGCCTCAGCACCCCTCAGCCAGATTTGCTACCCTAGGCCCCGTCCAGAGGGATCCGAGGAGCCCGGTTGCCAGATAAACTCAGGCGGGTATTACGGCAACTCAAAATTTAGATACAGTGGAGCAAGTAACTCTATCAACCAAACTAAAAAAATTTAAAATCTTCTATTGGCCAACCTTCACCGCGACCCAAATTCTGTATTTTTTTTTGGAGGGTTTGCTGTTTCTAATGGCCCATTCATGCATGACCTATCTTCATGCATAGGTCTTGGGGCGTTGGCTGCACCTATCTCGGCAAGGCGTGAAACAGTGTGGCAGAGATCTCAAACAATGGCCAGTGCTCTTGGCTAGATTCGATACCGCACAGCAGAAACAATTCTTCAAATCGAAGCTGGACGCCACAAATAGCAAGAGTTCACTTGGTATTTCACCTTGCCGAGAACCAGTCGCTGCCAACTTGCGACAGTTTTGCCAACCGCAGGAGAATGCAGGTCACCACGTTGTTGGCATGCCGACAAAAGATCGCCCTGGATGAGTTTTTTGTAGGACTTGTGATTATACTGGTGGAGATCGTCCAGCAAAACGTTCAAGCCGGCTGCTCAAGGAAATTATCTGCTCTAGAGCTATATTCTCATAGAATGTTTTGGCCCTGCTTCGAATTCCAAGCAACAACTTGCACTTTTGATGCTGCTGTGAAGCAGGGTATAGCAGGTGTTAACTGCAAGGGTCACCATCCCGCAGGTGCATTTGCAGCTGCGAGACAATGCCCCGTAACCCGACGCAGAGAGGTTAATCACTTATATAGACCAAGAGCAGAAAAGTCGATACGCCACAGAAAAGTCGAACAAGTCAAGCTTTACTGCTTCGCCACACTGCTAGCCCGGCTGCCCCCCAGGACATCTTCCTCAACGTCGCCTGACTATATTCCTACATTTCTCTTCGTCCCAGAAAAAAAATGGCCTTTGCAAAACGTTCTATAGACAAGGTGTCGAAATCGCCAGTAGTCGCGCCTAATTTTGACAAATCCCTTTACAACAGGTGTTACAACTTTGCCAGTCTCACGTGCCTCCTTTGTTACAACCCCAGCAACTTGATAGCGGGGCCGGATGGCCGGCCCCTCTGCCCGTCTGAGGCTATTTATGAGTTGGCGCGGGAGTCTGCCCCTAAGCCTGCGTTTCTGTCATATACCATTCGACTGATCTCGCACTCTAAGGTCTCTCCACATACCCTTACGCTGGCATTACACTACATCTATCGTTTCCGTACTTTGCACGGCAAACTCGACAACTATCACACCGGATCGGAGTACATTCTTCTCGTCACCGCGCTGATGATCGCCAACAAGCTGCACGAGGATGTTAGTTATACAACGCGGTCTTGGGCCACGATGTCCCAGATCCCTGCTGCAGAACTTACTCGTGCTGAAAAAACTTTCCTCTGTGTGCTAGACTACGACCTTGTTATGTCCAAACATAAATGGAACCTGTGGCAGTACGACTTGACTGCGCTTCTCCGCCTTCATGGCCAGTTCCGTACCCTGGCCTCACGCTCGAATCTGCACAGCTTGCCACCCCAGATGCATCTCGGCATTGCTGCATCCCCCATGGCTTGTGTGGCTAAGTAATCACATCCCAAGTGGCTGAAAAAATTATTGAAGCACGCGGCCTGCATATTTTTACTCTGAGTGGTCGGAGCTCCATCTCGCCGCCACAATTCTAAGCGTCATCGGGGGGCTACTTGAAAAAAAAAAAAAAAAGGGCACGGAATTTTCTGGTTTCTCAAATCGTGTATTCTACTTGTTCTTCGTTTGCATTCTTCAACACTTACTCCTCCATAGTTCCGTATCTGAACTCTTATTTATTCTCCCTCACAACTTCCTGCATATGTCCCCCAGTGAGATCGGTTTGAGCGTGTGGGGGCACCGCAGCCACTCAATTTGAGAGCAATCGGAACCATTAGGTTTATTGCGGCCTGCTGCGTTTCTTTGTATTTTGGCGGCCCATGCTTTTCCACCCTTTTCCCCCACTATAGCTCCCCACGACAATCGCGAAACCCAAACATCGGCAGCTGCTTGCACCCCAGGTCTGTGACAGGACCAACGCCTGTCTGACTGGACAGACCCAGCAGGCAGTGAGTGACCGTAGCGTCCCAGCTGGGTTAGTAACACGGCCGAATCCCACGTGAGCGCTTCCCAACGATAGCATTGTTGGAAAATTGTTGTTCGCTGGAATATGGCGTCGGAGAGATTCAAGGGCAGACTTGTGCATGTGGTCACGTCCACACAGGTAATTGATGGAACAGTAGCAGATGTCGGAGATGGCGTTTTGCATCTGGTGAACGTGGTATGCAACCAGGCCTTTGTTGACTCTCTGACCGTGCCGGCTAGTGAAATCAACGAACTAGAGGTCCTGCCTAGAACCGGACCTACTGTGCCTGCTGTGCCTGCTGTGCAGGCTACCAAGCCGTCCGCGGCGCTGGCGCCCAGTGAGCCTCGACGTGCGAAGCCGCCAGCGCGCAAAGGTCAATCTCTTCATGCGCCCTTGGACCAGACCGTGACCAAAGAGTTTGATTTTGCCGGAAACTTGGCTCTTTTCGATAAAAAAAAGGTGTTTGACGAGATCCGCCAGAACGACACCGTAGATCAAAACCAACGCCTGGTTGCGCATAACCGTGCATCTAACAACTATGCTCATAATGAGATGGTTCTACAGCCGGATAAACCAAAGACGGCTGCCAAAAATGCGAGCGTGGACGGGCTGCTCTCCCCGTTCGGTCCTGTTCCTTTGGCATCACCGCTGCAGCTTGTCCAGCTCGAGCAGCGGTTCTTGGAAGAGGGACGCTCCGCAGATGCACTGGTTGAGCTCGCGGCGAGGGGAGTATGTGAAGTGGCGATCAAGGCATTGGGCGTTTCGAGGTTCCATCCAACAAACCATAACTCTATGCCTTTCGTGGTCGTGGTCGCCGGTCCGAATCGCAGTGGGCTGAGAGCGTTGGCTGCTGGTAGACTCTTGGCTGCCAGACGAGTCCAGGTTCTTCTGTTGATAGTCGGTACCCCTCCTGACTCGTGGAAGAATCAGCTGAGAGCCTTCGCAGCGTCGGGAGCCAGCACGGTTGCGTCGAAATCAGACCTCGAAAGGACTGTTAAAAATAACCCTGCACCCCCCGAATTAATTATAGACGGCTTGCAAGGTTTTGAGGTCTCGTTAGCTGACCTGTACGATAGAGCTGATCTGGAATTGGCGCAGTGGGTGGTGGACTGGGCCAACGGACAGAGGGCACCAATACTCGCCGTGGATGTTCCCAGCGGCGATAAGGTGCAAATGGACGCCAGGTGGATTGCCTGCTGCGGGTTCCCTGTGCACGCAGTAGCCTACACCTCTGCCAAAAAGTTCGTCGTGGACTTGGGGGTTGCCCCCGCAGCCTTGAATGCAGCAGGCATGCGGCGGTTCGAGAACGTCTGGTTCGGTGCACAAACAGTAATGCCAGTCGACACCCCGTAATCTAGGAGAAGTTTCGTATTTTGCTTAGGTTTTTGACAAAGTGCATGCCTGCAGTTTTTTAGCCGCTCCCCCGTAGCCACTGCGATTACCCCTGCAGGCTGAAAACCCACTTATCACCAAACGGGAAGCGTACCCACCTGCTCACCACACCTTTCTGCTTAGTCATATATGGGCATGTCGTGCTGCTGCTTCCCCTGGTCTTGCGGTGACCGGTCAGAGAACGGCGTGTACGCGCCAGTGCTAGGCGAGAATGAACGTCAAGCGGTCGAAGTCCTGCTTCAATATCTGGACAATCGCGAGGAGTCTGACCTGCTCTCAGAGGGCGCCTTGGACGCGCTGACCACTCTGGTCAACAGTGATAATATGGACCTCCAACGGTCTGCGGCGCTGGCGTTTGCGGAAATAACAGAGAAATACATTGCAAGTGTGAGCGGTAAAGTGCTCGAGCCCATTCTGGTCCTGCTGCAGTCCCCCGATGCTGAGATCCAGCGCGCCGCTGGAGCCGCTCTGGGCAACCTGGCGGTTAACAATGAAAACAAAAAGCTGATCGTTGAGATGGGTGGCCTGGGTCCGCTCATGAAGCAGATGATGTCGCCCAATGTCGAGGTCCAGTGCAATGCGGTTGGTTGTATGACGAACTTGGCCACTCTAGAGGAGAACAAGGCGAAAATCGCCCGCTCCGGCGCCCTGTTGCCACTCACAAAGCTAGCAAAGTCCAAGGACATGCGGGTCCAGCGCAATGCCACCGGTGCTCTGTTGAACATGACCCACTCCAACGAAAACCGCCGCGAGCTCGTGAATGCTGACGCCATCCCCGTATTGGTCTCTTTGCTCTCGAGCACGGACCCAGACGTGCAGTACTACTGCACCACTGCCCTTTCTAATATCGCAGTTGAGGCGGAGAACCGCCAGAGACTCGCTCAGACCGAGCCACACCTTGTGCACCACCTTGTTCATCTCATGGGCTCGTCTTCCCCCCGAATCCAGTGCCAGGCGGCGCTGGCTCTCCGCAACCTTGCTTCCGATGTAAATTATCAGGTGGAGATTGTACGGGCTAATGGCTTGCCCTTGCTGCTTAATCTATTGCAATGTTCTCATACCCATCTTGTTTTGGCCGCAGTCGCATGTATCCGTAATGTGAGCATCCATCCTCTCAACGAAGCGGCCATTGTTGACGCAGGCTTCTTAGGTCCGCTTGTTGATCTACTTAGCCAGACCGAAAACGAGGAAATTTTATGTCATGCCGTATCGTCTCTGCGTAATTTGGCGGCGTCCAGCGAGAAAACGAAGCTCAACATTGTTGAAACCGGCGCTGTACAGAAATGTATTGATCTCGTAGGCCGGGTGCCAGCGAGCGTTCAAAGCGAAATTACAGCTTGTATTGCAGTTCTTGCTCTTGGCGATGAGCTCAAGGGAACCATGCTTTCCCTGGGCATCGTCAAGGTGCTCGTGCCGCTTACTATGGTAGACAATGTCGAGGTGCAGGGCAACTCGGCTGCCGCTTTGGGCAACTTGTCTTCAAAGGTTTCAGACTACGATCCGTTTGTCGAGGCTTGGGACGAGCCAAATGGAGGCATTTACCACTTTTTGGTAAACTTTTTGTCCTCCAAAGAACCAACGTTCGAGCACATCGCTGTATGGATGATTCTGCAGCTACTAGAGTCAGAAGACCCCAGACTCCTCAAGGCCATTGCTGCTGCCCCCGAGCTAACCCACCGCGTAGAGGCCCTGGCGACGCAGGATGTCGATGTCGCGGGTGACGGTGCCGATAAATCGTATACTTCGCAGATGGCCGTGCCAGCGCTGGCCCGCAGAGTAGTAGAACTGCTCCGTGAGTCCTGAATTGTTTCTCCTCGTCGACTCCTCCGCCCTTACTCTATCTATTATCGTCTGGTCTAAATATATAATTATCATAGTGTCGACTCCAGTGTCTTTTGTCATCATGGACAAACTCGAGAGCCTGCAGGCCGAAGTGGAGTCAGATCCGAGTGAGGCGAATTTCGAGGCCTTGTTGACAACGTACCCGTTGTTATTTGGGTACTGGATCAAGTACCTTGAGAAATTTCCGGGCGAGATCCTGTGGAAACGTGCTTTAGATCAGTGTCCGAGTATAGAGCTGTGGACAGCGTTTTTGGACCGTGAGATGGCCAGTTTAGAGGACTGTAAGCTTGCGGCAGACTCTGTCGGACTGTTTTTCCAGTCTCACCCCATCTGGGACCGCTACCTTGCCAAACTGCAAGGTGTCGAGCGGGCAAAAGTTTTAAGTTATTTGATCACTCTGCCGCTGTACGAGTACTCCAAGTACTCGCAGCTAGCCATCGAGTCACAAAATGAGTATCCTGGGGAGTTTGGTGATATAGCCGAAATACTGAAGCAAACCTCGCAGCTGGTAAACGACAAGTGGGCGTTTGAGTCGCAACTATCCCGACACTACTTTCACGTTATTGATCTCGAGGAATCAGAAAAAAAAGTTTGGGACGAGTATCTCGACTACCAAGAAAGCCTGGGCAACCACGCACAGACGGCTGCTCTCTACGAGCGCTGCTTGGTACCTTGTGCTTTGTACAAAGGGTTCTGGATGCGGTACATTCGCTGGCTGAGTGCCGCCATGCCAGACAAGGTAGACAGCGCGTTCGAGCGCGGCCAACTTTACCTGGACCCCACAGAGCTCGAACAATGGGCCATTGAACGTGCCCGGTATCGCCAAGGTCTGGGTTTCCCCGGAGCTCAAGAGATCCTCGCCCCGTTCACTAGTCGGACGGTTCAGGAAGTGCAGCGTCAATTGGCGGATCAAGCAGCAGGTTCTGTGTCGACGGTCAAGCGACAAAGTTTGCAGTCTCTTCGCGACAACGGTGATCTCGTGGCATTTTTCAATGCAGACATTGCCCAAAACGGCTGTGCCGAAGCTAGAGCACTTGTGAAGGCTGAGCCTTTGGTATAAATTACATAGTTCCTACAACTGTTAGATTGGTAGGCAGCGGCATATCGCTTAGTCGAATATTTCCAAACGCGAGCACGAGTTTGAGGGACCTGCTGGTGGCGAGTTTGTAAATGTGCTGAGGTTCGACTGAGCCGACGAAACCAACGTCCAGTTTAGTGAGATTCGGAAGCGATGCAAATGAATTGATGGATTTCCCACTGAGCAATCGCAACGAATTGACATTGAGGTCGACTAGAGTTGTCCGCGAATGCTTGAGAAATGCTTCAATGACTTTGTCCCCTAGGGCAATACACCGTTGCAAAGAGAGGGTCTGCAGGCCCGGAGTCGACCGCTCTGACCAGCTCTCAAACATGTTGGTAACCGCCTCTTCGGTGACTGCAGACAGATTGATAAGTTCGAGACTGGTGAGGCTACCACATGTTGCAGCCACAGCGTCGATAAACTTGTCGGTGAGATTCGCAGTCGAGACAGTTAGCGACTCAAGCTGAGAACCAACCATGTTGAGGGTATTAAGCATACAATTGTCATCCAGGGCTTCAGGCTCGAGTTCTATGAGCTCCAGATGTTTCAGCTGGGCCAGGTTTCCTAATAAATAGAATGGTGTAGTATCGCAAAGCTGGCTGAGGCGAACCAGAGTCAGACTCTCTAAACTTGAACACATCTCCACGAGCATTGCCAGAACCTCAACATCAACACGATACACGGACTTTATCGTCAGTTTCTTCAGCTGAGAGCCGATGGTTTCAAAAAACTCAATCCAGGCTTCTTTGCGGATAAGGAAGGCGCCATCGAGGACAATTTCCTCAAGACTCTGTAGCTCGGAGATCCGCTTCAAATTCTCGTTGTTAAGCTGCCCACACATTCCAAGAACTAGCCGTTTCAGATTGGGACAGAGGGCGGGTATCAGGTTGAAAGACTCACAGGGCAGCTCGGAGCAGTCCCACAACTCCAGCGTCGTTGCTTCTGGGCGGAAAAACAACTGGCAAGTACGAGCTGTCAGCTTTCTGTTACGGCTAAGAATAGCCGAGATTTTGATAAAGTTCTGCGACGATAAATCACCCAATTCGTCTACGTCGTCGATGTAGTCGGCTACGCAGGAAATACAGAGATCTTGCAGCGAAGGCACGGCCCGGTTCTGCTGTTCGAGCAGCGACTCTGCCGTCTTCTTGCGCTTCTTCCGAGCAGCCGCAGTGGCTGTCTTTTTCGGCTTTGCGGGCTTACTCCTGGCCGCACACGACAGACAGGCGAACCCGTCATCGACCTGTTTCGAGTACACTGTGATGGTGAACCTGCTACCGCAGTACACGCATTTTGTAGTTCCTTCTTGTTCATAATCCTCGGCGTCTGCTCGAGACTTTCGCGCGGCCGCTAGGGCAATCGCTTCGACCTCGGGATCAGCCCCGCCATCCAAAGTGGCAACTGCCTCTGGGCGGTTCTCAGACCCATCCTCGGTCCGTGGGTCCACGCCGCGCTGTCTCCTTTCCCACCGGTCTCTGATTTCTCCTGCATTGATCCCCTGTGACCGCAGGAACTCTGTCAAAGCCGAGTTCGGGCCTCGAACACTGCTCATTCAGAATATCGAAAGTTACTCAGCGAGCGGCTGCAGGTAAATTGAAGAAAACTCCTGGAGGAACGGGAAACCACCGAGGCAATAAAAAACCTACAAGAGAAACTATTCTAGTCGGACATTAAGTTTGCGATTGACACTCTGCGGGAGCGATCCGACGGGTCTGGTGGGCCGCTGCTGAAAGGCGGAGCAAGTAACGGCGCCTTGCCCGAGCCAGCAGGCGGAGGCGGAGTGTCCAGATGGTCTGCAGCAGGCAGGGCCGAGCTACTGCGCGGCGAAGCTTGGCGCATTTCCGGTACTGCTGAGTGACGTCTGGACGAGTCGGGAGGCGCCCAGCTGGTGCTAGGCTTCCGCTGGAACTCGGACGAGTGGAGCACGCTCGAGCGTCGCGAGTCCGGGGTGGATGGCCGTGATGATAACTCAAACGATCTCCTAGAGAGCTCTTCCAGGCTGTTGCGGCGATAGGGCGAGTGGTCCACGGACAAGCGGTGTCTCATCGCGTGTGAGGTGCCCATCAACGACATTGGGCCCGGAAGAATCTGAGCAGGTTTTGTCACTGTCACGGCTGGCGAATGATGCTGAGGGTCAGTCTCTTGTGCAGATTCGGCATAGCTGGCTTTGAAAAGCGATCCGAAAGGCTGCTTTTGCTGCGCATCGCTTCCGAGTGCGCTTTCAAGGGCCCTCTGTTCGGGCGGGACTTGAGTAGGGCTGAGGGCGTCAGATATTCGCCTCACTGGGGAGGTCTGAACCACCTGGGATCCCGGACTCAGTTCAGACTGAGATGCCTGAGGTTGCCCAGGGGGCTGTACTTGTGCCTGGGCTGGTTGAGGCGTGTGAGCAAGCTTGGTCAACGGGGGCACGGCGGCAGGTGAGGTGCCAACTTGGGCCTGGCTTTGGCTCAGCATTCCTGCTGGCATTTGTACTTGAGCCGCCTGGGGCTGCATTGGCATCATTAATTGCGAAGAGTACCCAGGCATTGTCATATAAATAGGGCCAGCTCCCGCCTGCTGGCGAGCCACGTTCTCGGGATTAAAATACTGTCCAGCTGCCACCATGTATTGTTGTTGCTGGGGTTGTTGCTGAGACACTTGATAAAATTGACTTCCAGGTACAAATCCCGTAGAAGCATGTTGGCCAGGGACTTGATAATACTGATATCCTGGGTTTGTGTATCCGTAGTTCATTTGCATAGGGTACAACGAAGGAACAGCAGGAGCGTGAGGCTGTAAATACTGCTGCTGCTGCTGCGGTAGCTGTGGTTGATGCTGCTGTTGCGGCTGCTGTGGCTGCGGCTGCGGCTGCGGCTGCTGGTCGTTATTATTTGGAATGGAGGATTGGTCGGCGCTCCTAGCTTCACCATTCCCGGGAGGAGCTGCCAACTGAGAATTGAGTTCAAGTCGCCGCCGATTCGCTCCTGCGTTCCACCAGTTCTTGATAGTATTGTCTGAGCGGCCCTGTAAATGACGCGCAATAGCTGCCCACCGCTTTCCGTAAATGCCTACCAGTCGGGTAATCTCTTTGCCCTCCTCTTCAGTGATAGGACGGTGGTTCAGGCTTGGTTTAAGGTTTTGATGATAACGTTCACGACACTGTTTTGAAGTTCGGGTCCCCAAGAGCTTTGCGATTTTGACCCAGCGCAAGCTGCGGTTTTGCTGCACCAGCTCTAGAAGCCTCTGATCTTCCTCGGCAGACCAAGGGCCGCGTTTTAATTTTGGGGGCTCCTCCTCTTCTTCATCCTCAGCTGTTGCTGCCAGTTCGGCAGGAGCCGGCGCGCTGGACGGATCTTGTTGCTTTTGTTCCTGCGGAACTCCGGCCGGTTCCACAGGACTCGAATGGGGCGAATCCCCATGTGAATGTACTGGCGCCACTCCGGAAGGAAGCTTTTCCTCGGCCGGCACTATTGCGGCCGAAAACGCTTTTTGGGGTGCAAGCACGGTCAATGTTTAGCCTTGAATGGGGGTTAGAACGTCTCGAAAGAGGAACTACCTTGGCCGAGATAGAGCGGCTGTAATTGGTTCCAAGATGCAAGTAAAAGTATCCACGGGCTTCTTAACCAGAGGAGACAAAATGCACTATTATAAGACGTTTTCGTCTTGCGACGCAGAAATGGGAGATTGTCCTAAAGGAAAAATCCTGGTCGAGCTCGCAACCAAAATTGGAAGTTCGCTCTGTGTGGTTAGGGTTAACGCACAGCGCTTGGGACTTCGACCGTTGCTGCAACCGCACAACGCCAGGCCGTAGCTTGTAAATCGTCCCCCCTCCATTGTGTTGGCAAGGCGAGATCGATGGATCAACTAATCGCGGCCGGAACCGAACACGAATTCGTGTAGGGTAATTTACGATATTCATTTTAGTGCGTTGGAAATTGAACGTTTCCGAATCCGCTGCCATTTTTTTACTTGATTTTATATCGCGCTAATCTTTCGGCTATAGCTCGCACGGTATTGGCTGCAACAGAGGCGCCGTTGGGCCTGTCGTTTTTACTGGCCGCCGCGTTTTTTTTTACTGGAGTTGGGAGCTATACTTGCAGTGGTATCGCAAGGGTAAGGCACAGTATGCATAGTCGAAAGTGCAAAGCTAACCACATATTGTTTTGAAACAGTGGCGTAGCCACCGCCTCGGTTCGTAATACTCGTGCGAAATCAGGCCGGTATTAGAGACCGTCTGAGCCCAAGCACCACTATGTATTGTAGACTGGTGGTCACGATCCACGCACACTAGAGCCGACGCAAGACGCTATAGCAGGCCCCAGGTGTTGTCCTGCGGGTACCAGCACCTCCTGCTATGTAATCATGTCAATATTCTTCGGAAGCCAGGTGTTTCAGCAGAGAAAAGGCTTGGTATACAAATTTACATTTCACATATTACTAGCTGCGAGTACTCAACTTCTGCGCCGTTTTTTTTTTCTTTCAGTGTTTCATAGGGTTCCTGGTAGATGTACGAGTCAAGCAAACATTTGATGCTGCCAAGAACTATCAAAATCCATCACTAAGGGAAAACAAAAAGGGGGTGGACCTCATGTTTTAATGGAAACCTGGAGCGATCTCATCGAAAGTTTCAGGCACAGACGGTAAGAAGAACAAGATATTTATCGCCCTCCCCAAGTAAGGATGTTAATCTTCATATTTTAAACCATCCCTTTTACGCACACATGCAGTTTTAAGTAGGGTTGCCAAAAAAATTTTAGCTTAAACGTTGCCCGCCGCAAACGCGCCCTGTAGATGTTTGCCTGCAGCTACCTGCAGCATTGTGGCCATCCATCAAAGTCTGGAGCCGTCCTGCCTGCCAAAAGGACGCACGGGTTGCCATCCCGAACGGCGACGAAACGGTTTTTCATGAATGTGTACGAGAGGTCAGTTTGACGCAAATTGTCGTTTTTTTTAATATTGGTTAGAACTATCCCGAGATATTCGCTCAGTGCGGAATCTCCTAATTACTAGTATCATCTTCAGCACTATATGCAACGCTTCACTAGCCTGCGCACGGAGAAGCAGGCACATACTGACCAAAAAAGCCTGAGCACTCATGTGGCTTGGCCGGTGGTCGTCACTTTGTGTACCGGAACCTTGGGTTTTGCGTTCTGTTTATGTATGCAACGGGAGTTCCATGCTTCTCCCAGGAGATGTCTCCACATCGCACACGCAGTCTGGTCTGCTTACTGCATGCACATAGCGACACATATTGCTTCCTGTCCCTAAGGCGAATTCAAGTGCGCCCCAGCACTGGCATTAGGATAGATTCAGCGCAGACTCGCTGGCGTATGTCTTGGAAACCTTTTTTTTTTCAGCCATCGCACAGCCCAGCTCCATTGTCCCCGTGCTCTGTCTTCCGACCTTCACTACACAGTTCTTTGTCATGATCAAAGCAGTGGTTTTGGACATTGAAGGCACTGTCTGTCCCATTTCGTTTGTGAAGGACGTATTATACCCGTATGCGCTCAAAAAAGCCATATACGTCGTCAAGACCGTCGAGTTTCCTCCAGTTCCTTCTAAAGGCGAGCTGGAAGCCCACCTGGCTGAATTTCCTGAGGTGTATTGCAGGTCTCCCAACGCTCTTTTGGAGCACATGTCATATTTGACGGCCCGTGACATCAAAGCACCATATTTGAAAAGTCTTCAAGGCTATTTGTGGCGAGAAGGGTACGACAGCGGTGAGATTAAAGTGTCCTTGTTTCTTGACGCTGCTCACGCCATCAGTCGATGGTCGAAATCTCTTGAACAATATGGCAGCCCTGCTGGCGTGTACATCTACTCTTCGGGCAGTGTTTCGGCCCAAAAACTGCTCTTTGCCCACACAAGCCAAGGAGATCTCAATCACCACCTGAGTGGGTACTTTGACACACTCAATGCCGGGCCCAAAACCGAATCCGAGAGCTACCGGAAAATAGCCGAGGCAATTGGCTTGCCCGGCAGTGAAATCACTTTTTTCAGCGACAACCCTAAAGAAATTGAGGCTGCTGAGGCTTCAGGATGGTCTACTTTCTACACAGTCCGAGAGGGGAATGCCCCCACCCCAGCTTCATTCAAGCCACTCGGCCAAGTGACTTCAGACTTTAGCGGCATCGACTTTTAAAGCTGAGAGAGTAACATATAGAAAAGGATTAGCAACTATTAGGAACTATTGTTGGGTATAAGAGGTCCTTTGTTTCTATATGAAACTAATCATCATAGCCATGTTCGAACAAATAGTTTGCTGCCAACTCTTCATTCTTATCGCAGGCGAAGTAGGCCTGGATGACGATGCTGCGGTCAAAACCGAGTTCCATTAGACGGTTGATGGCATCGTTTTCCTCAGGAGTGATCTCGAGCCGCCATGCCCCACCAGGTACACCGCCTTCCTCTTCTTCCTCGTCACCCGGGAGATCCAGCTCGTCAGCGCCTTGGAGTAATTGGAATAGAGCATCTGGGTTTTCTCTAATGACCTCGCCTAGCTGCGGGTTTTGAGCAACCAGCTGCTGGATGACTGGCTCGAAAACGCCTGGGTTCTCTCGGATCATTTGTCTGAACGTCTCGATTTGACCACTTGGGAGGCCAGAATCGTATCTGCGCATGAATTCGACGTCCTCTTCATCTTCAGTGGTCTGCCGACCGGCGGCTTCGAAAAGATTGATATCGGTGGTGTCTTCCCCGGCTCCAGCCGCTGCCGTGGGGGCCGGCTCCTCGGCGGCCCTGGTGGGGGCCTCAATTACAGGCTGATTGGCGGCCACATCGTCCGCAGCGTGCTCACTGCTCTCGCTGGTTTCGGGGACCATGCCAGTGACCAGGTATTCTACGGCCCGGTCGGGATTGTTGAAGGCCATGCGCAGGGCGGTCATGACCTGTGCCCGCTCGTACCCCATATTTACAATTTTGCTGGTAATCTCCTCAAGCTCGCTACCCTTTGCAAGAACACTTGCGGCATCAGCAGGAGGAGCAGCTGGCTCGGAGGGGGTTGGAGTTGTTGCTAAGCCAGATTCAACTGGAGCCGCCGCCGCAGAACTTGTGGCACTGGTCGAACTGGCAACAGTGGAGGCCGGCGAAACCGACTTGGCCTTCTTGGCCTTGTGGACCATGCATACAATAAAGTCCTTTTCGGGTTGGATCTTGTAGCTGCTGATGGCATCATCGTCTTTGAGGATCTTGCCGGAATAAATCAGCTTTTGCGATTGATCGGCGCCAAAGCCACGAGCACTTGCATTTTTCTCTTTAACCTGCCTCACTGTATCGCTTTCATCAACCTCAATACTCCACTTTTCATGCTTGAGGTCCCGAAATGACAGCTTCATTATTCACAGTTGAGTTAAGGTGGGAAAATGACAAACACCCCCAAGTGTGGGTTTTATAAAAAAAAAAATGCCACCATCCCAAAATCGCCGCCCCGGGGATGGGTGTGGCATGAGCATTGCGCGGGTGCACAAAGTAGGGAAAAACACACAATAGTTTGGATAAATAGGTAGTATAGCGAGAGGAATCTATATTTCAGCATCTAGCCGCAAATTCCGACCTGGCCATTTTCAACTACATGCTGCAGCCCGATGAAGTGGGAAATCATGGCGATTTTAGGGAACACGGTTTTTTCGCCAGCCAACATCATTGCCGCCAGCTCGTCACGCGAAGGGTCCGAGAGGATTTTGAGGAAGTCACGCAGACCGATCCGGGGCCAGACGGTCACTGAGCCTTCGAACTTTTGTAGAAACACAGTCGAGAAGTCCTGGTCCAGGACATGCGGCATGAGGTCCAGGTTGCGCATCAGCTTCAGGCATTTTTTGATCTCAAGCTTGACGCTGGTCTCCATTGTCGCCAATAAAAAGCCGCCCCGCCATCTCGATTTGGAGTATTTGTGGATCACCGGTCGTCCTACCTGGCCGCGAGGTAGATAAGCAAAAAGACGAATATGCGGGTTCACTTGAGAAACAATTGTGTAGTTTACATTGAAGAATGTGTTGAGGGCCTGAGTCGGAATGTCAGTTCTGAACGATCCGTCTCGCCAACGTGACCCAAACGAGTAAGGAACAAACGAGCCCTGGCGGGTTTTGCGCATCAAAACAACCGGCTTCAAGAGTCCAGGAACCGCGGCCGATGCCAGTAGTGCCGACCAAATCAGGCAGTCGGGCGAGGTGATGTGGTTGCAAAGAATCGCTGGGGTTTGCGGGTTTGCCGGAACAGTCGAGACATTCAAAATCTTTCCTGTGCGTTCATAAGCCTCCTTGAACGTCAAGTCGCCCAGAGTGAAGAACTTAGCCCGCTCTGCCCAGTCCACGCTGTCGAAGCGGGCTCCGGTTTTCCACCAGCGCACCAACCAGTCGGGAAAAGGTTCCCAGCATGCGGTCAGATTATCGGCGATCTTTGGATTGATCAGTTGCTTTAGTTCCTCATCCGTTCTAGTGCACACCAAAGCCGCAACCAACCCACCGCCCGATGTGCCAGAAACAATGGGCGGTAGGAGGTTCAAATCAAGCAAAATCCTCACCACCCCGAGATGGCGGTAGCAAAACGAGCCGCCGCCCGATAGGCAGAGAGCAGACTTACCTAGGTTGACCGACATTGATTTGAACAGTACCGATTTCGTTTCCTCAGCAAGGGGGCACTCTGGGGACGCTACCTCGTTGATTTTCTTGATGACGGTCGCATTGAACCGGTCAATGAGTTTTTTGGTTCCCGAATAACACTGTGAGTATACCTGGGGGTTGTTGATGCCGGCAAAATTGTATTTGACGCATGTCTCTAGAATGACCGCAACCTGCTCAGCTTCCTTCTGGTTTGTGCTGTCCAATGCATTTATCTGCCTTATAATGTTCCTGACTGTTCTGTAATCGTAATAGGTCGACTTATCCTCGTCCCGCCATGCGTTGAACCCCAGAAACTTGTCCAGCTTTGCCGCCCAGTACCTCCACTCTTTGATGGTAGTAGCTGCTCGGAGGTTCTGGCGCAGCTGGCGACGAGGGCCCCGCCACACAAACAACCACTCGGAAATCGAGACGTACAGCCGAATTCCAAAATATATCACAAGCAATGGTAAGACCCACAAAGTGAGCCCCACCAACACCGGCCACCGCAGCAGGTGGTAGCCTATACCGTAGTTGGCATAGTCGGAACGACTGGTGATCTCGCCCGCTGGCGCCCAATCGGGCGCACTGGTGACCTTGTCTGTGTCATCGTTCGAAAGAGCCGCCTCAAATGCCTTGACAGACTCACTTTGAGCATATATTTGCATCTATAAGCGCAACAGTGTGGTGTTGAGGATGGACTGTTGAATCCCAGTAATGCATCATACATAAAACTATTAGGGTTAGGGTTAGGCGAGCGTGGAAAGGGCAGGCACACTCTGTATGAAATAAAGAGCTAAGAAGGTGTGAAGGACGGATACTGTCTTAAAACAGTGGTGAGATTATAAATAGCCAACCGCGGGGTGGAACTCATCGTAGAGCTTCAAGGTCTCCTCGGTGTTAGAGCCCGTATCGGGAGCGCTAGATGTGATGTTCTGTAGCTTGTGCTCATGCAGTAGCAATAGTCGCTTATCGCAGGTCTTAAAAGAAGCAGTTTCGGGATCACAGTCCTCTAGTTGTGGTGAGACAATACATGACAAGTAAGTGTCTGAGTCGTACCCCGCCATAACCTGATGACAGGTTTTTTTCTGTTTCCACAAGCCGAGCTCAGAATCGAACCTCCAGTCCCTGAATCTTACAGCGTCGAAGCTACTGTACTCGTCGTGGAGCCCGTTCCAGTTATGGTTCACGTACGAAGGGGCGCCTTCGTAAAGTGTACGTCTCATCGGAGACAACGTGCTGTGTGCGTACAAGTGGTCTGCCTTGCAAGCAATGGGCTTGTCACCGCCTCTGATTTTTGCTAGACCGGTGATGTCAATGTATGCACCGTTTTCAATATCGATAAAACGAGCATCGATAACATTGCGCCCGTTACCTTTTGTTCTCTCAATGTACCACGGCGTGACGTCGATAAGGAACTTCCCGTCATCATCAAAGGGATGCTGTAGCACCAATGTGCCGTTGAACTCTCTGGCGAGTCGGTCCAGTTCCCAAATGGGCATCTGGATGTCGTTGTCGGTGTCCCAGGGCATGGTCATGCCATTCCAGTACCAGCCGATCATTGACCCATGGGCCAGCCAGTAAGCCACTCCTTCCGCGTCGGCAAACTGAGACCAAGCTCTCATTAGCCTCTCCTTGACGTAGCTTTGCTCCTCATTTGTTAAGACACCTCTGAAAAAGCGCCAGTCGTAGTGGGCGCCGATAAGAGCCGAGTCATGGTCAAGCTGGATTTCGTTAAAGTACTTGGGTGAATCTTCAACCTTTGCGATTGCGTCACCTATTGACAGGGCATGCAGTTTAGCCAACGGGTCGTCACTCTTGAGCAAGTCAGCGGCTACGGCCTTGGGGTCATACTCGAATAGTCGTTCGGGCAGCTCGATAGAGCCACGGCTATCGTAAGAAGTGCCATCAAGCTCAAGCAGAAGAGGCCCCAAACGTTCCAATTCACGGTACTCATTGCTCCCATGCTGCCGATGGTCTCTATTTGAGTTTTTGTGTCTGATGATGGTGCGCTGTCCCGAAGGGGGGACTTCTTTAGAAAACGAGACGCGGGGATCTGGCAGGGCCAAAACCACATAAGGGGCTGACATGCGATGCTTGAGGTAAAGGCGTCCTATCATCGATGCCTCGCCCACAGAGAGGGGTTTGTTGCGGGGCATATCGATGTTGTCCACGTCGTTTACGATAATATGGGGATACTCCTTCTCGTCCAGGTCTCCGGTTTCGTATTTTTTTATAGCCGACAAATCGACGACTTGGCTCCACTCGAACTTGGCCAGGATGCCCTCATCGAGCTCTCGCCTCAGCCAGCCATTAGATGCAATTTTATCAGTTTCGAGGTCATAGTATTCCTCAGGCTTGACTACCTTTCTGTTTTTGAGTTCAACTTCGTAATGAGGCAGCGGTTTCTGCTTCCAGCGCTCCGGGTCCAGCGCGAGGTCCGGCGTATTTGCCTCGCCAACGAGTGGGCCACCTAGCGTAGTATTGCCCAGGTGCGGGGCTTTGCCTGCAATGCGATGGGGCAAAGAGCCATTTTGATAGTCGACACTGAACCAGATATATACAAAGATGATCACGTAGATGAGGCTCAGTAACATTATGTTCCTCATACCGTGATCCTTTATCTGGCTGCTCCAGAAAGAAAACATGGCGGCCATCGTCCTCCTGTCTTTCGGAGATGTAAGATTTTCCAAGATTCTCCAAGCGGTCCTTGAAACACGAGCGCTGTAGCCAGAAACCTCAAGAGCGACTTTACTTAAAGGTTTCTGTGACCTTTGATAGTAATCAGTTTCATATACTTGGCGCAGGTCTCACACGAGACATGCCGATTGACCCTTGCCCTGCGTGTCAAGGTGTTGACTTGAATTATGTTGACACATGGTATTCGAATCGAGAGAGGTGAATTCACGCGTACCAGCTGGTTGGTCATGCCTGCCGGTGTAATTTTATTTATCTCTAATTGCAAGCCGAAGCCTGCTCGATGCGCCACACTGGCGCTCTAAAGGATCTGGACCGGTCCTCCATATGCAGGGTGAACAGGGCTCGTTCTCATGATCGGTCATCAAATGTACAGTTGAGTCCATCCTGATCACGAAGAGAACGGCGCCTCAAGGCATCTTAACGTCGCGATCGACCACGTTCGAATGACGGAATCTCTGTCACGACCTAGGCCCCTGAGTAATGCTTGGTCAGATTGTCGCTGATTGGCCTAAACTTGAGTTTAGGTAGAACTGACGTTTTTTTGCTTTGCTGCACCGCGCACATGCGCACCCACATCCAAAAACCGCTCAGTAATAACAATAGGGGAATTTCGTCGAGGCACGCTGAGGAATTGTTCGTATCCGGGTAAATCCCAACGCACGAACATTATACGAAGCTTATTTCATATCGTCAACGATCGGCAGCCCGCGGCGGTCTTGTGATCTCCACCAACGCGTTATCGCTAGTGCATGCCTAACCCTGAACTGTCGAAATTCTTACAAAATTTACTCCATGCCAAGACCTCCTTGTGCAGCAAGCAGATCGGTTATTTCCAGGGGGGGTTGGTTGTTACGGACTGCTCGCAAGTTTTTCCCACCTGAGAAAACACTTGGTTAGAGAAGCGACACTTGGTTAGAGACAACCCATGTAGGTAAGTACGTACTTTTTACAACTTGGATACTTCAAGTCACAAGAATTGGTGCTTTACAAGCCAGTCCTTGACGTCGCCAGCATCTTTGCCAAGCCAGTTAATTGACGCACGCACGCGGTCCTTGGCAATGTTCAATGCCTGATCAATGCCCTTGAGGTCCCGGCCCGAGAAGAATTTCTCAATGTCGGACAACTGCTCCTGCTTTGTGAAGCCGGCCGTAGCACTAGAAATAATGTGAGAAAGCAAGTTCAATCCGGGAGGGAAGGTCTTGATCAAATCGTCGTACTTGGTCTGCAGCCACTTCCATGCGAGCTCTTGGCCCGCTGCGTCATGAGCAACACCGCCAATGGCGCGGTAAGAGTCCTGAGTGCGAACTGTGCCGTCAAGAATAAAGTCGAGAGCCTTTTGCCTGAGCGCCATGTCCTTGGTAGAGCCCAGGGAGCTCAGGGCCTCGTTGCCAGTAGCGCCATAGGCACCGCTAGTGTAGATTTCAAGTAGCTCATTCCACTGTGCGGTAGTACCGTATTCAGCAACAGCGCGGAACACAGTAGGGCGGATGTTGGCGTTGATGTTGGTGACACCCTTGCTGTAAAGAGCCAGGGCGGTGTCAACAAACTCCTTGTTGCCGGTGCCCACTGCAGCAGCGAACAGGTCGGCCTTGAGACTGGCAACTTGAGCGCTGTCAGAAGCCGAGAACTCGTGGCCAACCTGCTTGGCCATGGGCACAATCACCGCCTCACGGTACTTTGTGAAAGCATCGCGGACTTCGGCAGACTCGAACTTCCAGGCCTGGCGGATGCGGGCAATGTTGGAGAGAATGGAGGTCCAAACAGTAGATTCCTGCTCGTTCTTCCACGTCCAGATCAAAGTCAGCAGCTGCGAGGTAGGGACGTATGCACCGGCCAGAGCACCCAGATCGGTCACCAGACCAACCCGGTCTTCGACCGACAAACGAGAGTGCGGCTTGGCTCCCTCCTCAGCCAACTTGAGCAGACGATCAGTTGGGTAGTGGACGCGGTAGATACTGCTCTGATCGGCATTGAGTTTGTAAAAATCACCGTCAATAGTAATCTTACCAGTGCGCTCAGAGAGAACCTTGGTGTGGTCGACCTTGCCGTTGGCGCTGCGTACACCGAGAACAACGGGGTAAACAGTCTCGTTCTCCTCAGGCTTGACATCCGCGGTACGCAAGTAACGGTTCTGAGTCAAAGTGAGCTCGTTGCCGCTCTCTTCGACAGTAACAAGGGGGTAGCCCACCTTACGGGTCCAGATGTCCATCTGGCCCTTGACATCCTTACCAGAAACCTCAGCAAGAGCATTCCAGAGATCATCAGTGGTAGTGTTACCGTACTGGTGGCGTTTCAGATACAAGGCAATGCCCTTGATGAAGATGTCTTCGCCCAAGAATTGCGAGATCATCTTGATGACGCAAGAGCCCTTGAGATAAGAAATGGCATCGAAAATCTGCGCAATCTCATCAGCACGCTTGACGGGAACCTGAATAGGGTGCGAAGAGCGCAGACCGTCGAGATCAAGACAGCCCTGCAGCTGCTTCGAGACATAGGACTCCCAAACCTTCCACTCGGGGAAGAAGTGGTTGCACGAGTACCAGGACATCCAGGTAGCAAAGCCCTCATTGAGCCACAGGCCGTCCCACCACTCCATGGTGACGAGGTTACCGAACCACTGGTGAGCAAGCTCGTGCTGGACGACTTCAGCAACGCGGATCTTGGTGCTCAGAGAATCGACACCCTCCTCAAAGAAGACGTCGACATTGCGGTAGGTAATGAGGCCCCAATTCTCCATGGCGCCGGCGGAAAAGTCGTGAATACCCACCATATCGCACTTGGGCATGGGGTACTCGATACCGAAAGTCTCCTCGAAGAACTTGAGGGTCTTGGCAGCAAGATCGGCGCTGAACTGGCCCTTCTTCTCAAGACCGGGAGTGCCGTACACGCGAACAGGGACACGGAAATCGTTGCTTTCGACGTAGTTGAGCTCGCCCACAATGAAGGCAACCAGGTAGGTGGACATCTTGGGCGTGGTGTTGAACTGGGTCAGCACCTTGCCAGAGGGTAGCTCAGAGGTCTTCTTGACGTCAGAGTTGGACAGAACAGTGTACTTCTTGTCAGCGACCATCTCGATATCGAAAGTTGCCTTGAGAGCAGGTTCGTCGAAGCAGGGGAAAGCGCGGCGGCAGTCAGTGGCCTCCATCTGGGTAGTGGCGACAACTTGCTGCTTGCCGTTCTCATCCTTGTGCACAGAGCGGTAGAAGCCTGCGAGCTGGTCGTTCAGGGTGCCGTCGAAGGCAACCTTGAGCTTGGCCTGCGAGCCGGCAACCAGCTGAGACGGGAACGTCCAAGTCATGGACTGGGCGTCGCCATCATGCTTGGACTCAGAGGCCTTCTCGCCGTTGATCTCAGCAGAGTGGATCGTCAGATCAAGGATGTTGACGGCGACCTGGTTGGTAGCGGTCGCCACGTCGAGCGAAATTTCCACCTCTCCAGAGAAAGTGAACTTCTCCAAATCCGGCTCCAGCCGGACACGGTAGTGAGTCGGTTTGACGTCGCTAGGAAGAACCACGCGATTGGGAACGTTGGCAGACCGGGACGAACACATGCGAGAAATGAAAGAAGGTGCGATGTGCCGTGCCCGAGTTAAATGACGAAGCATAGAGACTGCATGTTGACGGGCCCTGCATTCAACGCCGTGTGGGGACGCTTTAGAGACGGCGAATCTGCATCATTGTGGGTGGTGTTGGTCTTGATTTTGTTGATCCTCTCAACGCGTTAGATACACGCTATATACTAGCTAGCTTTATGGCCATTGCCTTGTTTGCAACCATCCCTAGTCCTGGTCCAGGTGGCATTACATGACGTCAGGGCGGCAGCAAATTCTGGATCAAACACTTTGATCTGGTTGAAGCGTGCAAATCGTGGGCCCTCCAAGTAAGTTCAGTACCATCAGGTAGTCCACGTAGAGCAGGAGCGAACTTTTAGGGGTAGTCGATTTTTTATTGTTTCTTTTTAGGGGGCCTTTTTTTTTCTAACAAAGGTATATCACGTGACTATTACTTGAAGAACTTGGCGAGAGCGACTTCACCATCGTCGCTGCGGGCCATAACCTTTGCCACTGCTAGCTCAAAGTCCTCTTGGGTGACGTGGATGCGGTGCTCGCGAAGAGCGTACATGCCCGCCTCCGTGCAGACGCCTTTGACTTCTGCACCAGAGAAGCCTGTCATTTTCTCGGCAATCTTGTGCAAATCAATCCCTCGAGTCAAATTCATTGATCTCGAGTGGATGCGCAGAATGTCAGCACGTGCCTCAACTGTGGGCGGCGGGAACTCGATCTTGCGGTCAATTCGTCCGGGTCGCAGCAGGGCGGGATCGAGAATATCCAGGCGGTTAGTAGCCATGATGATCTTGATATCCTTTGATGACTCGAACCCATCAAGCTGGTTTAGAAGCTCCAGCATTGTCCGCTGGACCTCTGAGTCGCCAGAACCCGATCCGCCTTCGCCCCGCGAAGAACCAATCGAGTCAATTTCGTCCATGAAAATAATCGACGGCGCGTGCTCACGAGCCATCACAAAGAGCTCGCGTACCATCCTAGAACCCTCGCCAATGTATTTCTGCACAAGCTCAGAGCCAGACACTCGAATGAACTTGCACTCGGTGTGGTGGGCAACCGCCCGAGCCAGCAGGGTCTTGCCGGTTCCCGGGGGACCATACAAGATAACACCCTTGGGTTGGGCAATGCCCAAAGACTCGAAAAGCTCTGGGTGCTTGACTGGCAACTCAATGACCTCTTTGATTTCCTTGATTTGCTTGTCCAAGCCACCCACCATATCGAACGTGGAGTCCGGAACTTTCTCGACCATCATGAGCGAAACCAGCGGGTCTACCTTGTTTGGCAGAATCTGGTGCAGCTGATAGCTGTCGCTACGCAAACAAACACGCATGCTGGGTTGGATCTGCTTGACATCGATATCGCTTGCCACATCTACCACATACTTGCCCTCGGGGTGGACTTTTACCAGGACCTTGTCTTTGCTCATGACCTTGACGACCTCACCCACGTACGAGCCAGGCTCCTGCAAAAGCTGTAGCTCTTCCTTGAGCAATCGAACCTTGGCATTCAAGGCATTGCGCTGGGCCTCGAGCCGGCGGAGGTCCTGCTGTTTCTCATTAATCCGCAGCTCCATCTCCTGGATGGTTTGCTGGTAAAAAGGGGTAATTCCTGCATCGCTACCTTTCTGCGACACGCTTTTGTCATTAAAAATAGCGGTTTCCCTTTGCACAAACTCTGTTGCTGGTGCTTTATCTACCGCCACAGACATTATGTCCACTGTGACCGTCGCTTCTGAGTAATCAGCCTTTTATCGCCCTGGTCAAATGGTGAGGCACCTGAAATACTGCTCCTGCGATTGCGGCACTAATCATACTCTGATTCCATTGGTTTTAGATGGCCTAAAACTACCATGTACAAACTGCACCCGAGAACTTTGTAGCACCAATGAAGCCTGTTTCGGTACAGAGGTAGACCTCATCAAAACTGTCTGCTTTCAACGTGAGAGCTCCAAAGAATCTTTTTTCGTTATAGCTTTCATTGTGGCCACACTCATATTGGTAGGCTGGGCAATTCGCCGCCGCTTGAATTAACACCAGTGGCGGTGTTTTGTGGTAGCTTCTTTCCCACCACAAACGCGAGTTCTGATTTGAGGTGTTTACTTGAATTCCAAGTTTTTTCTCGATGAGCACTTCAATTCTCAAGCGAATGCAAGAAACGAATCGTACGCAGCAGTTTCTGCTGCAATTTCGCTCGGTGTTGAATCGCTTTTTGGAAATCGCCAGTATTTTAGCCGTCCAGCTCCTGTTCCTCGCCCGCAACCTGGTCACACTGACTGCAAACGCAGCCGTTTGGTGCTGTATAAAGCCGTTGGATTTGATGTTATTCGCTATTTATTGGGTCGGTGAGCGGCTGGGCATCGTTTCTCCTCAGACAAAAGAGGACTTCAACAATTTACGGAAAAGTTTGTGGAATGGTACGTCAGTTGGTGGGAACGGCCGCCTTTCGACTTTGCTAGTGCCCCATATCGACATCGACGAGCAGTCTGACTCTTCGTGTGGGTTCGGTGAGGACGAGCAGGGGCCCCTTATCGCCTCAGTCAACGCCGTTTGTGACTCGATAGACGAGATCGTCTCCGCGGCCCGTAAATTTGTTGACCCCATTGATGCTGAGCAGGACTGTGATAGGCTTGAAATTTTACCAAGAGCTTCGCTGAAAGCCGCCTCGCGGGCGAGTCGGCGTTGGAGAATAAAACGCCGCAAAGAAGCCACTCTGAATGGACTTAAACCTTTACGCTTGACACCTCAATCGAGAGGACAGAGTTCAAGACCACGGCGGCGTGGCCTCCGCATCAAGTTTGATTGGCATCGCCCCAAGTCAAGGGCCGCTGTAGATGACTCTGATTGAAAATACAAAATATTATTTTATGTCTAACCGGTATGGAAGGTATGTGCTTAAAAATAAACTGAGACTGGAGCGTCTCTTTTGGGGGAGGGGGGGGAAGGTGACGGCGAATTCTTTAATCGTCGCCGAGTGCAGAGAAGCGGTTAATCTTAGGCTCAGCCTTGATGGGTTCTGCGGGCACTGCTGATTGGCGACGGCCAGACATGCTCTGCTCGCGATCAATAGAGTCTTTAGTTTGCTGAGCAAGCCGGGCTTGGCGCTGTTCACGGTCGCGCTCGCGGCGTTCGTCACGCTCACGGCGATCTTCGCGCGGGTCATGATTGCCGCGGTCCCGGCCAAGGGTGTTCTGACGGTTGCCGCGCTGGCTGCGGGCCTTCTCCTCTTCAGCAGCACGCTGCTCCTTGGCGATGTCTGTGTGGATCTGGGAGATGGTTTTGGGGCCCTTGTCGGCGTCCTTACTCTTCCAGCCCTTCCTGCGAGTATCCTCCACGTCCATGATCATGAAACGCAGACGAGCAGGGAAGCCCTGAGTATTCTTCCATTCGGCAAGCTTCTTCATGGCGTTGTCAATAGCACTACCAGAACCGTCTTTCTCCATACGCTGAGCGACAGTTATAACAAGTTTGCACATAGACTCAACGATATCTTCGTTAGGCTCCTCGTTGACCAGCTTGACGAAGCAGCGAACAATAATACGCGGTGACAAGAATCCGACTTTGTAGAGCTCTCCAATGAATCTAATGATACCCAACCCGTGGCGCTTGGCCTTGACTGCAGTGTAATACTCGTCGCTCATGACGCCAGCCTGCTGGCCATCCTCGCCCACGGGAATTTTCGACGTCCAGCCCTTTTCGAACTCGGTCTGGCATCGCGTCAAAAGATAGCGACGGAACAGCCGGGGGCCGCCAACGGGAACAGCGTTTCCGTTTTCGTCGGTATGCATAGATGCCTTGTCGGTAATATCCTCGGAAATAGTGAAGGACTGTAAGCAGAAGGCGGCATACATAGCCGACCAATGCGGCTCATCAACTGCCTTCGCCAGTGTCAACTCAATAACATGTCTCAGAGTTTCACCATCGTCCTCGTATTTAGACTGCTCAGCAATCTCGTAGACCTGCTTGGAAATACGCTCAAAGTTCTCCAAGGTCATCTTGTTCAACAGAGATTTGACCTTACGGGCAACCTCCTCCTGGCTCATAAGCTGGTTCTCAGATGCAGCATCCTCAGCCTTGGTCTGAGAAAAGCGGGGCTGCCACGCATTCTCACTACGCTTGAGAGGCTCGACAGGCACAGCTGGCTTGTCGTCTTTATGGTCATGACGATTGGAGCCACGGTCCTTGCGACGAGAGCCTTGACGGCCGGATCGAGACCCGAAGTTGGTTGTGGATGAGTTTCTAGACATGCGACCTTCCCGCATAGAGCCGAATCCGGCATGAGATCCCTGGCGAGCGCCACGTTGGGACATAGCACGACCGCCGGGACCGCGGCCTACATCGATCTCAACGCGCTTGCGCAGATCAGTAAACATAACTGGCACTGCGGTCGCAAAATTGCGCAAGAACGCAATATCATAGCGGTACGTTTTGTTTGAAGCAGCGCTGTTGACAATGGGGGCAGGGTAGCTGAATGTAGCAACCTTTTCAACAGGCAACCGCTCGGCAGTTCCCAGCCGCTCAACAAAAGCTTCATCCTCGGCATCGTCTTTAGCTTCTTCCTTGGCTTCCTCTTTGGGTTCTTCTTGAGACTCTTTAGGCTCGGATGCGGAAAGTTTGGGCGAGCTGTGGGGCGAAACATCGTCATCTTTGACCGATGGTTCATCTGTGGGTTCGCACTCTACCTTCTCCTCGAGCGTAGACTCTTGTTCAACCTTGGGCTCAACCTTTGTGTCGGCCTCGATTACAGGCTCGGCCTTGGGTTCGGCCTTGGGCTCAACCTTGGCCTCAACCTTGGCCTCAACCTTGGGCTCAACCTTGGGCTCGGCTTTAGGCTCGACCTTGGCCTCAACCTTGGGCTCAACCTTGGCCTCAACCTTGGCCTCGACCTTGGGCTCGACCTTAGCCTCGACCTTGGGTTCAGCCTTGGGCTCAACCTTAGGCTCAGCCTTGGGCTCAACCTTGGGCTCAACCTTGGACTCAGTCTTGTGCTCAACATTGGCCTCAGTCTTGGGCTCAACATTGGACTCCACCTGAGGCTCTGCCTTGGGTTCAACCTTGGTCTCAACCTTGGGCTCAGCCTTGGTCTCCACCTTAGTCTCAGCCTTGGTCTCCACCTTGGCCTTAGCTTTGGGTTCAGCTTTATCGCCCGCTACCTCGACCTTGGAAGCAGGCTCTGAGACAGAGTTGGGTTCGCCCTTTGACTTGGCAGCGATCTCGGCCTTGAGCTTTTGAGCAATCAGCTCTTGTAGTGTTTTGGCGGCTCCACTAACTGGCTCAGCCTTTTTCGGTTGCACCGTCGGAGAAGCTGTAACAGGCCCGGGAGAAGGCACCTGTGCCTTGGAAACAGCTGGAGACCCGTATGCGGGCTCGAAGGTTTGCGCGTGCCCCACTCTAGGCGAGTGAGTGTGTGCAATAGCGGTCAATGAAATCTCTTCGCCCTGGGCATTTGTGAGACGTACAGGAGCACGAGCTATAGGAGCATGCTGGGGGACTAAAGCAGGACGGTTGAACTGCATGTGAGGAGAGAGGTGAGCTGCTTGTGGAGACATAACGGGGGCCATGGGAACGACACCAGGAGACGGCGGGACACCGGACCCCATGGGCATCATTTGATAGGGCATAAGGTTAGGTGCGAGAGGGACATACTGTCCGGGGTATGCAGAGAATGGAGGCATGCCGCCCGAAGGGTCAAAGTAGCCACTGCCTGTATTGCGATGGCCGCGCTGAAATGGGGCTTGACCGTCGTTTGAAGCCATGCGATGGTGGCCAGTATGACCGCCATTGTTGTGATTATTGTGACCGCTGTGGCTGTTGTGGTGTCCGTTTTGGCCGCCTCTGGACCGGTTGTTTCCATACTGGCCCGAGCCACGGCCGCGACGAGAATAAGTGTGTCCCTGGTTACCACCCTGGCCACCTTGTGGGCCCTGGGGAATTTGTTGCTGGCCCTGGTTGTTGCGGCCGCCATTATGCGGCGGCTGGCCCGAGCTATTGCCACCAGACGATGCGGTCTGCCCAGAGGGCTGGGGCCGCTGTGAGGACTGGGTGGTAGCAGAGGGTTGTTGAGGTGTGCTCATTTTCTTATGAGATCCTAGGTCCGGATATGAATTACCGTGAAGAAATTATACGAGTCCAAAGAGTTGGGTTCTTTAGCACTCGGTTTCTTCACAATTAGACACACGCGTAAAACGATGTGCTTTTGCTAAATGAAAAAATCTTACGTTGGCTGGTTAGGGCTGTTTGGTCCCAGCGGCTGCTTAGTTTCTTTCGTTAACAGTGAAACAAGAGATAAATAGCCTCTGGGCCGTGTATTGCGGGGCTAAGTCGTGTAATTAGTGATTGAGTTTAGTGCTGATAGTCTGGTAGTGGTTAGGGGGGCGTCCTGATACTGTCTGGCTCGTCCGTTGTGGTTGCTGATATTTGAATGGCGGTCAGCGTGCAACGAGAGGGTAACCCTTGGACTGATAGGTCTGTTGAATTATTTCGTAAGTATACTCGCTGCTAGAACTGTGTCTTTCCGATGTCGAGGTTTTCTGTTTCGTCTTAGTTAGGCTATGTTACGCAGATCGCTCTCGACTCACTGCGTGAAATTTAGGGGATAGGTAATGAGATCTACGGTGGTTGATTAAGGCGCACAACAGAGATGGTCTAGGCAATCTTGAGACGGAGCACACTAAGCAACCAAATCAATGCCCTTAGCGTGCAATTGGCATGCATTGGGTTGAATAACGAACCTACATGAATACGAAAGTATACCACGAGGGTACCCAATCGAGTCGGCTAGATCAAAGTTTACCGGGGTAGCGGCCCAGCGTTTGAAAACCAAATATAATGGCCGCCGATCAGGTCGTAGCTCCGTTTAATTAGTCAACCACGGCACATACACCAGAACAAGCAATTGGCTAAGCGGTTGATCCAGGCATTGAACAAGAGAAATGGACAGCTATGTGGAAAAAAACCCAAAAAAAGATGGCTAGCCGGACTCGAGAATCGCACCGAAATTTTTGATATTTCTACATACACTGCATGATCAGCCCAATTCCCGAGTCACCGCAGAAATCGATACAGAGTTTACACGCCCGAAACAGTTGAGGGTAGTTGCATGGACAGCCTGCACCTCACATAAGCTACCCTACAGTGAGAGATCGATGCGCCATCATACCTCGCTAACCCAGGACATCTAGTGAAACAGCAGGGAGCCGAAAAAGCGAATTCTCGGAAATTTACGAATCTGTACAAAAATACAAGCTACATAAACAAACTGGCAAGCCACAGAGGATCTATCGCTATCAGAACCTTCATCGCCACGCCATAGGACGGTCCTATGCATCGCTAAGTTGCTATGAGGTATGCATAAGCTGGTGGTGTGTAGGGTACGGCCTTGAAATTGGGAAATCGTTAAGCCCCCAGGAAAATGAAACAACATAGAGAAGCTGAGCCTGGACGTTGAGTGGAATGCGAAAAAGTTGCATCCAAGTTAATATTTGCAAATAGTACCATCCCATAGCAGCCCGAACTTTGCCCCTAACCATTCAACGTTGCGCTTGTTGGGAAACCCATTCTCCGTTCGCAACCCCCTCCTTCGTTGTCAAGTCAGCGCCACATCCCAAACCCAGGACTGCTGTAAATGCACGTGGGCAAGATGCATCTAGATAGATATGAGGCAGTGAGGTCCCAGCCGTCACTTAGAAAACAAAGCTTGAACGTCACGAATAGACTGCTGTTCAGCAATCCTCCTGATTTTACCACACCCGCCAGGTAGGAGTTAATTTCACTCACCAACGTCAGCGCAATGCCCGTTTCTAAGAGCGCCCGTCCAGTGGACGTGCCCGGATCTGTTCCTACCCAGTACAAACGAGCGCCACCACTGGGATTCCTGCCCAACTCGCCTCCAAACGACGCTAATGATGCCCAAGGTTTGAGCTTCCGCAGCAAGCAACCTTACCCGGACTACCAGAACTTCCCCCTTGGCAATAGGTCCCCCCCACTTTCCCATCCTTCATCCAACGGGGGTTTCGCCCCGAACAACGCGCGTTTAGGGGCCGGAGAGCCCGCAAACGGGATTATCCAGGGAGATGCTTTCGCTCTTGACGACGACGACGACGAGCAAATACAATTTCTAGGGATCCGCCCTGCCCAGGGAACAGACAAGCGGCGCCGGACGCAGCGCCAGAACAATGGCCCGTTCAACACTAAAAGCCACGAGGACGATTTGAATAATGGTATCATCCCGGGTCTCACAGATGCACTCGTGTTTCCATCACCGCCATTGATACCCGAAAAACTCCAAAAGCCGTCCGATATTTTCCTCCGCCAGGTCCACGATATTACACCGCCGCAAGAGCCTTTTGACGACGACAGCGGCCATTATTTGGTTAACGTGGGCGAGCAGTTTGCCAACAGGTACGTCATTACCCGGCTACTGGGCCAGGGAACGTTTGGACGAGTAGCCGAAGCCTACGACAAAGTGACGTTCCGCCGTTATGCCATTAAAATTATTCGCGCCATCCCTAGATACCGTGACGCATCAAAGGTTGAACTTCGAGTGCTACACATGCTCTCCCGTTATGATGGTAACAACATCAACCGCTGCATACAACTCAGAGAATGCTTTGACTTCAGGAACCACGTATGCCTTGTGACGGATCTTTTGGACATTTCGGTTTATGACTTTTTGCGTGAAAACCGGTTCAATCCTTTTCCTGAGCAACATGTACTCGCGTTAGCTCGTCAGCTCATCAAATCTGTCGCTTATATTCACCGCCTGGGTCTTGTCCACACAGATCTCAAGCCAGAAAACATATTGCTCCATGACTCGAGCTATGACACTTGCACGTACCGTCGAAGCCCGAGAGGTTCAACCCGTCAAAGAAGAGTGCTGCGCAACATCAGCACTACTCTTATTGATTTTGGATCGGCCATTTTCGATGATGAGTTTCACCCTACCGTCGTTTCCACGAGACACTACAGGGCACCAGAAATCATCTTGGGCACTGGCTGGTCCTTCCCTTGTGATATGTGGTCTGTTGGGTGTGTTTTGGTCGAATTATGCACAGGTGCCGTACTTTTCCAGACAAGGGATAACTTTGAGCACCTTCACCTCATTGAAAAGGCGCTTGGGCGAAGCTTTCCTCCATCTGTGATAAGAAAAGCAGCCACAACAGATCAGGGGGAGCTCTTTGTAGACTCGGCCAAGGGCAAATTATATCCCTTATCGGACTCGAAGCAGATTAAAGCGGTTCACGACCAACTGACCATCCGTGAGCTCCTGCGCAAGCATATCCCGATGGACAGCAACACTCTTTTCTGGAACAGGCTTGTTGATCTCGTCGACCGCATGTTAGCTATCGACCCTAATGAACGAATCACTGCAGAAGAGGCAATTCAACATCCTTGGTTCTGCTAATTCACACAACTCTTTCTTATTTAATATTTTATTCTTCTGCTGATGACTTTTTTTATTCTTATTCTTATTCTTTTTTTTTTATTCACTTTATTGTTTTGTGAGATTTCTTCGCATTGACATTATGTAGTTTTTTTTTCTAGCATAAATATACATACGATACAAAATAGAGATGCCGCTGGTCACAATACACACATCACTGCTGCGACCAATGCTAGCAAGGAAGCACCAGGTATTATAGCGTCATTCTTATGAGTGCTTCTAGATGCTGTACCGCCAGCGGTTAAAAGTGTCCCAGTGGGAAGAGCTGAACCCATGGTGGTGGGTGTCAAGGTGCCGCCTTGAGCTGTTGTTTCAACAGAACTCGACTGGCTAGTTTCTGAGCTTGCTGAACTATCAAGAGTAGTTTGACTACTAGTTGCCTGGGTCAGATCCAGTTCAAATGTAGTAACGTTTTGGGAAGAAGTGGCAGAGTACAACTCTGCGGAGCTGCCAGGTATTCCCGTCACAATTTCCTCAATATTTGAATCCGTTGCGTTGAAAATGGCCTGACCAAGACCCGCCTGAAAAGACTCGTAGTCAAATGCCGCATACAGTCCCTGCAAAAAGTTATCACCAAGGATCCACGGGGGCTCGTCAGCGATCACTTGGAGTTGGCACAGAATTTTTCCGTGCGAGTCAGTGACAATGTTGTTATTATCATCAATAAGAGGGGCGTAAACCTGATCCAGCGGGAACTTGATTGGCGTGCCGCTAAAATTGAAGATGAAACCATCCAGAGGGATCTCAGAGCATAGGGCCGTGTAAGTGCCTAGGGTCTCGTTGTACTTGCCATCAGTGGCCTTGGCGATAGAATCAACCAGGGAACTCGGGAGATATACGAGGGAGGTTCCTGAGTCTAAGAGAACAGGGACGGACATCTCGGCGACTCTACCGGCTTCACTGCCTTTGTAGGCGGAAACGCCGTGAAGCATAATGAATGGATGTCGTGGAAAAGTGAAGTTATCTGAACCGCTGATAAGGGGTACGATGGAAAGGTCCCCAGTGTACTTGTCGTGGTCAACACCACCCATGAGAAGACTGCCTTGGCCAGCATATGGATCGTTTAGCCAAATAGAGTAGGCAATGCGCTGGATCTGACCTTGAGCCTTGAGCTGGGCGGGAATGTTGGCGTAGGTAGGACTAGGAGTGCCTCCCTGGGGGAGATATGTGGCATACACCTCGCCGTAGACAGGGCCAATTCCAAAGACGGCCTCAGTCGAGTTCGACTCCAGAGCCAGAGCAAACATAGCATTGGTGGCAGTCAGATTGCCCAGTCTGATCGTATCGTGAGCGTAGAAGCCATCTGCAAACGTAGTATCACCATAGACGATAGTAAAGTGAGCAGTCCTGTTCATCTCGAAGGTAGAAGAAGCATTGTAGTTGTACACAAAGTTCGAACTGCAGTTGGGCGCGTTGGGGTCGCTGGTGGAGCAGTAGGGATTGGACGACGACATGACCCAGAGATCAGAAGACCCCGTATCCAGTGTAAACGCTATGTCTTGAGGAGGAGTGCCAATGGACAGAACAACTTCGTAAAAAGACTGCATGTTCAGCAGCCCTAGCGAGGTTGCTCGTTTGGCGATGTTGCTATGGAACTCGGGTAGCGCGGCATCTGTCCGCCGCTGAACTGCAACATTTACACTTGCCAGAGCCACAAAAGCTGCTGACAGCAGTACCAACCATTTCCCTCCAGCAAGCATGGATCAAGTCAAAGACAATAGCTACCCGCTTAATGATTACAGCACGGCTGCATAACGGGTGCCTCCCTCGATGCAGCAACCGACGGGGGTGTGGACGGGGCAACCAAGGCTAAAAACTGAGGCAAAAACTTAAATTGCAGATGAACCCGAGCTATACCAAGTCGTGCGACACTCCCATACAGCTCCCTCGTGGCAAGCGACCGGCTGCTAATTTTCGGCCCGCCCGCCTCGAGGTCAAATAGTCCGCCTCGGCTATCTGACAAAACCCTCCCCACACATGACCGGTGAAAAATCCAAGGACCAGAAGAAGAACCCCATTAGTATATACCAGCGCCTGCACAGGGCAAAGATATGCCTGAAGCATTTCTCTGCCAACCAGGGCCGCATTGGGGACCTGATGCTTTCTAGCACCGGCTACCCTGCCACTTTACTGAGCGCACTGCTTGCGACGAGGGCGCCTGGTCTGTCTGGTAATCTCAAAAGTTTGTCGGCGGCAATTTCAGACTATCGGATGTTCTGGCGTGTATTTCACACCCCGGCTACAATCGAATGGGCTCTCGATTTGCTACTGGACAACAAACAGTCCGACGGGTTGCTGCGCTGGAGCGACTACATCCAGGCAGTGTCAGGCGTCGGCTACCAGGTGTTGGAGGACGTTGCCTATTTGGCAATGAAGGGCGTGCTGCCCATTTCCAGCGCTCGCCAAGCCGACATCTGGGTAGTGTCTTGCTTGTTCTGGCTGGTGCATGTCGCCCTAGAGCTGCTGAAGGCAGCGTACTTCCGGATTAGCAAAAAACCCGTCAATTCGCTCAACCTACTTGTTAACCTGGCATGGGCACCTCTCACCGTGCACTGGTCCACATATACAGGACTGTTTGAGCCTCAATGGGTTGGTTTGTTGGGATCCATTGCCTGTGTTCCTCGACTTATCGCAGCGTTGCGTTAGGCTATAAAAAGACGATTTCGAGCAGTATAATTTATAAAGATACAAAATTGTCTTGTTTGATGTAAAATGCAAATAACTTATGACCTATCTGGTCGCGACCCTGAACGGCTGTTCAGGTTGCTGTCATTACGCTGAGGCCGTCGTTCGGGGCTCAGCTTGCGAATCGACTCTACCATGTTGCTGAAGCTTTGTTTGGGTTTGAGCCGTGGCGTCTGTTGGCGCCCTCGGTCCTGAGCTGGTCTCGGGCTTTCGGCCTCGTCATAGAAATCCTCCGGCCCGATCGTGGCCGTCTTGACGTCTTCCACAAACGACCAGAACTGATGGTTGATTTCATCGACTACCCTTTTACCCATGACCAGCATTTCGTTCTCGCGTCTGGGCACAGCAGAGCCTCTACGTTGGGGAGACGGGGACCTACTCAATTTCCGCGCCACGGCCGCATCTGAGAGCTCAGCGATCGACTGTTGACGTAGATTGGGAGAAGTTGTGTTTAGGTGCTCCATCAACGAGTTACCGCTGGCCTTGAACCTCTTGAGGTCGGACTCAGCAGTTCTAACCTCCCGCTCAGCCTCCTGTATAGCAAGCCTGAGCTCTGACACGCGTTGCTTGAGACTACTGACTCGTGATTCTTTTGACGCAAGCTCACTCAAGTATTTGCTGAGCATACTGTCCTGCTCTCGGGCCGCGGCTATAGCAGAGCCCGCAGAGCTCGTGGAGCTTGCAGGAGCAGCACTTTCACTGGCAGATGTGTCTCCACTACCTCCAGACGCAGTCCTTTCTTTAGGAGGCGAGAGAACGGGAGAGTAGAGGCCGATGTGCGGGGCATTGGTTCGCGACGGCGTAGAGTCTGGCTTGGGAGAACTCACGGGCACTATACCAATATTAAGAAGCCGTCGTTTCGGAATTGGCGAGTTCGAAGACTGCCCTACAGGCGAGCCTGGCTTGGAATGAAGACCAGCTGATTTCGCGCGATCAAGAGGCGTCTCAGAGAGAGCCGGCGATTTGCTCTCGTTATCTAGAGAAAGATCGACAAGTGAAGTACTCAGAGACTCCGTGCTGGGCACAGAAAGTAGCTCCTCTGGTACTTTAGAGATATCTGTCGCCATTGGAGACAAGTAAGACCGTGCTCAAACACAACTTCCAGATCCTCTGTTGTCGAATGGTTCTAAAACACCTGACATAAGCAACGCGGGCGGTTGTTGTATTTGGCCACAGATCCACCACAAGGGAACAAAGCCAACAGGGTCAAAACTCGAAGTTTTGCAATTGGGAGCACAACTAAACACCCCCCCTCAAAAATAGCGTCAAATCACAGAGCGCTTCTTTTTCCTTTACAAGCGCTCTTGGGCGACTTGGTAGCTCCCATTAATAATTATACCTCCGTGCACTGCGTGATGGGTGCGACGGTCGCGAGCTCAAAAAGTAAGCGCTCGCTCGCTAGTAAAGGGATGAGCGTTCTCATATTTGGTGGATTGGTATTTGGAACTGCTATTTGGTTATTATTTATTGCCGCGGGCGTCTACGCAACCGTGTACCATTTCTACATTCCTCAGTCGGAGGTTCGTTCCGCAGTGTACTTTCACCATGACGTGCGGCACAAGAATTATTCGCTTTGCGTTATTGATTTGGTGCATCTTCCATTCAGCCATGTCGACTACTCACTAAACTTGGCTTTGGAAATGCAGAGATCAGATCGTAACAAACAAATTGGAAACTTCGGAATCACGGTAACTTTAGCTGATGAGAAGACAGTTGACTCTGCCATTGATGGTGCGTCCAGCATCGCGATTGAAACGAGGATGAAAGTACGATCGGGTAGCACTACTATGCTCACGGGAATCCTTCCTTACAGGAGCCCTCTGCTTGAGTCGCTCAACACCTTGACATTCGCGCCGCTGTATGTTTTTGGACTTATAAAACAAACATCGACTATGGATTTGAGACTGTTCGATCAAATTCGCTCGTTGAAACGCAACTACAAATACGCTGTTGTGCACATCAAAGGCCGGATCGATCTGGAAAACGCGAGTCTTATTTGGAAACCTCAACTTAGAGGTGTTCGTTATTTGATGTCACAGTATCAGCTGCTGTCATTTTTCTTTGGCACTTTGTTTGTGTGGTTTTGGGAGCTGTCGGCCACGTTGGGAACAATTCTCATCATTCGCAGTCGCAATGCCCAGGCAAATGAGCGGAGCGACAAATTGACGTCACACGAGATACAGATCCCGCGAAGAAGTGTATCAAGGCGCCACTACAAAAGTCTGAACCCACCGTCTGAATATTTTTTCGAGTATTCGGATCACTATAAAGCGGATACGGGTAGCCCCCTGGAGCCACTCACCACCGGCCCCGTAGATGCGAATATAAATCGTGAGCACACCAGAGAGACCACGCAGGCGCAAGAATTCGAAGAATCTCATAGTCAGGAGGACACACCAAACGTATCCTACGCATCTGACACGGTCGAAGCTGAAACACCAGCGACGACGATCGATGATTTCGAAAGTTTGATCAATCAATCTACGATGCAAGACACCTCCAGAGCCGGTTCGTCGAGTTTTTCGGCTCTCAAGCCAGGCCAACCAAGAAATAGAAAAGGTTGAACATGTGATATTATTTTTCAAAAAGATGTCGACTGCTAATGTGTCCAAGTAGCTATGTATGTTGCGTCCCAGCCCAATCATAAAAAAAAGCGGATTTTAATGACATCCCTGGACGTTGACTTGTGGTTATTCATAATTCGTTTACGTACCAGTGCAATGCATATAAAGTGCTTGTAATTTTAGGCTTCATATCAAAGATGGCTCCCGACTACTAAGTACATAATAGTGACTCAGCATCGTTTTCAATTGGGAGCCCTGAATAGTCGCGATCCTACGGCTAAACTCTGCCCCGAAGCCAACCTCAATGAGAGCCCCAACGTTTGCCGCCTGACGCCTAGCCTGACGCCTAGCACATAACACCTGGCGCCTAACGCCTGGCGCCTAACGCATAGCGCCTAACGCATAGCGCCTAACGCATAGCGCATAACGCCTGCCACCTAACGCCTGGCGCCTAACGCTTTTCTAATTATGGTTGAACCCCGCAGCAGGTGTTTTAATTTGGGCTTTCCAGACTCAGAAAACACAAATAAGATGAAGAACACCCATAAAACTCCTATGCATAAGAACTCGGGCGCCAAAACTTCATCGAACAGACAATAGAGCACTCTTTACGCCTCATTCGAAATATGCAGTAGCCTTAGCGATCCGTTGATGCATAGAAAAAAGTGGGGCCCTCAGAGTCGCTTACTTAAAATGCGTAGCGGGGATGTTCGGGCGGTACGATAGGGAACTACGGCAGATTTAAGAGACGTGGCATCGTGGTATTCCCAAGAGTTGTTTGCATCTGCGAATAGGCTATATGAATTCTCATAAACCTGACCTGTGAAAGTGACAATCAATTTTCAATAGCTTTTTGGATTTACGACGCGCAGGTCACATTCTTGGCTCACCTCGCGCGTGCTATATGCAGCGATCTGCATCATGTCAGCCTATTAACAAAGGAGCAGATCCATCCTACATCCAAACTGGGTTGCAACTACAGATGCAGCTCGCATTGCAGAGATGATGCAGCTCACCTTGCAGGTATGTATGTCAGCCAAGAAATCAGACCCATAGAGCTTCAACCATGAATCGTCGTGGACACGCGGTAAGTATTGCCTTTAAAGATAGAAAAAGCGCCGAGAATTTGATTGCAGTCAACACTGTTCTTCACTGTCTTTTTTGGGGGTTTTCAATACTGGATCGGGGTTTTCAAGTTGCGTTGAACTCACAACCGACTGCATCAGACAGTATAGAACGCTAAATCATCGATAGTGCGAGCTACTAAAATAGTAAATGATGTAAAGCGAAAGAATTTTATGAGACTTGAGCCAGTGTAAACCGAAGGCTCAGATATACTGGCAGACTACACCAAACCTAAAAAAATTCGCAACTACCAGTCCACAGAATCGATTGTCTGCCTCTGATTAGCTCTCATTCTTAGCAAACATCGGCAACTACTATCTCTAGGCAAATATGGCATACAGTTGTGCACCGTTGGAATGCACAGCATAGACCCCCATGCATCCAACCTCAAATGTCACTCAGTAAACATGACTCCACCATTGAGCTCAGACTTACAAGAATGATCCGATTTTCTCTTTTGAGATCAGTTTTGCATAGTTTTCCGTTCTAGTGCCATCTGGTTATTGGTTCCGCCTCACTGCATGCAGCTCTCACTGCATATAACTGCAAGTATGCAGATGATCGGACGCAGGCGGACTAGGTATCTTGCTCAAATCTAGAACAGAATTAACGGAGCAAAACCTTCTGAAGCTAAACGGACATAATTCAACTGATATCACCGTTCAGCAATGTTTGAGCCACACAGAAAATTTAAAATAGTACAGCTAGGAGTATTTAAGATCAATTTGCTAAAGTACTACCATGCGTATTTGCAACAAAGGAGTAAATTATCATTACCCTATCTCGTATTCCTCTTCGAACAAATGATATTTGTGCTGCGGATCATTTTACGTTACTCATTAGCTTCATATTCCGTCTCCGAATGTATTGTATAGCTTGCAAATGCAAATGCTACAACCATGCATTGCGTGCACCACGTTGACATGCATACCAATGCAAGAAGAGTGCGGGAACTGCATCGAAATGAACTTCCCCGCTGCGTTAACCTATAAATATTTCTTTCTACGGTCAAGTGCCCCATTATCCCGCCGATGAAAGTTAACGACGGCCGGGTGGGTGTGCTTATTGCCGCATCTCTCTCTTGCGTCGCGGCCGCTCAAAGCGTCACTTCACCACCTGGAATTGTCAATGATCCTATCCTTAGCTCCATCTCTGCTGTCATCCCTCCTTTGACCACTCTAAACTCACCGCCCTTGATACCCGACAAACTCCAAAAGCCGTCCGATATTTTCCTCCGCCAGGTCCACGCTGCTGCAAATACCCCCGGTGCTTCTGTCTGCACTACCCTCATCACTACCACTGGCCTTATCCCCAGCGCTACCGCGTGTGCTTGCGGTGAATCTCCCAGCTCTGGCTTGCCCTCCGTTATTACTTCCGTTCTACAGACTGTTGAAAAACTACTGAATGCTCTCGGTAACGCCGCCGGTAATATTGGCGCGCTTAGCCCTCTGCTTGCTGCAGTTACCGGTGCCATCGACGCTCTGCTTGCTGCCCTTGGTGGGGTTACGTGTCTCGCTGGTGATGCGCTGTTGTCGATCTTCAAGATCGTTGATAACTTGGTCACTGTTATTGAGAATGTTGCACAGCAACTTGCCAATAGCAGCGGTGTCTTGGCTCCCGTCCTCAAATTGATTCTTTCGGGTCTTATCGGTAGCCTGAACAGCGTCATTGGTACGCTTGCTTCTATTCTCGCCAAGTCTAGTGGCTGCTACGACTGTGCTGATATCGACAACATCAACAAGCTTATCAACAGTGTCAACCAAATTGGCGCTACGCTTTCTTCGCCTATCACCATTCCGTTGTTGAAACCGTGCACTAGTGGTCCCATCACTTTGACTACGGTTGGACCTTGCCCATCTAACACTGTGAACCCCTCTAGCCCAGCTCAGTCTAGCTCAGCTTCCCCAAGTCAGTCAGGTGCTTCTAGCTCTGGTGCACAATCCGGCTCAGCTACTCCTAGCCAATCTGGTGCTTCTAGCTCCGCTGCACAGTCCGGCTCTGTTGCAGCTACGGGCTCAGGTGCTTCTAGCTCAGGTGCACAGTCCGGCTCCACTATCGCAAGCGGCTCAGGTGCTTCTAGTTCATCTGCAGGTCCTTGTGTAACCTCATCCGCACCTGGCATTGTCAACGATCCTATTCTTAGCTCCATCTCTGCTGTCATCCCTCCTTTGACCACTCTAAACTCCCTTGTCCAACAGTGGCAGTCCAGTGATGGTTTGGGTGGTGCTCTTGCTATTCAGAACAGCTACTACCCGCTGTACAGCTCGGTTATGAGCCTACAGGCTGCCGTTGCTAACCCTCCCCAGATTGCTTCCAACAACGCTATTGTCTACATTAACTCGTTGAATACCCTTGTTGCAGATATTGCAACTCTGATGGATAGCCTCAATGCCAAGGCGAATGCATTTTCTGCAAACAATGTTGGAGGCATTGTTGTTGGAGACATTACTTCGCTTGCGAGCCCAGCATCTAAGATCGAGGCCCAGCTATTTGCCGGGTTCCCCAGTGATATTGCTTGTGCCGATGTTTCTTCGGCAGCTAAGGTTGCTAGCAGTTTCTCAGCGGCATTCGCTTCAGCAGTCAAGACCTTCACGATCGCTCAAGGAATTCCTGCGTTCCCTACAGCGCCTTCAGCCTGCTTGAGCTACTGTTCGGCTGTTTCCAGTGTTCCTGAGGGAGCTTCTAGCCCAGCTCACTCTGGTTCCTCTACCTCGAACCGTTCTGGTGCTTCCAGCTCTGGTGCTCCCTCTGGCTCAGCTACCCCCAGCCGTTCTGGTGCTTCTAGCTCCGGTGCTCAATCTAGCTCAGCAACCCTTAGCGGCTCAGGTGCTTCTGGCTCCAGTGCTCACTCTTCTTCTGGATCGGGTGCTCCTTCTGGATCTCTCTGCACCATTATCATGACCACTACCATCACCAACCCGAGTCTGGTTCCTCGTGCGGCATGTGCTTGTGGTGACTCACCCAGCTCTGGTCTGACCTCAGTTATTACTTCTGTTCTCCAGACTGTTGAGAATCTGCTCAACGGTCTTGCTGACGCCGCCGGCAATATTGCCGCGCTTGGCCCTCTGCTTGCTGCAGTTACCGGCGCTATCGAGGCTTTGCTTGCTGCCCTTGGTGGCATCACCTGTCTCGCTGGCGATGCACTCCTGTCGATCTTTAAGATTGTTGATAACTTGGTCACTGTTATTGAGAATGTTGCCCAGCAACTCGCTAACAGTAGCGGTATCTTGGCTCCCGTCCTCAAATTGATTCTTTCGGGTCTTATCGGTAGCCTGAACAGCGTCATTGGTACGATTGCTTCCATTCTCGCCAAGTCTAGTGGCTGCTACGACTGTGCTGATATCGACAACATCAACAAGCTTATCAACAGTGTCAACCAAATTGGGGCCACGCTTTCCTCGCCTATCACCATCCCGTTGTTGAAGCCGTGCACTAGTGGTCCCATCACTTTGACTACGGTTGGACCTTGCCCATCTAACACTGTGAACCCCTCTAGCCCAGCTCAGTCTAGCTCAGCTTCCCCAAGTCAGTCAGGTGCTTCTAGCTCTGGTGCACAATCCGGCTCAGCTACTCCTAGCCAATCTGGTGCTTCTAGCTCCGCTGCACAGTCCGGCTCTGTTGCAGCTACGGGCTCAGGTGCTTCTAGCTCAGGTGCACAGTCCGGCTCCACTATCGCAAGCGGCTCAGGTGCTTCTAGTTCATCTGCAGGTCCTTGTGTAACCTCATCCGCACCTGGCATTGTCAACGATCCTATTCTTAGCTCCATCTCTGCTGTCATCCCTCCTTTGACCACTCTGAACTCCCTTGTCCAACAGTGGCAGTCCAGTGATGGTTTGGGTGGTGCTCTTGCTATTCAGAACAGCTACTACCCGCTGTACAGCTCGGTTATGAGCCTACAGGCTGCCGTTGCTAATCCTCCCCAGATTGCTTCCAACAACGCTATTGTCTACATCAACTCGTTGAATACCCTTGTTGCAGACATTGCAACTCTGATGGATAGCCTCAATGCCAAGGCGAATGCATTTGTTGCAAACAATGTTGGAGGCATTGTTGTTGGAGACATTACTTCGCTTGCGAGCCCAGCATCTAAGATCGAGGCCCAACTATTTGCCGGGTTCCCAAGCGATATTGCTTGTGCCGATGTTTCTTCGGCAGCTGAGGTTGCTAGCAGTTTCTCAGCGGCATTCGCTTCAGCAGTCAAGACCTTCACGATCGTTCAAGGAATTCCTGCATTCCCTACAGCACCTTCAGCCTGCTTGAGCTACTGTTCGGCTGTTTCCAGTGTTCCTGAGGGAGCTTCTAGTGCACGTTCTGCGGCCCCCAGTGGGTCTGAGGGAGCTTCCAGTTCACCTTCTGCGGCTCCCAGTGGATCTAAGGGAGCTTCTAGTGCACCTTCTGCAGCCTCCAGTGCGCCCACAGCTGTATCCAGTTCACCTTCTGCTGTCTCTAGTGCCCCTGCTGCTTCTGTCTGCACTACCCTCATCACTACCACTGGCCTTATCCCCAGCGCTACCGCGTGTGCTTGCGGTGAATCTCCCAGCTCTGGCTTGCCCTCCGTTATTACTTCCGTTCTACAGACTGTTGAAAAACTACTGAATGCTCTCGGTAACGCCGCCGGTAATATTGGCGCGCTTAGCCCTCTGCTTGCTGCAGTTACCGGTGCCATCGACGCTCTGCTTGCTGCCCTTGGTGGGGTTACGTGTCTCGCTGGTGATGCGCTGTTGTCGATCTTCAAGATCGTTGATAACTTGGTCACTGTTATTGAGAATGTTGCACAGCAACTTGCCAATAGCAGCGGTGTCTTGGCTCCCGTCCTCAAATTGATTCTTTCGGGTCTTATCGGTAGCCTGAACAGCGTCATTGGTACGCTTGCTTCTATTCTCGCCAAGTCTAGTGGCTGCTACGACTGTGCTGATATCGACAACATCAACAAGCTTATCAACAGTGTCAACCAAATTGGCGCTACGCTTTCTTCGCCTATCACCATTCCGTTGTTGAAACCGTGCACTAGTGGTCCCATAACTTTGACTACGGTTGGACCTTGCCCATCTAACACTGTCAACCCCTCTAGCTCTGGTGGGTTCTCCGGTACCGTTGGCCCCATCGCCTCTAGCCCAGCTCAGTCTGGTTCATCCACCTCGAACCGTTCTGGTGCTTCTAGCTCCGCTGCACAGTCCGGCTCTGTTGCAGCTACGGGCTCAGGTGCTTCTAGCACTGGCGCACAGTCCGGCTCCACTATTGCAAGCGGCTCAGGTGCTTCTAGTTCATCTGCGGGTCCTTGTGTAACCTCATCCGCACCTGGCATTGTCAACGATCCTATTCTTAGCTCCATCTCTGCTGTCATCCCTCCTTTGACCACTCTAAACTCCCTTGTCCAACAGTGGCAGTCCAGTGATGGTTTGGGTGGTGCTCTTGCAATTCAGAACAGCTACTACCCGCTGTACAGCTCGGTTATGAGCCTACAGGCTGCCGTTGCTAATCCTCCCCAGATTGCTTCCAACAACGCTATTGTCTACATTAACTCGTTGAATACCCTTGTTGCAGATATTGCAACTCTGATGGATAGCCTCAATGCCAAGGCGAATGCATTTTCTGCAAACAATGTTGGAGGCATTGTTGTTGGAGACATTACTTCGCTTGCGAGCCCAGCATCTAAGATCGAGGCTCAACTATTTGCCGGGTTCCCCAGCGATATTGCTTGTGCCGATGTTTCTTCGGCAGCTGAGGTTGCTAGCAGTTTCTCAGCGGCATTCGCTTCAGCAGTCAAGACCTTCACGATCGCTCAAGGAATTCCTGCGTTCCCTACAGCACCTTCAGCCTGCTTGAGCTACTGTTCGGCTGTTTCCAGTGTTCCTGAGGGAGCTTCTAGTGCACGTTCTGCGGCCCCCAGTGGGTCTGAGGGAGCTTCCAGTTCACCTTCTGCGGCTCCCAGTGGATCTAAGGGAGCTTCTAGTGCACCTTCTGCAGCCTCCAGTGCGCCCACAGCTGTATCCAGTTCACCTTCTGCTGTCTCTAGTGCCCCTGCTGCTTCTGTCTGCACTACCCTCATCACTACCACTGGCCTTATCCCCAGCGCTACCGCGTGTGCTTGCGGTGAATCTCCCAGCTCTGGCTTGCCCTCCGTTATTACTTCCGTTCTACAGACTGTTGAAAAACTACTGAATGCTCTCGGTAACGCCGCCGGTAATATTGGCGCGCTTAGCCCTCTGCTTGCTGCAGTTACCGGTGCCATCGACGCTCTGCTTGCTGCCCTTGGTGGGGTTACGTGTCTCGCTGGTGATGCGCTGTTGTCGATCTTCAAGATCGTTGATAACTTGGTCACTGTTATTGAGAATGTTGCACAGCAACTTGCCAATAGCAGCGGTGTCTTGGCTCCCGTCCTCAAATTGATTCTTTCGGGTCTTATCGGTAGCCTGAACAGCGTCATTGGTACGCTTGCTTCTATTCTCGCCAAGTCTAGTGGCTGCTACGACTGTGCTGATATCGACAACATCAACAAGCTTATCAACAGTGTCAACCAAATTGGCGCTACGCTTTCTTCGCCTATCACCATTCCGTTGTTGAAACCGTGCACTAGTGGTCCCATCACTTTGACTACGGTTGGACCTTGCCCATCTAACACTGTGAACCCCTCTAGCCCAGCTCAGTCTAGCTCAGCTTCCCCAAGTCAGTCAGGTGCTTCTAGCTCTGGTGCACAATCCGGCTCAGCTACTCCTAGCCAATCTGGTGCTTCTAGCTCCGCTGCACAGTCCGGCTCTGTTGCAGCTACGGGCTCAGGTGCTTCTAGCTCAGGTGCACAGTCCGGCTCCACTATCGCAAGCGGCTCAGGTGCTTCTAGTTCATCTGCAGGTCCTTGTGTAACCTCATCCGCACCTGGCATTGTCAACGATCCTATTCTTAGCTCCATCTCTGCTGTCATCCCTCCTTTGACCACTCTAAACTCCCTTGTCCAACAGTGGCAGTCCAGTGATGGTTTGGGTGGTGCTCTTGCTATTCAGAACAGCTACTACCCGCTGTACAGCTCGGTTATGAGCCTACAGGCTGCCGTTGCTAACCCTCCCCAGATTGCTTCCAACAACGCTATTGTCTACATTAACTCGTTGAATACCCTTGTTGCAGATATTGCAACTCTGATGGATAGCCTCAATGCCAAGGCGAATGCATTTTCTGCAAACAATGTTGGAGGCATTGTTGTTGGAGACATTACTTCGCTTGCGAGCCCAGCATCTAAGATCGAGGCCCAGCTATTTGCCGGGTTCCCCAGTGATATTGCTTGTGCCGATGTTTCTTCGGCAGCTAAGGTTGCTAGCAGTTTCTCAGCGGCATTCGCTTCAGCAGTCAAGACCTTCACGATCGCTCAAGGAATTCCTGCGTTCCCTACAGCGCCTTCAGCCTGCTTGAGCTACTGTTCGGCTGTTTCCAGTGTTCCTGAGGGAGCTTCTAGCCCAGCTCACTCTGGTTCCTCTACCTCGAACCGTTCTGGTGCTTCCAGCTCTGGTGCTCCCTCTGGCTCAGCTACCCCCAGCCGTTCTGGTGCTTCTAGCTCCGGTGCTCAATCTAGCTCAGCAACCCTTAGCGGCTCAGGTGCTTCTGGCTCCAGTGCTCACTCTTCTTCTGGATCGGGTGCTCCTTCTGGATCTCTCTGCACCATTATCATGACCACTACCATCACCAACCCGAGTCTGGTTCCTCGTGCGGCATGTGCTTGTGGTGACTCACCCAGCTCTGGTCTGACCTCAGTTATTACTTCTGTTCTCCAGACTGTTGAGAATCTGCTCAACGGTCTTGCTGACGCCGCCGGCAATATTGCCGCGCTTGGCCCTCTGCTTGCTGCAGTTACCGGCGCTATCGAGGCTTTGCTTGCTGCCCTTGGTGGCATCACCTGTCTCGCTGGCGATGCACTCCTGTCGATCTTTAAGATTGTTGATAACTTGGTCACTGTTATTGAGAATGTTGCCCAGCAACTCGCTAACAGTAGCGGTATCTTGGCTCCCGTCCTCAAATTGATTCTTTCGGGTCTTATCGGTAGCCTGAACAGCGTCATTGGTACGATTGCTTCCATTCTCGCCAAGTCTAGTGGCTGCTACGACTGTGCTGATATCGACAACATCAACAAGCTTATCAACAGTGTCAACCAAATTGGGGCCACGCTTTCCTCGCCTATCACCATCCCGTTGTTGAAACCGTGCTCTAGTGGTCCCATCACTTTGACTACGGTTGGACCTTGCCCATCTAACACTGTGAACCCCTCTAGCCCAGCTCAGTCTAGCTCAGCTTCCCCAAGTCAGTCAGGTGCTTCTAGCTCTGGTGCACAATCCGGCTCAGCTACTCCTAGCCAATCTGGTGCTTCTAGCTCTGGTGCACAATCCGGCTCAGCTACTCCTAGCCAATCTGGTGCTTCTAGCTCTGGTGCACAATCCGGCTCAGCTACTCCTAGCCAATCTGGTGCTTCTAGCTCCGCTGCACAGTCCGGCTCTGTTACAGCTACGGGCTCAGGTGCTTCTAGCTCAGGTGCACAGTCCAGCTCCACTATTGCAAGCGGCTCAGGTGCTTCTAGTTCATCTGCGGGTCCTTGTGTAACCTCATCCGCGCCTGGCATTGTCAACGATCCTATTCTTAGCTCCATCTCTGCTGTCATCCCTCCTTTGACCACTCTAAACTCCCTTGTCCAACAGTGGCAGTCCAGTGATGGTTTGGGTGGTGCTCTTGCAATTCAGAACAGCTACTACCCGCTGTACAGCTCGGTTATGAGCCTACAGGCTGCCGTTGCTAATCCTCCCCAGATTGCTTCCAACAACGCTATTGTCTACATTAACTCGTTGAATACCCTTGTTGCAGATATTGCAACTCTGATGGATAGCCTCAATGCCAAGGCGAATGCATTTTCTGCAAACAATGTTGGAGGCATTGTTGTTGGAGACATTACTTCGCTTGCGAGCCCAGCATCTAAGATCGAGGCTCAACTATTTGCCGGGTTCCCCAGCGATATTGCTTGTGCCGATGTTTCTTCGGCAGCTGAGGTTGCTAGCAGTTTCTCAGCGGCATTCGCTTCAGCAGTCAAGACCTTCACGATCGTTCAAGGAATTCCTGCATTCCCTACAGCACCTTCAGCCTGCTTGAGCTACTGTTCGGCTGTTTCCAGTGTTCCTGAGGGAGCTTCTAGTGCACATTCTGCGGCCCCCAGTGGGTCTGAGGGAGCTTCCAGTTCACCTTCTGCGGCTCCCAGTGGATCTAAGGGAGCTTCTAGTGCACCTTCTGCAGCCTCCAGTGCGCCCACAGCTGTATCCAGTTCACCTTCTGCTGTCTCTAGTGCCCCTGCTGCTTCTGTCTGCACTACCCTCATCACTACCACTGGCCTTATCCCCAGCGCTACCGCGTGTGCTTGCGGTGAATCTCCCAGCTCTGGCTTGACCTCCGTTATTACTTCCGTTCTACAGACTGTTGAAAAACTACTGAATGCTCTCGGTAACGCCGCCGGTAATATTGGCGCGCTTAGCCCTCTGCTTGCTGCAGTTACCGGTGCCATCGACGCTCTGCTTGCTGCCCTTGGTGGGGTTACGTGTCTCGCTGGTGATGCGCTGTTGTCGATCTTCAAGATCGTTGATAACTTGGTCACTGTTATTGAGAATGTTGCACAGCAACTTGCCAATAGCAGCGGTGTCTTGGCTCCCGTCCTCAAATTGATTCTTTCGGGTCTTATCGGTAGCCTGAACAGCGTCATTGGTACGATTGCTTCTATTCTAGCCAAGTCTAGTGGCTGCTACGACTGTGCTGATATCGACAACATTAACAAGCTAATCAGTAGCGTCAACCAAATCGGCGCCACAATTTCCTCACCTATCACCATTCCGTTGTTGAAGCCGTGCACTAGTGGTCCCATCACTTTGACTACGGTTGGCCCGTGCTCATCTAACACTGTGAACCCATCTAGCTCTGGTGGGTTCTCCGGTACCGTTGGCCCTGTCGCCTCTAGCCCAGCTCACTCTGGTTCCTCTACCTCGAACCGTTCTGGTGCTTCCAGCTCTGGTGCTCCCTCTGGCTCAGCTACCCCCAGCCGTTCTGGTGCTTCTAGCTCCGGTGCTCAATCTAGCTCAGCAACCCTTAGCGGCTCAGGTGCTTCTGGCTCCAGTGCTCGTTCTGGCTCAGCTACCCCTAGCGGCTCAGGTGCCTCTGGCTCCAGTGCTCACTCTTCTTCTGGATCGGGTGCTCCTTCTGGATCTCTCTGCACCATTATCATGACCACTACCATCACCAACCCGAGTCTGGTTCCTCGTGCGGCATGTGCTTGTGGTGACTCACCCAGCTCTGGTCTGACCTCAGTTATTACTTCTGTTCTCCAGACTGTTGAGAATCTGCTCAACGGTCTTGCTGACGCCGCCGGCAATATTGCCGCGCTTGGCCCTCTGCTTGCTGCAGTTACCGGCGCTATCGAGGCTTTGCTTGCTGCCCTTGGTGGCATCACCTGTCTCGCTGGCGATGCACTCCTGTCGATCTTTAAGATTGTTGATAACTTGGTCACTGTTATTGAGAATGTTGCCCAGCAACTCGCTAACAGTAGCGGTATCTTGGCTCCCGTCCTCAAATTGATTCTTTCGGGTCTTATCGGTAGCCTGAACAGCGTCATTGGTACGATTGCTTCTATTCTCGCCAAGTCTAGTGGCTGCTACGACTGTGCTGATATCGACAACATCAACAAGCTTATCAGTAGCGTCAACCAAATCGGCGCCACGCTTTCCTCACCTATCACCATTCCGTTGTTGAAACCGTGCCCTAGCGGTCCTGTTACTTTGACGACGATTGGCCCATGCCCATCCAACACAGTTAACCCCTCTAGCTCTGGTACTTCTAGCAGTTCTGGTGCTTCTAGCTCTGGTGCTCCCTCTGGCTCAGCTACCCCCAGTGGCTCTGGAGCTCACTCCGGCTCAGCTACCCCCAGCGGCTCAGCTACCTCCAGCGGCTCTGGTGCTCACTCCGGCTCAGCTACCCCCAGCGGCTCTGGTGCTCCCTCCGGCTCAGCTACCTCCAGCGGCTCTGGTGCTCACTCCGGCTCAGCTACCCCCAGCGGCTCTGGTGCTCCCTCCGGCTCAGCTACCTCCAGCGGCTCAGCTACCTCCAGCGGCTCTGGTGCTCACTCCGGCTCAGCTACCTCCAGCGGCTCTGGTGCTCACTCCGGCTCAGCTACCCCCAGCGGCTCTGGTGCTCCCTCCGGCTCAGCTACCTCCAGCGGCTCTGGTGCTCACTCCGGCTCAGCTACCCCCAGCGGCTCTGGTGCTCACTCCGGCTCAGCTACCCCCAGCGGCTCTGGTGCTCCCTCCGGCTCAGCTACCTCCAGCGGCTCTGGTGCTCACTCCGGCTCAGCTACCTCCAGCGGCTCTGGTGCTCACTCCGGCTCAGCTACCCCCAGCGGCTCTGGTGCTCACTCCGGCTCAGCTACCCCCAGCGGCTCTGGTGCTCCCTCCGGCTCAGCTACCTCCAGCGGCTCTGGTGCTCCCTCTGGCTCAGCTACTCCCAGCGGCTCTGGTGCTCACTCCAGCTCAGCTACCCCCAGTGGCTCTGGTGCTCCCTCCGGATCAGCTACCCCCAGCGGCTCTGGTGCTCCCTCTGGCTCAGCTACTCCCAGTGGCTCTGGTGCTCACTCCGGCTCAGCTACTCCCAGTGGCTCTGGTGCTCACTCCGGCTCAGCTACTCCCAGTGGCTCTGGTGCTCACTCTGGCTCAGCTACTCCCAGTGGCTCTGGTGCTCACTCCGGCTCAGCTACTCCTAGCGGCTCTGGTGCGCACTCCGGCTCTATTGCACCTACCGCTTCAACTGCTTCCGGATCTGGCACTCAGTCCGGTACTGTTGCGGCAGTCGCTTCTAGTTCAGGTTCAGGTTCAGGCTCTAATGGCTCCGGTTCAGGCTCCGGCACCGGCTCTAATGGCTCCGGTTCAGGCACCGGCTCTAGTGGCTCCGGTTCAGGCACCGGCTCTAATGGCTCCGGTTCAGGCTCCGGCTCAGGCTCCGGTTCAGGCTCCGGCTCAGGCTCCGGCTCAGGCTCAGGCTCAGGCTCCGGCTCTAATGGCTCCGGCTCAGGCTCCGGCTCCGGTTCAGGCTCAGGTTCAGGTTCAGGTTCAGGCTCAGGCTCAGGCTCAGGCTCAGGCTCAGGCTCAGGCTCAGGCTCAGGCTCAGGCTCAGGCTCAGGCTCAGGCTCAGGCTCTAATGGCACCGGCTCCGGCACCGGCTCTAATGGCACCGGTTCAAGCTCCGGCTCTAATGGCTCTGGTTCAGGGTCAGGCTCGGGCTCTAATGGCTCGGGATCTGGTTCAAGCTCTAATGGCTCCGGTTCAGGCTCAGGCTCTAATGGCTCTGGTTCAGACTCGGGCTCAGGCTCAGGATCTGAGTCTTCCGTGGCTGCGTCCAATGCTGCTCCAAAGGTTAAATATAGCCTGTACTCTGCGGTACTTGGTACTATTTTGGTAGCCTTGCTGTAGTCGCTATAGATTTTTAGAATATTTCTCACCTATTGAAAAGTCTATATCAAGACTGAAAATTTTGAGCCACTATGGTCTTCCGTATCGTATGTACGTTCTAATGAAGCTACTGCTATTCCGTTCCTGTTTTTGGTTTAGACTTGGTTGGACTCTGAATGAAACCGAATTGGTGGTAATTCCAGACAATATTTTCATAGACCTGATAAAGATAGCAGATCGAAACAGTATTATGAATATAGCAAGGAAGCTTGATGTAGATCTGGGAGCTTGGATACAATCCTGTTGGTAGGCTAGAGGCACCGGTTGTCTGGAGCCGAGGACATGCAGCTATGGTGAAACGGTCGGAGCCCACTTCTTGGCACAAGCGGGGTAGGCCCAAAAAAAATCAACCGAAGAAACCAAAATGATAAAAAACCGCCAATTTTCAACTAAAAGCCTCTAGATATGGAAATTTCTTTAATGAATTGCTCCTTCATAGATTTGAGCCGCTGTACATACGTTTGATGTACGTACGCTGTGTTCTGTGGCAACCAAACCAGCGGGCAGAATCTAAATATGAGAATAGAGGTCAAAACGTACCATTTTATCTGCTGTCAGTACATTGGTATAGTTTTTATGTCGGCATTCGCTGCGATTTCACACGCATTGCCAATTTGTTCTCTCCGGGCCGGACGGGTGAACCCATGCCAGAACACTGCCGTACTGACTAAATTCTGAAAAAAAATCTTACTGCGGAACAGACGCAGATGCAACTGCAGCTGCAACCCTCAATAGGAACGCGACCAAAGGTGTATACGGTTGGAGTATTTCAGGGCTGAATGGCGTCTGGCCGTAATAGAAAGCATTGTGAGGTTAATATAGATGTTTTTGAGGCCACTCACAACTTGAATGCAGGGTTATATACTTGAATTGGCGAAGCTACCAACTCATTAGAACTTCTATAAAGGTAGAGAGTATAGGTTCAGACCTTAATAGCGACAGGAGGTGGCAGGCATAAATAGCGTGTCACGACACGGAGGCATTTTTTGCCCATTCAATCAGGGTAGGGCAAGTGCACGGCTCCCCAACGTTTTTTCGCACAAGCGAACTGGAATTGACCAAGCATCAGATGATGAACGACACCTTGAAAGTTACCATATTTAAACTGTATACGAGAAGTTTCATCACATGTGATGAGACGAACCATTGTTAGTCCTGCTTGAAGAAACACGTACCTAGCAGTCTTCGGGGTGCCCAAAAAGGAGTAGTATTGCTTTTTCTGTGCAGTTGCAGTCAACAGTCTCGAGGGCATCTGAACAGGAAGATCTCCATGAACGCAGCTCTGGTTGGTTTGATACACCATAAAACAGATAGATAGCTCCAAATATGTTTTACAAGAACTCTATTTCAGCTAGTCCCTTGGTTTACTGCCAAAGTGAGGTTGCTATGCGGACATGCACTATGTGTACCCCACTCAAAAGCCAAGGGCCCAGCACCACCAAGCAGGGCCTACTCAGACCATATATAAACACCCCAGGACTCAATTGTCACAACGCAAAATATCAAGATGAAGATGAGTTCTCAGGCCATACTTCTTGCTTTGCTTTCTATAGTTTCTGCTCAGTGTGTCACCTCTGAGGCTCCAGATGCTGCTGATGGCCCATTATTCGCATCAATTACTGCTGTTGAGAGCAATCTTGACATCCTTAACAGCCTTGTACAGTCATGGTCAAAGTATGATGGTATCTTGGGTGCGATAGACATCCAACAGAACTTCTACCCTCTCTACAGAGCTTGTACAAGCTTGAACGATCAAGCTGGCAAATTGACTGTTGTCGAGTCCAAGAACGTTGCCAACTACATCAGCTCCATGAACGGGCTTGTCGCTGAGATTAGCACTCTTATTGGATCTTTGAATGAGAAGGCTAATGATATGATCAGTGTTGGCGCTGGCAGTATCGTCTCCGGTGATATTGTCTCTCTCGCTGGCCCCGCCTCTGACATTGAGGTTAAGCTTTTTGCCAATCTACCTTCTGATGCTCCCTGCATCCAGATCGCTTCTGCTGCTGAGGTGGCTTCCAACATGGATGCAGCATACAAAAATGCTGCTGCCTCATACACCATCACCAAGGGTATTCCTGAGTTCCCTGCTGCCCCTAGTGTCTGTTCTAGTTATTGCACCGAAAGTTCTGCAACTCCTACTTCTTCTCCTGCCACTTCGAGCACCAGCCCTACTACCCCGGGCACCAGTTCTACTACCCCGAGTAGCTCTCCTGCTGCTCCTGCCAGCTCTTCTCCTGCCGATGGCAAGTCGTCTACTGCTCCTGCCAGCTCTTCTCCTGCCGATGGCAAGTCGTCTACTGCTCCTGCCAGCTCCTGCCCTACCGATTGCAAGTCGTCTCCTGCTCCTGCCAGCTCCTCTCCTGCCGATGGCAAGTCTTCTGATGCTCCTGCCAGCTCTCCTCCTGCCGATGGCAAGTCCTCTGCTGCTCCTGCCACCTCTTCTGCTGCTTCTGAGGGTCCATGCGTTACTTCTGCCCCTGCCCAGCCGATTCAGCCAGCCTTTGGCTCCTCTCTCGATGCGGTTATCGCACCTCTTACTTCTCTCAACGCACTTGTCGAGAAGTGGTCAGTAGCTGATGGTCTTCCAGGTGGTTTGTCCATCCAAGAGGGCTACCAACCTCTTTACGATGCCGTTATGAACCTCAAGCAAGCCGCTGGTGGGCTTACAAGCTTCGAGGCCGACGACACTGTTGGCTACATCCAGACGTTCGGTGCTCTTGTTAGTGATATCAGCGCTTTGCTTGGCAATCTTAACGCCAAGGCCCAAGACTTCACTGCGGTTGGTGCTGCCCAGATTGTTCAGAACGATATCTCTTCTCTCGCCGGCCCTGCTTCTGAGATTGCTGTTTCCATTTTCAACCAGGTACCTACCGACGCTCCCTGCCCCGTCGTCACCTCTGCTGGCGCTGTTGGCTCTAGCCTTGGTGCTGCTTTCTCAAGTGCTGGTGCGACATTCAGTGTCCCGAATGTCCCTGAGTTCCCTGCTGCCGCTACCGCTTGCTTGACCTACTGCGGTGGTGAGACAGCTGCTCCTACCGGCCCTGCCGCGCCCAGCACACCTCCTAGCTCTGCCACCGCTCCCGCTGGCAACGCTACTACCTCTGGTGCTCCGGATGAAACTGTGACCACTGTTGTCACCGCTTTTACCACCTACTGCCCTGAGCCTACCACCTTGTGCCCTGGAAATGGCAAGTGCTACACCGTTACTGAGCCCACCACTTTGACGGTCACTGACTGCCCCTGCACCATCCCCGAGGAAAGGGAAACTACAACTACCGTTGTCACTGCTATTACTACCTACTGCCCTGAGCCTACCACCTTGTGCCCCGGAAATGGTAAGTGCTACACCGTCACTGAACCCACTACTTTGACGGTCACTGACTGCCCCTGTACTATCACCAAGAAGGAAGAGGCTACCACACACAAGGTCACTGCTGCAACTACTTTGACGGTCAACGGTGGCGCCAAGACCCATGCTCCTGAGGCTACTGCTCCCGTTGCCACTCTCCCTGTCGAGCAAGGCACTGGTGTGACTCCTGCCAACGGCGCTTCTAGCCTCGCCGCTGGTTTGTATGTCGCGGTCGCAGGTATTGCCGCTATCGCTCTGCTTTAAGAGCCGCCATTTTCAAGTTTAAATAATTATGTTTTGACGATAGGATAATTCAGCATTCCTCTAACTGAACCAATAAAGGTTAGCAATGTAGCCACCATGCTTTTCGTCTATCCTTCCTGTGTTGCGGAGCCACTCCACCAGGACTTTGACCTCATTGAGTCTGAGAACTGCCTTCAAGTTTGCAGCTATGAGCTCAAGGGTAATATAAGGCCGCATCACCAGTAAAAGTAAGACTTTGGAGACCACCGCCTCGAAGGCAGATTCAGAGTACTGCCAAAAGTAGATTTCGTTGGATTTCTTAGACACGGGGTAAACGCTGTAGAGAGGAGGTGGCTTTCTCAAAGATCTTGAAACCTCGACAACCACTTCGAAATCTAGTTTCTGCTTTTCGATCATTCGAGACCGATAATCACTAATTAATCGGCCTGTCGTATGGTTCAAGCGACGGAGGTGCAGGCCGTCCGTGCTCGCCAACTCGAGAATCGCAGCAATTGACGAGTCCTCAACTGTAGGAGGCACAAGGTATGAGTTTGCAAGACTTTTCACAAATTCACGAGCTTCTCGACTAAAACTCGTGTCTAACTTAGTTGATAAAGCATTGGTCACGCGCTCACTGAGAGTGTAGTTTCTTCCAGGCAGTACCTTTGTAGGATCACGCGGGGTGTAGTGGATAACTTTGTTTGAAACCAAAGCCTCTGTTGCTTCGCTGACGCGTTCCTCGCCCAGCTCTCCCAACAAACCGGCTGCACGTTCTGGAGATAGATCGTCGCCGCTCGTGATAACAGCCCTTACCAGCTGCTCATCGGAAGTGAAATCGACACATCCAGTCACCTTGTTTAAAGACCTTCCTGAAGGTACGGAGAAAGACGTGTTTGTTATGAGCTCCTCAACACGAACCATAGTTGGAAGGTTGAATACGCCCTCTAGAGGATTGGATACTGGCTGACTTCGTATCGTACCATATCTTGCTTCGAAGTCAGCACGAGTAGTCAGAGCCTTCACATCATCGAACAAACTAGTTTCGGAATGATGAATCCAGAAATCAACGTACGGCTGCAGGCTAAAGCCTTCCTTCTCCGGGTCGTGGAGCTCTATTTCAGAGCGGCTGTAGGCAGCTAAAAACAGTCGTTCCCATTGCTCCGTAGCTTTTGAAAGTGCCTTTGTACCACCGTACTGGTCACGGATCGCTGGCCAGCGTTTTCTAGCTCGGCTGGCACTAAGTCCAGGGATGTCACTTACAATCATTTCCCAATCAATATTAGCGCCTCGAGGATAAAGAGATCGCGAGACCACAATTGACCTGTATAAGCGCTCAGGGTCAATCTGAACGGGCTGGTCATCTTCTTCCCGAGTTTCTTCGTGCTTACGCTTCTTGGTTGTGAGCATGCTCGACAGTCGGCCTGTACGAGTACGTTTTGGAGTAGCCGGTTTGGAAATTTTTGTAATTTTCGCATTGTCTTCATTGGTGTTTGCAGTACCAGCTGCAACATCACTAGCCTTAGGGCCAAACTTTCTTCGGTTAACCTTTGTTTTGACTTCAGAAGCGAGTACACGAAACCTACGCGGTGTGCTTCCACAGCTTAGAGCCGAAATATCGCCTTCGACGAGAGCAGGCAGCTTGGAAGGTGTAGTAGCGTTGGGTGGATTTTGAATGGACTCAGAGAGATCCGCTTTTAGTTTTGTGATTATTTCCGCGCCAGCATCAATTGCAGGGTCGTGAATAATATAGCGTGTGACAAAAATACCCCGCATTGGTGCAGTAACAAAAATCTGCTTTATCTTTCCGCTGCCAACCAAGCGAGCAATAGACTTTTCAATAGTTTTGCGATCAATGGTGGACGCACTACTCTCTGTCTTCTCTAATCGTTTCGCCAAAGCCAAGCCACCAATACATGCACCACCATCAGCAGCCATAAGCGCTAAAATGTCGGCCTCACGCTTTGTCGCGGCAATGGACAAAGATGGCACAGTTGGTTCAGGTGTCTGTGTGACAACGTCTGAAACTGGCGATTCGGAAACCACTGAGTGAGTTTTGTTATCTGTAGTTGGCTCGTTAATCGACGGCGAATGGAATGAACTCAGAAGGGCAGCTGGAAGACGTGTGCGAGGGAATCCGGGTGTTCCCCCTTTCCAGTTCCTCTTGGAGATATCGAACTTGTCCTGGTCTTGTGACTTTCGGATTTTGGGCACTTCATTCACAGGTTTTGGTGCATTCTTGCGCGGTCTACCTCTTCCTTTCCCTTGGGCTGGTGGTGTGGCTGCAGCTAAAATAATACGTGATCCTTCTAGCTTTTTATCTCCATGGAAATGAGATAGCTGCTGGCTGTTTTCTGTTTCGATTATAACGGCACCTCCAACGAGAGGTGTGCTCTCTTTCGAGCTCAACATTTGTAAAGACGAGGCCCCGGATGAAGGCATGGGTGGGAAGACACCCCAACATGGGTTTGCAGGACGATTTTCGAATTGAGCGTACGTGATTTGGGTGAAGTAACGATAAAACTTCATCCTAGCAACAAAATCAATGCCTCTGACGAAATCGAGATAGGATAGTTCGTTTGGTATGGCCTTCTTTTTAGCCGTAGGCGTGGCCAACAACCCGTCCAATAGCCGGCTGATAGGCTTTTGATAGGCTGCACCAGTCAAATTACGATATAAAGACATTGCAGGGAGGCCAAATGATCCAGAATTTTGAACAAGATCGTAGATTTGGTGCTCAATAGGGTAAATTAGGTTCGCTATTGGGCCCGAGTCAGCGACGGCATGCGAGGCAACAACGACCTTGGCGACATCAGGTTGGTAACCTGGAGTTTCAATACTGGGACCCTCCTCGTTTTCCTCTTCATCATCTTCCTCGTCTTCCTCCTCGTCTTCCTCATCACCCCTACCTTCTGCCTCCTCATCAAGATCTTTGAGGTACTTGACACAGCGGTAAAGCGAGTCTGGGCGTTCAGACTCGTAGACATTCATACAAACCAGGTAGTTACCTTTTTCACCCTTTGCCAGTAAATTGCGCAGTAAGGGCCCACCTCTCGGGAGTTTATCGAACTGCAATTGGAAATATAGATCCTGCCTCAACCGCATCCCATTTGGGCCTGTCTTACACCACTCCAAGATGGATTTCAGCAGCTGGAACTTATCAATATGACCACCTGACTCTGTTCTTTCCGTGCGATATCTTTCAGCATATTGTTTGTGCACGATCAGATGGGTATGAGCTTTGTTTTGGACAACCGGGTAACGAACCACGAGGCCCTGGTCAGCCAAAAGTGCAATTCTGCCGTGTATGCTTCTGGGATCCTGCCCAGTTTCGCGACTCAACTCAATTGCAGACATGCCAGCAGAACGAGCCCTACAGACTGCGCAAAGGAGTTTGAAAGCCATTACACCAATGGGGCTATCAGCCTGTTGCTGACCTGTGAGGGCTAGCCATAGATACTCTTCGACAGTCTTGACCACAATTTCATCTTGTATTTTGAGCGATTCAGGGTTGTTAATGTCTGAAACAGAGACAGGCATTCCATCCCGGTTTGTTACAAGAACGCGTTTATCTGCAGTAACCCATCGCCACAGAGCAGACTGAAAAACTTGGTCGAGAGGCTGTCCAATTATGCTCTGTCCGAGCTCCCAGAATTCCTCTAACGTGGAGCCTTTCTCGCCCCTCAGAGCGAGATCATGAACGACCTGCTCGACGACACGACCAGGATCCATTACGTCAGAAAAGTCCAGTGCGGACAAGGTAAATTAGTGCCATATTAATTGGGCCACTGATGATAGCGGAACGTTATTGAGGTATCTATGGACAAACAAGTTACGTTTTATATTGTAGACTCATCTGAGTCGATGGTAGTGAGTCATAACGACCGAACACTTGCGAATGTGGAGTGGGTCTCAGAATACGTTGTAGACGAGATGGCAAACCGAGTTCTTTACGACAGAGTAAGCGATAAAGTTGGTGTTATTTTTGGAAACCAAGAGATTGTACCTATAGAATCTCCTAACCAAGAGAACATTGACGCGGTACGGAAGGCAGCGAGAAGTGCATCCATATGCGACGGATTTGAGCAAATGATAATCAATGCTTTAGGGTCTATCGAGACACACTGCAAGAAGCTGAAATTCAGCAAAAAAATTGTTGCATTCACCGATAAAGTGCCAACTGACGACGCGCTGCTAGCCCAGATACACGAAATGAGTAGCAGCTCTGGGGTTTCATTATTGTTTGCGTTTGTGGACGTGCCTCCACAAGAAATAGAGCAATTGCCTGGCGCAGCCGTGGGTTCTTATGCTGATGTAGCCGAGACTATCTGCGCGGCCAAGCCGAAGGTCATCAAGCCCATACATTTGTACAAAGGTCAATTGACACTAGGATCACCTGAGAAGAGTCATTTGGCGCTTGATATCGCTGTATATCCAGCCACAAAACGAGCCACTGCACCAACAGCTCATTGGGTGTATGGCCCCAACGGCCAGCAGGTCAAGCAGATTCGAGACCATCTTGTTGAGGGTCAGTCTGTGGAAAAAGACACCTTGGAAGCTGGGCATTTATTCGGGTCTGAAATCATTCTGTTCGACCGTATAGATGAGACTATGATATCCGGTGGTGGCCCGATTCGGGACCCTGGGTTGGAGATCATTGGGTTTGTGGAGGATGTCCCAGCATATATGCCCATCGGATCGTCAAATTACATCTTGGGGACGGAACCGCAGTCTGTTCTAGGTATCTCTGCGCTAGCCCGGTCTCTATATGAACGTGAGCTAGTGGCGATCGCGAGATTTGTTCGCCGGAGTGGCAGCGACATCGAAATGGTCTCATTACAACCATTAATCACACAAGAGGTTGAAGGCTTTTTAATGAATCAACTGCCCTTCAGTCAAGACTGTTTGGCGTTATCGTTTAATTCACTCGAAAGAGACGAACGCCAACCCTCGGCTGAGATGCAAGATCTTATGGATAAAGCAGTTGATGATATGGAGATTGATTTCGATTCGCAGTCAGTCGCGAACCCGTATAATCACCGCATAGCCAATTTTCTCAAACAGCGAGGACTCGGGCTCGACGCAGAGCTTCATATCACATTGGCGGAACCCGTTTCTAGCACCCATGTCAACAAGGCGTTTGTTGACGTTTTTGATATCCAAAAAGTGGATCGCACTGCAACAGAAGCCAAGGATAAGGAGAACCTGGAGTCTACTGCTGGCGATCTTGATCTTGATGAACTTTTGAACTAAATCTATTTAACTATACTCAAGTCTTCACATCGGGCTCCTCGCGGCCAATGAACTTCTTTAATTCAAGTAATCCCTGGACGTCCTTCATGGTGCGGGCGAGGTAGTTCTCTGAGGAGAGACCGAACTTGCTCTTGTCGCTCTCATACTTTTCCATGTAAAGACGGATGGTAGCACCGGAAGATCCGGTTCCCGACTGGCGAACGACAGTACGCGCGCCGCCCTTGAATTTGATGTAGAGGCCCTGGTTCTTGGATACCGAGCCATCGAGATCAGTATACGAAAAGTTACCAGCACTCTCGACTTGGAGATCACCGACCTTGCTGCCGACGAAGCTGGGATCTTCAACAAGCTCGGCAAGTTTGTCGGTGACCTTGTTGGCGCCGTCGGTGTCGACATTTTCGTAGTCATAGCGAGTGAAGAAAGTACGGCCGTACTGTTCCCAGAATTTCTGCTGAATGGCAGCGATCGAAGCCAGCTCCTTGTTTTCCTTGCCAACTGCAGCAATGATATTCAGCCAGGCAACAATGGCCCACAAACCGTCTTTCTCCCGTATATGGTTGGCGCCTGTACCGAACGACTCTTCGCCGCAGATCGACAGTTTGTCGGCATCAAACAAAGCGCCAAAGAACTTCCATCCAGTGGGTGTTTCGTACATGTCAAGGCCCTGAGCCTTGGCTACGCGATCGAGAGCGCCGGAGGTAGGCATTGAGCGAGCAAGGCCAAAAACGCCATTCTTAGCAAAGTAAGGGATCTTGTCGGCATAATGCGCAATGATAGCAACTGAATCACCAGGAGAGACAAATGCCTTGTATCCGTAGATCATATTGCGGTCACCGTCACCGTCAGATGCAGCACCGAAAGGGATCTTGTTGGCATCAACCTTGTCGACCAAGGTGCGGGCGTACGTCAAGTTAGGATCGGGATGGAGGCCGCCAAAATCTGGCAGCGGGACAGCGTTTTGAATAGAGGATTCAGGAAGGCCGAGCTTGTCGATGAAAATGGCTCTTGCGTAGGGACCAGTAATACCGTTGAGGCCATCGAACAAAACAGTGAACTCAGGGTCGCCCTTGATGAAGGTGGAGATCAAGTTGAAGTCGAAGATTTCAGCGAGCAGCTCAACATAGTCCTTGACGCTGTCGATGATCTCGACTTCCAAGCTTCCGTAGGTGCGTGTGCCAACTGTAGACAGATCGATTTCGCTCAATTGCTCCCGAGAGTAGCTGGACAGAGTCTTGGTGACTTCGAAGATCTTGTCGGTGACCGACTCCGGGGCGGGTCCGCCATTGGCCAGGTTGTATTTGATTCCAAAGTCATTGTCCGGACCACCTGGGTTGTGCGACGCAGTGAGGATGATTCCACCCGTCGCCTTGAATTTACGGATAACATGGGAGGCTGCAGGGGTAGACAGCAGGCCGTTTTGGCCAATGATCAGTTTCTTGACTTTGTTTCCGGCGGAGAGCTCGGCAATGACTTGAACTACCTGCTTGGAGAAGTAGCGACCGTCACCGCCAATGACCAGAGTAGCGCCTGGAGCACCCTCTGGGATGGAGGACAGGATTGCTTGAACAAAATTCTCGGTATACTTGGGCTGTTCGAAAATCTTGGTCTTCTTCCGCAGTCCCGAGGTTCCGGGCTTCTGACCGTCGAATGGCTTGGTCTCAACGGAGGGCATGGTTGCTGGGTGGAGGGGCATTGCTAACCGATCCGCGATGTATCTCGTGTTTGGGGTTAGGGCGATATGCTTGTGGTCAGCAAGCGCCATTTACATGGCCGCCGATGTATTATGGTTCAGAAAGTTGGCATTAGTTTAGTCTATAGCGTTTTAACCAGAGACAGCGAAAATAGCCTTAGCAAGGTGGTCGACGTTGCTGGCATTGATACCGCAGATGGAGATGCGGCCATCACGGGTGCCGTAAACGCTGAACTCGCTGGCCAACCGATCAACCTGCTCGGGAGACAGGCCCGTGTAGCAGAACATGCCGATCTGGGAGGTGACGTGCGACCAGTCCTTCTTGGAGCCGAGGTTCTCGAGTTTCTCGCGCAACAAGCTGCGCATCTCAATCATGCGGTCGGCCATGGACTTGACCTCGCCGAGCCACTGCTGCTTGAGCTGAGCGTCGTTGAGAATCTCCGCGGCAATGCGAGCACCGTGGATAGGAGGGTTGGAGTACAAGGGACGGACGATAATCTTGAGCTGCGAATCAACGCGGGCCTTTTCTTCGGGCGACTCGCAGACAATAGAGAAAGCACCAATACGCTCACCGTAAAGACCCATGTTTTTAGCGAACGACTGGTTCAGAGCCACGGGCAGCCCATTGTCGACAAAGTAGCGGACGGCGTAGGCATCACGGTCGCAGTCGCCGGAGGCAAAGCCCTGGTAAGCCATGTCGAAAAGGGGGAACAGCTGGCGCTCCTTGACGACGTTGAAAATAGCCTGCCACTGCTCCTTAGTGGGGTCAACACCTGTAGGGTTGTGGGCACAGGCATGCAGGAGGACGGCGGTGCCGGGAGCAGCCTGCTCCAAGTCAGCCTTGAGTCCATCAAAGTCCAAGGAGATGGTGGACTTGTCGTAGTAACGGTACTGGCCGACCTCAAGACCAGCAGCAGAGAACACTGCCTTGTGGTTGGCCCAGCTGGGGGTGGGCAACAAGATCTTCTTGGAGGGCAGGAACTTGGCCAAAAACTCAGCGCCAACCCGCAGAGCACCGGTACCAGAAATGGTCTGGGAGACAGCCAAACGGTTCTCCTTGATGGGAGCCGAGTTGCTGCCGTAGGCAAGCTCTGCAGCAGCAGTGTAGAAGTTGGCCAGACCAGTGATGGGAGCGTACTCCTTATCGAGCTTCTTGCCAACGACCCGTTTCTCGGCCTCACGAACAGTGTTCAGGACAAAAGGCTTGCCTTCGTTGTCGCGATAGGCACCGACGCCCAAATTAATCTTGTGCGAAGCGGTATCAGCCTTGAACGCCTCGGTGATACCCAAAATGGCGTCAGGAGGGCCCTGGGGAACGTTAGCCCAGGTGGAGGCGAAGCGTGCAGAGCTAATTGCGGTAGACATTGTCACAGCAGCAACTCGGCAGCGCATAGAGCCAGCAGAGACTCGGGAAACAGCACGTGCGCTCAGCATTTCGGATTTTTCGGTTTGTGGTAAACTTGGCAAGATGACTCCCAAGGCAAGGGTCGGCTTTTCTCCTCTGCGTGTGACATCTATGACTCAGCAGTGGCGCGGGGAGTGCGCCTATCAGTATATGGCGTGACGCACCTGGATGCGCCGAAATAAATAGTTTTTGCAGGCTATGTAACTTAGTGCGGCAGGTTGGACGAGTGCTCTGCAACGTACGCACAAAACTCCTCCACCAGCTCGTTTTCCTCGCGGCCGCCCTTTCTGAGCTCGCGCAGCTTTTTCAGGGCCACCAGCTGCCTGCCCTCGGCAGTTTGCTCCCGCGACACCGATGAGTCGGTCAAAATGCTTCCTACCAGCTTCAAGTGCTGTCTCAAGCTCGAGTACCGAAGCATTCGCTCGATTTCAGGGTCCTCGGCCAGCGGCACATTTTTGTTGATTTTCTCACCCTCAACAGCCTGGTTTTTTTCCACCGGCGTGCAATTCTGCTTGTGTTCCTTGTAGCATGCCACCGAGCAGTAGGGCGCCCCACATGCCGGGCATTTGTATTTGAAATCTGCCCCGCACCGGCAGACCATGGAATTTTTCACGAGACTAATTTTTTTATCGGATTAATCACATCAGATTATTCATCTATGTACAATGTAGCCGGCAGTAACACTTAGTCGGATTCGGTCTTTTTAGGTTCAGATGCCTCGTCGTCCTTACGAATAACACCCTCGCCTTGCAAGTACTTGAACTCAATGCTGTTGTCCTCGAAGGGGCGTTTGCCAATGAGTCTGACAAAGTCGGCCCGGTCCAGGCTCTCTTTCTTGAGGAGCTCTTCAGCAATTGCCTTCACTTGCTCGGCCTTTTCAGACAAGAGGGCCCGGCATTTTTCGTAGGCATGGTTGACAATGCGGTGCACCTCTTGATCGATCACGGCAGCAGTGCTCTCGCTGAACGGCTTGGTGTAGTAGCCCTCTTGTTCGTCGTAGTTCACATAGCCAACCTTGGGTGACATGCCCCATTGCGCAACCATGTTGGTAGCGATCTGGGTAACTTTTTGGAAGTCAGAGGCTGCGCCGGAGGATGACGAGTTGAAATTGAGTTCCTCGGCAACCCGTCCACCCAACGCCATAACCATTCGGTCTTCAAGCTCAACGTTGGACGGTAGCGGGACATCAGCAGGGAGGTATTTGGCATAACCAAGCGACTCTCCCCGGGGGATAATCGTGACCTTGACTAGCGGGTCTGTGTGTTCAAGATACCATCCGCAGATAGCATGGCCAGCCTCGTGATAAGCGATGGTTCGGCGCTCTTCAGGGGTGAGGATCTTGGACTTCTTTTCCAAACCGAACGAAGTGCGCTCGACTGCTTGATCAAAGTGAGTCCACTCGACAGAATCGTTATTACCACGAGCCGCAATCAGGGCAGCCTCGTTCACGCAGTTGGCAATATCTGCACCAGCAAAGCCAGGAGTCAAAGCAGCCAGCCGCTGGGCCAGAGTATCGAGATTCAGATTGGTGCGAATGCGCTTCAAGTAAACGTCATAGATCTGTTTCCGGCCATTCACGTCAGGTTTGTCAACGGTGATATGTCTCGAGAAACGACCCGGTCGCATTAGTGCCTTGTCGAGAATGTCCGGTCGGTTAGTGCCAGCAAGAACAACCACATGCTCATTTGTGGCAAAGCCGTCCATTTCAACCAGGATCTGGTTGAGGGTGGCTTCACGCTCGTCGTGGCCACCACCAAACGAACCACTGGGAGAGCGGGCACGTCCAATAGCATCGATTTCGTCAATAAACACAATGGACGGTGCTTCTTTACGAGCAGTGGAGAACAGGTCACGAACCCGTGAGGCACCAACACCAACAAACATTTCGACAAACTCGGAACCAGATACAGAGTAAAACGGAACGCCAGCCTCGCCAGCAGTGGCTTTGGCCAGTAATGTCTTACCTGTACCGGGAGGTCCAGATAGAATAGCACCGCGGGGGATCTTGGCACCAAGCTCCTCGTACTTTTTGGGTTCTTTCAGGAAATTGACAAACTCCATGATTTCGGCTTTTGCCTCGTCACAGCCTGCCACATCCTTGAAAGTGATCTTGATGTCTTTCTCCTCGTTGAACTTTTTCGCAGTGGACTTGCCCATATTGAAGATACCACCAGAGCCAGCCCCAGAAAGACCTCTACGCATGAGGTACCACAAGCCACCAATCAACAGAGCAGTGGGGAGCAGAGTCATGAGAATGGATCCTAAAGATGTCTCGTTGGTATACGAAACAGGTACTTGCTGAGCACCAGGGAGATTTAGCTCTTTCATGGCTTCGTCGTACTGCTGGTCAAAGAGCTCAACGCTACCGACCGTGAAAAAGACCACGCGGGGGAACTGGTGCTGTTTGAGAATAGCTCTGCCCTGAGTCTTGTTTACGAGAATGATTCTCTCCACAAGGCCCTGGTCGAGGTAACTGGTCCGGAACTCTTGCCACGAGAGCAGGTGGCTGTCCCGGCTCATACTGTTGAACACAAGAGTAAAAATAAACGCTGTAGCAAAGCCGTAGGTCAGCACAGTCCTCCAATCTGGCCCTTGCGGGCCCTGAGGAGGCTTGGGCGCCTTGGGATCGTCACGAGCGTTTCGGAACTGGATCCTGAACATGCTGTTGGGGTCCTTGGGGGGCTGTGGCGGAGGCTGCTCGGCCCGCAGCATCGAAGCAGAGCCAAGATACCGCAGCACACTTGCCTTTTTCACCACTCTACCGAGCCCTGGACGCACCAGTGGCACCGTCAGTCGGGTCGACATAAACCCCCGGCTGAGCACAGTGCGGAACATGGTTACGTTAGCGCCACACTGAGACGAATATGATTTGCTCGGGTTCGAAAGACGAGGGCAGCCATGCTGGAAGGCGGCAGTTTTTGGAGCAGGGGTGGTTTTTGACGGGTTTAGAAAAAGCGTGTTTTTGGAGGTTCGACAGGCACGCTTGCCGGAGCGAGCTGTTGTGGGTATGGGTGTAAAGGACCCAATACCCCTTGCGTAATAAGATTCGTTGTCGCGTTCCCATCCCTGACACAGCACGACCATGGTGACGAACTTAGGATTGGTGAATCTGCCGAATCAGCAATACCGGCTGTTGGCGAAAAAAGGTGCTACGTTCACGATAATGGTTGTAGGAGAGAGTGGACTGGGCAAAACCACGTTCATCAACACGCTTTTTGCCACGTCTGTCAAGACCCACAGCGACGACCAGTTGCGGCACGAGCAGCCTGTCCGCAAAACGGTGGAGATTTCGATTACCCGTGCTGAGCTCGAAGAAAAAGGATTCAAGTTGCGGTTGAATATCATCGACACGCCTGGTTTCGGCGACAACGTCAACAACACCAACGCGTGGGAGCCGATTGTAGATTTTATTGACGATCAACACGAGGCCTATATGCAGCAAGAAAACCAGCCGGACCGCAAGGCAAAGTACGATATGCGCGTCCATGCCTGCCTCTACTTTATTCGCCCCACCGGACACTCCCTCAAGCCTCTGGATATCGAGGCTCTTCGGGCGCTGGCTACCCGGGTCAATGTAATTCCGGTTATTGCCAAGGCAGATACTTTGGACGCTGACGAGATGCAACTGTTCAAGGAGCACATTAGATCCGTTCTCGACTCCCAAAACATTACTGTTTACCAGCCTCTTGATCTCTCGAACGGCCAACCCCTGCCGGAGCAGTTGCCATACTCGGTTATTGGATCGGAAAAGATGTTGCAGAATGAGCACGGCCAGGAGGTTCGCGGTCGCCAGTACTCTTGGGGAGTTGCAGAGGTTGAAAACGAGGATCACTGTGATTTCAAAAAGTTGCGTAATTTGCTGGTTCGCACCCACATGCTTGATCTTGTGCATTCGACCGACGAGCTTCACTACGGTGCCTACCGTTCGCAGGCTATCACCACCCGCCAGCCCGGCGAGACTCGCAACCGCAGCCAGGTCAACCCGCAGTATAAGGAAGAGGAGCAGGCTCTTCGCCGCGCCTTTACCGAACAGGTCAACGTTGAGGTCTCCCGGTTCAACAAATGGGAGCACAATCTTATTGCTGAGCGGGACCGCTTGAACAAGGATCTAGAGGACACCCATGCGGCTATTCGGAAGCTGCAGATTGAAGTCGACCAGCTGGCCGGCCGTGCGTAGTTTTTTATAACACTATTATTAAATGTTCATATAAATACTCCTACAGAGATGGTGTATCGGACAGCGGTGGCATTTCAGGGACGTCCAGCACTCCCTCGAGCCCGCGAGAGGTTACACCGTGTTTTGCCTTGATAGACGACCAGGTAGCTTTGTAGCGCCCGTCAGGAGTGAGCTCAATTTTGTCGTCATACACAAGCACGTCGCACAAGGCACGCACGTCGGCAAGACCAAGATCAACCGTGGATACCTTGTTGCTAATGATCCAGCTGTGGACGTCTTCAAGAATAGGAAAGTCCTTGTAGTCTGGCGGATAACACATTTGAGCGAACGGAGCCTGGAAGGCCTGGGGGTATGTGGAGTCCGCAATAAAGCTCCAGACAAGAGTGAGCATGGTGTTGATAAAGTCGCTATCGAGTTCTCCTTCCGTGAACCAGGGCCCGCCCGTGAGTTCAATTGACGGCTGAAGGGCATACAACATGTATATTTTGCGGGTTGGATGCTTTACACTTTTCACAGCCTTGATATAGTTTTGTCCCTCCAGGCTTTTCAGGCATCTGGTGACGACGTGCTGATGGAGGTTTGACTTGGCTCTGATCGTTTTCGTCCAAATGCCCTCCCGGCCTGCTGCTTCGATATACGAGTAGACCATGGCCTCGTCAGGAGTCATATTTTTGATTTTCACCGCCTCCTCGTGCGAAAGAGCCTGGTAGTACAGCACGTTTTCTGCCTGGGCCAGCTTGACCAGCTGGTTGTTGATAAGTTCCTGCATGAAATCAATCAGCTTGTCCTTGTCCTGTTCTTCCAGCAGCGACTCGAGCTCTGCTTGTGTGAACAAGTGCGACTGCTGGAGCAGCATGGCTTCGTGGAGCTCGATCGCCTGGCGAGACGTCATTGGGAAAAAAAAAAACCTAAACTCCCAACTTGAAATTTCAGGGTTGGCGGCACGGGTTGGCGGATTAACAGGAGAAGAATATGTTTTAGCAGTCGGTCTATTTCATTAATGCATTACTCGAGTTCAGAGACATAACGCTCGGCGTCTAGACCGGCCATGCAGCCAGTGCCGGCAGAGGTGATGGCCTGGCGGTAGACGTTGTCCTGAACGTCGCCAGCAGCGAACACGCCCTCGACGGAGGTGCGCGAAGTGCCCGGAACGGTTTTGATGTAACCGGCCTCGTCCATGTCGACTTGGCCCTTGACGATTTGGGTGGCCGGGGTGTGGCCAATTGCATAGAACAGGCCCGAGACCTCGAGCTCCTTGACCTCGCCAGTTTTGACGTTTTCGACGGTCAGCGAAGACAGCAGACCGTTCTGGCCCTTAGCCTCTTTGGTGACGGTATTCCAGACCATCTCAATCTTGTCGTTGTTGAGCAGACGCTTCTGCATGATGTTTGAAGCGCGGAGTTGGTCGCGGCGGACAATGACATAGACCTTGCAGCCGTATTTTGTGAGAAAAAGCGCCTCCTCGGCGGCGGAGTCACCACCGCCGATAACAGCAAGAGGTTTGTTGCGGAACATGGGGATTGCACCGTCGCAGACAGCGCAGGCGGAAATTCCCGACTGCCAGTACTCCTCCTCGCCAGGCAGGTGGAGACGCTTGGCAGAAGCGCCAGTGGCAATGATAACCGCGTCGGCGGTCATGGTGGGCTCGCCGTCTTCGTTGAACTCGGTCCAGAGCTTGAAGGGGCGGCTCGAGAGGTCCAGTTTGGCCACGGTCTCGGTGTGGATGGTCGTGCCAAACTTGACGCTCTGCTCGCGCATGCGGTCCATCAAAGTGGAGCCGGTGAGTCCCTCAGGGAACCCGGGGAAGTTCTCGATCTCCGTGGTGGTCGTAAGCTGGCCACCGGCGGCAATCCCGTTTGCAAGCATACCCTCGAACATGACCGGCTGCATTTCAGCTCGCGCCAGGTAGATAGCGGCGGTGTGGCCAGCGGGACCAGATCCAATAATTACAACTTTGCTGTGTGCCATTCTGTTTTGTGGTTTCGTGGGTGTGGCTGTACTTAGACAAGAAGATAGAAGCAGAAGTCGGTTTCGCGCGTTCGACAACAGCGTGGGATGAGATGCCATACCCATGCCTTGGCAGCGGCTATAAGTATCCATCTCCCAACTAAGGTCTAGACTTCCAAACCCTATATCAGTGGCCTCGGCTTACGCATATTTACGTAGTCATGCTCCAATGCTTATAATTCATGCATATGGGGCCATAACCGGTAGTGTTTTAGGCCGGAGTAATGAAAGCTAGAAGAGTAATTAGTAAATAGCAAAATAAATTAGTGGGTCTTTGCAAATGCACGCAGTGCGTACGAGTCTGCGTATTCTGGATTAAGGAGCAGCTGCTGCAGAAAGTACTCCAGGCCTTTCCTCCGCTCCTCGAGGAACCGCCCGTCAAACCTAGCCACCAGTGCCTTGGCCGGCAGCTCGGGTATTGACAGGCCTCTGCCGCTGAATTCTTTGATAAGTGTGTTGCGTAATGCGTCGAATTCAGAGTACCGCCGTTGAAACCGCAGAACCGCCCCCTGCGTCGTGCGTATTGTCACCTTCCATACCACGTACGACCCAGGCTGGGGATTGCCTCGCTCGGAGCCTACTATGTCGTACCCAATGACCTCCACTGAACGCGTCCACAGTGGGTTGACTTGTGTCGTGTGGTCTTCAAGAACTATCGGATCCGGCTGGACTTCGCGAAGTGTCTCTGCCGCCATCCGTTTTCTTGACATGCTTATGCCTCGACGGACGTTCTGCTAGTCAGCATGGGGTTGGATATTCCCTGGACTCGACAACTCTGGCACCGCTGGAAGGCCCTCAGAAATGTTCCCTGGCGGAAAAGCTGGTTTGTTGGTTACGACTTGGATGGTAACTCGTACTGGGAGTCGACGGACTACAATAATCCGTACAGGTTGCGTCGCAGAGTCGAGTGGGGAAACAAGAAGCACATGGCAGATTTTAGAGCAGTGCCGCAGTGGATGCAATGGCTGAGGCACGCCAGACCACATCCGCCGACGCTTGAGGAGCTCATTGCTGACCAGCGTCGTCAGCAGCAGCTCAAACTACTGGCACAGCAGGCAGATCAACGCTGGAACCAGATTCCGGTGCAGTCTACAAACGACAAAGATCCGCGTCTTGCCAGTGCGTGGACAGGCGGTGCTACTCCCGCTCCCGTCGAAGAACCTGAACTTGAAGGATTCGTCTATCCCGAAAAGAAAGACGAGCAGCGAGTGTTTAATGCGCAGCAGATCATCAAGCAGCGGGATGCCGAGCGAAATCGTGGCAGCAAAGCATAGAAAACATAGCAATGTACATAATTATTTAGTGTCGAGTTTCGTCTTTAGGTATTTCGCAATCTCGCCGCTAACGCTCTCAGCCAGTGACTCAAACGCCTTCTCCCTGGACCCGCTCTTGACAATGGCCCTCGCCAATAAGGGCTGTAAATGTGGAGCAGACTCGTCGCTCAAAATGTATCCGTTCAATGCCTTCTCCAAACTTTCGGTGGCAGATACTGGTGTCGTGGATATCACCGCAGGCGGAGTCGCCAGCCGAGAACTACTGAGTCTCAACGTAGGTGCAGCAGCTGGCTGAGCAGCTAATCTCCTCGGACTCGGTGCTCGTATCGGGCTTGTGGACCTACTTCCTTGAGATTGTCGAGCCGGTGTCGGAGATTTTGGTACTGGTGTCCGAATAGGAGACGCCGCTCGTCGTGTCGGACTTGACGGCCGTATAGAACGGACGGGTGATAATGATCTCATTGGGCTAGCCGGCCGCTCTGGTTCCTTGATAAGCTGTCTTTCGACAATAAGATCCCCGTAACTTATAATCCTGGTCCCGCAAACTGCAATTCCTTTGATGGGCGTAGCATGGGCCCATTCGGCCGCCAGTAGTTGGCCCTGGGGGTGGCTATAAATACAAACACTCTTGTCTGTCGCTGCTGCAACCACATACTGGGATCCTTCGACAGTAACAGCACGTATATGCGAAAGTCCTATTGGTTCATTTTGGATATCAAGCGTTTTGTAGCTGCCCAACTGGGTCCCTGAAGAATCAAAGCTCAAAAGTTGGCGCTCGCTGGTACTAAGGTAAAGGGTATTGTCGTTCACATCCAGATCGAGAACAAGAACCTTGATCGGTAGCGTCTTTTCTGTTACAAAATCGTTTTCCACTAGAGTGTGAATTTGCACTGTCTTGTTTCCCACGACAGTAACAATAGATTCGCGGTTGATAATCCGAGCTTTGCTAAGAGGGCCAAGTAGGGGAATTGTCTGTAGATCCCATTTCCCATTTATTCTTCTCCAGATCTGGAGATGGCGATCTCTCCCAGCAGATACTACCATATCGTCGATCGAGTCGATATCACTAACTGGACCAGCATGGGCATTCATAGTCTCACCATCGATAGAAAGTTGGCCCTCAAGTCCACCAACAACTCGATGACTTCCCAGCGAAGCAGAGCTGATTTCAAAATCAAATACTTGTTGGATTCGTTCCTCATCTGCCCACACAACCAGGCTGTTTCCACCCCAGGAATAAAACCGATCACCAAAGCTGCGTATACCAATTAGTTGCTCATTAAGATCTTCCTTGAGGTACGATCCATCTGTTTGTGCTATCCCCTTGTCAGTAAGAAAAACCATCTCTTCCCCACTTGCGATACTTTTCACTCCAGTGACTGAAATGTCACAAGGCAACTCGCAGAAGGTATTTGGGTCGAACTTTCTGACCCCGTCCCCGGCAACGACCAGCTCTGAATCCCTCATAATCATTGAAGTTATGTTCATATCAAGCTGCAAAGCCTGCGAAAGCCCTGGACCAACCTTGGAGATGGCTGTTTTGGTGGCTACTAAAAAGGGACTAACTCCACCCGGCGATCCTGGCGCCCCTGTCAGCCCTGTCTGCTCGCCATTGGTTTTAACAGCACACTGGAATGTGCAGTCGGCTTGGGATCCCAGTACAACGTTACGGCCCGCTAGTACACCGTTATTAGCGGCCCCTGTCTCGACTGTCCACACCCTAATGTGTCTGACGCCAACCGTTACGAGCTGGGTCTCTGAGATCCATTGAATATCGTTGACCTGTGAGATACAACGGTTGGATGAATGCAGAGCGACACCTGAAGCAGATTGATTGGAAACCGTATCCATACCGATTTCCCAAATATATAAATAACCATCATTCGGAGTACCTAAAGAAGCAAGGTAACGGCCGGAGGGCGAGAACCGTAAATGTTGAACTCCAAATTGATGTTCTTGGATTACTGCCAGCGGCAGAGCAGACTTGGAATACACAATGACTCTGGGAAGGTACCCTGTCTCTCCAACTGCTACGGCGGTAGCACTGGCCACAACGCAGCTAGCGGTGTTTACTTTGTCTTTAGCCTTAATCTTTGCGTCTTCATTCGCTGTCTCACCAATTACAACAGGACCACTCGGCCGTTCCCAGGAAAATTTTTGACCATATAAACGCTTGCGGGGAAGATGAAAGAAAACGGGGTTCTTGAGTGAGCCGTGTGCAGTTATATCTACTCTGACTGCACCAGCACCTGCTGTGAATACCAGAGCTTGTCCGTCAGCTGCAATGGACTCTCTTGATCCAGCCGAAATGCCAGCAACGTGCACGACCGGAATTTCCATCAGCCTGGCGATTTGTAAACAAATGGGACGCGAGCAGAAAGGCGTGAACTTTGAAAACTACGTTTCGGTAATAACCCAGTATCCAAAATGAGTAATTGTGGTTTTTGTCAATTTTAGCCTCCTTGTGGGTTTTTTTAGGTTTTTCTGGCGCTTAATTGTGAAATTTACTCGGCGGGCAGTGCGTTGGTTAGGTATCATATACGACCTAGATAACAGTCATAGTCTGGGCTCCACAGTGTGCCAAACCCATCACATCCATCAGTAGTTCTAACTACTCAATAGGCTTGAGTTTTTGAATCAAATGGTCGACTCAAATTGAATTCTCGTGCCAAGCCTAGGTTTGGCCGTGGACGTAGGCACTGCAGTCGAAACACCATAAGGCCCTGCGTACAGCAGATATATATACAGCAGATCGATAGAGACGTACATTAAAAGAAACTAGTAAAACATGATAAGAAAGTAATAAATGATATAGAATTTAACAAAAAGGGGGTATAACGCGGCTTTAGCCGATAAAATAATAAATTAGTAAATGTTGAGCGGCAGGCATCAGTGGGCGCACGTGCCGGAAAAATTAGTCTCAAACATGCGGAAGAACAGCCGATGCGAATAATGGTACAAGAAGGTGACTTAGGTCAACGTGTGACCCAGAACTAAACCGGCACCTAAGAATATTGTGACGGATACAGCCAAAAGCTTGAGACTTTGTTTCATGTCTGCGTCGATGCTCTGGGGGTCGATGTGGTCGAAACTGTAAAAGTCGATGAGGAAGTCGTCCTTTTCTTCCTCTTCGTAGTCTGATTCGAACGAACCTTCCTTTTCCAGAGTCTCGGAAATTGTTGAAAACGTCTCTCGGGAAAAGAGAATCTGATAAATATGCTCAGCGGCCTCGGGGACCCATCGATAGCCCCATACAAGATTGGCCATGATTTTTTGCGTGTTGAGGGTCAAGTAAGTGTCATGTAAAGTGTAGTAAATCCCGAGTCTTGCCAGAACCGCAGACACCATCTGCGGTCCCCACAGAGAATCGGAAGGGTCGGGGGTGCCTGCCGCGGCCGTGGGCTGAGTGGCCGTGCATGCATGGAGCAAAGCGAAATCTGGGTCGGCGGCCTTCCACAGAGCAGCCTGAACTTCACGGTCGTCAAAGATGGCTCGATTGATCGCGACCGACGCCGTGCTATTTTCAAGAACCGGAAAGAGCGGTTGAGAGGTTGACGATGGCGCGAACAGTCCGCTTGCAGCCAGAATGTCCGCTCCAATTAGGGCTGCCCGCTGATCGGACCATTTTAATTGTGAGCAGAGGATTTTAGAAACCGGTGCCATCTCGGGCTCCAGCCGACACGCCAACAGGCTCAATGTTGCAAGCAAGGCAGCGCTCTCCGACATTTCAGGGTCTGAAAAACCAGTTTCCATGGAGGCAGTTTCAGGTTCTTGGACAATTTCCTGACAGTGGTACGGCACAAATGCAGGGAATTCTGCTATCGACGACGACTCCATTTAGCAATTTTTTTTCTGGTTGGATCAGAGGGAATTAATTTTGACAAAGGCTGTTTAAAATGTGGCCATAGCCCCAACAACTAATACTCGGAAGTTTCTTACCTCAGCGCGCATGATCATTGGGGGCAGGAGAAATGCATGTGATGAAGTCGCGTAGTTGGAAATGGCAGCCGAGGAAAGCAACATGAGGTGGCCGCTGGAAGCACGCCTTCTAACAAAGACAGAGAGGCCAATTTGACCGAGATACCCGATAAATACCCAAATTTCCGACTTTTTTTATATCTCTCAATGACTCGTCGTATTTTCCTGTAGGGTAGGCTTCCCCCCACATATTGGGACAAGCGATGCAGAGAACCTGAGACCTACGCTTATTGGGGGGCTCAACTTTAGGCCGGAACGTTGAGCGTGTCGGGACGGAACTCAATTCAGGGTCAGTTAGCGGCTACCATGGCTCGAAGCTGGCGCTCAAATTGGAAAGCCTTTTTGGGCAATACTGGCTTCTTTGGCACGGCTAACATGATGCATGCAGCCCGACTGCTCGATTTGGCGCTACTGCTAATGCACTACTGTCCCTCGCCTTAGCAAGTAGAATAATCCGGGGTATTTGATGTCCGATGCAGGCTGCTTATTGATCTCGGTAATGTTGTTTTAACGGTTGTTTAAAATGAAAAAGTAAAATGTACCACGGCCCATGATGGCGCTATCTCACCGTATCCATGCCACCTCCCCGGAACTGTCGGGGGAGGCCAAAACGAAAAATTACAAACCGATACGCCCAATGTGTCCGCGTGACCACCGTTCACCCGCCCCAATCTACGTCACTGACCGCCACTGCTTAGGTATAGGAAGTGTCATTTCACTACATATGCATTCATAAATCGTCAAGTTCATCTAAATAATGCTAGGCAGCTGAGGTATGGCATGCAACCCCTTAGGCAGTTTCAAGCGCAATGTATTCGTGACCGGGTGCCCTACCCCACAGTTTCCGTAACCAAGCAGTCAGTCCACGTGAGGTCCTCTTCTCATCGATCTCAGGGCGCCATCTGTTGAGCAAGAGCGAAGACAACACTACCGAGACTGAGCTCATAGCCATTGCCGCGCTCGCAGCCATGGGGTTCAACATAACCCCCCACCATAGGAAGAGCCCCATAGAAAACGGAATCATAAACGCGTTGTAAATCACCGACAGGAATAAGTTTAGTTTGATCCGTCTGAGTGCCGCACGGCCCAGATCAATGCAAGCCGGTACAGCCATCAGTGGGCTTTTCCGGATCAAAACAACGTCTGCAGATTCAACAGCTACCTGGGTAGCTCCTTCAAGCGAGATGCCCACATCAGCTGCAGCTAGGGCAGGGGAATCGTTGATTCCATCGCCAACTACAGCAACAGTGGCTCCATTATCTTTAGCATCCTGGACAACTTTGAGCTTGAGCAGAGGCGAGAGTTCAGACCAAGTCAGGTCGGGATCGATGCCCACGATATCCGCAGTCAACTGGACAACCTCCTTCACGTCACCACTCACCACCCCAACTCTAATGCCGCGTGCATGTAGATCAGCAACAACACTTTCGGCCTCATCGCGTAGCCTGTCGGAAAGCGATGCATGACCTACGATCTGACCGTCGACGGCAACATACACTGTGGTTGTCGAGGGATGGCCTCCATCATCAGCGACCTCAAGGCCCAAATCTGCCATGAAAACTGCCGAGCCAACATACACTTTCGACCCTTTTACATTGGCCGCAACGCCCCGACCAACTATTGCTTCGAAACATGTAGCTGTAGGAATTTTTCCGTGGAGCGAGGCTTCTTTAACCAGGGCGCGGCCCACTGGATGCTCAGAGTTTTCTTCAAGAGCACCAACAAAAAGCCAATGCTCAGGACTGATTGAGCTGGAGATAACCGACATGTCACCTTGGGTCAGGGTGCCCGTTTTGTCAAATAGTACCAGGTCGACCGAGCTCAGCTTCTCGAAAACAGCACCCCCCTTGACGAGAATCCCATTCCGAGCCCCGACTCCTGTGGCCACCATTACGGCAGTTGGCGTGGCAAGCCCGAGAGCACAAGGGCAGGCCACAACAATCACTGAGATGCACAGTCTCAGGCAGACAAAAAACGAGCTATCAGCCGATTTGAGTATACTTGGGGGATTTGGCGCGAGCCGGGCAACAAGCATCCATCCAGCAAACGTACATATTGCCAGGGCAATGACTATGGGCACAAACCAGCTGGCAACGAAATCAGTGTACCTTTGAATGGGGGCCTTTGATGCCTGGGCATCTTTGACCAAAGAGACGATCTGGGCAAGCTTGGTATTGGCACCACATTGTTCGACTCGCACATGCAAAGCTCCTGCATCGTTGACAGTTCCACCAATGACTCGGTGACCAGGCTTCTTGACAACAGGCACAGGTTCACCCGTGATCATAGCCTCATTGACCCGTGATTGACCAGTAATTACAACGCCATCAGCGGGGATTTTTTCGCCTGGCCGAATCACTAAATAATCGCCCACCTCGACCATATCTGTGGGGATTTGTTTTTCTTCGCCATCGATCAAAATACAGGCGTTTTCGGGAGCCAACGCCATGAGCTGGCTGAGGGCAAACGATGTGTGACCGCGAGCTTTGTTTTCCAGGTACTTTCCCAACAAAACAAAAAAGAAGATCATGGCGGAGGTCTCCCAAAGATACATCTGTCGCCCAGGCAACTGGGTAACGATAGAATACAAAAGTGCCAACAAAGAATAAAAGTAGGCAGAGGAGGTGGATATTATGACCAAAACATCCATGTTGGGGCTCCGTGCTCTTATAGCTTTGAATGCCTTGATGTAGAATCGTTTGCCAATTTTGAATTGGATCGGGGTGACCAGAGCTAACGAAATAACAGTGTCCATATACAAACCGGGAATGATTTCGGCGTATAAAAAGCTAGGCAGGTAATGATGGAGTTTCATCAACAATATTATGGGGAACCCCAACGCAAAAGTCCAAATTGTGTCTCGTCGATAGCTCAAAACCTGCTCGACCCGATTCAGAGAGGCGATTTGAGCAGCGGCGTCTTTTGAATTGACCGGTAAAGCATCGAAACCGGCGCCCTCAATGGCTGCAGCAATTTTGCGCATTCCTGTCTTGCTCGCATCGAACTCGACCAGAGCCTCCTCAGTAGAGAGGTTTACCGAGGCAGAGATAACCCCCGGTACTGCGGCAAGAGCCGACTCAATTGAGGACGAGCATGCAGCACAGGTCATGCCAAAAACCCGGAGCGTAGCTTTTTGTGAGCTGTCGCATACCTTCGCATCGAAACCTGCACCCTCAATGGCAGCTGTTAGAGCTCCTGCGGGCACGTCGTTGTCATGGTTCACAACGGCAATCTCAGTTATCAGGGAAACATTCGCATCCCGCACTCCGGGTACAGCCTCCAGGGCGCCCGTAACCGCGGAGGAGCAGGCACTACAGGTCATGCCTGTAACTTGTATCTCCGTTTTCATTTTCCCCTCTGGATTTGGCTCGTGTTGCCAAGGAAGATCGGTATTTTCTTCCCACCGGAATTTCTATTTGTGACCGATGACAAAGCAGAGCTCACTCGTGTTTTTCACGACGCTGCTTGATGCATGGAGTAACAGGGGTGTTTTATACAAAATTAGCATAACTATTTACGAGCAGTCGAGGGAGGCACGTAGTCGGCCTCCTCATCAGCAGATAGCTCGTCGTCGTCGTCCTGATCACTAAAAGCATCGTCGCTGAAGTAGCTGGCGTCGTCGTCGTCGTCGTCGTCGTCGTCGTCACCTGAATCAGCATCATCTACACCGCCAAAGGTAGGTCTGCAACCGAACGTCTCTTCGTAGTCAATATCGCCGTTGGTGCTAGATGCGACCCCAGTAGCTGTTTCATCTTCGTAGTCGTCACTCAATTCGGCCAATGGAGCCCGCCAGAAGTTGGCATCCGTAAATTCAGTGGTTTTAGATCGCTGCATGGCGAGTTGAGTTGCCGGAGGGAAGAAGTGATCTGTGAGGTCGTTGATGAGCATGTAGGTGCTCTTTAATCCAGTAAGCTCAAGCAATTCCATATGAACTTCTGAATTTGTGTTGATCGTGAAGATCTTTGTCGAGGGAATCCCCACGGATCGATAAGAAAGTGCGTCTGTAATACGGTTGCCGAACCCTGCATAGAAGGGGCTGCTTTCACCATCCAAGTCGTAGAGCTTGGAAATATCTTTGAGGCATGCCATTTTGAAAATCTCCGGTTTGCGCATGATGACTTCTCTTCGCAATGCAGCCATCAGACGGTCTGGTGACAGAATGACGGGGCCTTTAGGTAGACGGTAGCCGTCCTGCTCGATACCGTTGAGATAAGCCTTAGTAACGTCGGATTGACCCACAGCACGAGATGTCAGATACAAAATGTTGTATCCGTTGTTGTGAATGTCTGTAAACAACTTTGCAACTCCAGCATGAGTCCAGTCGCGACCGATCATGGTCATCACGTGTCCCAGAGCGTCCGACCGAGTAATGGTACCATCAATATCCGAGACAACTACAGGTGTCTTGTTGTCCCAGTAAAATATCGAAGATGTCACGGTTGCCTGATTCGAGCGAACAACAAACTTGACGTCATTGGCACCAGGCTTGAGATCAAGCTCCTTCAACATGTCACTGGTGAGACGGAGTGTTTTAACAAAGTGACGGGACCGCGATGCAGTGCTACCAGGACTTCCAGGAGGTGAGCTGGGAACAATTTCTTCGCCATCAGCAGGAACTGGGCTACCGGGAACCTCAGGCTTGGGGGAGGACGGAGCTGAGGGTAAATCTGTATCGTCCGTGGGGACATGGCTCAGATCATGGGACAGAATTTGCTGGACAACATCCTCAAGAGCTTTAGTGTTTTGGCCACCGGGCTTATAGCCAGTCATATCGATAATAACATGTCCCTGATCATTCGTGGTTGAGGGAACCTTGACGTCACACAATTGGTTGACCAACTCGTCAAAATCACTCTTATCATGGCCCTGTAGCCACGAACGAGCATGTCCTTCAATTGCCGCCTGCCTCAGAGCGTCCTGGTCAATCTCCGAAGAATCAGCTGTCGGAGAGTCTGGGAGCTGTGCACCGTTGCTATCGCCATCGGCTGATCCCTTCGACTGAGAAAGTTGAAGCTCTTCCATCTCGTCCTCATCCCCAGACGCAGGAGTGTCGGCATTCGACGGCGAGCCCTGCGGTGAGAGAACGGGCGATGTCAACAGGGAGGGCGGGACGTCGGCTGCGGTTTCGAAAACAAAAAACGCCTCTCCGCCTTCGCCCAGTTTCATTTGGATTGGGATTTTTCTGTCGTTGACGTAAAAGTCAACGCCTTTCTCCGACGGACGAAGCAGACTGAGCTTTCCAAATCGAATATGGAATGCGGAGCAATGAAGGTCGCCATCTGGTTGCTTCACAACAACCACGTCAATAGCGCCCGACAATGTAGATGGATTAATGGAGTTCCATGTCTTGGACATGGAATTCATCGCGCGCCCCACGTACTGCATTTTGTGGCCCGATTGACTTGTGCAATACTATAAACTGCGGACGATTGTGATGATGGGTCGAAGGCTAGGTTTGGTTTGGCTAACCTAATCGTTGCGGGAAGTAGTCACATTGCGAGTCATGTGAGTCGGCTGCGACAATTAGAGAGCGAGTGTGCAAAGCTCCAGATTAAGGACTAGGGAACTGGAGGCTGGGAAATTGGAGTCTAGCGGGTGTGGCTGCGAAAATCTCAAAGCATATTGTTCAGTCCATCTCGAGCACGGTCGACAAGCCAGTTCTCCCGCTCCGGCATTGCACTGACGTAAAAACCTATAAACTTTTCTGCTAAACTGCTCAACCACCCCACATGATTTAACCGCTCTATAGTCTACTCGGTTCCTTTCAAATTCAACACCAGGTTGCGATAACCCTACCCCACCCCCACTGCTCAAAAAACATAAATTGATGCGTTGCCTTGCCCTTGGGATGCGACCAGGGTACGGGTAGGGGTAGTGGCCCTGATAACTGAAAATTTATTAGTCCTTGGTCAGATCAACCAATATCCCCCCTTGATGGCTTCATCGGCGGCGACACAGATTTACGAGACCCCCACAAGCCAACCGGTGCCATCAAGTGTATTAATGTACGAGCACCTAGTAAGCCAGGCGCTTGATCAGTTAGACCAAGGTAATCCCCTTGCTTTTACCACAATAGCTAATCAGCTCGCAACGCCGCAGGTCATCAACGACGACTCTAAACTATCGGCAATACTGCGAGCTTTAAGTCGGGAGACCGGCAGAATAGACGGCGGCAATGCTACCGCGATCATCCAGTCCGTGCTGGCCTTGCCCTGGAGCAACCGCAGTACAGAGTGCGTTGATTCCTATGTCCGGTTCCTCGCCGTTTTGATTTCCTCAATTCCCCGCTGGTGGATCGACGTCGCACACAAGATTGTTGAGGAATTTGTTCTTCCTATTGAGCAGACCGTCCCCCACCACACGGTTCTTCGGCACATTGTGCAAATCATCCCTACCGCTGTTCCCAAGCTCAGTTCTGTTTTGGTGAAGCATTTCCCGCACAAGCACGAACGCACGGGTCCCTCGCTGAACTACGTCAAGAATTTGCTCAAGCATCTTGAGTACTGTCCCGAGCAGCAGCGAGCTGTTTGGGGGTTGCTGATTGAAAAAGTTATGCAGCTTGATGTCGAAACCGAAAACGACGACGAGGACGAAGACGATGAGGACGAGGACGAGGACGAGGAGACCGAGGATGAAGAATCCGACGATGAAGATAGCGAAGATGACTCGTCTGAGCCCCCGTCTAAACGTATGAAACTCGACTTTGCCGACGGGGAAGAGGTAACTGCTGCCGAACTGGAACAGGTTCAGTCGGAAGCACTCCTTCAGCTCCAGACAAAGCTTGATGCTATTTTGTCTGAGTTGTTAATTTATTTGGATGGCAAGTTCTCTGCCCAGGAGGTCGAGAATGGCAATGCCACTCCATTATTTATTATTCTTCTTGAAAAATTCAAGGAGTATGTCCTGCCCACCCACACCACTCGATCTGTGCAATACATCATGTTCAAGGTGTCTCATGCCCATCCTGACCTACTCGACTCGTTCCTTGTGTCAATGGTGGAAATGGCGTTGAGCCCGGCCGTGCCTATCGATCGACGACAAAAGGCCATGCAGTATATTTCGTCGTTTGTTTCACGAGCTCGCGGTCTCAGCCGTACCCAGATTGTCTTTGTGGTGTCATTTTTGGCAGGTTGGGTTGAGAAATATGCCACCGAGCGTGAATCAGAGGTCGATGAGGCCTCAAACATGGCCCGCTTCCGGGTGTTTTACGCGGCAGTGCAGGCACTCTTCTACACTTTTTGTTTCCGCCATAGTATGCTGCGAAAGCCTGATTCGGCCGGTGAGTGGGAAGCAGATTTGGACAAATTGTTCCAACGGGTCATCATGACCAAATTCAACCCGCTCAAGTACTGCAAGTCAACTGTCGTAGCCATGTTTGCTCGCATTGCTAGGAACGAGAACGTGGCCTATTGCTTCAGCATAATGGAACAAAATCGAATTGGTCGATTCAGAGCAGCCGGTTCGACGTCCCCCCCATCTTCGGCGTCCAGCTCGTCCTTGCTGGCCAGTCGTAGTGGCTCGCTCACCAATCTGTCCAAGACATTATGGCCTAACCACCGAGAGTTTGCAATTTTAGAGAGCTATTTCCCCTTCGATCCTATGAGTCTTCCAAACTCAAGGAAATTGGTACAAAATATTTATATCGAATGGGGCGATGTTAACGATGCAGCTGATAGTGATTCAGCCTCAGCTTCGGAAAGTGAAGACGACTCGGAATCTGACTCGAATGTAGATGACGATGAGCTTGATGTTGATGATAACTAGTTCGTCTAATTGTAGAAATCTAAAACCGAAAGAAAATACAAACTGAAAGAGCATATTTACAATATGCATCCACTATTCACGTAGACGGGAACGCTTTCGCTTGGGCCGCAGTTCCTCAATCATGTTCATCAAACGCTTTTCACGTTCGCTGGGCTGCGACGGATGATCAAGCTTCCACTTTTGCCTGAAATTGTCCGCCTCAACGTCATAATACTTTATTTTGCGCAAGTACTCTTCGTGCTTGTACTCATTTGCCACTTTCGTTTGACGGGTCCGCTCGATATACGGCGCTTTTTCGTCTTCAGGTAAAAACCTCCAACGGCGACCCAGGGTAGCTCTAATTTCATTGCGAGAAGCATGTCCCTTGCGATCGCGTTGCTTGGCTTCCTCAGTTTCCTGACGACAGATATCCCAATAGTCCTTTTGGAAGAGGAGGAAGGGATTGGTATTACCAGACCGTTCAGGCCGAGCAGGCCGTTCCCCAAGTTTCTCCTCTAGATCACGCTCCATTTGATCGTTTTCTGCAGCCAATCTATTGTGTCGTAACGTAGTCAACTCCGTCTCCAAGTCTTCAATTGAAAGTTGAGGAGTTGTACGCATTGACACGGGATCTGGTGCCGCGCCAAAGTACGACATACCATACCCAGCGTTCGCATTGCCCGAAGGAGTGATGCTACTGGTTGGAGCACCAAGACCAGCACTTGAGGTAGCCTGGGCCAAATTTAACGGTGTGTGTTGTCCGCTTGCCGGAACTGATATAGTATTAGCCGGCATTGGAACCGATCCTGTAAAATTACCACGACGACTACCCAAAGACTGCTTGTTGTCCTCTTGCAACGGCGGGATGAGTGGTTGAGGAACCTCCACGGGCCCCACAAGAGAATTGATAACTTCTTTAGCCGCTCTCAATCCGGAAATATATGCTCCATGTACAGTACCAGGGTGGGATCTTGAAGTGGCCTCACCGGCAAAGAACAGTGATTGCTGGACAGGCCACCCTACAAGATCATGATCAGCAACTGTGCCATCAACACTCACGTATGAGTAGGCACCCCGTGAGAATTGGTCCAGTTGCCATCTAGTAATAACTGACTCAACGACAACGGGTTTTTGCTCCGGATGGAAGATAGCCGCCAGCCTTTCAACAAGATCTGATACTACGTTTTCATCAGAGCGTTCTTTGAGTTTCCGCGCTGCCTCACCACTGAATAGGGCAACGAGAATAGGTTTACCGGTTGGTCCCACTAAATTCTGGAAGACGAAGCCATCTCCACGCTTGTCTGAGCTTGGGTCATTTGTTACCCGGAACACGTCCGATGAAGCGTCCCAAAACACCTTGTCGAAAACAAGGATGGCTTTGTTGATAACCCCAAAACCGAGTCGAGAAATGCTGTCTGATTTCCATTGTGGCAAATCAGGAATGAATTGAACTGACCGGCTCTTGAGCAGACCAAGCGGAAGCGTGACGACGCAGCGGTCACCAACCACTTGCTCTCCATTTGCTAAATTTACACGCACAGTATCCTCATCATAATCGATAATTTTCACTTGTGTCTTGAAACGAATATCAAGTTTGGTTGGCACTGAATATAAGCCCTTGGTAAAAGTAGAGAACCCATCTCTCAGCCATGAAGACTGACCAGAGTACCGGCATTCTTTACGATGAGACCAGGACCCGAGGCTCTGTTTGTCAAGGCAGTCGCCAGAAAAGAACTCGTACTTTGCGTAATGCCAATATAAAGCTTCGAGGTCTTGAGGGCCTAATTCGACCAACTCCTCAAGCTGCTGGCCAAACCCATCCATTGTTTGACCAAGACTGGCTGAGCCACCTGCAGGAGAAGGTGTGATATGTATCTGTTTTGCCGCATTATTCTCTTTCGGTTCAAATCCAAGTTCTTTGAGAAAATTGAGCTCAACAGCCGTTTCTGACTTTTTCTTTTCTGAATCGCTTGGACCATCTGTTTCCGCATAAGGGCGATCAACCTCTTCGGATTTGGCAACGGTGCGACGCTCATCGTTTGAGTCTGTGATCTTGGGATCACGAGCCATCCTTATCAGCGCCTTGTCACCTTCCGATGTTTGAGGCTGGACAGGCATTCCGGTCTCAAACTCAAGCATTCGCTCAAGCAGATGGGTGAAAAGTTCATGTGCCCTGAATGATGTCGTTTCATCAACAATACCACCTGACTTAGGACTGTACAAATCGTTCATTGTCGTGTCGACAGGGTAAACAGGCAAACCTAACTGGCGACGCAACACGATGCCCAAGGGATTTCCGTTACCAAAGCCCATCACAGTTTCTGCACCCAGATCAACCTGCTGACGACCTGCCTGTGACAAGTTTGCGGTGTGGATGCGTCCGCCAATACGGCGACGAGCCTCGAGAACTACGACGCGGGGAATATCGTCATACTCCTCAAAAGCAGCAGCATGACGAATCAATAGCGACTCTATCTGACGAGCACAGCTAAGACCAGCAACACCGGCACCGATGATCAAAATTGTCTGACGAGGTTTGTCACCTTGGGGCCGGTCCTGGGGGGCCAAGGTAGGCCTCTCTACGCAGCCGTGGTTGATGAACCCATTGCGCACCAACCACTCGAACGCGAACTCGGCCAGCGAATAGTAGCGTTCGTTCTGGCAGCACCCTACGGCTTCCACAATAGTCACAGACACGGTTGGGTTGGACAACCACAGACGAAGGATACCGTTACGAATGTTGAGATATGTTGTGACGTGAATGGACGGTAGATGGCTCCGTAGCAGGTTATACTCGCTATGATGGAGTCTGTAGGGAGGCATACCAGAAGAAATAGCAGCCGCAATACACTGAGAAGCGTAGTTAGAAGAAGACAGGTCAGGGGGCACTGATGAGAGCGGTTTGTACTTGGCTCTTTGAGCGGCGATATGATCTGGAACGGGAGAGATACGGTGGGCCATTTGGGGCTGCATGTCGACATCCATTGCTTGGGCAGGTGGGTTCTGGGGCGCTGGATCAAAGCGGAAATCAGCCTGCTGGGCATCCACCGCGTCCATGTCGATCAGATCGAGCTGGCCTACGGGCGGCTGGGCCATGGCGACGGACCCGACTTGCGTCATTATTGCGTTCATGTGATTTACCGCGCCCCTCTGTTCGTTGGCATCATGTTGGCGGGGCCCTGGTGCGAGGTCGATTTGCGACTGAAGCGAGCTGCCTATGTCGAGAGGCATTGAGTTAACATTGTCATTATTTGCGTCATCAAAGCCTGGGTAGAACCAGCTTGAAGACTGATCGTTTGCGTAGGGCTGTTGGGGCGGAGCAGCAGGAGCGAACCCATGGTAGGCTTGCTGATCACCAGGCGACGGCTCGAAAGAGGTGTAATCCTCGAACCCGCCGGTGTAGTAGGAGTCGCTAACCTGGGAAGCAGGAGGAACAGGGTTTTCGGCGCGATCGTTTCGAGGAGGTGGCCCTCTGATAGCGCCAGTGCCCCGATTTAAACGGGAGTCCATTGGGGTAGCCTTTCGAAATAACTAGCGACCAGGTGACTACGTAAGCAAAGGTGCGGAGAGATGCTCAAAAGCCCCCGGGCGACTTGGCGGTGTGTAGTTGGCGATTAAAATGCAGCTTGTTTTTTAAAAACTACTTGCTTATGGGCTGGATGGCTGTTTAAAGAACCAAGAAATTTTTTAGAATAACCCTAGTAAAAAAATGGACACTTAGTGCGTCATTATTTAGTAGGCAGCCTTGGCGGCGGCAGCAGGGTTAACCCGCTTGTTGTCGCGGTTGTAACGGACACGCACGGGGGGAGTGCGGATACGGCGGTTCTCGCGGGAGCGAACACGGACAATCTTGTTATGGACGGCGCAAGAGACGCAGTAGTGGACCTTAACGTACAACTTGGGCAAAACGTACTCCTGGTAGACAGAGGCATCCGAAATGTCACGGACGGCGGCAGACTCGACCATGTTGCGGATGGTGAAGCGCTTGATAGCCTTGTCCTTGGCGACCATACGGCTGCAGTTGGAGCAGCGAACAGAGGTGACGTGGCCACGGCCCTTCTTGTTGCGTCCGTTGGAAGCTCTCTTCTTAGGCATTGTTGGTTGGGTATCTCTCCTGGCGGGCTCGAAGGTCGAGTCTAATTCGGACAAAGAGTGACGGCCCTAAGCCCTAGTTGATGAGTCAGCATAAACCAAGAAGTGCCGCGGGTAGTGATGATTGTCGCTAGTAGGTAGTTTCACGGCGGTGGAGTATCAAGTAAAGAATTCTTTTTCTGTTTTAATTCTACCAATTTAAATAAAAGGGCTAATGCTCGGGTTGCTAACACAATGTAGCTAAAGGCAGGCACACCGACTGAGTTCCATGGTTCTTCGCGATTAAAAACTAGCCAGTCGCTGCCCGAGAGCGCGCCATTTGCGAGTTTACGCGAAGTTGTTCATGGAAAAATCAGTAAAATCAATCTCGTTGAACAGGGTGAAGTCTCCAGAGACACCGAAATTAGCCGAGGGCAGTACAGTGGCGTCGGGGTCACTAGTTGCCGCTCGGGCGCTTGCGTCCTTCAACAACTCGTCAATCGACGCTGCGGGTCGACCGATTTGCGAGCACGTCATTATCATGACGATAAAAGGGCTCTAGACAAATAAAAAGGGGTGGGGGCACATACACCGTGCTCCCGTTGTGAGGCGAGTGGTAGGGACATCATCGCTGCTGGATGATGCGCCTTTGAGGAGTTGTCTAGGGACGCAATATCACCAACCAATTCAAAAGGAAGATGGTTTGGTTGACTGCCGGCATTGAATGACAGATCGAGTCCGTCAAAGTCAGCCAGCTCATCGTCGAAAACGGCAGGAGAGTTCGATGCCGAGTGCGACAGAGAAGGTGCAGAGAGCCCGAGCTGTAAAGCTTCAGGCGAAGCACATTCTTCCTTGACATCCGTCACTGCTACATCGGAGCCCGCCAGGGGCAAAGCAGTAGTGAGCGAGGTGGAAGAACCGCTAACCTCTGTTGGCAGGGTATCAAGGACGGAAAGGTCACCAGAGGTCTTGGCCAGCTGCACAGCAGCCTCAAGTTGTTCGAGTTGACTACGCAGGATGCAAAATTGCTCCTGGGTCTGCATCTGGCAACGCTGAGTCTGCTTGAGCTTGTCTTCAAGCTCCTGCGACCGGCTGGTAAGATCTTTGCAGCGGTTTTCGAGGTCCTCTACGTGCTTGCGCTTTTTCTCGCGCGAAGCATGAGCGGCCTGACGGTTGCGCATAATACGCTCAATCCGACGCTGTTCCTTTTCGTCCTTTGTACGTGCCCGCTTCCGGGGGGGGAGGGTTCCGGGTGGCAACGGCATCGTCATCACTTGAGTGCGCTTGTTCGAACCGTTGCCAACTGTGGTTGTGATTTGAACACCTCCATTTTCCAGCTCATTAATACTTTCGGCTGGCGAGGGGCATCCGCTGTAGGACTCCTCCTCGCCACCGCTAGTCTCTGTCGTGACCGTGACCGCACCGCTCGCCTCATCCAGAGCAGCAGGTTTAGACTCGTGACTATTTTGCATTTTGAGCTGTCGTGTTTGTGTAGAACCTTTGTTGTGTTGGGGGTTTTAAATTTGAAGTTTCTTAAAACAAAGAGCTTGAGAACCTATTACCTGAGGGGACTGATGGCCTATTTATACCACTTACGTATGCAAGGCGCAGCAAATGTAATCGATCTGCACGCAGAAGGTGGGAGTGGAAGGGGGTAGTCTCTGGTACATCAGGCAAATTTGCCTCGAAACTTTAAATTCGCAACTGCTTTTCGAAAATAAAATATTACCATCTACTGACTATCAACACTTTCTACGGATGTAACCAATAATTGAGACCAATACGCTTTTCAATACCCCTTTTTTCACATATTTCTTACCATAAATAGATATCAGGCCAGGTTTAGGGCCGAGAGCATGCTGCTCGGTCACGGAGGAGGCGATTATACATTAGTTTCAAAACGCGCTCGCGAGATGAATTATTATTTCCTAAACAAGTTATTATATATGCCTTATTATACCTTACTAGTACCCGCTTGGATCATCACTTTTAGTTGTCTGTTTTGGGTATCTGTTCGTTGTTCGTTGACCATCGGAAGGAGCTCCGTCTCAGTGGTGCGATTAAATGTGCTGCTAATTACGCACGGCGTGGTGCCGGGTCTGTGGTGGTGGGAAAAACCAAGCGATATAGCGGGTTCAAGCACCAAAAAAATCCCTTTATGAAATATTTGCACCCGCCAACTGCGAACTCAACCTACTTTTCCTACTGAATGCTAATGTCGTGATTCTCCTCACTGCAGTTGACTAGGAAACCAAATCAATTCATTACAGCATGGGTAAGGGGTTCTGTGCGAACTCTGGGCAGTGGACCTGCTCGGACCTAGCAGAACTCTTAGCCAGTGAGCATTTAACGCGGAGCGTGGGAAGAAAAGTTGGAAAAATTCGGACAAAAACAGCTTAGTTGAATCTCGGGCGTGCAAAAATATTACGCTTTTGAAAAAAATTCAACAGCGGCGTGGATGTGCTGCAGGCACAAAATGACGGTCTATCTTGTTCAACACACTCCTCGCCCCCACCCTGAGACTAGGTTGTCCGGACAACCTTATGGCAATTTATGCTCGCAGACATACTCGGGGTGTTGTGACATTTTCTGTCTGGTTAGGGTTGGGGTCTATGCGCGGGATACGGCAGCAGCCTGCATTTTTGTTTACAACTCTAAACTGTCAAGCTGGATCGTCTTTGCTGTCTGATCTCTGGCAGACCCTTCAAGATTTTTAGAAGGCTGTATAAATGTCTATGTTACACAGTACGCCTTTACCAAATACCCCTCAAAGACATACCATTGCAACCGTCGATGAGCTCCTCCAGAGATCCTCTCAAGCCAAGCGGCCAAGCTCAGTCGCCATTCAGCGGTCTGAAACTTATTTTTCGTTTGACAGTGATGTCAGTGTACAGAAATGCACAAACTGTCAAGAAATGGAACCAATGCAATACCAGGATTCGGACTCGTTACCAAGCCTCGAGCTTTCACATGACATGACCGATTCGTCAAATGAGCCATCTGCCGGACTGTTTGACGAGCATTTCACGTCGTACGACGACAGTGCGTCCACACCGTTAAGGTCGCAGTCCCCAGAGCTTGTTTTGAAAGTGGGGTGGGATCTTCTGCAGCCTCCATCTCCATTGTTTGGTGCCCCTACTTTGCAATGCCCCGACGAAACTTTGTACGTAAAGTTCCCCGGTTGGACAGCACGAAAACAGCGTAGAAAACCCAAAAGTCTCTTGCGAACCCCGTCACTAGTGCAGGCCACGGACGGGCGGCATGGCAATGGGATCTTTCCGCCGCAGGTTTCGAGCAATGGTGCACCCACGCAGCCAAATGTCACGGTCTGGCGCCGTAGTGATGGCGATCTGGTCGAGCCACCGATTTGGGCCGGGTTTCCTTCTCTGCCGTCGTTTCCCAGTCAACAAGACCACATCATATCCGACGGTGAGAAATGCGACATCTACGGGCGAAAAGAGTGCTCGAGAGGCGCCGCTTTAGCTCTGTTGGCGGGGCTTAGCATGTTTCCTCCCGGGTGGCTACTCTTGTCAATGGGCTACTTTGACAACACAGTTGGCGTCGTTCCTGGCTGGGCGAAACTTATTGCGCTACTGCTTGGTCTTATTGTCTTCTTAGCCGCTATTGTTGTCGCAATTACTCTCTCTGTAACCTGATTTCGACCGATCAACGCCTATCGTCACATGCAGAGAAGAAAGCTGGCCCGCATGGGAGGCGCATCATGGAAAGAACTCACATCACCGTTTGGAGGCATCCCGCAAACTGAGTGGCAGCGGTGGTAGGTTAGTCCAGGCATCGATTCTTTTTTTGGTATTCTGCTCCGCCAAAAAGGAAAAAAATAAAAGAATAAATCGAACGTGCCCGGATTATCATTTCGAGAGGCGCAGTCACGACCTGTACGACACTTGTAGAATATTTATTGATTTTAGCATAATTTCTCAACCTCAAACTGCCTGCCAGCAGATAAAATATTTCCCCAACACTGCCTCCGCTCTACAATAAACCGTACATGCTGCAACAGTGTCGCTGTGTGATTAAATTACTGTGACGACCCCTCAGACTAACCGACGTCAACTGGGGTAAGGGTTACTACCGTAGATCTAGACCGGCCCCTTCCATTGCCCGTATCTAGCCTCTTGTGCTACTATCCCTTGTGCTACCTCAATTAGGATCCAGCGTCAGATCGTTTCCAATAGCGCATTGAACATCCAGCTGAGCACTTGGAAAACGTAGCTGTATTATACCTGCGCTAAAAGCTATGGGCAATACTGCCACAAAAGAAAGCAGACCTCACACGGCGGCGGCCAGCCCCACCGGTCGGACAAGCCGCGGACACCGAGAGCGGGATGAGCGTGGGAAATCGCACAAGCGGGACAAAGTCAAACCGGGCTACCAACTTATCATTGATCCATCTGAAATGGTAGATGGTGGTTATTTATATCCTCAAGGCGTATACTCAACGCCTCAAGACTTTAAAGTCGATGTGGTGCGGGATGTTATCATTCGTCGCAAATTGGCCCCCTTTTACAAGGGATTGGAATCGGTTGAGTCCAATTGGACAGATGAACAGCTTTTGGCCGTTATAGATGGCAAACTGCTGCCAGAAAGTTTTGTTGCCCCATCGGCGGCTCAGGCAGGCGATGCCTCGTCTGACCCTGCGATTGTGGCAATTGGCGATCAGGTCGACAGTTTGGCCATCGACGACGATTCCGAGAATGCCGAGAGTTGTCGCTCCAACTCCCCTGTGTCTACCAACCAAGCTTCCTCCTTGCCATATTCTCCTGCTGGGGCGAATAGCAAGCGTCCTCGTCACGGTAGCCACACCCACACTCCAGGCCCGCAGCCGTCGGTTAGTCGGCGTAGAGCAAATACGACATCCGTCACTCAGAATACTACAAGCAAAGTCGAAGAACGCAATGCTCAGGCGATTTGGCTCTACCGCAACGTTCACGAATGTCCCATTTGTTTCCTTGTATATCCCCGGTTGAACAATACCCGTTGTTGTGGCCAAGAAATATGTACGGAATGTTTTGTGCAAATCAAACGTGCCGCCCCACATCCTCCTTATGGCGACGCCTCGGGCCAAGACAACAGTGCCAGTAGCGACCTGCAACTCATTTCTGAGCCAGCCTGTTGCCCGTATTGCGCAATGACCAACCTTGGCATCATTTTTGAAGCACCTCCTTTTGAATGGGGTATTCCCAACCCAGAGTCATTGAAGCCAGCTACTTTGCAGGGTGCCACAAAGTCGGAGAGTGGACCGAGCAAACCCCGCCGTCTATCTGTATCACATACCCACCCAGATGTGGTAACAACCGACCAAATAAGACCAGACTGGGAGTCCAAGCTTGCGTCCGCTCGCCGTAAACTGGCACGCCGGGCGGCAGCAGCTCGTAGATTGCATGAAAACTCACTTCTTCCCGCCGGTGGTGATAGCCGCACTAGTTCTGGAAGAAGAGGCAGCAACTCACACAACTTTCTCCATCTTACTCTCAACATGACAGAGTCCCAAACTAGAAATCTAGAAAACAGAATGATTGAGGAGGCCATCAGGCAAAGCTTGCGTGAGGTTTGACCAGCAAATCTCTGCCCTCAATCCAACTTTCACGCATATACGTATTTACTCTTTATTAACGTCCATTTGTTTCCCCCAGACGTTGAAAACCATTTCAGAGATATCCTGTCTTATGCGACGTCGGGGGATGTTGTTTAGCGTTTGGCGGTAGAGCAGGGATTTCTTCTCCTCCTCGTTACCTTCATTATATGCATGCACGAGATCCAGCGGGGTGGGATACATTCGCATGATGACTTGGGCTTTTTCTGCAGACACTCCTTTTATGGTCATGAGCATGCTCAGGAAAAGCTGGTTGATGGTCTGGCTTTTTGACTTGGAGAGTCCCTCCTGGAACGCTCCAAAGTCAATGGCTAAGGCTTCATTTCCAAGCTCGGATCTGGCGAGCTTGATAGATGTTTCATAGGATTCCATTTGCGGGAGTACAACTTTCAGGTCTGTCCCGCTGTACTTTTTCGAGATTTCCTCAGTCATCTGGCTCAGATACAAGACAGTGTCGTTTTGGCTCGCTGCCTGTTTTAAAAAGAACCCTCTGAGAGCGATTATTTGTGACATTGCGGTTCGGATTCTTTGCTCATGAGACGCCATGTCAGGGCCAGCCACCATTTCAATTAAATAAATAACGTTGCTGATTTGGGATCGTTGCAACCGTGTTTTTTGTTCGAAAAACCGACCATCCATGATACTTTGGACTAAATCTCGGAGATTCTTTCTCTCTAGAATATAGTCTAAAGCCGCCATTTTGCCAGTGCTTTTGTGTTCGGCCACCCACATTGCGTCCCCCACTGCCAAAGCTGAGATTTCGAGGTTCACATTTCGCTCAGCCAGCGCATCAGCGAACCCTGTCCTGTTATCACGACTTGCGACTTCACGATTATCTAGCAGCAGCTTGATAGAGTAGTCAGAGCTACTCCAAGTCTCGTACTGATAGGTATTCAGATCTTGAACGGTGCGAGAAACAGAGCTTGGTCGTGGTGGCTGGAGATCGTCAACAGGGAGGCCGTTCTGCTCTCTTTGGACCTTGAGAAGTCCATCAGCGACAGTACGGCCGGTTTCTTCGAGAAAGTATTTGGTATTCCGGTAATAAATAAGACCTTTCTTGGTTAAAACGGCAAACGCGGGAGCGAGGTTCGGGATCTGTTTACCTTTATTTCCCTCAAGAGACAGCATCAGTCGTGGCTTCATTAACCGCAGCAAATCTTTTCGACCTATCCCGTTATCTTCATATTCTTGGAGTTCAAATTCGCGTATCGTCAGTAGAATATGATAGGCCGTTGTTCCATAGCGAGGGATATATTTCCGATTTGATGTCGTCTTTGTAGATACCGATTGAGGGGCCAATACCGGCGGGTCTAACCTGAGACCCTCGGGAACTTCGACTCCGAGCTGCTTGCAGTGGGCAGCAGTTTTTTTTAGCAGCATTGCTACTGTTTTGTCACCAACAAACTTCAGGGACTTGATCTGATGTACCTCTGTAAAGTCCTCCAACGGACAGGAAGCGATGGATTGTAGGCTTTTTTGATATGCTTGAGCCAAGTACTTTGCATTCGGCCTGGAACCCGCCGATTCGCAGGCCTCTTCCAGCCATTCGACGTATAAACATTTCCAGTTTATAGACATGCTTTGTCAACAACGCGTTCAAACGACATGCTCGAAGGTGACGCAGCTAAATTAACCGTCAAATTGGCCCTAACCTTGGTCAATGGTAGTGAGAGTGTATCTAGTCAAAACGGGCTAGTTGGTGTCTGGAAATGGGCACGACTGACAGGAATAGAGAGCGGTATGGAGCGTTCTGCACGCTGTGCTCGCCTAGGCTAATTCAAGGAATGGACAAGTGTTGTTGCAGTCGAAGTTGGCTCCACTAAATGATCTTCTTATTCACAAAACATTTACAAAGGCTCGCGTAGCTCAATTTTGTTTTACAGGCTGAAGCTCATGGGGAATTACTCAGTAATACTACCAAGGCACTAGTCCCAGAAAACTGTATGTCCGCAATTTGCCAAGCTTTGAAGGAAGTTAGTTAGGCGACTGAGAACCACAATGTCATCTTCAATTGACTGAAAATAAACAAAAAGCATTGGCTTGGATTAAAGATTTGTTCTCACATGGTCCTCGCAAACCCTTAGCACGTGTGCTGACGAATTGCAATTTGGTTATCACTTACTGTGCGATTTCACAATTGTACATCCAGCGTGCTGACAATGAAAGCCTGGCTAATGGATAACGAGGTTTCAGACCAACGTCTCGACCACAATTCTGGGGTTGAGTTGGATGAAAAGGCTTTGGGCGATATTGGAGTTCTATACTATCACTTAGACAACCTCGATGATGTCAACACACTCGCTAAAGAGCGCCATTACCGTAACCGGGACGAAATAGAGGTTTCACCAAAGTCCATGGGCAGTGAGGAGGCCTATATGGCCAAACTCAAGATCTTTTTTGATGAGCATCTCCATGAAGACGAGGAGATTCGCTATGTGCTCGACGGAAGAGGCTTTTTCGACGTTCGCGACCGCGCAGACAGATGGGTGCGAGTTGCTGTCGAAAAAAACGACTTATTGATTTTACCTGCGGGCATCTACCATCGATTTACCACCGATTCATCAGACTACATCCGCGCTTTGCGTCTGTTCCAAGATGAGCCCAAATGGGTAGCTTTCAACCGGCCAGCTGATGACAAGACAAGCCGGACCGAGTATTTGAGGGCAATTGAAGCTTGAGAGCAAGCCACGAAGAGTTTGGGCCTGTAGCAGCCATTTCTGAACGAAATAGTACACTATTATAATTTAACACCCCGCGGCACCCCCAAACAACTGCTTACATTAGCAGTTTGGTTGCCACAGCCGGACTGAAATTTTCTCCCTGCACTTTTTCTCCCGCCCAAACCACTCATCACTACTTACCGACATGTCTAACACTGAGGCCGCCATTTCGTACGCCACTTTGATTCTGGCTGACGCCGATATTGAGATTACTGCCGACAAGCTGCTTGCTTTGGCCAAGTCCGCCAACGTTTCTATTGAGCCTATCTGGGCTGAGGTCTTCGCCAAAGCCACCGAGGGTCAGGACCTTAAGGAGCTCCTTTTCTCCTTTGGTGCTGCTGGTCCTGCCGCTGCTGCCGGCTCTGCTCCTGCTGCTGCCGGTGGTGACGCCGCTGCTCCCGCCGAGCAGGCTGCTTCCGAGGAGGAGGAGTCCGACGGTGACATGGGCATGGGTCTCTTTGACTAAAAACGCACTTAGCTAGATAATATTACTCCATATCTATGTTAATCGCATACAGTTGAACATGAATCAGCTTTTAATTGGCCTGTTGTGCCTGAGAACGCGCGCGGAGGTGCTGAAGATAACACCCCTGAGCACCCCTCTGTTGGCAGTTAGGGCTCGGCCCTATTGATGTCACCACTCATTCTTGAAATTATCCCCCCGCTACGCAAGAGCCTACTCATATCCATACAATGAGCGACACTGAGAAGAAGGCTGTCATCCCCCACGTTCAGACGTTTGGCAAGAAGAAGACTGCTACCGCTGTTGCCTACGTTAAGCAAGGTAAGGGCCTTCTTAAGCTGAACGGCTCTCCCATCACCTTGGTCCAGCCCGAGATCCTCCGCTTCAAGGTCTACGAGCCCCTTTTGATCGTTGGCTTGGACAAGTTCGCTGGCCTCGACATCCGTGTCCGTGTTACCGGCGGTGGTCACGTCTCTCAGCTCTACGCCATCCGTCAGGCTATTGCTAAGGGTCTGATTGCATACTACCAGAAGTTCGTAGACGAGCAGAGCAAGAATGAGCTCAAGCGTGCTCTCGTCAAGTACGACCGTACTCTTCTGATTGCCGACCCTCGCCAGAGCGAGCCCAAGAAGTTCGGTGGTCCCGGCGCCCGTGCTCGTTACCAGAAATCGTACCGTTAATCATGCTATTTTTATAGTAACCCGCGTTACATCCCTCATAGCCATAGGATTCCAAAACCTGAAAAAAGCCCGCCCTGGCTCCTTTTAAGGAATTGTAGAAATGAACTAAATCTTAACTTTTGCTTTCAGACTTCTTGGAAAGCTTTACTCAGCTCCCGTACACATCTATCGCAAGGTTTGGCAGACCCGTTGTTTACCCTTCTGACTAATGGAAGAACCGAGCACACCTCAAAAGGGGCCGTCTACGCCAGACGAGGGGGCGATTATAACGCCTGAAACGATCCATGGGAAGGTGAAACAAGAGGTGGGTCTAGGATCTCCAATCGGCAGGCCGCTATTCACTGGCGTCGACGCAGGAGGCACCGCTACACCCGCCCAAAGCAGTCCCATTCGGGATGCCCAGCCAGGCAAATTGGCATCCTCACCGGTTTTGAGCTCAAGTCCAACGTCTAAAACTCCTCAATCGTTGTCGTTTACCCCAGGAAGGACCACGCGGTATCCAGCAAGTCCCCATTTCGACCGGCCATGGCATTCGACCAGAGTGCCGTCGTCGTCGGGTCGAGTGTCGCTGCGGGATTCAAAGCCAAGTATTCCGCCTGTTCCTCTTGCCACGATGTTTTTGAGAAAAGAGGACATTGCTTCATTACCGGACGACAAGGTTCGAGACGAATTGGCTAAAGCACTGGACGAGGTCTCCATGTATGAAAGAGCGGCTCACCAGTTCCGTTCTATGGCCAGCAACTATCTCTTACAAAACAAACTGTTGACAATTGAGACCCACGAAAGCATGCAAAGACACGAGGTCGAGACCAACCTTGCTAAAAAGGAGGTCCAGCGTCTTGCCGTCGATGCCAACGGCTACTCTGAAGGAGTAGAATCGCTAACCCGCAAACTCAAACGTACAAGGCTGCGCGTACGCGAGTTAGAGTCACAATTGAGCGATAGAGATAGAGAACTACGAACACTGAAACGCCAATTGCAGGACCTTGAGTACACCAGGGCACCTGTGCTACCCGCAATGAAACCAATGAATGAGCCTTCTCTCACAGTTAATACCACACTCGCAAGACAATCAAGCGCAAACCTGCAGAATCCTCGGGAACCACTGAGTGGACTGGACATTCTTGCCAGCCAAGCACTGGATCAAGAATTAGCACAACACTCTACGGGACCTAAAGACCGAAGACCGTCTTCAAGCTCGACTATTTCCCAGCATTCAGCCGACGAAACGTTCGAGGATCCCAATCAATCGATGGGCTAATCTACAATAATATCGTAGGGGTGCAGTTTTTTTAACTTAATTTTTTATTAACTTATGCCATCTGTCTAAAGCAGAGATGAAGGCAGACTAGAGGGTGCCTTGCGCAAGCCGGCCAGCCGGTCGTAGTCGCCGGAAAGAATACGTTCAACCACCAGATCGTCCCGCTTCTTTTGCTCCTCGGGCGAGAGCTTCTCGGAAGAGTCTGTGGTCTCACCGAACTTCTCCTGTGCACGGAGACGCAGCTCCTCGAGGGCCCAGTCGTTCAAGGTCTCCTTGTTCAGGAAGAAGTAGAGCCCGAGGGCAATCAGCAAGCCAGGAACGTAGCCGTAGTACATGATATTCTCCCAGCCCTCCTTTTGGTTCTCGCGAACAATAGTCCAAGTAACCTCACCGGTAGCGGGGTCCTCAACGGGAATCTTGTCCAGAATACGACGGCCATTCAGGAAAAAGTCTTGAAGATGGGCAGTGTTTTCGTTGAGCACGGTGGCTTGCTCAGTCGTCAGCTTAAAACGATCACCAAGGGTGGCACGCGAAGTGTCCATAAGGGCTCCAAGAGCCGCCGCGCTTTGAAGCTGCTTGTCGGATGGCTCCTTGACGGTGCCATCTGCGTTCTGGTACACTTTGTTGGGGGCCGGCAGCTCGGCGATGGTAGCGGCGATTGCCTGCTCGAGTTCGGCGCTGTACTTGGAGAATCCTTCAGTTACAGGGTAGTCCTTGCTCAAAAACTTGATGCCACGGGTCGACATGCGGAGCATGATGCTCGGACGAGCCACCTGTTTTAACGTTGGCAGCATTCGCGACAGCATTTTAATTGGTCCCAGCTTACTCGTCAGAATAAAGACCGCTGGGTAGGACAGGGTAAGTATTAGATAATTAGGAGCACGAACGATGGACGGGGGTGGTAGAAGGGCGAGGTGACTAGAACCAAAACAAGGATTGAGCAGCTTAAATTTTGGTGGATAATCGCGAATGTGCGGCGTAAATTTTTACTTGGGCTCGTAACGGGTCTAGTTTCGAGCGCTCAATGTTTAGGGCTAACAGCAGTCACACTAAGCAGGGCCTCCCAACTAATCACCACTCTTCGAACCCCCGCTAGCCTCATCGTCGAATAATGAAGTATATCACTTCTGAGCAGAGCCTGGATATCCCTGAGGGCGTCACCGTCGAGATCAAGGCCCGTAACATTACTGTTACCGGTCCCCGTGGTACCTTGAAGAAGAATCTCCAGCACGTTGATGTCACCTTCAAGAAGGTCAACGACAAGCTCATCAAGCTTTACATCCTCCACGGCTCCCGCAAGCAGGTCGCTGCTTTGCGTACCGTCAAGTCCCTTGTCCATAACATGATCATCGGTGTCACCAAGGGCTTCAAGTACAAGATGCGTTACGTCTACGCCCATTTCCCCATCAACGTTAACATCGAGAACAACGGTGCCAAGGTTGAGATCCGTAACTACCTCGGTGAGAAGCAGGTCCGTATCGTCAACGCTCTTGAGGGTGTCAAGGTCGAGATCTCGAAGGCCCAGAAGGATGAGCTGATTCTTACCGGTAACTCTGTCGAGAACGTCTCTCAGACCGCCGCCGACATCCAGCAGATCTGCAAGGCCCGCAACAAGGATATCCGTAAATTTTTGGATGGTATCTACGTTTCTGAGAAGGGTGTCATTGACGCTGAGGCGTAAACTTCAAAAATATAGCATTAATTAATGTCTGTTTCTAGCCACTGCTCCGGGGTCTTGAACGCTATGTCCAGGTTATTGGCAAACTCCAGGTCGCTGCTGCTATGATCGCTGGGCCGTCCAGCAGCATCGCCGACGTAGAATGAGCCCTTTTTATCAACGATAATGCCCTCGCGTACCAGTTGTTTCTCCATGAGCTCCCACATGCCAACTTCTGGCTTGCGGTAAATCGAGCCCTCCTCTTTAGTTGCAGCATATATATGAATAGGAACGGCCAGCTCTTTGATAATATTGGGCATTTTTTGAATTAATTGCTCGTATCTCTTGCCCTTCAACAATGTTCCGCCTTGGTTTGTGAAAATCACAATGTGATGCGTCTCGGCTTCCTTTCGAATTTTGGTCACTACGTCTGCTGTCAACCATTTCCAGTCGTTACCATCCATTGGCCACGTTTGGCCTGATTTAGGCACAATTAAGGTCTGATCTAGATCAAACGCAGCAACTGTACCTACCTTAGTAGCTTCAACCGGCCTCGAGACTCGAGGTGCAAAAAAATCAACCGGTGCGATGGCTCTCCCGTCGCTGGACCACCATAGGCATGACCCAACTGTGCCGACCTTCATAATTGCAGGTGAAACACGTTCAGTCGCGCAGGAACCAATTTCGAAAAGGGATTTGTCAGTGGACGTACGCGCTTTGTTGGTCATCCTCCTACCTTGGTTGTATAAACATCAAACACTATCCAGGTTTAAAGATCAAAGCTCCGCCACAATGTCTGTTCGACACGCGTCTGTTATGTCAAATGCCTCAACCCGAAGCCACGGCTGGAACAAAAGGGCCATGCGAAAGGTCACTTTTACCCTGCTAGTGTGTGGCCAGCCAGGCACCGGAAAGACCACCTTTGTCGAAACGTTACTAGGGAAAAAGAACCTTTTGCGCGAAAAAATCTGGAACAAACAGCAGGGGTCGAATATGGAACTTTATACAACTACAGGAGAGCTCGACGAAGAAGACGGCTCGCGTTTGGCCCTCACTGTAATTGATACCACCGGGTTTGGAGAGTCTATTGATTCCACTAACGATATTGATTATCTCGCCGAGTATGTGGAGACCCGATTTGACGAAGTGCTTGCTGAAGAGTCCCGAATCCGCCGCAACCCCAAGTTCCGTGATAACCGAGTTCATGCCTGTCTGTACTTTATTGAACCTTCCGGCCACGGTTTGAGGGAGCTGGACATTGCAGCCATGAAGCGTCTGGGCACTGTTGTCAACGTGATTCCAGTTCTTGCCAGAGCCGATCAAATGACCACGTCAGAGAGACTCCATTTCAAGAACCAAGTTGTAGAGGATCTCAATTTCCACGAGATCCCCATTTATGATTTTGGCCAGGACATCGACGACCTTGAAGAGGAATCTGAGTATGTGCAGCTACTTGAAACGGTCAGAAAGGCCCAGCCATTCGCAGTTGTGTCCAGCACCGAGTTCGCGGAGGACGGCCACCCGCTATATCGTCGAAAGCTCCGCCATGGCTCCATTGACATTACCAACCCCAAACTCAGTGACTTTATTTTGTTGAGGGAAACGATTCTCACGTCGTTCCTGTCGGATCTCAAGGATGCAACCCGGGATGTTCTGTACGAGTCCTATCGAACAGCTCGCCTGAGTGAGCCGACTACGGCGTCTATTAACCGCAGGGGCAACCGGTCTTCGTTGCTCAGCCCCGAGGAATTGGCAGAGCATGCCAACCGATTGAAGGAGGCTCAGCTGCTGCGGGAGAACCAGCAGCTGGTAGAGTCAGAGAACAAGATTGCCAAGGAAATTGAGGAACGCAGACGTCAACTGCTTGAACGTGAGAAAGAACTCAAGGAGATGGAAATACGACTGGCCCGTGAGCGTGAGGCTTTAGCGTCTCCTGTACAGCAGCAATCTTTACCTGACTCTGTCCAGACTAGGTTCCTGCCAAATGGTGCTACACCGCGACCTACCTCGACTGCCACTGGTGATGAGGCCTTTGCAGATGCCAAAGAAGCTAACAGTGGCCGTCCTAGTGTCGACAAAATCGATACCCAGGCTGCATCTGCGGTTGATGGCGTTGTTTTCGGTGCTCCTGAAACTCCTCGTCAGATGGATAATGAGAATGCTTCATCCCCTTCGCCCCCTCCTCGCTCTCCTCACCGGCCGTTATCGTTTGTTGGAGCAACCTCTCCGCTGCAGATTAAGAAAGGCAGTAAAGAGGACCTCCCGCCACTCCCCCCTCTTGATTCTCAGGAAACTCCCGATTTGAAATCTCATCCTTAAACTATTTCGCACACCTCTGTACTTACATATATAACCCGAGCAATTATTCCCTCAAACTGCGTCATCTCATCAAGGTGTATAGGTTAAAAAGATTAGTGTTTTACTAGGTAGGTACGTATTTGCTTTTCGGACTATAACCAATCAGCTAATTATGATCGCTTCATTTTTGACAGAGGATTCTTTTTCAGAGGTAGTTACTACCGAATCAGACTCATCAGATCCCTCATGAGGCTTTTCGGCTAGCTCGTAATCCTGAATAAAAATCCAGTAGTCAACAGTTTTACACCACGCGGGCATATTGTAGCGCTCGTACCACGGGATAGTGTGATGCTTGACCAGAATATCGTCGTGACCGAACCAAAAGCGGCCCCACGCGGTCGTGGGAGCAGTGGGTTCGTCGAAAACCGCCCACAAACGCTTTGTAGAGCATGCCAACCAAATGCCTCTGGCAAGAATACTGAGCATGGCGCCAACAACAGAGGCCAGGGGTGCAACAACAAAAGTACCAAAGGCACTCCAGTCATCACCGTAGATACCATTGCTCATAATGAGCTGGGCACCACCACCAGCGGCGGAATGCCAGAAAATAGTACCAAAGACAAAGACGCCAATGATACCACCGATTAGAGACATGAAAATTTCCAGACCAGTAACGAACCAAAAGTATTTGCTGAGGCCAAGGAACAGCACCGGGATAATGGCCGAAGATAATACATCACAAATCAAGTAGATGTTAAGAACATTGGGAGCTTGCAAAGCCACCACGATGGAAGGCGCCAAAGTGGCCAGAGTAAACGCACGAACCCAAATTTTGCGAACGCGATTACGGAAAAAGTCATTCGACACTGTAGAGGCTAAGGCAGACTGGAAGGAGTCGATTGTGCACGAAGACAACAGGCAGGCGAATACCAAAGTAAAGCCATGGACCCATTTTGGCAACTCCTTGAGCACAAGGAAGAACGCCACCTGCGAGTCCTCTTCAAAAGTCGGTGAAGCAGGATCGATGAGCTTCGCCCAAACCGCCAGCATACCAGGAATGCCGACGCCAGCGCAGATGATGAAAAACAGGAATCCAGCAATCGTGCAAGCAATGTAGAGGTCGCGGTTTGTTTTAGATGCGAAAGTACGCAGCCAAAACCCGGCCATAAAGCAGTCGTTCGTCATGATGGCAACAAACAAAATATAAATAAGTTTCCATCCCAACAGATTTCCCTTGAGCAGTCCACTAGGACCGACAAGGCTCTTGTCAATTTTGATTTCCGCGCCCATTGCAGCAATGACAATAATCAGGAGAGCCAGCACAGCTGGCGCCTGCAAATTATCAGTGAAGAATGAAGTTTGGAAACCACCCAAAGACGTGTAAATACCAGTAACACAGGCCTCGACAATCAGAGCCGGCCACCCTTTAAGGTTTGTCAACGACTCGATCACAGCTTGGATCGAGGTCAATTCACTGACCATGAAAAGATAGACCGTCAAAATCGTAGCGCAAGAAACCAGCCAGGAAGCGCCGATGCCGTAGCGCTGACGAACCCACTCCGTCATCACAAAGCCGTGAGGGGTCTTTTTGCGAATGATGGGGCCGAGAACGGCAAAAATGACAAGCGGAATGGCACCACAGAGGGCATAGACAAAAAGCCCGTGGATACCAGAGTAAGCAGCAATCTGAGGGTAAGTGAGCAGGATACCACAGCCCATTCCTAGAATGTTAGCAACCTAGAGCAACATACATTTCTCACGCAAGTACTAGCTTGATCGAGTTCAAACGGTGTAATCTCAGCCCTGTTAGGGGCACCCGCTGTACGCTGCCTTTGAATTAGTTTTGACTTACCTGATGCGATGAAATTCCACACAAGTGTCCACCACACACGAGTTCCATTATCGTTGGTAAACGGTTTACTCCAGTAATACCAGGCAACTCCCAGACCCATGAGCAACACGCATGCATATGTCGTGTAGATACAGGCATTGGCTGCGTGGTCAGAGATTATACCAACGTTCACCATCGTTCTAATGTTAGACGTCTAAATGACGCAAGCCGGACTATATAGTCATCCGAAAAAAATTTGTTACTCAGCACACATACCCTAGGGTTTCGCCCTGCGGGCGGAGAGGGAAATCTGAAGATGGTGATTTTCGGCGAGTGAGAGGACACCAGATGGCCAGGGAACTTGGAATATCTCCAATAGAAACCTCCGAAATGAAGCCGAAATGAGCATGGGACGTTTTCAATCTATATCTGGGCTCATATCAAAGATTTGCCTCCAATGCAGGAACTGGGCCGAGTCATCTAAGAGACTGACATGCATTGAGAGAAACCGGGCGCTGAGACAATAGCAGGCGCTACATGACAGGGTTAAACCCCCAGTAGTCGGCGAGATATTTACGAGATTCGCCTCGTATTTGAATTGATCTGAAATATATTTCCCGTTCTAAAGTCCGCTGCTCGCTAGTCTGAGTGCAGCCCTTGATAAACTCATGCAGTATTGCCAATGACTAAATTAGAGCCCAGGACACAGGTCCGAGATCTGCCCAGGACACTGATACAGCTATGTGTTTGAGGACTTGAAAAGCGTCTTGCTTTGTGGTTGCCACTCCTTACTTGTTAGACTAGTACTAATTTGTCTCTTTACTGATCCTTGTATGCTGTAAGTTCAGTCGCAGGCGCCAGTGCATCAGGCAAGCATTAAGCAGATGCCTGCTAAAAGTTCCGCACAGGTGCAAGGTAGCGATGCTGACATAACATACATATTTTTATTTGTAGGACGCTTCGCTTGGACCACCTGAGGTTGAGCTTTCTGGTCAAGATAGCGTATCAGCAACATGCTCATATATATGTTTGAGAATATCGACAGAAATGCAGCCGGCATGTGATTCAAGTCTATTATGCGACGGATAGAATCAAAACTCTCCTGACTTTACTCTGTTTACCATCTCACCTACCCGTGCTTGGTAATGCAATGGCACCGTCAACGTTGGTGGTAGACACAAACTTCCTTATAAGCAACCTAGATCTTGTAGAACAACTCGTGGAGATTCACGCTGAGTTTTCTCATGTTGTCGTGATACCCGGTACTGTTTTGGAGGAATTGGACGGCCTCAAAAGTGGAACCAAGCAGACCTCCAGAAAAGCTCGGGAGGTGATACACTACATTCACAAAAAACTGGCAGAAACGAATCCTGGCATCCGTGGCCAAAGACTTTCAGAATTTGTGCAGTCGAACCTGAAAGGCGACGACTCAATTCTCGATTGCTGTAGGTTTTTTTCAGCACGAAGTTTTACTGTACTCTGTTCTAATGATCGGAATCTTTGTGCGAAGGCGCTCACCAATGAGATCAAAACAGTTTCGTTTGTACAGGGCATGACTGCAACACTTATAGCAGTACATGTGGCTGTCGCGGCCGGCCTGATGACGCCTGAAATTGGCGAGCAGTTTCTTTCACGAGAGCCCGCATTCAACAAACCTTCAACGCACGAAAGCCATGATCCACCCCCCGACGGTGATCTTGACATGGCGGATATATCCGAATCCGCACAGCAACCAGAAACAATGCCAAAACCTCTAGAATTACCGCAGGACGAGTATTCTAGTATATCTTCGATGGAGCGCGACGTGATTAAAACTCTTTTCGAGAGCATTATTGCATTAATTGAATACGCCATGCACCAGGCCTACAGTAAAGAAGAGCTGGTTTATTTCCAGTACAAGAAGCCAGAGCCCACAGGCAAGAGCATAGCCCAAGTCTTCGACAAATTCCAGATCGCGGTGTTCAGCGAGTATTTCCCGCGGCGGGTTTATACAGAGATACAAGAAGCTATCAAGCAGCCTACTTCGAATTTTAACAAGGCCGGGTTCGATAAATTCATCGACCTGTGGGGGGGAGTCATGTTACATCTGTCCAAAAACGATCCTAGCTACCGTAATGCACTGAACTCGCTCAAAGCCGTAGTTGATCGTTTTTATATGTAAAATAATAAATTAAAACAGCCTCGGCCTTTTGAGACGCGCCGGGGTCTTTTTCAGCTCTGCGCGGCGCTTCAGTCGGGCCTCCCTCGCTGCAGTGTCAACAGGCTGTGGGGTGGATACTGGCGACACAGTAGAATCGGCAGTGTTGGTCAATTTCGATGGCCAATTATCGCTCAAGAGTTCTGAAAAGCTAGTTTTGATCGGTTCTCCTTTTTTTTGAATGCATCGTCGTACGCTGATTCGTGCCTGCGGGGGACGTAAACCGATGAGCGCGATACTGCGTCGGCCATAGCACGAATGTGATAATTCTTTTCCTGAATGACTTCGTTCAATTGCTCTAGTCGATTGCCAAGAGCCTCTATAACGTTCTTGAACCCCAACGTCAACTCGGCCAAGATCAGAGAAGCCTTGGCAGGGGCGATCTTTTCCAGCTCGAATTCGAAACTGATTTCCTTTCCGAGGGCTGTGTGACCCACTTTTACAGCATAGCCTTCTTCATCGGTCCTAATCTCAGCATATGGTAGGTGCTTTGACAGGAACTCACCAAAGTGCAGAATTTCGCCGCGAGATTGCAGCGTGACGGGGCAGCTGCATTTCTGTTGGCGTTCGCGCAAGCCAGCCGATTCGAGATGCTCGCTCCAGACCGAACATAAATCGGTCAGCTCTAAAGTATAATACTCGCTGGTAAAAACTAGTCTGGCCATTTTTGAACCTCCATTTTTGAGCTCAATCCACGCCGGGTGGTCCCTGGTTCCAGACTCCTGCCGGGCTGACATAATAATCCGTTTCTGGGCTCGCCCACCGTGTGAAGCAAGGAAAAATTTTTAGGGGAATGGAGAGGGGGTAAAAGTTGGCGCCAAAATTAGGTATTAGGTTAAGTCTACGTAGGAAAACTCGTTTGAATTTGGCATTAAACTGCACGGGAATATCAACGGAATAGGCTACGGATTAGGTATCGTGCTGGATATCTACAATAAATAGACCACTTAGCACTAAAAAGACTCATGTCAAGACAATTTTAGGCCTGCCGAATACGATTTCAAATGCGGATCACGTGGCTGTGTTTGTCTGGCCACACTAAGCATGAGGCTTGCAGATGCAGGTCTTACCCAATGCACATCAAACATAGTTGGATTTTAGCTCTGAGTCTTTTGATAGCGTTAGCGTGGGCGGACTCCATTTGCACAGTTGAAAACAGTAGCGCATATACGGGCATACGTGTAATGAGGGTTTGGGCGCTGATCGAGAAACCTAAGGCCGCAACAAGGCTGTTACAAAACGAGGGTTTGCAGCCGGAGGACAAGGATGCAGCTCAACGCTTCGCACCAGCCTTTGCAGGAGGTCGAGCATGGAGAAAGTCCGGGGCTCCACCCCGAATATTGAGCAGGCACCCACCGCAACTGATTTTATACAACTGTGAACTAGGGAAGATCAAACACGAAATTGTTGTTGAACCTGAAAATCTGTTTAATACTACGTTATCATCGCCCTTATCGCCAGGTCTCTGTGTACGACTGGTCAGAAGAAAGCATGACGCTGGGCGATCGCCTGGGTCGTTTGCAATGCCTGGAAAGCTTATAGGAGCGTTCTTTACTAGCCCGAACTGTTCAGGACACGACGATATAGACCTACTTCAGCCATTCATGCCCATACAGGTCGAGTCTTGGCACCATGGGCACACGGTGATTCAAACCGATGCAGCATTTTTCCGATTGGCACTTTTTCGGAGCCCTGCCGTGAAAGAAAAAAGTTACCCTCGCACGCCATCTTGGGCGGATAGCTTAAATATAGTAGAAAAATACTAGAATTAGCCAAGCTCAGAATAGATTTCTCCTGGCCGAGCTCATTTTGGCAGGTTCCAAAAAGCCCGGCTGGTAGGCAGCAAACAAGGGCACCGTTTTTCTTGTTTAATTCGACATAATACTAAATATTGCAACGCGCATTCACTGAAAATCACTAACTGGTGTCCTGTGGGGTCCTGTCAGATACTATGTCCCTCCTCTTTTACCTACAGCGCGCATATTTTTGACGCATCGCAAAGTCCGCCGACGGAAGAATGCGGAGTTTGCAGGCCGAGCGGTGTATGAAGTGGTGAGAATGTTGGTCGTTCACGCTACTGGTTGAGACCAAAATGGCAACTTCATAGTGAAAAGTAGGTACTTGCACGTATTTGCGCGTAGCCATTAGAAAATACCCGAAGAAAGCACCCCCATCTCAATTTTTCAATAGTGGTGTAGATCATGGCGTTACCAAATCGAACTGTGGCCAGTTCTTCCGCATAGGTAAGCCACGGCAGTGATGTCATAAGCAAATGTGGGGTTTCTGATGCAGGCTTATATACAAAAGCTCAGGAGACTAGTTAATATTATATTGAACCGGAACCGGGCGGTATAATGGCTCCCTGAGTGCCCGCATAGCAATAAATACTATAAAATGGTCACTTTCTCAATTGTCAGTAGTATTCGAATGCGCTGCGACTTAAAACCACGTTGTTGGTCCTGTACAATCGGCCATAACCAGCAGGGTCAGCAGCTTGCTAAGCACCCCCCTACCCAACACATACATGATGATTCTTAACCCTACAGCTGTTTTGAAAGTGTGCAGGAAAATATAAAAATGCATCATGGCGGTGCAGACAAGATCCATCTTTCTTTGAGATCAAGGAATTTGCCCCTCAAGTGATCACTTATACTAAATACCATTTACACGTGTATCCTTAGTGTTCCCTTGTGTTAACAACAGATGGCTGAACATACTAAACACGACTACTCCCCTCGTGGCATTGGCCACACCCTGGGCACCTGGCGAGGTTTCGGAGTCCGCTGGAAGGTTAGAAACCCTTACATTATCGCAATGATCTCTACGATGGGTGGTATGCTTTTCGGTTTCGATATCTCCTCCATGTCGGCCTTTCTTAACAACCCCGCCTACAAGAGCATGTTCTTCGCCCACCCAGATCCTGCCAACGACGCAGTCAAACAGGCTGGTATCACTTCTTCTATGCCTGGTGGCTCGTTCGTGGGCTCTCTTTGCTCTGGCTACTTGTCAGACAAGCTTGGCCGCCGTACCACTATTCAGCTCGCATCCTTCATTTGGATGATCGGTGCTGCTATCCAGTCCTCTGTTCAGAACCTCACACAGCTTGTCTTCGGTCGTTTGATTGCTGGCTTTGCCATCGGCCTTGCTTCTTCGCAGGTTCCCGTCTATATTGCTGAACTTTCGCCCAAAAATATTCGTGGCCGTCTCGTTGGTCTTTTCCAGTGGGCCGTCACTTGGGGTATTCTGATCATGTTCTATATTTCATACGGTTTGGGTAAAATCCATACCGACGCCGGTTTCCGTATTGCTTGGGGTATCCAGATTATTCCTGGTCTTATTCTGTGCATTGGTACCCTTTTCCTTGATGAATCGCCCCGTTGGTTGGCTTCCAAGGATCGCTGGGACGAGGCCATCAATATTATCTCTCTTGTTCAAGCCCGCGGTGATCGTGACAATGATGAAGTCCGTGTCGAAATCGAGGAAATTAAGGAGGCTGTTCGTATTGAGCACGAGACCGCCAAAAGTACCGGGAGACTGTTCTTGAGCATGTTCACTGGTCGTACTAACTTTGTTCGTACAATGACCGGTATTTGGACTCAGATTTGGCAGCAGCTTACCGGTATGAACGTTATGATGTACTACATTGTTAATGTTTTCGCCATGGCTGGCTACTCTGGAGATGCAAACCTTATCGCTTCTTCTATCCAGTATATTATCAACTGTGCTATGACAGTTCCTGCTTTGCTTTTCATCGATAAATGGGGCCGTCGTCGCGTTATGATTTCCGGTGCAATTCTGATGATGGCTTGGCTTTTCGCACTCGGTAGTATTCTTGCCGTATACTCCGTGCCCACTGGCCCTGATGGCTACGAAGGAAACAATGGTGTTCGTATCTATATCCCCAAAGACCAGAAACCTGCATCAAAGGGTGCTATTGCGGTGTGCTATTTATTCGTTGCAACCTTCGCACCAACTTGGGGTCCCGTTGGTTGGATTTACGTCTCTGAGCTTTTCCCTCTTCAGCAGCGTGCTCTTGCTAATGGTGTCTGCGCAGCCGCCAACTGGATCTTCAATTTTGGTATTGGTATGTTTACTCCCGTTGCCTTTGTCAATATCACATGGAAGACCTACTTTATTTTCGCTACATTCTGCGGCACTATGGCCATTCATGTCTTCTTTATGTTCCCTGAAACCCACCGCAAGAGTCTCGAGGAGATTGATATGATGTGGAATGAGCATGTTCCTGCTTGGAGATCTTCTAGCTGGGAGCCCAGCTTCCGTCCCGATATCGATGACATCAAGGCTGTCAATGGTGGCCGTGCTCCTTCTATCGAGAAGCCTGAGGCGGCGCACAACGAACTGGTTGATGATATCAGCGACATCAGCGGGAAAGATGAAGAGCTTAAGGTCTGAGCATTTGGTCCACTCTAAAATCGACAATCATTTTTATTGGTTGAGGTACGGAACTCTTCCTCAGCTAACTTGATTCTTCGGTTTCTTGTCAAGGAATTGCTGTCGATGCCAGTCACCAAAGAAATTATAGCTGTTCAATCTTCAGGTCTGGAATCCGATAGGACCAGTTGAGCAAACTATATATCGTGCAAAATTCATGCGTGTTTTGACATAGCGGTTCGATTTTTTAAACTAATTTGAGTTTCTTTACCATTTTAAACAGCTAATATCTCTTTGAAGCGGCTGCTCACCCAATAAAAAGCAGGGCACATGGAACGCCACCCCGCACAATACAACACTATATCAGAATAGTGGGGTTGACGAACCTCGGCCACATGCATCTCTCCAAAAAAGCACAAACAGACCGTGAAACAGCGTTGCTAAACTTCAAAAATAGAACAGTCCAGCTTTAGAACTTTATACAGCCTTCCCGCTCTTCCAACAATCATCCATGCGTCCATCCAGCGATGCCTCGGACTCGGTGAGGTCCCTTAGGGTACGGGCTTTGATTAGGATATACGAGATGTCCGCAGAAGCGGTCAGAACCAAACTACCTAACACTTACTGGGTATTCTGGAACTTGTTGCTCCTGCTCGTTAGGCACGCCAATTAACCCAGACAATTTCTAAATGTCTCGCGAAACCGTTATAAAGGTACGGCTCATCACTTTGCCAGCTAATCATGTTCTCATGCCTGGCATTGTGATGCGGATGTCTGTCCCCAGAGACCCGCCATTACTTCCTACTCCTCAAGATGTGACTGCAAAAGTCAAAACTGTTGTACCTTTCGTATCCAGTCATGACAACCTTGTGGCAATTCTTCCCTGTGTTCCTGACGAACCCCACGAAGCCTCTGACATCGGTACGCTCGCTCGCATTCTTAGCCTTCCCTCGACAAATCAAGGTATGATGATTATCCAGGGTATTTGCCGTGTCCGTGTGCTTTCTAAGGACCCATACGATAGTGCTCGGAGCGTCATGGGGACCCTCGAACTTATCTTTGACGGTCGCACAGTTCCCAAGGAAACGATGGAGCTTATCGACAAGCTCAAGACCTCTCTGGAAGCTTTGTTGTCTTCTTTTGAGGGTGGTGCAGATGTTGTCAAACGATTTGTATCTTTCACAGAGGGAATTTCCTCTCCTAGTACTTTGGTGGATATTCTCGCTTCTGTCTTACCTCTGGAGTTTGCCGAGAAATTCACTGTTTTGTGTACCACAGATCCTGCAGAACGGGCCAAGTTTTTGATTTTTATTTTGGAAAAGAAGGCAGAGGCATTGCGCAAACAAACTCTCACTAAAGTAGCCGGCGATACTAAGCTGCCCTCGAATCAAATCGTCCTTCGCACTGACCTCAAGCCTAGCTCGAACCCGCCCGGTAAGCTCGCTCCCCCAGTTCGACTTCCTCGGAACCGTGGTTCACCTGAAGACGATGGAATGGCGGAGATCGAAAAGACCCTGGTTGAGGCCAAGTTGCCCGCCGAGGGTCGTAAGATCATCGACCGCGAGCTCTCTCGTATCAAGCGCATGATGCCGTCTCAAGCTGAATATCAGGTGTCGCGCAGTTTTCTTGAAACTGTAGCCGACATTCCCTGGAATAACAATTTTGTTCCTGAGTTGAGTATGGAGGTTGTTGAAGAAGCGCACAGAATTTTCGACCATGACCATTATGGGTTAGAGAAAGTCAAGAAGCGTCTTATCGAATATATGGCAGTGATGTACTTGCAGCAGCGCAATAGCCATGGCACAAACCACATATCTGATACGCAGCTTGCGGTTCCCCTTGCGCCCGAGACACCTGAGACACCCAAAATCTTGGAGGCGCCTAAGGATTCGCAAAATATGGTTGTTGATGCTGAGGCCAAACCAGGTGAGGTTCGCACCCCAATTTTACTGCTTGTGGGCCCTCCCGGCGTGGGAAAAACATCCCTAGCAAAGTCAGTCGCTCGTGCCCTCAATCGTAGACTGCACCGCATTTCCCTAGGTGGTGTCCGTGATGAAGCCGAGATCCGCGGTCATCGTCGCACATATATTGGCGCGATGCCTGGTGTTATTGTCCAGGGACTGCGCAAAGTCGGCACTATGAATCCTGTGTTTGTTCTTGATGAGATTGACAAGGTCTCACAAGGCTCTCATTCAGCCCATGGCGATCCGTCTGCTGCATTACTGGAGGTGCTAGACCCGGAACAGAACTCCACGTTCGTGGACCACTATGTATCGTTCCCGGTTGATTTGAGCCATTGCATTTTTATCGCCACTGCCAACAACCTCGAAACCATTCCTCCTCCTCTTCTGGATCGGATGGAGGTCATCCACCTCGATGGCTACACTTATATCGAGAAGCAGCACATTGCCGAGAGTTATCTGATGCCCAAACAATTGCGCGCCAACGCTCTACAAGAAAAGCAAATTATTGTTCCCCCGGAGGTCATGCATTATATCGCTACGCACTATACACGCGAAAGTGGTGTGCGTAATCTCGAACGACTTCTAGGAACAATCTGCAGGGCAAGAGCCGTCGAACTTCTTACCGAGGGACGTCCTGATGAGACAACAGAAATTGAAGTGTCCGACTTGCCTCATTATCTTGGTCTAGATCGTTATACTGACGATGTGATCAACGATGAGGTGGACACCTACAAGGACAAAGCAGGAAATACAATTCACCGCCGCAGCGTCGGCCTGGTCAATGGTTTAGCGTACATGGGGTCAGGAACTGGTGGATTGCTAATGTTCGAGTCTTCCAAGATCCCGAACGGCACTGGCAAGCTGAAGCTCACTGGAAAGCTTGGAGATGTTATTCAGGAGTCCGCTGAGATTGCTATGACATGGGTAAGAGCACATGCCATTGATTTGCATGTGGATCCCGAGGTATTTTCCAAGTTCGATATCCATCTTCATGCTCCAGCCGGTGCAATCCCTAAAGATGGACCATCAGCTGGCGTGGCAATGACCTTGTGCTTTGTTTCCTTGCTCACCAACAGAGAAGTCCCACGAGATATCGCAATGACAGGTGAAATCACGCTCAGGGGAAAGATTCTCCCAGTTGGAGGTATCCGTGAGAAGCTACTTGGTGCGCACATGGCCGGGGTTCGCAAGGTACTACTCCCTTATCACTGTCGGGCTGTTGTTGAAGACGAGTGCAAGTTTTTTGACGAGATTGATATGAAGATTGTTTTCGTCAAGTATATTTGGGATGTTTTTGCCGAGGTGTGGCCCGAAGACCAGCAGCTTCGCGAAATCGCCCAGCTTTAATGAGAATATGTTTTTAAGAAACCGCCAAGTACCTCTACTTTGTGGAATCTAGCATACCCCCCTTTTTACGTAGTTGATGTACCGGTATAAATCTGTTTAACGAGACGCTATTAATAGTCTTTTTAGTTGATGGCAGAGGCATGGCTCTTGACGAATCGGCCACTAGGATCGCCATGGCAGCCCCAGTCCTCCTTAGGGATCCATCGCTTGACGGTGGAGGCGGCGGCAGCATTGTTTTTCTCGAAAAGCTCGTCAAACATGAGACGATACCAGTAGGCCTCCTTTGTTGTAGGGATATCGCTGCCCCAGTGAGGCTTGGGGTTGTTCATTTGCTCATCTGTAATAGTCTTTTCAGCAGTGTCACGAAGGGTGTCAATCCACGAGTAGCCAACACCATCGGAGAACTGCTCCTTCTGACGCCAGAGGATTTCGGAGGGCAGGTATTCGCCGTTGTCGAAGGCCTTCCGCAAGATGTACTTCTCAATATGCTCAGAGTCAATCATCTTTTCCTTGGGGTCAATGTTCAAGCAAACCTCCAAAAATTCTTTGTCAAGGAAAGGCACACGGGCTTCGAGACCCCATGCCATAGTAGACTTGTTTGCACGCAAGCAATCAGCGTACGACAGATTCTTGACACGCTTAATGCACTCCTTGTGGAACTCATCAGCGTTAGGAGCAGCACCAAAGTAAAGGTACCCACCAAAGATCTCATCAGAGCCCTCGCCAGAGAGTACCATCTTGACACCCTGGGCCTTGATTTTACGAGAAAGTAAGAACATGGGAGTAGAGGCACGAATTGTGGTGACGTCGTAAGTCTCCAGGTGCCAAATGACATCGTGCAGGGCATCGAGACCTTCCTCGAGGGTGAAGGTGTGCTCGTGGTGAATGGTGCCAATGAACTCAGCGACCTGGGCAGCGGCCTTGAGGTCCGGGGCACCAGGCAGACCAACGGCAAACGAGTGCAGGCCAGAACCAGAAGTGTTTGTGAGGCGACCCTGGGCGTCAACACCGGCAAGGGAGTGATGAACATAGTCGTCCTTGAGGGCTTCACGAGTCTCACGAGCGGCGATAGATGCAATAAGAGAAGAGTCGAGACCACCAGAAAGCAAGACACCGTAAGGAACTTCAGACATAAGACGCTTACGGACGGCCTTAACCAAAGTCTCGCGGATCAGATCAAGGCTTGCAGGGGTTGTGGGGATCTTATCCTCGTCCCACCACGAAGGCTTGAAGTACTGTGTGAGTTTGCCGGTGTCAGAGTCAAAAACATGTCCCGGCGGGAAAGCGGTAATCTCGTCGCAGTCAGCGGTCAACGACTTGAGTTCACTAGAGAACCAAAGTGTGTTAGGGCTGGCCGAAGACTTACCCATGTACATGGTAGTGATGCCGATGGGATCACGAGCAGCAACGATACGATCACGCTTAGAGTCATAAAGGGCAAAAGCAAAGAAGCCGTCAAGATGATTGGCGAGATCGGTGTCGTATTTTTCATAAAGGGGAATGATAGGCTCGCAGTCAGAGTGGGTTTTGAACTTATAATCGGGAAAATCCTCACGCAAGAGACGATGGTTGTAGATTTCGCCGTTCACAGTCAAAGTGAGAGAGCCATCTTCGTTGGTGATGGGCTGGGCCCCCGAATCAAGACCAACGATGGCCAGGCGCTCGTGACAGAGAATGCTGTCACGGGAAGTGATGTTGCCGCTCCAATCCGGGCCACGATGTCTAACGAGTTTAGAGAGCTGCAAGGCAGTCTTCTTGTATCCCTGAACGTCGGGGTGGCGGTATACTGCAAAGATACCACACATTGAAAAGAGTTGGAAGTTGGGAGCGATTATCTATTCGGCGAACACTATAAACGATCTGAAAAAAATGAGTCAGTCTTTCAACTTGGCAAAAACTGCTTTATCAGTAGGCATTGGGGCTAGGGTATAATACCGCTTGTAGCCGGAATCCTGAGCATCATGCGAAAAGAATTAACTAAATGAGCATGTTTGAAACATAGTCCCGCCAGATCACGGTTCAAACCCGCTGTGATGAGTTATGAATCCCCGCGCGGGAATCACCGAGACTTCATTCTAACCAATCACATAATATGTGTTTTACTTTGCATGCCATCACCGCGCCGTAGATGAAAAGTCCCAAACGTCGAATCTCCGGGCCAGCCCTAGTCACGAGGGCATCAAAACGATTAGCGGCAGTACGGAAAATCCCTGAGGTGAAGACTGAGGAAATACTAGCCCAGGTCAAGGTAGAGGCGGCTCTTGATGATTCACAGATCAAAGAGGAGGAATTGAAAGTCCCCGACATAGAAGAGCCACCACGCTGGCGCGAAATGGTCGAAAAAATCAAGGAAATGCGAGCAGTCACACCAGCTCCGGTTGATACAATGGGGTGCGAACGGATTCCAGATAGTGCAGGTGAGTTGACACCAAAGAATCGCAGATTCGAACTGCTGGTAACTTTAATGCTGAGTGCACAAACAAAAGACGAGGTAAATTTCGCTACAATGGTAAAATTAAGACAGTATCTCAAGCCTGTTGGGGGATTGACCCTCGAAGGGATTCGCAAAACGCCCGTTGATCGCCTTGACGAGCTCATTTACTCGGTAGGCTTCCACAGCAAGAAGGCAAAATACATTAAGGATACCTGCGAGATTCTAGTTACAGAGTTTGATGGTGACATACCACAGTCGACAGAAGACATGATTCGACTGCCCGGGGTGGGCCCCAAAATGGCGTTCCTTCTTCGTTCTGCAGCTTGGAACATTACTGACGGTATTGGCGTTGATGTGCACGTCCATAGGCTGGCTAATATGTGGAAGTGGGTTCCCAAAACCTCGCATCCCACTCCAGAGAAAACCAGAGTGGCACTTGAAAAGTGGCTTCCACGCGAGTACTGGAGAGAAATAAACCCCCTGCTTGTTGGGTTTGGCCAGACTATATGTCCGTCAATTAGCCCAAAATGTACCCACTGTACGCTTTCAAAAGGCCTTTGCAATGCAGCTTTCCGAAAGGGTGCACGGTGACACTATGCAACCTTGCATATTGCGTGCATTCTAATGCGCTTTGTGTAGGGAGAACTTTTTGTAATTTATACAACACACATATGCTATCAGAGACTCTGTGTGCCTTTATACTACTGTCATTGAGTTTATGGTACCAATTTTTCAGAAAGTCTGGCTGGGGCGCCAACGATAATGTCCCAGAGCCTAGAGGTCTACCTGTTGTAGGCCACCTTCTGTCATTGGGCAAGAGCCCGGCTCTCACGTACTATAAATGGGGACGACAATGTAATTCAGAGCTCATTAAAATTCGGCTCGGTGTTCAGCGCTTCTACGTTACCAACTCATATGCTGCCGCTTTGGAACTAATCCAAAAAAACATGTCTGCGAACTGTGACAGACCGCAGCCGCATACATTCTCTAAAGTGATTTCTTCCACAGGACTAACGGTGGGTACGACCCCTTATGGTAAAAGTTACAAGCGAATGCGCAAGGCCATTGGAGGCTTTCTCTGTCGCCGAGGAGTTGATACGAACTTGCGTTATATTGACAAAGAATCGCACTTAGCAGTTTCTTCTCTTCCTATTGAAGTAGATGCTCGTCCTCATGACTGGTTCAAGGTATACCCTTTTAATGTCTCTATGCAAATAGCATACGGGCGTAGAGTTGAAGACATCAATGATATCCACAAAATCCTTGGCGTGGAACAAGAAATCACAAGGTACAGAGCACATTGGGCGACAAATATGGTTGACTACTTTCCTTTAATTCGCTGGATACTCCCACAACCGCACAAAGCTGCAGAGTGTCGGGTTGAGCGAGAACGTTACTTGCAAACTTTAATCAACACGCCGAAAGAGAAACAGGACCAAACCTGTCTTGTTGCAGCAGCCAGACGTGGCGATTTAAAACTTGAAAGCTTCCGAGAACTCAAAAGTATCTGTATGACCATGTCATCTGCAGGATTGGATAGTATTCCTGGTGTTATGGCTCTTTTCTTGGGCCACATGTCCACACCGTACGGGCAGCGAATTCAAACACAGATTTACGAAGAACTACTGGCTCAATTCTCATCCAACGCTTATGAAGAGGTGTTGTACGGTAAAGATATTCCATATTTGAGTGCAGTGGTGACTGAGACATTGAGGTTCTCCGGCATGCCCCTTGGGCTACCGCGGAAAACAGTCAAGCCAATACACTTTGCTAGCAATGGCGTGAATATGACAATTCCAGTCAATTCAACGATTTTATTGAATATTTTCGCGGCAAATTTCGATGAGAAACGATACATTGATCCTTTAGTATTTTTACCGGAACGTCACTTGAACTGCACCACAAAGCAGGGTCCGGCCCACTTCTCATTCGGAGCAGGTAGCCGCATTTGTGCCGGCGTCGCGCTGGCTACTCGTGAAATGTATGTGGCAATAGCTCGCGTTGTCCTGCTTTATCGCATTTTACCCAGCAGTCAACCAGAAGACAAGATGCCTACCAGCCCTTTTCAACTATACAAGCAGCAATCAGCGTTGATGTTCGACCTTCCTAACTTCAAAGTACGTCTAGAACGGAGGAATTAATTTTACATTATCGTTAAAACATTTCAGCATTTTGCTGAGGGTTCACGGCGAGCTTTTTCTTTCGCTTTCCGCTTTTTCGCAATTTGTTCGCCGTAGCGCAGCAAATATACCAAACATAAGAGGCTGAGACCACAGAATCCGGCCATTAAAGTGGACATACCACCGGGACCCATAGCAGTGGACATCTTGTCAACAGCCGCAAGACCAGCAGCGCAGAGTAGACATCGACATAAGTTAGAGCATGCCACCGCAGCTCCCGCGTTATCTGGAAAAATATCCACCAGCAAAGTGGTTGAGGCGCTCATGAAGAATGTTGCACAACCCGACATTAAAAATGTCATGACAACGGGACAGTAAAACGGGACCAAATTTTCGAGAGTCCATCCAAAAATGATTGTAGACACAATCAGAATTAGCGAAGCCCAGAAGCAAAGATCCAAGCGTGCAATATAAATATTGACGTCTGATTGACGGTAAGGGACATGTTTTTCTTCACAATATGCTTTTCTCTTCCACACATAACGTTGGAAAGACCATTGCATTAGTCGGCCAGCGACAAGACTGCCGACAAACGTCCCTACACCACTGGCCAGGTAGGTGTAACCAATCTGAGTTGTAGACAATTTGTAGTCACTGGCCAGACGAGTAGATTGGATCGTCAAGACCATGTACCAGGTCGTGTAATGAAGAGCCATCGGTGCAAGAACCAAAATGACGTCGGGTTGAACCAGCAACCAAAGCCATTGAAAAAGGTTGATCTTGGGTTTGGAGGCACGCCATTCTTGTTCATACTCTGGATCTGTGGGTAGGAAAGGGATTCCAGTGACGGCTCGATGGACGTACGCGTATGGCGAGCGATTAAGCCATGGTTGAGGCATAATCGACCCGTTGCCTGCAAAATAATGGTGGGTCTCCGGAAGACACAAAAAGATCACTACGAGTACGAAAGCGCCCAGGCCCATCAGAAACCAGAAAATTCCTTCCCAATTCCATTGAGACATTAAACCACCGCCAATTAACGGGCCAAAGCAGTTTCCCATGAGGCCGAGACCAGTAGCGATTCCCATGACACCTCCGCGATTTTTCCGTGACGTGATATCACCAATAACACCGCCCATCAAAGGCACGGTAGAAGCTCCTCCGAATGCTTGGAGACAACGTAAACCAAACAATACCCAGTAAGATCTGCCCAGGGCTAAACCAACATTGGCACCGATGTAGCAAATAATGCACATAAGATAAACAGGTCGTCGACCGATCGCGTCGGAGAGCGTTGCCCAAAATAACGGCGAGAGTCCTTGAAAGATTGAGTACATTGTGGCCGTCAAGTTGATCATGTCCAAGCTCGTGTCGAAGTAGTCCGCCAAGACAGTAAGAGCTGGGAAATAGATGGGGATTGAGATCGTGGATAGAACTTGACCTAGTGCTGTGCATATAATAAAATTCCAGAGTTCTGGCTTGGACTGGTAAATGGTTTCTGGAACGGGATCAACGGACGCATTAGTGTCTATTCTCTCAACCGTAGATTCTGGCCCCACCTGGCAGGTGAGCTGGACAGTTTCCTCGCAGTCACTGCTCAAAGACTTTTCCGAGGTTTCCGTTTTGACTTCCATCGATAAACCATCAAAACTGTCTAGATCGTCAGTCAAGTTGGTGGTGTATTTCAACTGCGCGGCCGTTTTATTGTCTTTCGTAAGACTACAATCCTACAGGAGTTAGCCGATGTCGGAGCCGGGAAAAAAGCGGGTGTAGAGGAACCAACACCCCCGTAACAGGTTGCAATCAAAACCTTCAGTACTTTTGAATTTTATTTCCTCTTAGTTCAATATGCATACGCCAGTACATGATCACATGTAAAATATCGTGTTTTAGAGGTGTTTGGGGTGTGTTACTTTCATTGCCTTTTTTTGTCAGTAGACGCGCCTCTGGGTCTGAATGCTGCTGTGATGCCCGCAGGTTACATATACGGGAGCACTGTTTTGGCATGTCTGGTTTCAAAAGAATCGAAAAAGATAAACAAACAATACGTTACCACTGGCCAATGGAGATTTACGAATCCAGAATCTCCAGCAAGTCCAAGGAAATACCTTTTTAAGTAGCGCAGGCCACCGTCTAGAGCCTGGCTTGGAGGTCACGTGCGCTTTCGAATATATGCAGAGAGGCTTTTTATGTGGCATGCAATTTGATCCGGGTTTCTGCAACTAGTAACTTGATTGATCGCCCAAAATGTCCGAATCAACAGTGTCGGACAAGTTCAAGTATGATCTCGAAGCGAACAGTGTGGAGTCTGGTACAGCCTCGTCAATCGAAGACCCGAGCTCAGACGAAGTTGCAGCTAAGAACGGCGAGCTGAGCAGATCGTTGACAACCAGACAAATTTCGATGATCGCTATAGCCGGTGTCATTGGTACCGGTTTATTCCTCGGAAGTGGAAAAGCTCTTGCAGAAGCTGGTCCTGCAAGCTTGCTGATCACCTATGCTATCATTGGTGCCCTCGTTTATTTAACTATGCTTGCGCTCGGTGAAATGAATACATACATGCCCGTGGCCGGCTCATTTTGCACATTTGGCTCTCGTTTTGTGGATCCTGCTCTCGGCTTTACCCTCACGTGGAACTACTGGTTCAATGATGCTGTGTCGACGGCCTCTGATCTAACCGCATTACAACTGGTTTTCAAGTATTGGACTGACTGGCATCCTTGGGCCATTGCTCTTCTATTTTGGTTCTTTTTACTGAGTCTTAACATTGTATCTGTGAAGGTTTATGGTGAGTTCGAATACTGGCTTGCTTTGCTCAAAGTGGTCTCGATTTTGATCTTTATTATTTTGGGCATTGTTGTTAACTGCGGTGCAAACACTTATCATCAGTACCTAGGTTTCCATTACTGGCATATCGAGGATGCTCCGTTTGTTCGCGGATTTCGCGGATTTGCCTCGGTGTTTGTTACAGCTAGTTTTGCATATGGCGGTACTGAATCGATCGGAATTACCGCTGGCGAAAGTAAAAATCCCCACAAAACTATGCCTCGGGTTGTCCGAACTGTGTTTTACCGTATTCTTTTCTTCTACCTTTTAACCATGCTCATTGTTGGCATCAATGTCCCCTGGAACTACCCTGGTTTGTCTAACAAGTCTTCCGCTACTTCTCCTTTCACTATTGTCTTTGGCCTGGCTGGTTCCAAGGCTGGAGGCTCTTTTATTAATGCCGTGGTGGTCACATCTATTATTTCAGCCGGCAACCATGCCTTGTTTGCTGGCTCTCGCCTAATGTATACGTTGGCCAAAAACGGTCATGCCCCAAAGTTTCTGTCCTGGCTGACTCCAAATAAAGTCCCCTGGACTGCACTATTGCTTACTTGGGGTATTTCGGGGCTGTGCTTTGGTGCCTCTTATATTGGAGCCGGAGAACTTTGGAGCTGGCTCCAGAATCTCGTTGGTGTGTCAAATCAGCTCTCGTGGCTTTGCATCGGGTTCACTGCAATCCGATTCCGCAAAGGTTTGGAAAAGCAAAATAAGGTGGATGACCTTAAATTCAAAAACTGGACTCATCCCTGGGGTCCTTGGATTGTGGTTATCGGGTCGACTTTCATCGTGTTTGTTCAAGGTTGGACATCCTTTTCCCCTTGGGATACTTCTACGTTTTTCAGCTACTATATTGAGCTGATTGTATTTCCTGTCTTGTTTGTTGCTTGGAAGCTCTTCAAGAAAACTAACTTTGTTCGCGCCGATAATATGGACTTGGATTCTGACGTCTACGTTGATACCAAAGACGACATCGAAGAGAACGAATATGAAGCCAGTCTAAAAGGGTGGAGAAAAGCCCTGAACGTGCTCAAGTCATACTTTTTTTGAAGTTTTTTATTTTAGTGCTGTTCTGTCAAGAACACCTCCCTATTTAGCATTGCATACTAAGTCATATTTTTAATAACCTACTTTGTGAATTCCAAATGCGCAGCAATTGGTACATGATCACTGGGATGGTGAGCGTTAGGAAATCCCACATAGTGACTAGCGTATTCTGGATCAACCTGTCCCATAAGATCTTTAACTTTGAGGCCTGATGTGCTATACCAGATGTAATCAATGCTCTCGGTAAAGTTCGGAGTGAAGTTCGTAAACGGAAGCTCGAGATCATCTGCGTAGGCTGATTTGAAAACCAGTTTTTGCTGAATGCCTTTTTCTGTGAAATTGCCATACGAGTATCCCTTTAAATCTTCGTGCGTAGGTGGTACTGAGCCCTGGCTGAATAGCTGGTAGACACCAGACTTGGAAGTTGAGTTGAAATCGCCGCAAATAACTGTGGGCACCATTTTCATATCTTTAGCTTTCAGGTCCTTGAGCGGCGCTTCAGAGGTATCGCCACACAAATACTTTTTGAGGATCGATTCAATCTGTTCGATAAGAATGGCGCTCTGCACCAATTTCACATCGCAGTACGCTGGGTCCCAATGTAAATGAGTATTGACAATCACAAACACTTGTTTTGTTTCTTTCATCTCGAAAGAAGCAACCAAAGCAATATTATCGCGAGTCATTACCCGATTAAACACATCGACGGACTTTTTGAGATCCTCCTTAGCCAAGGCAGCAGAATTGTATTCGACATGATGGTACTTGAGGAGATCCATTTTGGACTCCTTGTAGCAAATAACACACCCATCAACCACCTTCTTCTCTTCTTCACTAGACATTGTCCGTGCTCGCGTTTTGGGATAAAATAGACATTTATAACCTTTCGGCTCGAGGGTGGGGATCCACAAGTTGTCTAGGGTTTCCTTGTTGACTTCTTGTAAACACAAGATATCAGTATCATAAGAAAGCACCTCAGAGATCAACAATTCGCTACGGTAGGACCAATCCAGGGCCCATGACGCAGTGTAGCCGTATAACTGAGGAGTAGTGTATCGGTCACAAAGAGTATTGTAGCTGAGAATGGTGAACCCGTTTTGAGTTTTGGCAACCGGTGGTTCATTATTGGTATCACTGCGAGTGCCTGTGTCGTCAAGATGGATCCATTCCCGGGCACGCGGAGGGGGGCCGGGCGGCGCCGAGTCTCGGAGGTCGACAATCAGCGCTTTGGTGCCACCCTTGCTGAAGATCTTGGCCGATGAGTCGTTGAGAGGATTTCCACCGATGCCCAGCATCTCTAACTGGAAAAGCGCACCCAATTCAGCCGGCAGTTGCTCGATCTGGTTACCAAACAAAAACAGATACCGGAGGCTCAGCATACGTCCGATTTCTTCAGGTAGCTCTTTGATCAAATTGTTGCTTAAATCCAAAACCTTGAGTTGCTTCATTTGCGTGATAGCTAACGGCACAGTGCCAAGATTGTTGTTGTTTAGGAAGAGCTTTTGTAGAAACCCGTAGTTGGAGATCTTTGGGCTAACGTTCAAAAGCCCCTGTCCAGACATATCGATTGCAGTCCAAAATTGCTTGTTGATTACTTCATTGATATGCTTCTGACGAGCTTCTTCCATCTGATCTTTCTTATCTTGGGGATTGGGGAACTGGGGATTACCGCTGGCGCGGGCCGGGGTTCTGCTCCCCGGTTGTTGCTGGGTAGAAGCCATTTTCTCCTCCCTTACCAGTTCAACGGCCCTATCAATTAAGTTGGCATCCACATTTGAAGGACCGCCGTTGTTTTTAGACGCAGCTGCCACTGCATGGGCGTACGAATGAGGCGAGTTGGATCTCTGGGAGATTTCAAGGAGCGCCAGTTGATGTTCCCAGTAAATGCTGTTTTTCTTGATATCCTCATCATTATTTTCTTGTGTAGACCCGCTCATAGCATATCTTTAAGCGCGTTAACCTGAAAATGTACGTTCCTATTCGGGCCAGGGGGTTTTAAAGATGTTGATGCTGACAAAGCGGAAGGGACTGCCAGTCCTTCCTAGGCACCCTGGGAGATCGCACCTGAGCGTAGGGGTGTTATATTGTGTTACCCGGACTTCATAACACCCCGTATTATCTTTTTACTCTGTACGTCATCACCTGTGTTTAGCCACAGTAATAGACTAATGTGGCTATAACATGTTTTCGTGACATGTGGCTGACGATGAACTCCGATGTCCGCTTAGACTAGTTGGGGACTACCTGACTGAAAATTTAGGCCCCCATTAGTCGCATATGATTACTCAATTCGTATTTTACGACCGTAGACTGGCATAATGATAGCTAAGCGGTGGCTTCCAGAATTGCTGTGGCTGCGTCAAATTCTAGATTTGTGGTCAGCAGGAGTGCACAGCCGGCTAAGTTGCAACTTTCTGCCGAGTGATGATGACGCTAATTCAGGCGTTCAAGACGACGCTATGGTGTCGAATTTTCACAGAACGCTCTTCTATATCTGATACATAGGATGCCGGAATTTTAAAGGCAAGGCACACTTTATTGCTTCTAGAGCAAACAATAGAACCCTTGAACTTTCGTTTTCGTTCGACGAACCCTTACCCGGATGCATGCAAGCACCTAACGTCATTAATTCACTATATAAAGAGGACCCCCTAGGCCGTGGACGGACAACTCAAAAAGTAACCATGGTCGCTACTGTTCGTCACCCTGCACCCGATTTCAAGAAGACTGCCGTTGTCAACGGCGTCTTTGAGGATGTTTCCCTTGATTCCTATAAGGGTAAATGGCTAATCTTGGGCTTCGTCCCCTTGGCCTTCACTTTTGTCTGCCCTACTGAGATTATTGCCTACTCCAACGCTCTGGACAAGTTCAAGGAGCGCAACGCTGAGGTTCTCTTTGCGTCTACCGACTCTGAGTTCTCTTTGTTGGCCTGGAACAACCTGGCCCGCAACGAGGGTGGTTTGGGTCAGGTCAAGATCCCACTGGTCGCTGACACCAACCACCACTTGTCTCGCGACTACGGTGTTCTCGTCGAGGAGGAGGGTATTGCTCTCCGCGGCATCTTCATCATCAACCCCGAGGGTGTCATCCAGCAGATCACCATCAACGACACTCCCGTCGGCCGCAGCGTTGACGAGACCCTGCGTCTCCTTGATGCCCTGCAGTTCGCTGCCGAGCACGGTGAGGTCTGCCCCGCCAACTGGCAGAAGGGCGACGAGGCCATTGACACTAGCAACGCCTCCAAGTATTTTTCTAAGCAAAAGTAAGTAGCAAGCTGCTTGTAAAAAGTTTGATAAAATATTAAATACTACACTATGGTTCCACGTCGGACTGACTCGAAACGTGGACGGATGCTTGCACCGGAACCTTGATTTCGGTTCCCAGCAGCATTCGGTACTGCAGCGAGCCGCGCACGTTAAGCTCGAAAGGGTTGGTGGTGATGTTATTCCACTGGTCGCACGTGTCGCCTTCGTCACACGAGTTGATGAGTTTGGCGGTTGTGGACGCCCACCGATTCGCCATTTGGAAAAACGTCCCTTGAAACACCAGCGGAGACTCGAGCTCGGTGATTGTTCCCAGCAGAATCGTCCGCTGCTTGTCCCCGACGTGTTTGCTAGTTGCAAATATGTCCAGCTCTGCGTCAGAGATCTGGATCGATAGGTATCCTGGGTTTTCTGCACCAACGACCATTGCGAACACAAGCTCTTTATCGCTGGGGAAGACGTCAGATAGTCGGGCTATATGGAGGTTTTGGAGCGGTCGGCTCGACGCGAGGAATATTCCGGCAATGAAAGATACCCCCAGCATGCACATTAATAGTATTATAATCCACAAGGTTAGCCGAACATACAACGGTGGGGGTTTTGCACTGGGTCCGTAGTCGTGCGGTGATGGGGTAGGTGCCTGGCCTCGCTGGGCGAGGTATCGGTACTGTGCAGACGCGGATCTTCGTAATGGTGATGATTCTGTGACAGGTATGAGTCGGGAATCACGCATGACATAGGCATCGTCGTCGTCGTCATCCATCTCGATATCGCGATCGTCATCTGCGGTTACAGATCCGCGCCAACGGTTCAGATAAATGTTTTTTGCTCGCATTGAATCGATGCGGGTTGGCCGGAGAGGACTCCGCTCGGTACCGTTTGCTGGCTGGCGGCTAACCACGAACGGTCCCCTACTACCGTAGTCTTGACGCGGGCCGGCGTCCGAACTCAGCGCTTGGCTGTCTTGTGGGCCCTGGGTATCGCCTGTGTAAGTGCCGTGTGCGAATCCAGATCCGAGTAGTGGAGAGCCCACGTTGCTGCCGCTGTTGTTGATGCTGTTCACTGATGCGGCGGCGGGTGCTGATACGGTGGGCGGCCCAGAGTTTGTGGTGCCTGTCGACGCCAGCGCCGATAGCCTACCTAAATGGTGGGGGACTGAGGGGGGAGCGAGGATGTAGACCGCGTTCGCAGATAAGGGTGCCTAAGAGTATCTTGAGGGGCCGGGTTCGCGTCGTACACAAACTCCTCGTCCGAATCGGACGTGGTAGCCTTGTCTACTGCCGAAGCAACTTTTGCAGCAAACATCTCTGCCTTGGACGTAGTTGCGAGTCGCGAAGGTCGCTTCTTGGCTCGCCCAGCCGTCCTGGGCACACTATCCTGGGACTTTTTGATGCGCAGGCTCCCGGCACCGCTAGGCGCAGTTTGCACAGCCAATGCAGGAACCGAGGGCACGGTTTCTGTCTCAACCTGGACCGCCGGCGGAGGTGCACTGGCGATCTTTTTTGTGGACGACGGAGTGGCGCGGCCTGATCCCTGGCTCAACGCTGACACTGTAGGGCCTCCAATGACCGTGCGGGTGCCGTCGCTGTCCTCGTCCGCGGTCAATGGTATTGATGCATTTGATATCGGCGGCTGATCGGAAGAGATCTGGGTTTGGCCACTACCCTGCACGCCCATCTCGTCGCTGTCGTCGGGACTGCTTAATGGCGACAGTTTGGGAGGTTGCATGAACGCTTACCAAACGGCTGGGGTTTGATGGAGGAAGCGGGATAGCGAGATGGCGGGGTAGAAGAAAACGACGGATTTTGGTGGGTGGGAGGACGGATTTTGGCGAAGAGAACATAATTGTATCGTAACTATACTTTTAAGCCCCCATAGTGGGGAGATATATATTCATAAGAGAGCGATCAGCTAGAAGCCAAGGGCTTTTTAGGGGCGAGGCCAGGGACCTTCTCCAAGGCGCTGCGAGCCCACTCGTAAACGGTGAAAGTGACGGCCTGGCCGGGAGCAACACGCATGACGCGGGGGGTGATACCACGGTAAAGAGCGGCGACGCCCTCGGTGCGGACGAGGTCTTTGGCGATGCGGGTGAACTGAGCAAGGCCGCTTTCGGTCCGCTTAGAGCGCTCGCGTTGCATGCGGGTTTTGATAACGTCCAAAGGAGCGTTCGACATAGGGCCAAGAGCACCGGAAATCAGACCAATGAGGGAGGTCTGCCAGCCAGGAAGCATGCCGTTGTACTGGGGCTGTGTCTCGACAAGCTTGGCCTTGAGCAACGTGTAGACTGTGAAATTGGTACCCTGGTTGGTAGCCTGGCGGGCTGCGGTCAAGACCACGCCGCGGTAAATGGCACTGATACCCTCCTCGCGGATGACAGTGTAGAGGCAGTGGGCAGCGTTGCGGTATTTGGGACCCTCAGTGGCATCGACCAGCGAATGGGCCTGGGCCTGGAGACGAATCTTGACGACCTCGGTGGGGTTGACGACCAGCACGGCCTCGACGAGACCGGCACCGATACCAGCAAAGAAGATGCCGGCCGTGGACAGCTTGCCCTCCTTGGAGGTGAAGAGACGCTTGAACTCCTCGAACGACCAGAAGCGGATGGCCATCTTGGGCGTGATGCCGGCAATGACGGCACCGAGACCACGGTAGAGGCCAGGCACACCATCCTTCTTGAAAATGTAGGCGCCAGTGCCGATGAAACCGCGCTTTTGCACAGATTGCGCAGGGCGGATTGCCGCCGCAGCTTGCTTCAAGGCGGCCTCCTCAGCGGCCTTGTTGCCGGATTTGAGAGCTTGCTCAGCCGCGGCCTTGGCTGCCTTGGCCGCTTGCTCTGCGGCAGCAACCGCTCGGCCCTGGAGCTGCATTCGAACTTTGATTGTATCCAGAGGATGGCAAGACAGTGCTTCACAGCAGCCAGCAATGCCACCAGCAGTGAAGTCGATAATGGGGTTACCACTCTTTTTCTTGGCACTCATTGTTGTATGTGTTTGTGGTTTACGGTATTTGTGCAAACAGAGGGGTTATACAAACTTGTGGGGAGACCTGCGATATGGCAACCCTATTTATATGAAAAGTTCCCGAGGTGGGGGAAAAGGGTATAATCTGCATGTGCATTATGCAATCTAACGAGAAAGTCCCGGCTATAGGCCGAACAGCTCCGTTATCTGGGGGTGTTGGGACCATATGCCCAGAACGAAGTCGCTGATTCCGGCACGGAAAAACTATCTAGTCGGAATTTGCGATGGCACATAGGCTACCCTCAGCGTCTTCCAGGTGGTTTAGGCCTAGAAAAGCGTGGTTTGCTAACGCCGTCCCGCTCAGACACTTGGCGGGGAGTCGTTTCCGCGATAACGGCCTCGTATGTCACTTCCCCACGTTCCGAAGCCTCAAGCTGCAGTTAGTCATTAACGCCCTTTTTCGGTACCCCGGCTTTTCCAATTGGCAGGCTGATTTTTTTTCCGGAGGCTAAAGTCATCGCAAAAACAAAAAGGCGGGTTGGAAAAGTTTCCAATTAAATTTGATGGCGGGAAACTTTTCATGCCGCTAGATTGCTGTCGCTCTTTCCTTGGGATTCTAGGCTGCCTCAATTTAGAGCCACCGGGGCTCTAAGTGTACTTACCACTCCGGCAATCGATACCACGGATTTCACGTAATTCAAAAACGGAATTCTTGTCGAGGCATAAACCATGCGGTGCCTTACGCTCGCGTCATCTGGGCATACATAAACAAACACCGCTTTTGTTTCGTGCTTGAGCACGGCATACCGCGGCTCGTTCTCGTGGAAATGACTATGCAGTGAGTCTGTCGCAGCCTCCTGTAGCTGAGCGAGCTGGATTTCTCCGCTTTCTGCAATGTGGAAAACAGCAATGTTCTTGGTTGCTTCGTCTTGTGCAAGGCTCTGCAGGGCGTCTCGCCCGGCCTCATCTATTTTAGCGTCGATTCCCATCGCGGCAATCCCGGTGTTGCTTTGCCGGGTACCCATTCGATGGGCCTCGTGTTCCACTGCTGTCTTGAGAGATTGCTCATCTTCAGTGAGGGGAACTTCGGCGCCTTCGTGAGCAATGTGCTCGTTCCATCCTTCGATACTTACCTCTTTGTGCTCTGTCCAAAACGCAATGGTTGAGAACCGGGACGAGCCGCCCAATTGCTTGTGAATTGAGTTGGTACTCGATGCGTACTTCATTTTGACGCGAACTGGAGCATCCTGTGGCACGTACGCCACAAAAACAACCCCTTGGTCGCTGTCGTTGCTGCGAACAGCAAGATACCTGGCGTCTTTGGGGTCCATCGATTTGGCCAACGATTCCAGGTCCTGTGCCAGGTCGTTAGACTGTTTTATGGCCCGGTCATACTCACATACCTCATCCGTAATTTTAAAGATGGCAATACGATCGTCAGACTCCAGGAAAAACTCGAATTTGGACATCAGGTCCTCCGAAGCGCTGATTCCTGATTGGGCTGACATGTTAGGTAAGCTCGACTCGCTCGCGGTTACTAACTGGTCGTCTATGGCTTGCTAGCAGCTGGTTGTCGGTCGTTGCAGTATTTAATAGGAATGTAAAGTGGCCGTGGTTGCCGAAAAGTAGACGCAGTCTCCGTACTTTACGCAGTTGTACTAATACCACGGGGAAAGGGCTCTGGCTGTCTCTCTGCAGGCCCTCTCCCCCCACAAAGCCTCCACCAACGCACTCTACCTTCAATTCTAGACGCCGCCTATCCACTGTAAATTCGCTCACACCCTGCAAACGAGGCTCTTGATGTCCCCACACTTTTGTGTTTGTGCGGTTATGTCAGCCGAATCCTGGCCAGGTATATTTTGTTCGCTTGTGAGATTAGGGTTCAGCGAATCAACATTCCAGCACCTCTGGGCATCGAAACGTTTATTTAATGGATAGTGCTGTTGATAACAGCTCTAGGCTGTTCGAAACAGACACTAGCGTGTTCGAGGAGTACACGCCTTCGTCACAGGACCTCTCATCTCCCCTGGACTTGAATCATTTGGTTTGCTACCTCACGGCCCACACTGTGATCGACTACACGGCTATATCCGACTTCTTTTTAACTTATCGCTTGTTCTCTTCCCCAAATACAGTGCTCAAGCTCTTATTCTCTCGACTAGAGTGGGCGGCGCGCGTAAGTTACACGAAAAGTCGCGCAGATTCCGAGGTTGGTCGCGACGTGGCTGTGCGTACTTTCGTCGTCATTCGTCATTGGATTCTCAACTATTTTGTGGACGACTTCTTGCCTGACTTGGATCTTCGCCAATTAATGGCCTATGCTCTGAACACACTCTCGCTGGTTCCCCAAGTTACCGAATCCCCACACCTCACCCATATCATCAAACAACTCAAACGTTGTTGGCTGGGTGAGCTAGCTTTGCATTGGACTACCCATAATAATAGTTCTGAGGCACCAGAAGACCTCCCTGTGTATGCTGGTGGCCCCTATGGCTTTGATACACCAAGCCTATCGGCGGCGGAAAGACGGCTCACCCTGTTGAGCTTTTATAAGGAGCCCATCGAACCCATCGCGGTTACAGTTGATACAAAACAGCATGGCAGTCTACTCAATGGTGGTATTCTTGTCGATAACGATGTTGAGGTCTCGAAGATTAAAAACTCGACTCTGAAACCTTCAACCCCTGCGCGGCGGCATTTTTTCAGAAGACGGCATGAGCAACAACCTCCCGAAGATATTGTTCTGGAGAACAAGGTTGATGTGCTAGCTTTACAAGTAATCAAGGATTTGAATGCCATGTTGAGATGGAAGGTCTCGAGATCAATAGTGCGTGACCGTTCATTTATTTCGCATATCACCCAGGCCCGCCTTTCAGACTCGACCATCGGCAGATTCAGAGCTTCGCGAGCTTCGAGTATCTCAACTATTCGGCAGCCTAAAAGAGACAAAACTTCAGACACTTTGGATATTGCTACGGCCTTGGTTAATACGTCATCCGAGAGCGACGAGGACGATCGCAAACTTGGCGCGAAACCCCTGGCTTTAAACGAAAACCATGACGCTGAAATTGCTAATTTGCGGCGCTCTGCACCATGTTGGAACGCTGATGGTGGTGGTCTGCAGGCGTTAGATATTGAGAGGGTTTCATACAACGGCTCGTTGAGCACTCTCAGCACGCTCAGCCGAAACAGTACAAGTTCATACGACGACGAACCAGAGACCAAGCCATTCTCATACGAGCATACATTTTCATGTGCAAATCCTGAAGCGTTTGAAAGCGCCGTGGAAGTTTCGCCCTTCAAACCTGCCCACCAGCAAACTCCCGATCGGGACGATGGTGAAGACGAATTCCACGACACAGAAAGCATGCTCGGAGATTTTCTCGGGAACAATAGTGAGGGCGGTAGCGACATCTCACTCCTATCCGAACAAAGCATTGGAGGAATGGCGCCCTGTCCAGGGTTCAACGCTGAAATCGCGGCTGAACTTGCTGCTATTCCTGATGAGAGCACACACGAGGACGCGCTTATCATTGCACTCCGGAAGCTTGAAGGAACATATGAGCCGGTTGTCAAGCCAAGCCAACGCACCGAGGCCATAACGGAGTCGCAACTGTTTCAAAGTGCCTTTGCGTCAACAAACAACCTCAGCTCTGCGGCTGCTGACAACGACGACGCTGTATCGGTGCGTAGTTTAGCAATTGGCGCCGCTCCTTCAATTATTTCCAATATTGCATCCGAAGCTCTTGACGAGTCCGGTCGAAACGTTTTGGATCGCTCACGCCATGCCCCATTCATTCTCGCCATGACCCCCGAGGATATTTATCAGCAGATGACATTAATTGAAAGAGACGCGCTTGAGCAAGTAGACTGGAAGGTTCTGGTTGATGTATCCTGGCCCAAACGGCCTCTCCCAACCTACTCTTGGCTGCAACTGTTGGCGACCCGCCCCCCACAAGGTATCGAAGTGGTAATTGCCCGATTCAACCTGGTCGTGAACTGGGTTCGCAGCGAAATCATTCTATGTCTAACCCCCACACTGAAGGCTCAGTCCATAATCAGATTCATTCAGATTGCCTACATGAGCTATAAGGGTCAGAATATGGCAACCCTGATGCAAATAGTTCTGGGACTCACGAACCGAGTAATAGAACGCGAATCGGCGGCATGGAACCTTGTTCCTAAAAAGGAACGCCGTATTCTTGACCGTCTCAAGACAATCACCTCCGTCGACAAGAACTTTAGTCGGCTAAGAGCCGAACACTCTCGGTTCGATTTCAGCAGGGGCTGTATTCCATTCACCGGCATCTATCTATCCGACCTGGAGCACAACAACCAGAGGCCTACATTTAATGACAAAGGTGAGATTGTGTTCTCCAAATTCCAAATGACTGCATCGGTTATTCGATCGTATCTCCAATGCATCGAGTGGGCCAAGAACTACAACCTCAAAACCAACCCTAGTCTGCTCTCAAAGTGTCTCTATCTACAGTCCCTGTCCCAGCAAGACTTTGATCTGCTGGAAGCATAGTAGCATTCTTTTCTTCTTTAATTATGTATTTTTATTTCTCATCTCAAAATACCCCGAGCATCCATTTCGAGGGTTTGGGCAGCATACCTCCCAGGTAATTTTTTTTTCGCCAATTGGAAATTTTTTTTACTAAGGGCATCAATGGCATCGTGCTCGGACGATATCATTTGGCAGGTGATAAACCACCAATTCTGTGCCTTTAAGCTCACGACAGCTCAGAAGGATAGTTTCTGTCGGAACGAGTATAATGTTAACGGTGTTTGCAGCCGGCTAACCTGTCCTCTTGCCAATGCAAAGTACGCTACGATTCGAAACGTCGACGGCCGGATCTATCTGTATATGAAGACTGCTGAACGACAGCATATGCCGAATAAATGGTGGGAGCGTATCAAGCTTTCGAAGAATTACGCCACTGCTTTGGAGCAGATCGACCAGCACCTGATCTACTGGTCGCCCTTCCTGATTGATAAGTGCAAGCAACGTTTGACCCGGTTGGTGCAGGTAGCCAATGCTGAAAGACGGCTTGCACTCAAGGAGCAAGAGAGGCAATACACACATGTGGCGCCCAAGATCCGTCGGCGTGAACAAACGAGAGAACGGAAGGCATTGACGGCAGCCAAGCTCGAAAGAGCTATTGAGAAAGAGCTTTTGGACCGTCTTAAGAGCGGAGCATACGGAGACCAGCCACTCAATGTTGATGAGAAGATTTGGAGCAAGGTTCTTAGAGGTGTTGAAGACAAGGACGGCGAGGAAGCCGACGTCAATGAAGAGCACGAGGAAGAAGAAGAGGAAGAGAGCGACGTTGGAGAGATCGAGTATGTCGAGGATGACGACGAAGATGTTGTCGACATGGAAGATCTCGAAAAATGGCTGCAGGGCAGCGACGTTTCCGACCAAGGTGAACAGTCCAGCGACGATAGCGATGAGGGCGATAACGACGACGACAAGAAGCGTCCGGCCAAAAAGCTTCGTGGGCACGTGGAAATCGAGTACGAGCAAGAAAACTTGGTCGATGCCGCTCGCTAATTTCATACTTTCTATTGCTGTTTTTTTGTTTTGGTTTCGAAATAAATCATCCTGCTATATATTATCAATCAATTAGAGTTTCTAAGTAAAGAGCCCAGAAATGGGCTCTATCCCTGAAATTTTTCAAGCAAGCGATGAAGCGGTGTATCTGCTCACAAACAATTGGGCATTCGATGGTACAGCTGTCCACTCGCCTGAGCTTGGGTTCTGCTGAAGGGAGCGAAGGGCAGGATCCGAGTTCGTGACCGAGAAACGGACCTCGATTCCGCCCGGGGCCTCTTCAGCACGGCTTTCAGTAGCAAGCTGGCAGAGCAAACGCTCTACTTGCCCGCGCTTCAACTGAACAGGTCCAGCAAATCTCCAAGTGACTCGCTGTTTCTCCTGGCTGAATGTGGCAATAGGTTTTGATTGCGCCGACGTAGCATGGCCACCTGTGACCATAACGGCAACCACTAAATTGTCGATAGTCACAGAGTCATGAGGATAACTCTCTGGCAGCGAGTACGACAGCATCAAACGAGCTTGGTTTTCACTGTTTCGCCAGGCCGGCGTGAAAATTATCGGCACTTTCTCCGGCAACTGACCAGTGTATTTAGCAAGGGTTACAGTTTGTCCGGCAAACATCGACGTATCAACCTCGTAGAGTCCTTGGTTGGTTGGGTTCAAGTAGGGGGCGTTGGGCACCAAGGTCTGAGCATTCTCGCTACCATCCAACCGGACAACAGTTCGAACAGGAGCACCGTTGCAAGCGCCATTAATTTCACCGCTAATGTGAACCTCAGAAATAGTTCCGTCGACGATCTTCGCTGTGAGTGTTTCCTTAACAGTGACTACCAGGCCCTGAACGGTGGGAAGAGCAGGGTGCGACGAAGTGACATCACCGGTGAAAGCCCGTTGAAGACCTGCAGACCGACGAGTGCTTCCGGTACGAGAAAAGTTAGGCGCATGGCCCATTCCGTCCTGGTCGAACGAAGCCACTGACGTTGTGGAGATATCGGCGGCAGTCGCACCAGTGGCAACTGGCTGTGCAGGTGCTTCTGACGGAGCTCCTGCAGGTGGTGCCGACTGGAATGGCTGCTGAGCAGGTGCGGGCTTCGAAGGCTCCGGAACAGCATGAAGAGCAGCAGCAGTATTGATGGAGGCCGCAGCGCTTGTGAAAACCGGCGAGCTCTGCATCATAGAAGGAGACTCCTCCATAACAGGGTGGAATACATTACCCGTGGTTCGCTGTGATTCAAACGTGGGCTGGAATTGCTGGGCTGGGGTGAAGAATTCCTCTTGGTCGGGGGACCCGTTCAAGGGAGTAGAGACCTTTGGGTTGAGTACCATACTCTCCCGTTGTGTAGCTTCAACACCTGTAAACAGTGCGGACTGAATGTCTCGCCGACGTCGATTAGAAGAAGGTGGCCCAGAGACCGATACACCGACCAAGTCTTCCTGAGAAGCGGCTTTTGGAGCCTCTTGACCAGGATAGTGGAAAGGTGAGTCAAAAGGTGGCGACTGCGAGGGTGGGGGGGCTTGCATTTGTTGGTGCAAATGCAAAGGAACTGCGTGGTTTGGCGGAAGGTGGCTAGCCGACTGGTTCACACGCTGAGGAGGCGGGGCCGGAGGTGGAACTCTTCCGTTAGAAGTGGAGGGCTCAGAAGCCGGGCCAGATCTAATGTCTGTGTTTCGTCGATTGTTCACAGGCAGAGGGTCTGTATGAGACTGTTGAGGAACACTGGAAGTACGTGAACGTGTGGGTTCGGGCTCATACTCAGCGCCCTCCTGGAAGGAGGAGTTGATAGAGGCCGCACGCCGAAGCTCAAGGTTATTGTTCTTGTGCTTGCGACGACCAAAAAGCGACCCGACCTTGGCTCTGATTCCAGAATGTTTGGGGGCATCCTCGTTGGTAGATTGGTTACTACGCAAGGATTGAAGCGAAGCTTGTCGCCTTGAAGTGTGAGAGGTTGTTGCTGAGGAGGTCGCACGAGTCCGTTCAGGCTCAGCAACAGCGGCACCAGCAACAATCTGGGCAATATACGACTCGATATCCTCTTGGGGCTCGAAAGCAAGGAGCTCACGAAGACCCTTCTCGCTTGCTTTAGACAAAGCCTGGCCCTCGTCGGCGACAAGGGTCTGGAACTTCAACAGGCTCTCCTTGATAGTAACAAGACGAGCAAGGTCTGCTCGCTGAATAGAGTCGACTTTCTCCTCATTCACGCGGTCATTGCTTAGACTGGCGCCTTTCAACGCCGACTCGGCAGGCGTCCAGCCACTCGCTAAGAAATCGACCAAGGGCTGCTTGACCTCTACGCGAACGCGCGAGCCTAGCATGCTGGAGAGTCTCGCAATCTCTACGGCCATGGATGCACAGCCATTCCAGGCAGTAGCTAGGGTTCCCAAGTCGGTGTCCGGGATAGAGATGCGGCGTAGCATGCGCTCCATTTCTTGAGCGTAGGCCTCATTCACCTGAGCAAAATGCTCCATCCAGTCAACAATGTTATCTGTGGTTTTACGGCCCGTATTAATACGGTGCCGAAGCAGGTCCGTCGCCGTGCCGGGAATATGGCCGGACAACGCTGCGGAGTATTTCATTCTGGGTGACAAATCCTGACTGCCCAGTCTGGCTATACCTTCAAGACCGTGCATGGCTGTGTGGGGTAAGGGCAGGCAACCGGCCATGCAAGAAAATCTGTGCCAACGGCAAGATAAAGTAGAAGGAGAGAAAAAAAATAACATTACAGATAATATCATAATAAATTAAATTAAGGTACAGGAGGGAGAAGAGTGGAGACGCCGAGTGACATCGAAAAGATTAATAGATAATAGTACAAGAGCCCAGCTCTTTTTAACGCACCCGACTGGCTTCACTGTCGGAACCAGGCTCTGGTCCGAACTCTCCTTCCCAAACTACTGCCCCGGCAGTGCGACGCTCGTCTACAAGGCGGACCTCTGGTGCGTTAAGAATGTCGCGCGCGCTTGGTCGCCGGGCGGGGTCCGGCTGAAGCATTGTGGCTACGATGCGATCCAAGGCTCGACGGCCGTCAACCATAAAGTAGGGTGCCCACACCGGGGGCTCAGGGGCGCCCTCACGATTGGCAATTGTCAAATCGCCAGAGCTCAGCCGTCCAGCGTCGCTGAGATCGCCCGATCTGAGTTTGTGCCAGTGAATGCCGTTGTCAGGCAGGACAATATTTGCAGCAATCTCGACCATCATGAGCCCGAGTGAGAATATATCTGCCGGCTTTGAATAGAAGCGGTCAGCCAAGATTTCTGGCGCAATATATTCGCGGTCTCCTTCACGGTCGAGGTCTAGGCTGGCAGGGAAGTTGGTGGCCATTCCGAAATCTCCAATCTTGAGCACACCAGCAAACGTGACAAATATGTTGGCTGGCTTCAGATCGAGGTGCAAAACATCGTGTGAGTGAATGTATCTGAGTCCGTGGGACAGCTCGGTGAGAATTTTCCAAACTCGCCATTCATCGAGACGACCAACCCGTCCGCTCTCTGATAAGAACGTGGCCAGGTTTCCGTTTTCAGCCCACTCGGTGGCGATGTACAAATGGCGGTCGGCTTCCCACCAATCCAACATTTGGACCACATTTTCCGCATCCTCGTCCTCCTCTGCAGGATGAGAGAGCCGCTGCAAGATTTGCACTTCTTCCATACGTACCTTTCGGGTCCGTGTGCCGCTGAACGGTTTTTTGGTGCGTTTGATAGCCAGCTTGAGATTGGGTTTGTCCGGCGGAGTAGCTAGATACACCACCGAGAACTCTCCCTCGCCTAACAGGCTCACCTTGTCAAATCGTTCGACAAGCAGCTCGTCCATAGGTTTAGGATCAACCATGCTCGACTCGTTACAACTGCTTTCGAACCCAACGCTCATATTTGCCCGTAAGGGTGTTTGTGTTAAAAGTGGGACTGATTCGTCTCGGGCAAAGTTGGGCATAGGCGGCATTGGTGGAACCGTCTCGTTGATAGCATGAATCGGGGTCAAGGTTTCCGTGCTCTCGCCAAATATGTTTTTGCTGACGCGAATAGTTAGCGGGCGTCTTCGGCCTCGAGCCGGCTGGGAATTGGTTGACTCCATAGACGACGAACCAACTAGAGCCGGTTCTTCGTCTTGAGGAGCAATTTCTGGCGTGCAGGGCGACCCTAGCTCGCTAGAAGTCAATGAGCGTTCATTTTCATAATCAAATTCGTCTTCAAATGATGTATCGTTCGTAGATAGGTCCAGGGTATCCTCAAACCGGCTCGGGTCATGTGCAGAGAGCTGGCTTGCCTCGCCCACATGGTTCCACATTCGCGAAGAGAACCCAGGTGTAATTGTAGACGCATCACTCAATTGTCGGCGGGAAGGGGCAGGTGTGGATGTAAACATTGGTTCGATCGGTGTCGGGGTTGACGGAGTCTCGGGACCAAGGCTGAATCTGCGGATCGAATCAGGCAGCGACTCGGTTGTTTGCTCAGCAGAGGTTTTATCGTACTTGCTAAGCGAAGCTTGTCTTCGGAACCCGAACAGAGATCGGTTGCTCGATTTGAAAGATGTGTTAGAGCTGCCTGTATTACCGTATCCTGGGGTTTTCTTTCGGGGCGTCTCCGGAGGTGCCTTCACGGGGGAGGAGGTTTGCGGCAAGTCTCGTTTGGACATGAGTCCACTGGACATGAACGCTGTTTGAAGTGGCTTGACTTCTCGATAAGAATCGTCTGGTGTGAGAAAGCGCCCCGATGTGTTCCTTTCGCAAGCCATTGGGGTGTGGCCCAGCCCACCCTTGCCGCGGCCTATCGACAACGAGGGGAACGGGCGGTGTCGGGCAGAACCTAAATATATGGGAGTCGGAGAGCTCAAAGGACGAGGGAGTGTGCCAGCAGACCCGTGGATTGGTGAAATAGTCGACCTTCGTGCCGGGGTGGCCGCCGCAACCGTTGGGCCTCGTAGCCGTGGTTTCGAAAAGTCTTCGTGTTGACTGTGGGTTTCAAAAGGGTGGGGCCGTTTTAATTGTGCGGTCCGCGGAGCAGTCTTTGAGAATTCTGAGGGCCCCGTGGAGGCCGCTTCTTCAAGATTGAACAACCCCGCTGACCGGCGGAGGTAGCCGCCTCGCGAGACCGGTGCGGAGCCCAGACGTTTGCCAGCTGGTATCAGGGGTTCATTGAGATCTCGCGACCGCAACGTGCGGTGAGCTGATGGAGAAGTATCAAAATATGACGGTGGTGACCCCATAGAAACGCGTTCTGGTGAGTTGGGGGGATTTGAATTAAGAGAGCTTCCAACGCGATCGAAACAAAAAGAAACGTCGGAGGACCCGTCAGGAGAGGTATTGTTGGAATCTAATATATCTCGACTCTCCTCTGTGCGATTCTTAGTCCACGGGCTTGCGTCCAAGAAGATTCGGCGGTTTCGCTCAGTGTGTAATTTACCCGGCCTATACTGGCAGTGAAGGTTAGGACGCGTTCGTGGCGTGAGAGTTGTTTTCGAGTGATTACGTTTCTTGGTTGCCATAGTAACTGGCTTGGTCACGAGGGGTATATAGTGGGTATTATTGTTAAAGCGGGGTCTTAGTGGGGTATTGAAGCCCGGTTGGGTTCGCGGCCTGGCTTAACGGAAAAGGAATGGAGAGGGTGGGACCGGAAAACGAAGGCTTTGAGGGCAATCAGAATATCTGTCGCGCTCTGCAGATCTGGAGAAACCTTTTATGGCTTCAAGAGACACTTTTCGTCAACGACGAATCAGACTTATATATGCATATATCTGCTTTTTCAAATTTCCCTTTTCAGCATTGTGCCATGCAACAGCCACTCGGGTTGCAGTGCGTGGTGCAGATCACCAACTGATAAGATACGTATATGCACCCCTACGAGGAATTGACCTGATATTGAGTGTATCTGCTGCTTTTTTATTATTATTACACTACTTGGCTTTGTTTCAATGATATATATCCGCGGCAAAAGAAGTATCCTGTTGTGATTGGGGCAAGGGTGATGTACAGTTCAAACCTGCGACAAATCTCTATGCAGCGTCGAGATTTTCAGAAAGCATATTCTGTTTTATACCATTTGCTAGAAACTATTGTTGTAGCATGAATACAGGTGTTTTACCCGGTGGTTATGCACTGAAATCTGCTGCTATCCGCATGATTGTACACCTACGCCATAACCGTTACCTATGAGTCCAACTCGACACGGCTTTTCTGCATACTGTGCCGACTTATCCATTCGGTTTCCATTATCACCTGATCGAAATTTTCATCGTTCAGAGGATTTCTTGAAGTCAGAATTCCCCATAGCATACTGCCTTCACACTGGTGTTTCAGACACTGTGTGAAGACAAACTGTCTGGGGTCATTTATCTACGTTTTCTGGCTAGCATGTGTAATTTATCGGTGAAAGATTTTACACCCCTCATGCAAGTCAAATTTTCAGGCGTTACTCTTTGCAGAAGCAGATATGTCGACTGAGTCAGGTATGTCACGCGTGCGGGGTGGTTCGGAACGGCCGAGATAAATCCGCCGCGAACACTCGTTTCATGTAGCTTGTTTGTTTTGGTAGAGGTTCCCAGATTGCAACCACTGCGCCCTGGCGCGGCTCCGAAAGCATGCCAAAATCGATACCCTCGCACCCACCAGCAGACAATTACGAAACCGCTGGTCATGTTATTGACATGGCAAACATTGTTCACTAGCTTCGTGAACGGTTTAAAAACGTCAACTCAAACATACAAGTCCTTTGCTAGCACTGTGCATAGAGGGCAAAGTGTAATTTTGGGCTGAAATTTCTAAGCAGCTAACACTAGATGGAAACTAAAAGAGTTCAACCCTTTTCGGATATTTGATTGCTACGTAGTAGACATTTTTCGTGCATAATATGATCTTCGAACTAGTCAGGACCCATTATGAGTACATGTTGGCCCACAGAGATCTGACAGTCCAAAGCCTTGATAAAAGGGAAACCAAAGGTAAAATTAATTTACGCGTCAGCCAATTCACGCAGACGACGGATAGTCGAGCGGACGGTAGTGGCAGCAGCGGTGGTCAAGGAGTAAGCACCACCGGCGACGGTCTTCTTGCACGAGTTGCAGTGCCAGATACCAGTAGCCTCACGGCGGACGGTCTTCTTACCGCAGAAAGCACAGTCGTAGCGGGCATGAGCGCTCTGCTCAAGCTTACGGCACTGACGACGCAGAGAAGAGCCGTAGCGGACACCGTAACGGCCGGAAATGCCAACCTTCTTAGTACGACGAGCCATTGTTGTATAGAGGGAACGAATCGATGCGAGTTAGAGTCTAATGGACCTTGGGTTGAATAATCAAAGCCCTAAGCCCTAGACCCTAGTTTAACTTAGTATTATGGCTGACTAATGCTGGCTCAGAGGGAGGTTCCCCCCCTCCCTTGGCTCACATGTGGATCGGCTTAGCTAAATGTCGATATAGCTATTTTTTCCACTGTCAAGAATAATGCGCATTTGGCGCTCCATATTGGGCCAAAAAACTCACGACTGGTAGACACATTAACTAATATAGTAGCCACCCCCAATGTATCTTAAAACCCCGCACGCTGGATGTTCCTCCTCTTATAACCCTTCTGACGCGACTGACAAATCTTGACGTTACGGGTTATGCCTGGGGACGACGGGTGGCTAATTGATATCCCTCAAGACAATGAGAGGCAATCGCAACCATCAGAAGCTCGGCAACAGCAACGGACTGACCCGTTCGATCCGTTCGAGCCCGCTCAGCCGAGCGTATCGAATCCTTTCGAGGACAACTTAATGCATGAGCTGGACGACTTGGATGAGCAGGGACGAGCCGCGCTGGCAGAGGCTGATGGCGGCTGGACATCGCGTATAAATCCATTTGGAAACTCCTATAAGCATATGAACCAAGAAACACCCGGTGCGTTACCGGAGACGCCGGAATCGCAAAAGCCTAGGGAGTTTGACCTCCGCGGCTGGTGGAGCCGTTTGCGCAGGGGCCGTCGAGAAAAAGCCCACCAAGGACCGCGAATGATTTATTTCAATGATCCAGCAGAGCAGCGAGTATTCCGAGGAAACTACATTTCAACTACAAAGTACAATGTTGCGACGTTTCTGCCCAAGTTTTTATTTGAACAGTTTTCCAAGTACGCAAACTTGTTTTTTTTGTGTACCGCATTGATTCAGCAGGTTCCGCACGTATCGCCAACCAACCGGTATACCACAATTGGAACGCTGATGATTGTGCTGTTGGTTTCTGCCGTTAAAGAGTTGATTGAGGATTTCAAGCGAGCTGCTGCGGACAGAGAGCTGAACAACAGCAAGACTCTGGTTTTGAATGCCATCACACAGGAGTTTGATAACAAGAGATGGGTTGATGTGAAAGTTGGCGATATTGTGAGGGTGGAAAGCGAGCTGCCGATGCCGGCAGACTTGGTCCTTTTGTCCAGTTCTGAACCGGAAGGTTTGTGCTATATTGAGACATCGAACTTGGATGGCGAAACCAATTTGAAAATCAAACAAGGCTCGCCAGCAACTGCTCACCTCACTGACTCTCGTTCACTTGCACAGATGCACGGCCGCATTCAGAGTGAACAGCCCAACTCTAGCTTGTACACCTATGAAGGCACGCTAGAGCTTGATGGCCAGTCTAAGGTGGCCTTAGCGCCTGATCAACTTCTTCTTCGTGGTACGTCACTGCGAAACACCCCGTGGATTCATGGTGTTGTTATTTTCACAGGTCATGAAACCAAACTCATGCGCAATGCCACAGCTACACCTATCAAGCGAACTGCGGTTGAGCATATGATCAACCTGCAAATTATTTTCCTATTTACAATTTTGATCGTGATGTCGGTGCTGTCTTCCCTGGGTAATATTATTAAAATGCACCAATGGCGGAAAAGTATGTGGTATTTGCAGCTGGGCTCTGCGTCAATAACCAGCACATTTTTCCTTGATTTGCTCACATATTGGATTCTCTTTTCCAATTTAGTGCCCATTTCCCTCTTTGTGACTGTAGAGATTATCAAGTTCTACCAGGCATTCCTCATCTCCAACGATTTGGAAATGTACTACGAGCCTACGGATACTCCAGCCGTGTGCCGTACATCGAGTTTGGTGGAAGAACTGGGACAGATCCAGTACATCTTTAGTGATAAAACGGGCACACTCACTCGCAATATCATGGAGTTCAAAGCATGCACCATCGCTGGCCGCATCTATTCCAAGGAGATTCCCGAAGACAAGCGCTACTCTACAGATGACGATGGCAACCGTTTTTATGATTTCGAGCAGCTACGTAAAGATCTCCGTCACCCCGATTGGACTGACGGGATTGCAAACTTTTTCACTTTGCTGGCCGTCTGCCATACAGTTATTCCTGAGGTTTTGGAAGACCACACCATCAAGTACCAAGCTTCTTCACCTGACGAGGGTGCCCTAGTTGAGGGAGCAGCAGAGCAAGGATTCAAGTTCACTGTTCGCCGTCCTAACAGCCTGACGATTGAAGTCAATGGGCGAGAGGCTGAATATGAACTTCTTAATATCTGTGAGTTCAACTCCACCCGTAAGCGTATGTCTGCGATCCTTCGTTGTCCTGATAATAGGATTCGGTTGTTTTGCAAAGGTGCTGATACCGTCATTTATGAGCGTCTTGCCCCCGAGACGGAAGACGGAGAGTATGTTCGCCAGCAAACTACCAACAGTCTTGAGAGTTTTGCTAGCGAAGGTCTCCGCACACTCTGTTTGGCATGGCGTGAAATCAGTGAAGCAGAGTATGAAGAGTGGGCTCACCAGTACGATGAAGCGGCCACTAGCATGGAGGATCGCAGCGAGAAGCTCGATGCGGTTGCTGAGCTTATCGAAACGGACCTGGAGCTTCTAGGTGCGACAGCGATTGAGGACAAGCTGCAGGAAGGTGTGCCTGAAACCATACACTTGCTACAAGATGCAGGAATCAAGATTTGGGTGCTCACGGGCGATCGTCAGGAAACAGCCATCAACATTGGTATGTCTTGTAAGCTGCTGGCAGAG